>NC_136107.1:3491176-4091176 GCF_965212315.1 Lampetra planeri | reverse complement strand
GTATACCAGGCGAGGTAGTTGACATCTTATTACCACCATCGTCTTCGCCATCATCACCAGTACCATGATTATCATCATGAGCACCATTGTCATCTCAAGCATCGTTGCTTTTGCGATCATCATCATCATCATCGTAATAATCAGTCGTATGCACATTATCATCACTGTAATCACTCACAACATCAGTGGATATTGTAATCATCATCATCATTCTGACACTTGAATCAGTCATGTAGTTGTCACGTTTGCATCCCACTGGGATTTTTGCACACAGCGTTGGTGTACGGTGTTTTGTCTGCAATATTTTGCTGTCTTTTCTTGGATTTTCTGTTTGCACTCAGTCACATATTCACTTTAAGATGTTTTCTTGTTCATGTTTTTTGTTTGTTGTGGTTGCACCCGATTCAAGAGCCGAACGGCTCACAGGGCTATACCAAATAAATGAACTTGAACTTGAAACATGCCGTTGCTATTCTACAGCGAGCGCCCTTTTGACTAAAGGCAGCGATGTAAATGCAATTGTTTAGTGCCGATACCGAGAAGGCCATGTGTGGGCAGTGACAGTGAGGCTGGGAGCGATGTCTGTGCTCGGATAGCAACCGCAGGCACTCTGCGCGCGCTAAATATACACGCGCGTGTACATTGGCATTCCTTCACACAGACATCCCCCATGGAGGTTTTCGGGCGACCGTTTCGTGTGATAGAAAAAAATAATAATAATGTGAATAAAAAAAAATCAAATATCACGACGTTTCGATCGCAAGCACAATCGGTCGTGATGACGATAATAAAATAATAAAGTCAATAAAAAATAAAAAAAAATATCACGACGTTTCGATTGCAAGCACGACCGATTGTGTTGCGATCGAAACGTTTTTATTATTTTTAATTCACTTACTTTTTATTATTTTATTTTATTCTTCTTTTTTTTTTCTATCAACGTGACTTTACCGAAAGAGCCATAGAATATGAATTCTTGCAGTCGCGAAAGTTTTAAGTCAAGGTTCGTGTGATGTTGGTACTCAGCTTCTATTGAGATTTGAATGTCGCATGGGGGGGGGGGGGGTGGAGATAGCGTGTCCAGAACCACGCTCGGCAGTCTTTGTCTCACCAGTGCTCATGTTTACACACTGCACCATTTTAAGTCTGAGTTGACCCAGAGGAGGCCCAGAACAAGTTCATAAATCACTCGCCACGCATGTTTACCTTGGCTAGGACTCAAACCCAGGTCGGTCGCCGGGTTCATAGCGCAGTGTGATAACCACTACACCACCGCTCCCCAACACACACAGCCAAAGATCCCCCGTGTAGCCTAAACAGACTGTTGGGGCAAGTGCTGTTAGCGAGCCCCTATGAAGGCCGGAACGGTACACGAGGGGGTGGGTGGCCAGCACCACGCCCGGCCACCTTTGTCTCCCCAGTGGCGATGTTTACACATCGCACCGGGTACTCATTTGAGACTGAGTCTACCTAGGGGAGGCCCAGGACCGATTCATATAATCGTCACCGGGAATCGAACTCGGGTGAACCGTGTTGGTAGCGCAGCATAGCGCTAACCACTACGCCACCGCTCTCCGCGCACACGCCCCCAGCAAAGACAAAGCTCCCCCTATAGCCTTGACAGACTGTCGAGGGCAAGTGCTGTTAGCGAGCGCACACACACAGATACACTTGCACAGTTCCATACAACTCACGCAGACACAACAACAACCGCCGGCATTGTATGAGATGTACCACCACGCGGCAGTGACACGCACACATTCTCTCATTCCACTTCGCCCGAGGGAGATGCTCTGATTGCCCACAACCAACACAACAGAGGAGCTGCTGGGGGTAGGGGGGGGGGCATTGTGCCCCCCCTCCTCCTCCTCGTCCCCTCCTGGGGCCTGGCGCGGTTGGCACGGGTCCTGGTGCAAGGAATGTGTCTGTGTGTGTTTGTGTGTGTCTGTTTGTGTGTATGTGTGTTTGTGTGTGTGTCTGTGTTTTGTGTGTGTGTTTTGTGTGTGTGTTTTGTGTGTGTGTTTGTTTGTGTGTGTTTGTTTGTGTGTGTGTCTGTGTGTGTGTCTGTGTGTGTCTGTGTGTGTGTCTCTGTGTGTGTTTGTGTGTGTGTCTGTGTGTTTGTGTGTGTTTGTGTGTGTGTGTGTCTGTGTGTGTCTGTGTGTGTCTCTGTGTGTGTTTGTGTGTGTGTGTGTCTGTGTGTGTGTGTTTGTGTGTGTGTGTGTCTGTGTGTGTGTTTGTGTGTGTGTGTCTTTGTGTGTGTGTGTGTGTTTGTGTGTGTGTCTGTGTGTGTTTGTGTGTGTGTGTTTGTGTGTGTGTTTGTGTGTGTGTCTGTGTGTGTTTGTGTGTGTGTGTTTGTGTGTGTGTGTGTCTGTGTGTGTTTGTGTGTGTGTGTGTCTGTGTGTGTGTGTGTGTTTGTGTGTGTGTGTGTGTTTGTGTGTGTGTGTGTGTGTGTTTGTGTGTGTGTGTGTTTGTGTGTGTGTTTGTGTGTGTGTGTTTGTGTGTGTGTGTGTGTGTGTCTGTGTGTGTGTTTGTGTGTGTGTCTGTGTGTGTTTGTGTGTGTGTGTTTGTGTGTGTGTGTGTGTCTGTGTGTGTTTGTGTGTGTGTGTTTGTGTGTGTGTGTGTGTCTGTGTGTGTGTTTATGTGTGTGTGTCTTTGTGCGTGTGTGTGTGTCTGTGTGTGTGTTTGTGTGTGTGTTTGTGTGTGTGTGTCTGTGTGTGTGTGTGGTGGGGGGGGGCGACTCAGGTGGGGGGGGGCGAGGTGGTGGGGGGGGGGGCGACGAGAGGGGGGGGGACGCAGGGTGCGCAGTTGTGCGTCATGGAACGCGTGTGTGCAGATTTAAATGACAAATTGCGTATTTAATTTGGGATGTTTTGTTTATTGTACGATGAAAACTTCACGCACGTGGCAACTCATGTTGTCTTCCCCGGCATGAGTGACTTTGCGCAACGATGTGATGGGACCTTTCTTGTCAGTATATTAAAATATAACAATAGCTTTTACACTTGCTGCCAATCAAACCGGTGTCAAGATGTTAAAACACCGTGCAGAATCCTTATTCAAGGAATCCCTGTCTGCATTAGGGGTCGTCCATAAATGACGTCACGCACCTAGGGGGCGGGGGGGTGGTCAGACATTTGTGTGACGATGTGTGACGATGGGGGGGGGGGGGGTGAGAAATGTGACGTCACATCAAAATGCGCAACTTTAAATACATATAGACAACACGTTCTACTTAATTAAATAAATGTTTTCTCCTACAACATCAGAGTGCAGCGCCACATTAAATACGCACGACAATGACAATAGTTTAAAGCGATTTGAAGCGTGTTTTATTTTCAAAATGGAAATATGTTTTTTTTTTTGGGGGGGGGGGGGGGGGCAGAGCTTTGTGACGTCATATTTGAGGGGGGGGGGGGGTCGGACTTTTTGTGACCCCGTGTGACGTCAGGGGGGGTCAAAAATCGTCCAAAATCTTGTGACGTCATTTATGGACGGCCCCTTAACCACGCACAGTACAACTTTGTGGTGAACGTGCACAACAAAACACAAGCTCTGACGTGCTGCTTCCCGAGTACAGATGCTGACGGGAGTACAGGGGGCTACAGGGGATGGAGCTTTGTGCTTCGGTGGAGTTAGGGGCATGGGGTGTCCTGCTGTCGGCGTGCGTACACGCGGGACGCCGTGTTCTTGTGATGCCAGCAAATCCCATCAGCGGCGTGTGGACCCGGCAGCAAGGCTGCCTGAGCAGAGGTCACCTGGTCGCGGCGGCAGTAGCACGGATCGTGATGACCTTTCGCTCTCCATCCCTGCAGAGGAGACGGCTCTGTGGGCTCTCATTCGGTTCCCACGTGGCTGGGTTTGAAGGTTCGCAGGTGTCGTCATCAAGCAGTAGCAACAGCATCAGCAGTGGCAGCAGCAGCAGCAGCAACAATGGTGGCGGTGGCGTTATTGTCGTCATCGGGAGTAGCAGGAACAACAATAGCAGCGTTATCTACTACAGTGGCAGTAAGTCATCATCATCATCATAAGCAGCATCAACAGCAGCAGCAGCAGCAGCATAGTCATCGCCAGTTATCACCACCGTCGTCATCATCATCATGACTTTATCATCAGGGCAGCATCATCATTGGCGTTGCCTCATCCGGAGGTGGGAAAGGTAAAACGATTACACATCGCCACGCACGTCCGAGCAGTGAGTTGATCACGTTTGGGACGTCCAGATATTTCAACCCACAACCACGGATGCCTTTAAGGAGTCGCTCGAAGTTGCCGACCCACGCGCGCGCGTGAACCTTGCGTGCGACGGCGTCGTCCGGGGCCTTCCGCGGATTTCCGTGCGTCCCATTGTTGTGGCAGCCGCTTGCTGCCGGGGGTCGTGTCGGGCGGGGGTCAAGGATGGAGTTTGACCCTCGCCCCCTCCACCCCTTCCACGCCTCCCCCCTCTCTCTCTCTTTGTTCAAGAAATCTCATTGTGTTCACCGCGACTTCGTGAGGACAAGTGGAGCGAGTCGGGATGGCGGTGGGCCAATGATTAGCCATGGACAATCGATCACGGATTTTGATTTTTTTTTAATCGATGTTCCGTTGCAACCTGGTCACGTGTTTTCATTGTGTGCCTCGCTGCTGCTGCTGCTCGGAACAATGGAGTGGACTTGAGGCGTCCAGTGGTCTAACCCTCGCCGTGCCCACGCGCACACTCACGGGCCCCACTCGCCTTCAAACGACTCCCCCCAAGTTCTCTCTGTTCATACTCTTGGTTTTTTCGGTAAAGTCACGTAGGTAAAAAATGAAATTAAAATTAATCAAAATAAAATAATAATAAAAAATCACGACGTTTCGGAGGCAACACAAGTCTCCGTCATCAGGTGGGACCGTCACAGCCAGATTTGCTGTATCAAGTAAGGCAGGGATTCCAAGATGCAAGTTCTTAAATACAAGTTACGTGACTTTACCGAAAAAACTATGAATCCTTGCAGTCACGAAAGCTTCAAAATCTAGAATTCTCTCTGTTTCTCTCGCTTTGTTCGTATCACTCTTTGTGCGTCTGTCACCGTGTCCCCGTCATTAACACCATCGTCGCCGCCGTCGTCATCATCATCAATATCAATCAACGCGATTAGCGCCGATGTCTTGATCGACCCTGTCCGTCCAGTGCTCGCCGAGCTGCATTGGTTTCTGGTTACCAAACGAATACATCGTGAGGTCGCGCTCATTACGCACACAAAGTGCTCGCCACAAATGAACCACGACACCTTGCTGATGTCGTCAGGAGCACAAACCATCATCACGCGAACTCCACTCATCCTCGCAGCGGCTTTCGGCGAACCGTCAACCAAAGGCGGTCACCGCATCGCGCGCGTTCAGATGCGTTTCTGCGGCCGTCTGGAACGCACTCTTCCTTCCGATATTAGGAAGCCACTGGAGCTACGCACTTTTAAATCATCTAGGTTGAAAGCTAATTTCTTCGTCGCTGCTTTTTGGTGTTTCGTTTGTTGTCCTTCCCCCGCGCCTCCAATTAGCGCAGTTGGCTAGGTACGGCGTGAAAGAAGTTCAACATACAGCATCATTGTCAAGAGGTTGTTCATCATCTCTTGTTGCTACCATCATCATGATTATCTACCGCCGTTGTCACCATCATCTCCGTCGCTCATCAGCATCACTAAAGCCACCACCGCCAGTCGTGGCCACGTCAAGCACAGGCGAGGTCCTGCCATAGATCCATGGAATTGGCGCCGCTGGCTAAAGGCCACACCTGCGACTTGCACGTGGGGTTGGGGGGGGGGGCAGGGGGGGGGGTGCCCGTGACCGCCTGCGAGCTCGTGAGAAATGCTGAGAGGGTGGCGTGGAGCTCACTCCACTGGGAGCCGAGAGGAGTCAAGTGCGAGGCGAGAGGGGGGACTGCGTGATTAGGGAAGGGGCGGTGGGGGGGAGGGGGGGGGTCAGTGGGAGGTGAAAGTTCACGATTTAACAGCTGTTGCAACGCTCGCGTTCGCACTTTGGTATAAATAACCGCGCTGCTGCTGCTGCTGCTGATGCTTATGAAGGGAATTTTGCGTGGGAGGCGGGGGGGGTAGGGGGTTCGCTGCTACCGACTTTGAACGGCGCCCGTACGACTTCGCGACGCAGCCGGCGATCCGGCTAGTGGAGGCAGCGGCGAGGATTTGGTGGATCGCCGCACCGATGCGGTCAAACCTCCCCTGCCCTCCCCTGCCCTCCCCTGCCCTCCCCTGCCCTCCCCTGCCCTCCCCTGCCCTCCCCTGCCCTCCCGAGGAGGAGCCGTGTCCCGACTCGCCGGGAGAAAGCGGCACGGCAAAATGTGGGATAGGGTGTTGCTCCCTCACTGGCACGCGTGGGGTTTCTTCAGGTGCTCCGCTATCCTCCCACTTGTTAACGCTCATGAATTGGCTGATAATGCCTTCATATATAAAGGACTGCAGATCTTGGAGGGGGTGGTGGTGGGGGGGGGATTTGGTGCCGACTCCTCACCCGCGTGGCTGCTCTCTGCGAGCGTGAGGAGGGAACGCTGTGCGGCGAGATTCTAACCTTTGGTTGCCAGCGTTCGGTTAAAATCTCGACTGATTGACCTTTAAAAAAAAACCAAATAGCTCAGGTCACGCTGCGTCCTGAGCTTGGCTTCTGTCAGAGTAGGCGAACCCGGCTCACACTGCAACCCACCGTGCCTCTCGCTCTGGCCACGGCTACTGCCATTGACTTAACTCCACCAGCGAGCGACCTTCGAAAATATCGAGCAAAAAAATTACGTCCCTATTCTTAGGTTTTTCTGTAAAGTCACGTAGGTAAAAAAAATGTAATTAATAAAAGTAAAATAAAAATAAAATTAATTTTAATTTTTTACCCACGTGACTTTACCGAAAAAACCTAAGAATGGTGAATCCTTGCAGTCACGAAAGCTTCAAATCTAGAATTACGCCCCTGCACACAGCGCCAACATGGCCGTCACGTGACCCGACCAAGTGGGGTTCATCTCGTACTGACATCTCACAGACCGCAGCAAGCCGTGCGACTCGTAGCCAGAGCCATCGCGAGGGCGGCCACGGTGGGTGCGGTGCGTCGGCCGCGCAAATATCTTCCGTGTCACCGACTCTGATGCATCCCGGCTGGGATGACGCCTCTGGTGATGGAGTCGATGTAGCAGCCCCAGGTCACCCGAGCAAAAGAGGCGACTTTTCACGAGCCTCGATTGGTAAAGGTCTGCTCCTGGGGGGTGGCTAAATAAAAGACCCCTGGCTTCTAAATGTTCCTCCTGCTTGATTAACTTGTACGTTGAAGAGCGCGGTGACGTCGGTGCGGCCAAGGGTTTTGCCCGCCGCGAGCCGTCCTGGCCCCACGTGTCCCGCCACCGGGGCACCGGCCTCGCGACACGAGCGTCCTCTCGTGTCTTCGGGAGGGGCCACGTGGTGCCAGGTCCCAGCCACCGTCCATTCGAGGCTTTTGGGGTTTTGGGAGAGGAGCGACCTCGCATCCTGCTCTGCGTGGGCCCCGTTATGAAACGACTCGAATTCAATTCGTGGTAGTGGCCCGCGGATTAAATGCGGGCTCGCTCGAGACATCGGGAGGCGCAACGCAGACGCATTCATAGACAAATCACTTTAGGGGGGTTCGATTACCATCTCGTCATCTCTGCGGAGCGTTCCCGCGTTCCCCGCATGCCCGCCCGCCTGCGCCCTACCTGCTGCCCGTCCTTCGTTCGCTCGCTCGCTCGCTCGCTCCGTCCGTCTCGTGTTTTTCTGATTTTGTGATGCCCCTCTTTAGATCCAGATGCCAGAGTGTGTGCGCGAGTGCGTCACGTGACTGTCCGTGCCTTTGCGTTACAAACCCGGCTAGATTTCTGGCTACGACTAAACATTTGTTGCGAGTGATACGAAGCGGTGCTGGCCTTCCCCTGGGTCGACTCAGCCTTCAATACACAACTGTTGCATGGTGTAAACATCAGTACGGGAGAGACAAAGGCGGCCGGGCATGGTTTTGGCCATACTGCGCCGTCCTTCCTAGGTGCTCGCAAACGCCCCAACAGTGTGTGAAGGCTACACACGGTGGCTCTTTGTATGTGTGCGTGTGTATGTGTGTGCGTGTATGTGTGTATGTGTGTGCGTGTGTCGTGAGTGCGTGTGTATGTGTGTGTGTGTGCGTGTGTATGTGTGTGCGTGTATGTGTGTGTATGTGTGTGCGTGTGTGTGTATGTGTGTGTGTGTCGTGAGTGCGTGAGTGTGTGTGTATGTGTGTGTATGTGTGTGTGTGTGTCGTGAGTGTGTGTGTGTGTATGTGTGTGTGTGTGCGTGTGTGCGTGTGTGTGTGTATGTGTGTGCGTGTGTGTGTATGTGCGTGTGTCGTGAGTGCGTGAGTGTGTGTGTGTCGTGAGTGACTTCCACAGATGCCTTGCGATGCCTCCCCCCAGGCTGCTGTCATTGCCGCAGCACGCCATCTGCTGTTAAGTGAACATTAACGACCCCCGTGACCCCAATTCGTCAGGTCAAGTCATCACCGACCGTTGTGTCTTTGGATGTCGCAGCCAAATCCTAAAATCGTGAAAGTTTTCTCCGGTTGAGAGAGAAAACTCAACACATCCATCAAGAACGCTGGCATGATGTGGAACAAATACAAGCTAGCGTTCGGGGCAATGGATCTTCTCAATAGCAAAACACTGCTTTTGTGTTTCGTGTTTTGTCCTTCCCCGGCACCTCCAATTAGCACGGTTGGCTACGTACGGTACAAAATAAGTTCAACACACACACATACATATTTACATAATAACATACAAAACAGAGAGACACAGGATGGATAATACAAGTTGGAGACTGCACTTTACACCAGGGGATTTGATGATGATGATAATCACATTTTCTAAAATGCTTCCTGTCGCACAGGTTTCAAAAATGACACGTGAGTGGTTTCCTACGAGCAGCTGATGAGTTGAGAGATGCGCGCGTGGGATCCCACTGGGGAGACAGGAAGAGAGGAGAGCTCACGGATAGCCAGGACATACGCACGTTGACCGTTGAGAGCAATAGGTGTGGACTTGGGCCTGTACGGGGTTCAAGTTCATGTATTAGGTGTAGCCCTGTGAGCCATTCGGCTCTTGAATCGGGTGCAACCGCAACAAACAAAAAACAAAAACACGAACAAAAAACATCTTAAAGTGAATATGTGACTGAGTGCAAACAGAAAATTGAAGAAAAGACGGCAAAATATTGCAGAAAAAATCACCGTACACCAACGCTGTGTGCAAAAATCCCAGTGGGATGCAAGTCAAACAACAACAACAACTACGGGGTGGAAGCCGACTGACCGTGAGGACATCCACCGCGGAGATCCAGCGTTGAGGTCGCCTCACGGCAGAGGTCGCAAACGGGTTTTGATTCCTAACCCGTACCCGTACCCGGCCGCACCTGGGTCGCAAATGGGTACCCGTACCCGTACCCGGCCGGGTACGGGTACCCGTTCCCTACCCGTACCTGTACCCTACCCGAAATGAGTGACAAACGGCTACTCACCAGTGACTCACGGCCTACCCGTACCCGGCCGCACCAGGGTCGCAAACGGCTACCGGGTATCGAGTAGGGTAACGGGTAGGGTACGGGTATCGGGTAGGGTACGGGTATCGGGTAGGGTACGGGTATCGGGTAGGGTACGGGTATCGGGTAGGGTATCGGGTAGCCTACGGGTGTCAGGTAGGGTACGGGTATCGGGTAGGGTACGGGTATCGGGTAGGGTACGGGTATCGGGTAGGGTATCGGGTAGCCTACGGGTGTCAGGTAGGGTACAGGTATCGGGTAGGGTACGGGTATCGGGTAGGGTACGGGTATCAGGTAGGGTACGGGTATCGGGTAGGGTATCGGGTAGCCTACGGGTGTCAGGTAGGGTACGGGTATCGGGTAGGGTACGGGTATCGGGTAGGGTACGGGTATCGGGTACCCGGTTGCGACCTCTGCCTCACAGGCAGGCGCCCGGCGGGGCGTTGCACCGCAGGAGGGATGACGGTGGCTTGGAGAGGCCTTCGTGCGGCAGTGGATTGAGCGTCGCCCCGTGATCACGTGACGGTAGAGGTTGCGTCATTTTAGAAGTATTTTCAGCACGCGACCCGAAGATATTTGACGGCATTCGTTAATAACGCCGTGGGTGCATGTGTGTGGCCATGAACGCAGAAGTATGTAATAGGCGACGTTTCGGGCAGTGGCCCTTTTTTTTTATAGCGCATCAACAAGCATAGTTTAGCTTCACTTATGTGCTGTGAAGGGCCATTGCCCGAAACGTCACCTGTCATATACTTTTAAGGCAGTGTTGGTGACGATTGTGTTGAGTTTTTTTAGAATATACACTGTTGTGTGTGTGTGTATCTCCATGTAGTGTAGAGCGATAGTGCAGCGGTTTGCCCGCTGCACTACGAACCTGGCGACCCAAGTTCGATTGCCGCTCATGGCCAACACAAGTGAAGATTATCTGAACCGGTCCTGGGGCCTCCCCTAGGTCAACTCAGCTCTCAAAATGAGTACCTTGTGCGGTGTGTAAACATCGCCACTGGGGAGACAAAGGCGGCCGGGCGTACGAGGTGTTGGCCACCCACCCCCTCGTGTGCCGTGCCGGCCTTCATAGGTGCTCGCTAACAGCACTTGCCCCAACGGTCTGTTCAGCCTATACGGTGGATCTCTGTCTTTGAGCTTTGTGTCTCCATGCAGAGACAATGGGGAGTCACCGTGGCAACTCCGCCGCGAGGCGTAAATGCCAGGATCGCCTGGCAATGGGGAGGATGTTGCTCCGTGGAGTTGTCTGGCTCTTCGCCTGGAAATGAAGGGTGCCGTTAACCCATCTCATCAGAAGGAGTAATTTAGACCTAAATAGCAATCGCTGCTTTTGTCTGCCACGTAATTGTTGTAAGGATTTTGTTTAAACAAATTGATCCACGTCTGGGTGCGAACAGCACAGAAACTTTCAAACTTTAGTCGGGTTTCGTGTGCGCGCGTGCGTGCGCATATCTGGTTGTGTGTGCGTGTGAATGCGTGTGTGTGCGTGTGAATGCGTGTGTGTGTGCAAAAACAACCCCCTACCTCCTCGTGGTGCCGGACGGCAACGCCGTGGTGGGCAGTGCCGTGGGTGGAGGGCCAATTTAAATTGGCCTTTCCGCTCATGGCGTTTGTAACCACCACAGTGGCCCAATGGGGGCTCTGGACGGGTGCGAGGGGCTGGTAATCCCTCCACCTTCAATTAATTACCAGTAAACCACGACTGAAAAAATGTAATTAATAAGCTTGTGCCGGAGGCCCCGGGGTGACAGGCGTCTATGATGTCTCCTGGCCAAATCCCATTTGGCGGAGCCAGGAGACTGAATCCTTACCCTCGGGGCTCCTCCAGAAACAACAAAAACCATTACGTGTGGCCACGTGGAATGTTCGAACGCTCACTGCAGAGGAGAGGTAGCCACTCCTTTGTCGGGAGTTGGACCGGGACCGCCTGGATCTCTGTGGTATTCAGGAGGTCTGGTGGATCGGCTCTGGCTCCTGCCATCATGAGGGGTGGACAGTCCTCTTCTCGGGGCAGGAGACTGCCAAACAACAGGGAGTGGCTCTTCTTCTGAACAAAAGAATGAAGGGGGCGTGGGAGCGTGGTGGCGAGGTGTGGGAAGCTGTAAGCCCCAGGCTACTCTGGGCTCGCCTTCCCATCAACCAGAGGCGAGGAGTGTTGGTCGTGCGACAGGGATGTCCTCTGGCTCCCACATTATTCAACATAGATTTCGACCACGTAGTTCATGAAGCGTCCAATAGCTGTACTGGAGGAATTTCCATCTGGTACAGATACAATGGGAGGCTGATCTATGCCCAGGTGTGGTCAAGGCATGGCTCGCTATTGCTCAACCATGCCGATGATCTGGTAATTGCTGCTCACTCAAAGGAGGAGTTGAAGGCGCTGCTGCTGGACCTGGAGCTTGCCACTAAGAGGTGGGGCCTTACTATCATCCCCACCAAAACTAGCCACCTGCCAGGGTATTTTGTACCATCGGACACTCCACCCCCACAACTCCCAATTGGTGATAGGGCAGTGGTGGAGAGAGTGGAGAGTTTTTCATACATGGGCAGTGTGCTCATGACCGGCACCGGTTTAACAGCAGTTGTCTCACTGAATCAGTCAAGCGGCATTTTATTTTCATCGGTTGTATAACGCTGTGTGGAAGTGAGCTGATCTGTCGCACGAAGCTTCAGGTCTTCTCGGCCACAGTCATTGCCTTCCTTCTCTATGCTTACGAAACATTTAGGCTGGCCTGCCTACGATCCATCCTGGGTTTAACCAGGCTAGATTGTGTGAGGAGCTCACAAATCCTTGAAAGATCTAGACTAAGTCCCATCGGTCAACTCCTCCAGCAGGCAAGGCTGCATTGGCTGGGTCATGTAGCCCGCATGCCCAGCCACCACATGCCTAAACAGCTTTTGTTCGGGGCGCGCGTTTCACGACACATTTATGTATTTACTTGATCTAACACAGAAAAAAATTAATCCGTAAAAACAAAGTTTTTCACTATAAATCCTTTATATGCGTGGCGGCTAGAGTCCTCTCGTCCTCTGGCTTGAGATGGCTGCCACCTATGGGTCAGATGAATGGCTGCCACCATTAAGCAATTGGTAATTAAATATTTATTTATTTTCCCCTAAAAAGTGTAAAATTTTGGAATTTTTTTTCACGAAAACACATTGTCACGCACAACGAGTCTGTGTGCAAAATGTCAGCTCGATTGGATCACGGGAAGTGGGTTAAAAAACGACCGAAAAATTTGCACGGTCGTAAGCAAGCAAGTGAACTTAATATAAAGGATTTCAAAACCTCCATCATGGACATTACACCGCCGCACCAATGGCGTGGTTGGTAACACGCTAACACGCTAACACAGTAACACGCTAACACAGTAACACGCTAACACGCATGCCGCACAGCCTCCCGATCCTCTGGTCTCCTCCCAAGGGAGACCGTAAACTACATTGGTCAACACACTTTTTCTGGCATAAGGTATTCCAACGGGTTTAAGGTAATTTTGGGGTGCTGATTCCAAATCTGGCATCAGTTTTTGTCTATCACATCAGGTTTTTGAGATATAAAATATTGCATTTTCAATAAAAACTGCAGAAGAAAAATATTAAATAAATGTGGATATCTACATAAAATTATATTATAAACACACTATCCTAAAAATACAGCACCATATTTTAACACTAAAGCAGTCATTGACTCGCAACAACTTGCAATCATAAGTGACAGAGTTAATTTCGGGTAAAATCAATGGAAATGGGGTATGCCGATAGCATAAAAATGAGATGATATAGAGCAAATCTGAGATCAGATTTGGAATCAGCACCCTGAAATTAGTCTAAACCAGCTGCAAAAGTCCAGGCCAGAAAAAAAATGTTTTTTTTGTTGTTGACCAGTGTAAGTAAATAGAACCCACACAAAACTAATGGCGTTGGCCAAAAACGCCACAATGCTGAAAAATCATCCGCAGATTACTCGATTGGGATTACAGGCAGCAGCAGCAGCATCGCCTGCTACTGTAGAACCTGGCAGGACCCTCCTGAAAAAGAGGCTGGAGACTCGGTGATAAAGTGTGTGCGAGGATATGTACTGTACATTACTAAGCATGGTGGTGGCGAGGTGTTAAATAGCTCGCCGGGTTTACATGAGGTCGTGGGTTTGATCCTGATTCTCTTGACGCCTGCTGCATATTTGGAGTTTGCGTGTCTCTCTCTCTCTCTCTCTCCGTGGTCGCGTGGATTTTTCTCCGGGTCCTCCGGTTTTTCCCTCCACATTTAGAATCAACATGACGCGTTGAGAGTATTTGGCTGCTATATATTTCCACGCGATAAGCCACTTCGTTGAGCTGTCATTTGTGACCATGTTGCTTCTGAAAAAGAGCTACTTCGCTCAGTGGGCCTAACCTGTTAAAATAAAAAATAGTTCATAGTTTTTACAAGTGCTTGGCTGATGCCACCGTCATATAATGGGGAATGGCAGCTGTTGTTGTTGTTGCTGTGTTGCTTTGCGCCTGTGTCTATGTGTATTGCAGTGCTGTGTTTGCTATAAGCTGTGTAGACAAAGCACGTGTGTGTGATATAAGTGTGGGGAGCGGTAGTGTAGCGGTTAGCGCGCTGCGCTATGAACCCGAAGACCCGTGACGATTATCTGAACCGGTCTTTGGCCTCCCCCTAGGTCGACTCAGCCTCAAATGAGTACCTAGTGCGATATATAAATATAGCCACTGGGGAGACAAAGGCGGCCGGGCGCGATATTGGCCACCCACCCCTTCGTGTGCCGTGCCAGCCATCATAGGTGCTCTCTAACAGCGTTTGCCCCTGCAGTCCTGTTCAAGGCTATATGGGGGAATCTTTGTCTTTGATATGTGTGTGTGTGCACGTGCCATTTGTACGTGGTGTGTTTTCCAAGCCCTACCGGGGATTCGTGTCACTTGGGTCTGTGACCCCGGAAGTATCTCAGAAACCCGGCACGCGACACCCAGCATGCCTCTTTCGCTGGCTGCGGGCCCCCTTGGTCACGTTCCCACTCCCAGACGGCCAGAAATGAAGCCCCACGCCGCGCGCGCACTCACTTGTGACAGCAGAGGTCTCACTCCGATTCAGTCGAGCGGCATGATGTTTTCATCGGCTGCGTCATGCTGCGTGGAAGCTACCTGCCTGGTCTGTCGCTCAACACGAAGCTTCGGGTCTTCTCGGCCAAAGTCATGACCTCCCTTCTCTACGCTTGTGAAACGTGGGCCCCTCTGGTGAAACATCTGCGCTGGTTGGAAACATTCAGGCTGGCCTGGCTACGATCCTTCCTGGGTTCAACCAGGCTGGATTGTGTGAGGAGCTCACAAATCCTTGAAAGATTTGGACACATTCCCATCAGTGAACGCCTCTGGTAGGCAAGGCTGCGTTGGCTGGGTCATGTAGCCCGCATACCCAGCCACCGCATGCCCAAGCAGCTTCTGTTTGCCGCATAGAGAGGACTAAACGGGCACGTTATGGGCTGGAGAAGAGATAGAGTGATGCGGTACGTGAAGATGTGGAGCTGGGTGGACTTGCCGCTGACTGGTACCAGCGGTGTCAAGATCGGCCTCTGTGGAGGAGGCTCGTGAAGGATGCTAATGGGCAGTTAAGAGGCAGTCACCCTCCAGCAACAACTGAGGGCAGAGGAGCGACGCTCACAACAACAAACGGAGCGCCTGGCGGATAAAGTGCAGCAAGTTGGCACAGTGGGGGGTACATATGGTGCATCTGCCAGTCATCTCAGTCAGTCAAACCATTGCACCTGCTGGGTCTGTCCCGAGACCTCCTCCTGTCAGCCAGACACGTCACGTGGCCTCAATCTGCACCCGGCCTGGCACAGTCGCCGTGGGACGTCACCGTCACTTAGTGGCGAATGGCGGCTCTTGTTATCGGTGGGGAGCGGTAGCGTCGTGGTTCGTGCACTACACAATCAAGCCGGAGACCCAAGTTTAATTCCTGCTCACGGCCAACAAGATTGGCAAAATATTTCAACTAGCCCAGGGCCTCGCCTAGGGTGGCTGAGCCTTAAATAAGTACCTGGTGTGGTGTGTAAGCATCCACACTGGGGAGACAAAGGCGGTCGGGCTTGCTGTTGGCCACCAATCCCCTCGTGTGCTGTGGCAGCCTTCATAAGTACTGTGCTCGCGAACAGCACCTGCTCCAACAGCCTGTTCGAGGCGACACGGGGGCTCTTTGTATGCGCATGTTATACTGTATATATAGTATACTGTGTGTGTGTTTGTGTGTGTGGGGAGCGGTAGTGTAGTGGTTAGCGCGCTGCACTACGAACCTGGCGACCCGGGTTCGATTCCCGCTCACGGCAATCACCAGTGACGATTAACTGAACCGGTCCTGGGCCTCCCCTAGGTCGACTCAGCCTCAAATGAGTACCTGGTGCGATGTGTAAACATCGCCGCTAGGGAGACAAAGGCGGTCGGGCGTGGTGCTGGCCACCCACCCCCTCGTGTACCGTTCTGGCCTTCATAGGTGCTCGCTAACAGCACTTGCCCCTACAGTCTGTGAAGGCTATACGGGGGATCTTTGTGTGTGTGCGTGGGGAGCGGTAGTGTAGCCGTTAGCGCGCTGCGCTATAAACCCGGCCACCCGGGTTCTACTCCCGCTCACCGCCAACACCGGTGACGATTATTTGAACCGGTCCCGGGCCTCCCCTAGGTCGACTCAGCCTCAAACGAGTACCTGGTGCGGTGCGCAAACATCGCCACGGGGGGGGGGGGGGACAAAGGCGTTCGGGCGTGGTGTTGGCCACCCACCCCCTCGCGTGCCCGTTCCAGGCCTTCGTAAGCGCTCGCCAGCAGCACTTGCCCCAACAGCCTGTTGAGGCTACACGGTGGGGGGGGGGGACCTTTGCCTTTGTGTACGAGGAGGCGACAGCTGCCAGATGCCTCGCGTCGTTTATTTGGGAGAGCGACTGCGAGCGCCGCGCGGAGGGCGGGGGAGGGCTCGCGGGCGCCTCCAACCGCTCACCGAGGACGGCGATAAGCGCCCCCTAAAATTAAACCGCTCGGAAAATGATCGCGAATCCCTCGGGAATATCCTTCGTGCGGCTGCCAAACAAAAGTGAAACTCGCCTTTCACGGCCGCCCGCCCGCCCGCCCGCCCACCAGGCAACGAGCAGCCCAAAGGCGGCGTTCCCTCTCGCACGCCCGGGTCGCCGGGTCGACCGCGGCTGGTGCCGCCTAACGATTAAGTAGCCCAGGGGCCATACGGCGCCGAGAGGTGTGTGCACTCTGGATGTGGTGTGCCGGGCGTGGAGCGGTTCCCCCGCGATGGCCAGAACGCTGCGCGCAAGAACCAACCGATCCCTGTGGCTCCGGGCCCTCCCGGTGCCACCCAACGGGAGCAGATGGCCAGACATGGGGCGGAGCGTCACGCAGAGATGATGAATTGGCCGTGATTGGCAGCATTAATGAGCGCTAATTGGAGGGGGGATTGTTGATGGGGGTGAGCTCACGTGAGGTGCGTTCACCGCGAGTGCCACAGGGATCGTTCACCCCCCGTGACCGCCGCTGCCGCTGCTGAGTTCCAGAGGTCGCAACCGGGTACCCGATACCCGGCTACGGGTAGCCTTTTGCGACCCTGGTGCGGCCGGGTACGTACGGGTAGGCCGTGAGTCACTGGTGAGTCACCGTTTGTCACTCATTTCCCAACGTCTTGTCTCTTCTCACAATTCAAGTTCCTAGACTCAACCGACCCGCGCCTGCAACATGGCTTCATCCCAGAGGTCGCAATCGGGTACCCGATACCCGTACCCTACCCGATACCCGGCCGGGTACGGGTAGCCGGGTATCGGGTAGGGGGTACGGGTAGCCGGGTATCGGGTAGGGTACAGGTACGGGTACCCGTTTGCGACCCTGGTGCGGCCGGGTACGGGTACGGTAAGGAATCAAAACCCGTTTGCGACCTCTGGCGTGGCTCCCGGTTGAAACGGGGTGCCCACTGCCTTTCGCTTCGGTTGGCCGAAAGAGAACAGCTTCAAGATGACTCCTGCAGCCAGCCCGGCTGTTTGGCCTGTTGGTGGATCGTGTGAGCACCGCTTGAACTGAGTGGGTCATCAAATAATTCAAACTTTATTGCCATGCACATAAATCGGTACCTTTAAAGTCTCGCGACGGGATGGGGTTAGGGGCCGTCCATAAATGACGTCACGCACCTAGGGGGGGGGGGTGGGGTGTCAGACATTTGTGACGATGTGTGACGAGGGGGGGGGGGTTGAGAAATGTGACGTCGCATCAAAATGCGCAACTTTAAATAAATATAGACAACACGTTCTACTTAATGAAATAGACTTTTTAATAAATGTTTTCTCCTACAACATCAGAGTGCAGCGCCACATTAAATACGCACTACAATGACAATAGTTTAAAGCGATTTGAAGCATGTTTTATGTTTTTTCGGGGGGGGGGGGAGGCATAGCTTTGTGACGTCATATTTTAGGGGGGGGTCTGACTTTTTGTGACGCCGTGTGACGATGAGGGGTCAAAAATCGTCCACAATCGCGTGACGTCATTTATGGACGGGCCCATTAGTTGTCTCGTTCGTGCAGTCTTGAATTGCAGTCCCTACTCTCTCGTCCTTCACCTTGTCCAAACAAGCACCGTCTTCGCATTCTCTTGGTGTTCGCTAAAACGTTGCTCGCTTTGCGACTCGCAGATGGCAGTGAGGCGGTGCTCACCGAGCGGTTACTTCCCTCGGTGCAGTGATTATTGCTGCCCTCCTGGTCAAGTCAGGAACTCTCGCATGGCGAGCACACATCTTGAACATCGCGGCGGTTTGCTTTCATGATTTTCGCGGATTCGCTCGTCACTGGAATTTGGAACGTTAACTACTCGCCGTCAATACTTGTCCCAGGAGTACATCCAGGCGACAACAGGGGAGATGTGTGCAGGCGTGCGCGTGTGCGTGCGCGCATCTGCGCGTGTGCATATGCGTGCGAACACGCGTGCGTGTGTGTGTGTGTGCGCGTGTTGTGCGTGATCGTTGCAGGGGACATCACACAGAAGGGCTATGAGAAGAAGAAAGCCAAGTTGCTTGCCCCATACCTGCCACACCCACCAGGTAACTGGGAATCGTTCCGAGTGGCTTGGCGTGGTGCTCTGGGTGGAGTTGGTTTGAGTTGGGCTGCCGGAGTGCTTCCTGGTGGCGCCGTGCTTTGTCTGGCGAGTATTGGGTGGCTGTGCAGTGATTCGCTGTGGGGGGGGGCGGCGTGGTGGTGGTGTATGTGATGTTGATGTCCGATGTGGCACTGTGTGTGTGCGTTGCATGGCGCTTGGCGGGGCATGGTGCGATTGTTTCGTCGCTTGGCATGGGCATGGTGTGGAGTGGCGTTGGATGGTGTTGATAGCACGGCATCATTATTAACAGCGGTCTTACAATGTGCTCCTGCTCGCCCAGTAGGCCTTGCCGAGTCTCAAGACTCTTGCCGGAGTCGGCGTCGATGTTGCTCTGTATTTTCCCAAATCGAGTAATGTGCGGTGAAATACTCGCAGTCTTGGCAAATTTGAAGCTACGTCACCAGCAGACAACGGCCTATTCCTCCGCGAACGACGAACGACGCTGACGGGATATTTTAGCGTCCACGGTGGCTCAGGCGGCGCCGAGTAATTTAAAGGTTGATCCGCACGCCGCTGTATTAACCGGGGGAGAGGGGGTGGGGGGTGGGGGGTGGGGGGGGGGACTGCCAGATTTCAGACTGCGGACCTCCTGCAACGAGCAGCGACGGCGCTAGCGCCCGGCCCCACCACGGCTCCCGCAGCGCCGTGCGATGGCGTGACGCAGCGTGGCCCGGCGTGACGGAGGGCGGCTCACGTCGCCGCATTCCCCAGCTGCTCTCGAGAAACGCCGCCGCGTTGTCTCGCTTGCGTGGGAGCGGGGGGTGGGGGGGGGCAGCGCCCCGGTCTATTGAACGAACGCTCACGCACGCCAACTCACGCGCACGCTCGCGCATTCACATGCAAACGATATGCGGCATCTCCCTCCCTTTACTCCGTGACCGCGCCCCCCCCGTGCTCGGTTTTTGTTTCTCCATTTCGACGTTTTTGTTTTTCGTGAAAGGTGAAAGGGCCTTGACCGAGGCCTCGCGACTCAGCCCCTTGGTGCATCCTGGGCCCTGGGGGCCTCACGTGTGTCGAGTGGTCACGGGGCCTTCCCGGTACGACGTCCAGTCGAGCGACGTCGTCACCAAAATGACGAGGCGTGACGATGAGCTGTTCCTGCTGTGACTATGAGGTGTCCGTAGCGTCATGGTGGTAAGCTCCTGTGACGCCGAGTGGTCCATGTAGGGTAGGAATTACATTTCTCATAACACCCCACGGACAATCTCCCTTTGCTTCATGCAAGCTAAGACGTGACACTTTGCCGGCGTCTGATCATTTCTCAAGACTTCCCGTGTGACGCGCAGGGGCACCAGTTCACATTGACAGGGCCTTGGTTATCATCGGCGCTGTTCATGCCGCGCGGGACACACTTTGTACAAACGCAAAGGTCCTCCATGTAGCCCACACACGCTGACAGGGCAAGTGTTGTTAGCGAGCAGCACCTATGGAAACCGGCCCGGTCGCACGAGAGGCTGATCTGGCCAGCACCGTGTCCGGCCGCCTTGGTTTTCCCAGTGCTGATGTGTATTAAGGCTATGCGGCGGATCTTTGTCTCATATTCTTTGGGTCTTTCGGTAAAGTCACGTAGATAGGTTCAAAGAAAATAACTAAAAATTAAAAAACTACGGCGTTTCGATCGCAACACAAGCGTTCGTCATCAGGAAGATGAGGGGGTAGTTTTTTGTATTTTTTTGTTATTTTCTTTGAACCTATCTACGTGACTTTGCCGAAAGACCCAAAGAATATGAATTCCTGCAGTCACGAAAGCTTCAAGTCAAGATCTTTGTCTTGTGTGCGTTTTCTGGGCCTCTTTTAGGTCGATGCAGCCTCACATAAGTAGTCGATGCTCATGGCCAACAGCCTCCATAGGCTACAGCGGGCGGAGGGGAGGATCTTCATCTGTGTACGTGTGTGGCAGCGGCTACGCGCGTATCATCATCGCCAATCGACGAGGGCCAGTAAAAGTGCCGTCTCCTCTGCTGACCGCTGTCCCACCTGCTGCGCTCAGTGCCAGCGGGGTTCTTCCTCCTCAGCTGGGAGTTGTCGCTGCCATGGGGAGACGCCGGCACCACCTCCCCTTCCCCGCGAGGGGTCAGGGTTCATGAGAAACCCGCCTCCATGTGACATGGGAATGTGGGCAGCACAAGGGGGGGCGGGGGGGGGGGGCAGAGGGCAGTGGGACCTGGCGACATGGGGAGCCGGTTGCTCCAGGGCCCAGTTTTTGACACAGGAAAGGCGCCTGAATCTGGCAGTCCATGTCACCAGCACATATGGTTAATACAGCGAGTCGGAGATCGAACTCAGGGGCGCTTTTGCTGTACGGCACGAGTGTTACCGCCACGCGAACTCCGCTCATCCTCACAAGCGGCTTTCGGCTAGTCCGCGAACAAAGACGGTCACTGCATCGCGAGCTTTCAGATGCGCTTCTGCGGCCGTCTGGAACGCTCTTCCGTCTGATATTAGGAAGCCACTGGAGCTGTGCACTTTAAAATCATCTAGGTTGAAAACTAATTTCTTTAGAGCTGCTTTTTGTGTTTTAGTTGTCCTTCCTCCGCACCTCCGATTAGCACGGTTGGCCACGTACGGCGCGAAAGAAGTTCAACATACGTGCATACATCTTGACTTCAAGCTTTCGTGACTGCAGGAATTCATAGTCTTTGGGTCTTTCGGTAAAGTCACGTAGATAGGTTAAAATTAATTTAAAAAATTATTAATTTGAACCGTCACGTAGATAGGTTAAAATTAATAAAAATATTTTTATTAATTTGGTTAAAATTTATAAAAATCTTTTTATTAATTTGAACCGATCTACGTGACTTTACCGAAAGACCCAAAGCAAATACGTGCGTACAGACATACGCCACGCAAGCTGCGGTCTAATCTCGTCTAAAACAAATGCATTTAAGAAAACAACACCCCCAGACTCTCACCTGAAGATGCCCCGTGGTGAAAAAGATCCCAAATGTGGCACGATGCTGATGCTGTTGCTGCTGCTGCTGCTGCGACTGGTCCCACTTGGCTAGCTGTGAAACCTTTTTGCCATTGCCAGGATCAAAATGACGAGAGTGGAAAACAAGGACAGGCTTTAGCCTTTCTGGCAATAAACAAAGGAGGTATTAAGGTGCTGAAACACCAAATCGGTACATGTTTTGATTGGTGTAGGCCAATCAGTTTCAAAGGCGGTGCATATATTATAATCAGAGCATGTTGTTTTCATCTTTTGCCACAGGTATGTGTGGTTATTGCAGACTTGATGCCTTGTAATAGTTTATTTAATTCGTCTTGGAGCATCTTAACACCTTTTAGGGTAAAGCCTATTCTTATTTTTTCCCCCAATTGAGTAGTTTGCAGGTACGTTTTTCAGCATCGGGATGTTTGGCCAATATAGGTGACACTGTATGTTCTTCTTGGTTCTTTCAGTAAAGTCACGTAGAAGGGAAATAATAAAATAATAAAAAGAAAACATTTTATTTTATTATTTCCCTTCTACGTGACTTTACCGAAAGAACCAAGATGAATCCCTGCAGTCACGAAAGCTTTAAATCGAAAAAAGACACAATTTTAAAAAAAAATCAGAACATGGAGAGAGAGAGAATATCGCAACGCCACACAGCAGCAATGTTGTTGTGAGGCACGAGGAGTGTCACCACTGCGCCATACCCTGCCGCCCACTTGCACAGCGACACCAGCCGCACAAGTCCACGCACGACTGTACTTGTACTTGTGCGCACACGAGATGATTGGTCTAAGGTGAAGTGGAAGAACGAATCGGGTCGACATTTGCGGCACTTAACAGCACCTCCCTCCCCTGGAGAAGGCAGCGGTTTATTAATAGCGCGCAGAGGTTTAAACGTCACTGTGAAAAAACGATAATCACAACATCCCTCCACGCTGGCGCGTGCTCACAAGACGCTCAGCTCCGCAGCAGCAGCAGCAGCAGCAGTGACAACGGCCGCTGCTGCAGCGACAGCGGCGGCCTCGCCTGCCGCCATCGGCATCCCCGGCCACGGGGTCGCAGGGTCAGCCGCTGAGATTCTAGCGGAGAAAATCAGTGAGTGTCACCCGTTAATTATGGCTGCTTAACGAGCTGTTGTGGGGGGGGGCGGGGGGCGGTGGGGGGCGCCGTAACGGGGGGGGGGGGGGGCAGCCCCTCCTGGAACGCTACGTTCCGCAAAAAAATGTCACGGCAACCAGAGCATCGCCCTGGCAACGGATGCAGGGATGATGGAGCTGAGAGAGGGGGCTGGGAGCGGGGGAGGGTGTTGGATGGGGGGGGGAGGGGGCGGGAGAGGAGAGCGGAGGGTGTAGTGGTGGGGGGAGCGCCTTTGGGGGAGTGGGGGGGGGGGTGCTGGCGACGAGGGGCAGGGGATGATGCCGGAGGGGAGGACGGGAGTCTAGGGCAGAAGGCGGCGGAGGATTTTGTGAGAGGAGGCGGAGCGGCCGTGAGGCGTGACGGTGAGCGAGCGTTACGGACAGCAGGGAAAACAAATCGGCTGCGATCGTCGTGTCCTGTGCTCCTGATCGGGTGCGCGGGTGCGTGCGTGCGTGTGCGCGTGCGTGCGCTTGCATGGAGCGGGTGCGCGCAGAGCGAGCAACGTAAGACGTGCACGCGTGGAGAGTGCGCGGCAGCGTGCGTGGGCTTGGAGAGCGAGCCATCGAGCGAGCGCGCGCACGCGGGAGTCTGCGGCGAGCGAGCGAGCGAGCGCGAGATTGTGCGCGTCTGGAGACATGGTCTCCGTGCGGCCGAGTTCGTGGAAGGAGGGAGAATGTCGCCGGGAGCAGTGGAGGGCATCGCTGGCGGTGGCGGCGGTAGCCGGACGGGTCGCGTTTGCGTGGTCACCATCTCTCGGCCGGGCGGCTCCTCGGCTGCGCGCGTGATCGCGTCCGCGAGGGTGAGTTTCCGACGTCCACCACCACCACCGGGGATTGGTTTTCTCGCCGAGCGTCGTACGGGTCCGCTGGCAGGCTGGAGTAGGCGGCACGTGACCAGTAGAGGCATACTGGATGCGGTGTGCCGAGTGTGGGAATATATTTTGGGGTCGCTAACCCAGACAGACCTGGGTGAAATTAAACCCCAGGTGCCAGAGTGCAGGAAATGCTCCTGGTGCGGCAGGCTACGATTGTAGCAACGGTCACAAATGCCCAGGACGGCAATGGTACGAATGTCCTCGCGCGCGCCAGAAGGGACCAGGATGGGTCACCGCCAGCAGTTAAGATCCTCGTTAAAGCTGGGCGAGGGTGCAGTAAGACTGGAAGTCTCTGGGGAGATCCGTCACCCAGGTCTCCAGGTCCCCAGGTCCCCAGGTCTCCACTGACCTGAGGCCGTGGCGTGGCGTGGCCCGGCAGCGGCGCCACGTCGACGCTTGTTGCCGAGGTTCGAGGTTCCAACCCAGCGGCCGCCCTGGTCAATGCTGCAGCGTGAGTTAACCGTGACAGTACCACACATCGTCTGCTTCACTCGCGGTGGACGTTTACAGATCCCTTGGCATCGTTCGCAAGAGTAGGCCGTCGCGTGCTGGCATCAGGGTCCACATTCGCCCAATTCAAAAACTACTTGCGAATGACGCAATTTGGATCATTCACAGCAGCGATCATCGCACTCCCACTGGCAGGTTCGTGCCCCAGGTCACTCTTACCAGAGAGACGCTTCTATTCTTTTGCGTTCGCACCTGGTTAAACGAAATGAACTTGAAACTGGGTAACAGAAACTGTGGGTGAATTGAAGGTCAAATACTTTCAGGGTCAAGCAACCAACAAGCAGCAGGGTAGCAACATCACGGAGACACGTTGGCAGTACGGTCGATGTAACTGCGAGGAAAGCGTGAGACAAATGTTGGAGCAAAGCCAGAAATCTTTCCATGCCAGGAATTCTCAGTAAAGACAAACGCGGTTTTTGTTCATGGTTGCTGAGAAAAGGCCCAAAGCCCCCCAAAAGCATCCAGCTGCCAGTAACAAGCCGCACTATTGGAGGTGGAGGAAATATGAGTTGAGCAAGGTGTTGAAAATTTGTAAAAAAAAAAAGAGATGGTGGGAGGAAATTTCAGAGTCGGGCGACGGTACGCACAAGACGAAACGTACAGCAAATGAAATAAATTCCAAGTTCGTAATTAAACTTGCATCCCCAGTGAGATGCATTTCTAACCGCGCCACGAGCGTCCGCGTTCACAGCGACCAAGCAACGAGTCCCGACTGCCCACTCCGGGCTGGGGGGAGAGGGAATGGATTTGAAACGAGCAATATCTTGTGAGCGCCGTTGCAGTGAGCGGTGGAGGTTCGTCCTCCTTCAGAGAGGGACCATCAGAGGTGGCTGACGTCGTCATTCTTTTTTTTCGATTTAAAGCTTTCGTGACTGCAGGGATTCATCTTCTTGGTTCTTTCGGTAAAGTCACGTAGAAGGGAAGTAATAAAATAATAAAAATAAAACATAATAAAACAATTCTCACGACGTTTCGGCCACAACGCAAGCAGCCGTCTTCAGGTGAAAACCAGGTCTGTCGAGGCGACAGCGTCTGAATGAAACAGCACGTCGTGAGAATTGTTTTATTATGTTATATTTTTATTATTTTATTACTTCCCTTCTACGTGACTTTACCGAAAGAACCAAGAAGATGAATCCCTGCAGTCACGAAAGCTTTAAATCGAAAAATAATAACTGTTATTTACAGCCTTTGGTAAATCCATTGATGGATGAAAGCCTCCTCCGTGCTGTGTCGTCGGTCACGGTGGTTGTTTGTTGACCAGCATGGTGAAGTGTGGATTGGTGAACGTGGAGGGTCAGAGCGGCAGTGGAGGGGGGACCGGTTGAGATATCACTCGCCACTGATATTAGCCGTGCCAGGGATTCAAACTCGGGCTGCTTGATGCATCGTGCAGTTTCGATAACCGCTCCCCCACCGTTGCACCCCAGTATGTCAGTAATTACATTTAAAATATATATAGTTTACGTGTTTCCACAGTCTTCCTTTGTTGTATGTAAAAAATATGCTCTGTATATCACAGGGTAAAGTACCCGCATTGCCATGGGTGATGAGAAACGTTGCGGAACCCACGAATGCGCACGACCGCTTTTCGTTTAAAACGCAGAATTTTTCAAATTTGTTTCGTTTGCCACTCGATGGAAATGCGCTTGCGCTTCTCTTTTAATCGATTCGCAAACACGGATCGTCGCGACGCCGTCATCGTGCCGCCGTGGCGGCCTTTTGCGACGTTCCCGTTCTCGGCCGTGGCCGCTGATGTAATTAGCAATGGCCGCTCGCCGTGACTTGCTGGCTCGCTTCACACGTCGACGGAGAGCGCGGCTCCGGGTCTCGCGTCCCGGCGGCACCGGTTGAATGGGCGCTTGCGCGGGGGACTGCGCCGGGGTTATTTTCTGTCTGGCTGCGTCGCACAGGTTTACCTGCCAACCCGTGCGGTTTTTACCCGTCCGTATTCTTGTACAGGGAAATTGAGTAACAAAAATTGTTTTTGTCCATTTTGTTTGTGTTTCTCCCTTGTGATGGGGACTTTGTAGGATGAACTTTGAGATTCATAAGGGGCACGGGGTGACCAATAAAGTCTGATTTGGTCTGTAATAAGGTAGGGCACTGATAAGGGGTTGACAGGTATGTAGTGGTGTAGTGTATAGTGTAGTGTATAGTGTAGTGTATAGTGTAGTGTATAGTGTAGTGTATAGTGTAGTGTATAGTGTATGGTAGTCTGAATTGGTCTGTAATAAGGTAGGGCACTGATAAGGGGTTGACAGGTATGTAGTGGTGTAGTGTATAGTGTAGTGTATAGAGTAGTGTATAGTGTAGTGTATAGTGTATGGTAGTCTGAATTGGTCTGTAAATAAGGTAGGGCACTGATAAGGGGTTGACAGGTATGTAGTGGTGTAGTGTATAGTGTAGTGTATAGTGTATGGTAGTCTGAATTGGTCTGTAATAAGGTAGGGCACTTATAAGGGGTTGACAGGTATGTAGTGGTGTAGTGTATAGTGTAGTGTATAGTGTATGGTAGTCTGAATTGGTCTGTAAATAAGGTAGGGCACTGATAAGGGGTTGACAGGTATGTAGTAGTGTAGTGTATAGTCTAGTGCAGGGGTCGGCAACCTACGGCTCCGGAGCCGCATGCGGCTCTTTGCGGGCTGCTTCTTGACGATATGTACGTATGTACAGTATGTACTCAGATGCATTGCGGCTCTTGAAATACTGAATTTTGTACCGAATTGGAAAGAAATGGCTCTTCTTGTTATTTTGGTTGCCGACCCCTGGTCTAGTGTATAGTGTAGTGTATAGTGTATGGTAGTCTGAATTGGTCTGTAATAAGGTAGGGCACTGATACAATAATTAAGAGGTTGACAGGCATGCACAGGCATGCGGCATGCAGAGCCGCTGCGCTCGTAGACATGCTTCGCGTGATCCCCGGTGCCACGGTTCCCCCTTTCCATGGTCCTACACTCCCATCGTATCTCGGTTCCCTGGTCTCCCAGACCCCCTGGTCCCCCAGTCCCGCCGGTTATCCCCCAGTTCCCCGTCCATGCGGTGAGTGTGCTGCTTGCCCGCTCACCTTGCCAGCGCACGCTGCGTGTGTCTCTACACATTCATGCCCAGGTCTCCCTGGCAGAAAAAAAATACTTTTATTCTAAACGGGCAACCCCCCCCTCCGCCCCCCCACGACAATAATAAATGAGGTGAATAATTCGTAGCCTTTTGTCAATTCGCTGCTGGGTGAATGACTATCCGCAGCGTGTTGGTCAAGGGGATTTGTTTGACCATACTTCACCGCACTGGTTCGTGCGGGTTGGTGAAGGGTTTAGATTCAACTCGCCGCTTGGGTGGCCGAGGCTCATTGTGCAGTGTGCTAACCACTGCGCCGCCGCTCCACCCTTGCGATGAACTCGTACTTGTGCGTACATGTCTTGATTTCTAAGAGGGTTTATTTATCTTTCACTAAAGCGGGCTCTCTTACGTGGAACGTATCTTCTTCGCGTTCCAAGCATCACCTTGCAACAACAACGACGACGGCGGCGGCGGCTTCGCCTTCCCGTGACATAAAACATTCCGCGCACGTTTGCTGCACACGAGATCCGGTCCCTTGAGGTTCAAAATGTCACCGTCTTCGAAATGTTCCCCGTGTTTTTCTCGGCACCGCATTGTAGAATGCTGCCAGAATCCCCCCCCCCCCCCCTTGTTCCACGAGCCCAGGCCACAGATGCTGCAATTGTAGGCCCCACCTGAGGTGGCATAACTTTAATGGTTGCAATATATCTCCGTGGCCAATAACAGTGAATTATGTGATAACCATTTGAACTGAGTGGGGGTTATATCAAGTCATTCACTCTCATAGCCATACAACTACGTCGGTGCTGCTAGAGGTACAATAAAGGTTTTTTTTGGGGGGGGGTTAGATCACGTAAATATAAGTGTGCCATAGTAGTAGGTTTTTACCCTTTTAAACTGGTACAAAACTGACACCTTTATTCAGGGCATCATGTTTGCAATAACCACAACACAAGTAGTCAAAAAAGCAAACAAAAAGAAGCAACTCTGATAATGATAATAATATGCACTGTCCTTGAAGTTGATTGCATATTATTATCATTATCAGAGTTGCTTCTTTTTATTTGCTTTTTTGACTACTTGTGTTGTGGTCATTGCAAACATGATGCCTTGAATAAAGGTGTCAGTTTTGTACCAGTTTAAAAGGGTAAAAACCTACTACTATATTTTGCCACCGATAAAAGAGATCTCATAGTGTAAATAGTATAAGAGTGCCGTTAAACCCGCGACCACCCCACCACAGCCAGTTAGTAAGGTTTGTCACGTGAACCAAACATGCCAATTAGTTACTAGTACAGCACACCGGTGTGTTGGGGAGTAAACCCACGACAACATTTACAATTCGAGTACGACGTTTCATCGGTAATTACAACCAGCCTCATCAGGCGACAGACAGAATTGTGTGAGGGATCCTCCGTTGTCGGTCTTAAACAGAGGGATAGACGTGATGTCGTCACTTGCGAGCCAATCAGGTACAGGTTATATATTACGATTTGGGATATTCACAGTTAATGAACATACATTATGTACGTGCATTGTGCTAATCTAATAGTATGCAAGATGATATACAAGGCCTATTATTGGCTACTCACAGTTAATCACCGTCGACGTATGGTGATCTGTATCGTCATGCAATGAAACAGTGTAGTATCGCTTGATAATACGCTTACAAAAGCCGTGCTGCCCTTTTGTGTTACCGATTTCTGTTTCGGCCCATGGGCTGCCTCTGGCTCGACAATCGTGAGAAGGGCCATTGCGCTAGACGTGTGCCTAATCCATTCGTTCACACGGCTAAAAGTGCACCTGATTTAATTTGAATATCATAACGCTCGGCAGTGTTGAGCCCCAAGTGTCGCAGGCATGGAGCTGCGAGGTGACCGGGAGATGTCGGTGCTTAGAGTTATCTCCTCGCATGGGTGGTGAGTTTTGCTCCGGGGTTGATTTTCTATTTTTTTGCTCCCACATGAAGCCAAATGCTCATTCGTGGCAGGACCCCGCTGAATAAGCTGGTTGAGACTCGGGATTTCCAGAGTAAATCATTGTGATTACCATGATGATTTAGTTGCCCTCGTATGCGTACATCTATATACTGTATATATAAAAGGGAAATTTGTGAATGTGTGTGTCTGTTCGAAATGTTTAGCATACTTCCCGACATGCAACACACTTGAAATTTGGTATGTGGGTTGGGTAGCTTCCAGACTGTACACAATGCAAAAAGTATAAAAATAGACTTTTGTATTTCGGGGGGGGGGGGGGGGGGGCACAATAATGGATATATTTTGCACGGCAAGTGAGCGGTGACGTCACATCTGTGATGTCACCCGCATGCGGCAGCGTCACGCAGTGTGCCTGCTGACGTCACGCCCCCCCCACCCTTCGCGTAGGCCATGTATTAATCAAAGACAAGAATCCAAGTCCCGGGCGAAGCCGGGTAGTACAGCTAGTCTGTTGTAATGCAGAGTGGTGACAGCCACCGGAGTTCCGTTGAGAAGGAGAATAAGTATAACCCGTAAAAACAAAGTCTTTTCACTATAAATCCTTTATATGCGTGGCAGCGAACTTAATATAAAGGATTTAAAAATATATTCGCCTGTGGAGGACGCGGGGATCGATCCCGCGACCTTTGGCATGGGAAGCGAGGGCGCTACCAACTGCGCTACTCCGCTACAGCCTGTGGAGGGGTTACGCTCTGGGCTCTTACACTGTGACGTTCAGCCAAAGCCATGAATGAGTTCTATTTGAATATATGTAAAATAAAAAAAATTTGCCTAAAAAGTGTAAAATTTTGGGAATTTTTTTCACGAACATTAATTGTCACGCACAACGAGTCTGTGTGGAAAATGTCAGCTCGATTGGATCACGGGATGTGGGTTAAAAAACGACCGAAAGATTTGCACGGTCGTAAGCAAGCAAGTAAGCACGCAAGCACGCAAGCAAGCAAGCAAGCGAACTTAATATAAAGGATTTAAAAAAGAATCTCGAGTTTTTCTTAATCAAAATCGTCCTCTGTGTTTATTTAACTGATTCGAGTAATCTGCCATCTTCCAAAACGGAACTGTTTCGTGAAATTTAGCTTTGAAATTATTATTTACTTTTTTACAGCAGAGTTCCGATTACAAACTGTTTATTAATTGGGTGGAATTCGTCAATTGTAGCCGATTACAATATAAAACCGCATTGCGTGGTGTCACGGGCAATAGATATGTTTGGAAGTGGGATATGTTTTTTGGGACTCCTTGTACCTTATTTTTGTATCCTGTCAAAAGCAATTTCGATTTCGAATAAACAACACTAATTTTAATAAAATTGTACAACGGTAAGCGGATACATTATGATTGATGTGTTTTTGATCTGTGGATCGAAAGTAATCGCAGCCTCGTGTGAACGGATGAGGGCCCCCCCCCCTCTAGCCACGGTGGTCGAGGGGGTTGTGTGGTCATACTTCACCACGCTGGTCAGCACGGATCGATGAGGCAATTATATATTCGCAACCAGGCGAGAGCCCATTCGAGGGAGACATGGGCCACTAAAGCAATAATTGCTGGACAAACAGCTGCCGTAAGCAAAGTGCAAATGACTGCAAACCATATTCAAGTGTATAAAAAATATATTATGAGACGTCGGTGAAATGTCTTGCAGTGGGGAAAAATGTGGTGAAGTATGATCAATTAACCCTCATAGCCGAAACAAGTTGGGTGGGTAGGGGGGGACGTGGGTTCTTCATCCACCAGTGTAGGTAACACTCTGGTCCTGATGCGCAGTTATGAAGAAAAACCAAAAGTGTTGTGGGATGCTATTAGCACGTACTCGGTTTGTAAATGTTGTGGATTTGCTCTCCAACACACCGGTGTGCTGAATTAGTAACGAATTGGCCACCTTCTGTTTACGTGACAAACCTTACTAGTTGGCTGTGTCGGGGTGGTGGCGGGTTTAACGACACATTTATATTCGCGTGATCTAACCCTAAAAAAAACGATATTATGCTTAAGCATGAATGATCCTTATCTAACATGTACAGTATTGTTGTTATTATTATTTAGGGCCACCTCTGTTAGAACAGAAGTTTTAGATTTGAAGCTTCCGTGATTGCAAGGATTCATACTCTTAAGCTTTTTCGGTAAAGTCACGTAGGTAAAAAATAAAAAAAAAATTAATAGAAGTAATAATAAAAATAAAATAATAAATCACTATTTTTTATTATTTTATTTCTATGAAGTTGCTCACTGACTCTTGGGCCCATGGAGGTCTTGCACGAGGGGCCCGGTAGTTTGCAATGTGACCACAAGCCAGAGGAAATGCCTGGTTACCATGGCAATGCCCCGCTGGTCACCATGACGACAGCCCCATCGTCACCTTGACAAGGGCGGCTCCCTCTTGTCAGCTCGACGAAGACGTCTCTCTGATCACCTCGGTAGCTCCCACTCGGTCACCATGGCAACCGCTCCTGGGTTACCTTGGCCGAGGACCGCTCTGTCGCCATGGCAACGCCTCCTTGGTCATGCATTGGAATTCCAGCCGCAACAGCCGTTTCAAATTGGATGTTCGTTGTGTGGTATGAGGCAGCTATTTGCCAGTTGTGACTGCTCTTTAACAGAGGCTACAGTATTTACACTACGAGACCTCCTTTACCAGTGGCAAAATATAGTAGTAGGTTTTTACCCTTTAAACTGGTACAAAACTGACACCTTTATACAAGGCATCATGTTTGCAATAACCAAAACACAAGTAGTCAAAATGCAAACAAAAAGAAACAACTCTGATGATGATAATGATATGCACTGTCCTTGAAGTTGATTGAGTTGTACGCCTTCTGGTGTCATCTGGTCCAACACCAATGGAGACTAGGCTCTAAGGAAAGCTGTCTCGGGTGTGTGGACCAATCAACTTCAAGGACTGCGCATATCATTATCATCATCAGAGTTGTTTTCTTTTTGTTTGCATTTTGACTGCTTGTGTTGTGGTTATTGCAAACATGATGCCTTGTATAAAGGTGTCAGTTTTGTACCAGTTGAAAGGGTAAAAACCTACTACTATATTTTGCCACTGGTAAAGGAGGTCTCATAGTGTAAATGCTTACCCCGAGCTCTCAATACTCTGATAGTGCGCTGTTTTTGAGTTGTACGCCTTCTGGTGTCATCTGGTCCAACACCAATGGAGACTAGGCTCTAAGAAAAGCTGTCTCGGGTGTGGACCAATCAACTTCAAGGACAGCGCATATCATTATCAGAGTTTCTTTTTGTTTGCATTTTGACTGCTTGTGTTGTGGCTATTGCAAACATGATGCCTTGTATAAAGGTGTCAGTTTTGTACCAGTTTAAAGGGTAAAAACCTACTACTATAGAGGCTACAGTGTCCTAGCTACTCTGTTCTAGGCTACTTGTGTTACGGGGATGCTGTATTCGAGGCTGCCGCTGTTCTCTAAGCCATCCCGTGCTGACCGCAGGAGGTCGTCACGCACCTGCACACCTCGTATTGTCGATCCACTGCTGGATGAGGATGGACCTCCCTACCCCAACAAGAGCCGTGGGGGTTGCTTGGCCGTGATTTCACCCACGCTGTTGAATGCGGGTTGGTTAAGGCGGGGAGCAATAGCCTACGGAGCACGGTAGAGGGGTCGGCAACCTGCGGCTCTGTATGAGGACTGCTTCGTGAGCGTTGCTTATGAAGGGCCGGCCGGCCGGCTCGTATTCACCATGGGCACTGCGCCTCCTGAAATATTGAGGTTTTTTTTTTTTTTAACCAAATTCGGAAAAATAATGCCTCTTTGATTTAAATCTTTCGTGACTGCAGGGATTCATATTCTTGGCTCTTTCGGTAAAGTCACGTAGAAGGGATTTAATTAAATAATATTTATATAAAATAATAACAATTCTCACGACGTTTCGACTGCAACACACCTGATGATGATTGCTTGTGTTGCAGTCGAAACGTCGTGAGATTTTTTATTGTTTTATATTTATATTATGTTATTGTTTCCCTTCTACGTGACTTTACCGAAAGAACCAAGAATATAATAATGCCTCTGTGTGTTGTTTTGATTGCCGAACTCCCGGTACAATACAACAATGGGGGGTTTCTATACAGCGGCCGAAAACTGCACCCGTTCGTATTCACTGTGCGAGGCTCAAGCCCCCCCCCCCAGCTTGGCTTGTTGAGATCTGATGAGGTGCGGACGAGTTTGGTTTCAGCGAGGCACGGCGGGGCACCGTCTGTAGTTCCCAGGATTTGGCTCTGCTGCCCGTCGCCAGCGCAGGAATCGTTGTGGAGGTGGCCGAGCCACGGGAGGGTCAGTGACGAGTGTTAAGAGACCCAGGGAGACATCAACCTCGGGGGACGAGAGGTTGTTGCTGCCGCCCAGGCGCCCGTGGGTTTGCCTGGCCACGTGCTCCTCTGCTCTGATGGGGTTATTATTATATTCTTAGGTTTTTTCGGTAAAGTCACGTAGGTAAAAAAATTCAAATTAATTAAAGTAAAATAAAAATCACGACGTTTCGGAGGCAACACAAGCTTCCGTCTTCAGGTGGAACAGTCACAGCACGATAGCTTGATACAGCTATCGTGCTGTGTCCGAAACGTCGTGATTTTTATTTTTGTTTTACTTTTATTAATTTTAATTTTTTTTTACCTACGTGACTTTACCGAAAAAAACCTAAGAATATGAATCCTTGCAGTCACGAAAGCTTCAAATCTATAATGGGGTTATTATTGATTAATTATTTAAATTTTCAGGTTTGCATCGGGTTTTATAAGCTCCGAGTCAACACGACTGTCAACACGAATGTCAATCGCCCAGGCTGCGTTGGCCGCGCTGATTTGTCCGGGTTGGTGAATGCAGGGTGGCGCGTAGGGTGAGAAGACACAGGCGGTTTGAAAGAAGGGTGCAAGAATCCCTTCGTCACAACGTGTCCGGCCCAGGCTGATCGGCAACGGTGACGACCGTCTCCTGTGGGGGCACGGGACCGGTTCAGACGTTACTTGCCACTGGTCTCAGCCGTGGCCGGGGATTGAACTCGGCTCGCCGGGTTCACAGTGCAGTGCGCCGACCGTTGCGCCACCGCTCGCTGCTATCCCCCCCCCCAGCCCCCGTGAGTTTACACGGTGGAATCTAACGCTGTGGGCTTAATCTGCATTGCTTTACATGGCCGTCCTTGTCTCTCACTTCTCAAGGGCATGCGCCCTTGTGATGCGCATGAATCCACTGGTGTTTGTCAGTGTGTGTGTGTGTGCGCCTGTAATTACGTGTGCTTCCCTATCCGTAGGTCAGTGCATGGGTCAGTAGGTGTTGGTGTATATTCGTGTATGCGTTTGTATTCTTGTGTGTGTGCGTGTCATAGTGTGTGGGGGGGGGGTAGCGGTAGTGTAGCCGTTAGAGTGCTGCGCTATGATCCTGGCGACCCGGGTTCGATTCCCGCTCACGGCAAACAGCAGTGGCGATTATCTGAATCGGTCCCGGGCCTCCCCTATGTCGACTCAGTCTTAAATAAGTACCTGGTGCAGTATTCAAACATCGCCACTGGGGAGACAAATGCGGCCGGGCGTGGTGCTGGCCACCCACCCCATCGTGTGCTTTGTCAGCCTTCACAGGTGCTCGCTAACAGCACTTGCCACAACAGCCTGTGAAGGCTATACGGGGGATCTTTGTCTTTTTGTGTGGGGGGAGCGGTGATGCAGTGGTGAGCACACTGCACTACGAACTCGGCGACCTGATCCCAGAAAACAGCCAACATCTTATCTTATCTATTATGTTATATTTATAGAGCGCATTTGATCTGTTATGATTGATATCTGAACCAGTCCTGGGCCTCCTCTGATTCAACATTGACACCTTCTGGTATGGTGTTGCTGGCCTTCGTAGATGCTCGCTAACAGCACCTGCTCCAACAGTCTGCTCAGGCTTGAAGGGGGATCTTTGTCTTTGTCCTACGGAGTGTGTGGGTGTACAGGTTTGCATGTTTTATGTGTTTCTGCGATTGCGTCCTAGGTCAGCGCACTGCACTGCGAACCCGGCGGTCTCGAGTTCGATTCTCAACCGTGATGATTAATTCTAGATTTGAAGCTTTCGTGACTGCAAGGATTCATATTCTTAGGTTTTTTCGGTAAAGTCACGTAGGTAAAAAAATTAAAATTAATAAAAGTCAAATAAAAATAAAATAAAAATCACGACGTTTCGGAGGCAACACAAGCTTCCGTCTACTTGATACAGCTGTCGTGCTGTGACGGTTCCACCTGAAGACGGAAGCTTGCGTTGCCTCCGAAACGTCGTGATTTTTATTTTATTTTTATTTTACTTTTAGTAATTTAAATTTTTTACCTACGTGACTTTACCGAAAAAACCTAAGAACGTGATGATTAATACCCACTCTGGTTTCTGGGCCCTTCCTACGGGTCAATTCGTTTAGAGGGCTTGTCCCGATGGTCCGTGCGGGTCGCACGGAGAACCTTTGTGTTACGCACACGCAGAACGAACGGCGCTTACGAGCTGCCGCGGCGGTGACTCACGGCCCCCCGTTGTGCGATCTGCGCACGGCGTGGGCGGTGCGGCGGGGGGACCTGCAGAGCGGCGATGTCGAAGAGAGGCAGTCGAGGTGCGTGGGGGTTGGGGGCGGTGAATGGGCGCTTGCAGGTAGCGCGATCCTTCCCATCGCTCGTCCCACGGGTGCCTTACCCGGCCGTATGGAGAGACAGCTGAAGCTGTCTCTCCATACAGCCTAAAACGACTGCCATCAACATCACCGCCGTCGTCGTCGTCACTGCCATTATTGTCTCTCGCACGTAAGTGCCGCGCTTTTACCAAAGAGGTACTCCAGCTCACAACAACTGGAGTTGAGCCATTCATCTTTATAATCGCCATCGTTATCACATCTATCCCTCTATTAAAGGAACGAAACAGGACTTCTCCACAAATCTGGCCGACGATGCTAGTTGTAATTACTGGCGAAACGTCGTACTCAGATTGTAAATGTTGTTGATTTGCTCTCCAACACGTTATTAGTACAGCACCGGTGTGCTGTACTAGTAACGAATTGGCATGTTCTGTTGACGTGACAAACCTTACTAATCAGCTGTGTCGGATGGTGGGGTGTGTAACGACATTTACGCGATTTAACCCACGAAAAAAACCTAGCACAGCAATTGGACAGAGGCATCCCTCCCAATGCTACATGGGAATTTAGCCGTCATATCCGTTGTCGTTGTAATCATATCACCGCGATCGTTATTGTTATCTTCATCCATGAGCAAAGTACCTGTGTACGTTGTGGGCCCAGAAATATTCCTCCAAATTGAGCCTGAAATTATTATCTGAGAGTGTCAGTTGAACACGTAGGCTTTCACGACCAATATCATCCATAATAGAGGTTTTTTTTGGGTTAAATCGCGAAAATATGTGTCGTTAAAACTCGTCACCACCCGACACAGCCAACTAGTAAGGGTTGTCACGTAAACAGACCATGCCAATTCGTCACTAGTACAGTGTTGGAGAGCCAAGCCACGACATTTACAATCTGAGTACGACGTTTCGCCAGTAATTACAACTAGCTTCATCAGGCGACAGCCAGATTTGTTGGAGAAATCCACCTGTTTCGTTCCTCATATAGAGGCGTAGATGTGGTGACCACGCTTCTGCACTCTTGTGCCACGTGTGGAGGGAGATTACTGAGGCAACGTACATTATGCATGTTCATTATGCGAGCCCTTGGAACTTGTTCTTCGGTCTATAGTGTGTATTTAACTGGCCGGTAATCCCTATTGAAGTATGCTGCCTTTTGTAGGCACGCATTTAAATAATGTATTATTTGATGATTCGCTTCCACGCAGCACTAAAGCGGTAGCTATCCGAACGGTTAAAGTTAGTTTTTGTTTATTTTAATTTCCATAGATTCTCTAATTAGTCTTGGCCAGTAGTAGCTATTTTTGCACAGAACTTCAACATCATCAAATCAATTGAGAGTCCTTGTTGGTTCTGCTACTGCTGACAGTTGTATTTGGGAGAATTTCATATTTCTCTGATGTTCTTTTAGTCTTGTGCTGATCATTCGTCCTGTTTGCCAAACATAACATTTGCCACACGTGCAGTTAATCCTGTACACACCTTCTGTTGATAACTTTCGTAATACATCTTTTGTACGAGATATTAATTTCTGTATTTTATGTGCCATGCCAAATCTGACTCGGATGTTTTGTTTCTCCAAACATCTGGCTAGTTTATCAGTTACTCCCGCAACGTATGGTATCTTGATCGTTTTAATTACTTGGGCAGTTTCAATGCTCGTGTTATTTTATTTGGTTTTGGCATTCAATGCCCTGTTGATTTGTGCATCATTGTAACCGCTCTTTGGCAGCGCTTCTTTAACATGTTGATTTTCACTTTTCAGACTGTCAGCATCTGACACTTTAATCAGCTCCATGAATGAGCGTCTTGATAAGAGGAAATTTCTGTGCGGGGTGATGGTGTGACTCTGCATTCAGATAGGCGTCAGTATGTGTTTTCTTTCGGTCAACACTGTGTGTTATTTTACCATTTCGACAAATACAACCCTCCATCGGTTGGACCTCTTCGTTCATAAAAAAAATCTCTGAACATCTCGTAAATATAATCAAAGATATTAAGCTTAACCCTAATGATATTCTCGTAAGTTTTCATGTGACTTCTCTGGGTTTCGGTCAACGAGTCAATTAAATTACTCGACACTCTGGGAACGAACAAAGGTTTAGCCAAGGATATCTCAAGACGAGCTGAACACTGTCTAAAGAACACCTACTTCTTTGACAAGGTGACTTCTATAAACAAAAGGAAGGAGCAGCAATGGGCTCTCCTTTGTCTCCTGTGATAGCGAATTTGTACATGGAAGATTTTGAAACAAAAGCAATAGCTTCAAGCACACTAAAACCATCTGCTTGGTTTAGATATGTGGATGACACATTGGTGGTCTGGCCACATGGCAAAGATACACTGAACACATTTCTAAATCAACTCAACTCTCAAAACCCATCTATCCAGTTCACCATGGAAGTGGAAGCTGACAGAACTCCACCATTTCTAGATATTCTGCTCGGACGGGGTCGAAATGGTAAAATAACACATAGGGTTTACCGAAAGAAAACGCATACTGACGCCTGTCTGAATGCAGTCACACCATCACCCCGCGCAGAAATCTGCTCTTATCAAGACGCTCATTCATCGAGCTAAGAAAGTGTCAGATGGTGACAGTCTGAAAGTGAAATTCAACATGTTAAATAAGCACTGGAAATGAACGGTTACAGTGATGCACAAATGCCAAAACCAAATCAAATAAATTTCGATTTAAAGCTTTCGTGACTGCAGGGATTCATCTTCTTGGTTCTTTCCCTTCTACGTGACTTTACCGAAAGAACCAAGAAGACAAATCAAATAACACGGGCATTGAAACTGCCCCAGTAATTAAAACGATCAAAATACAGTACGTTGCGGGAGTAACTGATAAACTAGCCAGATGTTTGGAAAAACAAAACATCCGAGTCAGATTTGGCACGGTACATAAAATACAGAATTTTATATCTGGTACAAAAGATGTATTACCGAAGCTATCAACAGAAGGTGTGTACAGGATTAACTGTACGTGTGGTAAATGTTATGTTTGGCAAACAGGACGAATGATCAGCACAAGACTAAAAGAACATCAGAGAAATATGAAATTCTCCCAAATACAACTGTCAGCTGTAGCAGAACACGCGTGCCAACAAGGACACTCAATTGAGTTTGATAATGTTGAAGTTCTGTGCGAAACTAGCTACTGCTGGCCAAGACTAATGAGAGAATCTATCGAAATGGAAAGAAATAAAAAATAACTTTGACCGTTCAGATAGCTACCGCCTTAGTGCTGCATGGAATCAAATAATCAAATAACACATGTTTTAAATGCATGCCTACAAAGGGCAGCATACTTAAATAGGGATTACCGTTATTTTAATACACACAATAGACAAGAAGGTCAAGTTCAAAGGGCTCGCATAATCCACATGCATCATGTACGTTGCCTCAGTAATCCCCACACTTTGCGCAAGAGCGCAGAAGCGTGGTCACCACATCTACGCCTCTATATAAGGAACGAAACAGGTGGACTTTTTCACACATCTGGCTGTCGCCTGATGAAGCTAGTTGTAATTACTGGCGAAACGTCGTACTCAGATTGTACATGTTGTGGCTTGGCTCTCCAACACACCGGTGTGCTGTACTAGTATACTACACTATACACTACACTACTATACACTACACTATATACTACACTACTATACACTACACTATACACTACACTATATACTACACTACGATACACTACACTATACACTACACAATATACTACACGATACACTACACTATACAATATACTACTATACACTACACTATACACTACACTATACACTACACTACTATACACTACACTATACACTACACTACTACACTATACACTAGTGCTGTACTAGTGACGAATTGGCCACGTTCTGTTTACGTGACAACCCTTACTAGTTGGCTGTGTCGGGTGGTGGCGGGTTTTAACGACACATTTATATATTTACGAGATCTAACCAAACAAAAACCTCTATTATATCAGAGAGTGTATCCATCATCGCATAATCACCATCATCACTCCATGAGTCCATCTTGGCCTCAACACGTTCCTGCGAGCTCCACCTGGGATGTGGGCCACAGCGAGAAACAAGGGTTGGAATATTGATGGTGCCGGGAGGGTTAGGGGCCGTCCATAGATGACGTCACGCACCTAGGGGGGGGGGTCAGACATTTGTGACGATGTGTGACGAGGGGGGGGGGGGGGGTTTGAGAAATGTGACGTCACGTAAAAATGTGCGCAACTTTAAATAAATATAGACAACACGTTCTACTTAATTAAATAGACTTTTTATTAAATATTTTCTCCTACAACATCAGAGTGCAGCGCCACATTAAATACGCGCTACAATGACAATATTTTTAAGCGATTTGAAGCATGTTTTATTTGTTGGGGGGGGGGGGGGGGGGGGGGCAGAGCTTTGTGACGTCATATTTGAGGGGGGGGGGGGGGGGTTTGACTTTTTGTGGGTGGACAGGGCGTGGGGTGCTGGGACCTGGGGGATGATGTGCGCAGGATTGCTTGTCCTCGGAGATTTTTCCAGACCCGTCGTTGTTGTCGTCGTTGTTCGAGTTTGCAGCAGTCAAATGTGCCACTCGTTGGTTGAGGATTTAATGAGGGCCTTTCAATCACGATTAATGAATGCTTGGAATCGCGCCGTCTGCGCGCGAGACAGGGAGAGAGAGAGACACGGAGATGAACACCTCGATCAGAGGGCATACGCAAGTTCGAGACATCATATTTACCATAGGGAAAAGAAAATAAAGGATACAGGAGACCGAGAGAAATGACAAAGGCCTGGGGCAGTCCTCACCCAGCAGTGGATAACCCATGACTGATGACGATGACAAATGCAAGGAATCAGTGAGCAATACCAGCATCTGTATTTAGCTAATTGGGTCTTCCCCTTCTTACACAATTGACACATCCTTCAAGGGCCGCTCTTACAGCTCCGCCGTCATCATCGCCATCACGACCTTCACTGCCCCGTGCCACCATTCTGGCCGTAGGCATTCCTCATATTCCACGGGGGCGGCGCGAAGGGGGGGGGGGGGGTGGGGGGTGGGTCGTCCGCAGGGTTCCTCGGCGCAGCAGGGCCACTGAGGAAGTTGCGGTCCCGTGCGTCGTGCGGCCGCGATGAAGCGATGGCGGCGGGCGGCTCGATCGGCGGCGGTTGTTGAGAAGCGAACCCGGAGGCCCATTAAGACAATCGGTTGCAATCCCCCGCCAAGGAAGCCGGGCGGGTGGAGCGGGGGCAGCAGGTCGCCGCGTCTTTGGATTGCCGCGTGGAATAAACCCGCCGAGATTTGACGTCGACAGCAGCATCTTCTCGCTCCATCATCGGACGCAATCTGTCCGCTGCCGGATGACTCGCCAAGTCGCCGTGACGCGGCGCTTCTTGTGGTCTCTTGTTCCGACTGCTTTGCGTCGTCGCCGCAAACTTGGTTTCGTTTGCGGTTTGCTTTCGTCAATTTGGTGACCCAGGTCACTCTTGCACATGACGCGGATTCCCGTTCTCTTGACTTCTCACAGCTGGTGACACAAAACTCACAGCTGGTTACACAAAACTCACAACTGGTGACATGAAACCAACTTGAAGGTTGAACTCGGAGTGCGACGCCTGGTTACATCCGGCTCGTGAACCCTGGTGCAGTTACACTGCCTGCACACACCCCACTCCCCACCCTACCGACTATCTTCTCAATGGGCGGGGGGGGGGCTTGTATGACACCAGTACAGTCACAGCCACGAGCCAGTCTCGGTAATTGCACCGTAGGTAATTGTACTGCAGTCACAGAGGCATAGGACACTTTATCTCAGTGTTCTTCATCGCAAGGCCCGCGGGCCACTGGCGGCCCCTGGTGGCCTTTACTGCTGCCCCCTGACGTGCAGCCCCCAACAACACACAACACGTGATCATCACACACACACATCATCATCATCATCGTAGTGCTGCTGTCAAACCCAACAATGGTTTCAAATGTGTGGCGGCCCTCACCACTGACGATGTGTTATCGGCGAAAGCGGCCCCCCTCTGAAAATTAGTGAAGAACACTGCTCTAAAGCTTGATCTGTCACGGTGCTGCCATGCAACAATCCGTATAGCACCTGGGCATGAGCCGATTTCAGCACTCCATCTCTGCAGAGGATGTGCTTCCAATTATTATTTTAGCCAGAAAGGCCTCACTGAGTGTCATGACTAATTTTCAGGTGGGCCCTGCATTTTGTGTTTGACCAGTTCCATTCATGGATGTTTGGCTTCATGTCAGAGGAATCTGCAGTACTGACCCATGCATTTTGGGGCGATGATTAATTACTGCTTTTAATTATTCGGGTCCTCTACCAAACTAAACAAAAAAACCCAGGTAAGCTCCACTGAGCTATGTATTTTTGTATTAGAAGCGACCTGGGCACAAATCACATCGCAATGAAGTGGTTTATCATATGGAAATCTATCGCAGCCAAATACTCTAAACGCATGTTGCATCTAATTGTGGAGGGGGGAAAATGGAGGACCCGGAGAAAAAATCCACGTGACCACAGAGAGAAGTTGCATACTCTAAATATGCAGGAGTCAGGGTCGGGATCGAACACACGACCTCCTAGATTTGAAGCTTTCGTGACTGCAAGGATTCATATTCTTAGGTTTTTTCGGTAAAGTCACGTAGCTAAAAAAATTTAAATTAATAAAAGTAAAATTTAAATAAAATTAAAAATTAAAAAATCACGACGTTTCGGAGGCAACACAAGCTTTAGGTGGGACCGTCACAGCACGATAGCTGTATCATAGATACATATCATAGATACATATCATAGATACATATCATAGATACATATCATAGATACATAGATACAGCTATCGTGCTGTGACGGTCCCACCTGAAGACGGAAGCTTGTGTTGCCTCCGAAACGTCGTGATTTTTTTTATTTTATTTTTATTTTACTTTTACTAATTTTAATTTTTTACCTACGTGACTTTACCGAAAACACCTAAGAACACGACCTCCTGAATAGCAAGCTATGGAATTGATATCTCGCCAACTGCGGAATGCAAGTCGCACAACATTCAAGTTGTGCATAATCAGTTGGTTTTGTAGGGGAGGCATGAGTGATGCAAATTGGTTGACACGCTTGGTGGCACTCGGTCATTGATAGACTGTCAAAGAGATGCGAGGCACTTCAAGGATGCCCCAACCATGCAAGGGTCATTAAAAGAGAAGAAGGGGAGGCAGCACATGGACAATGTGACGTGAAGCCACTGAGAGGGACAGAGAATGATGTATCTTCAAGCCTCTCATCTCACTCTACTCCCCACGACGCACTCTCAAACCTCTCCCCTCTAATCTCACTCGACTCCTCTCCCCTCTAATCTCACTCGACTCCCCTCCACGCACTCTCCTACCTCTCCCCTCTCATCTCACTCTACTCCCCTCCACATAGTCTACTACCTCTCCCCTCTCATCTCACTCTACTCACAACGACGCACTCTCCTACCTCTCCCCTCTCATCTCACTCTACTCCCCTCCACGCACTCTCCTACTTCAGCAACCAACATTTTATATCGAATCCCCCAGTCAACTTTCGCTCAGTAGGAGGTCGCTCATCCTCCTTTGCTGCTCCCACAGTCTGAAACTTCCTCCCCCCTGCAACCTGTGCTATCGACTCCCTGGCCCTGTTCAAGTCCAGGCTCAAGATCTTCCGTCTGTTCCTCTGCCTGAGACTCACTACCTATTTCGATAGCCACAAAGTAAACACGTCCACTGTTTCTGTGCAGCATCTTGAGATGTGGCCACATTTAGAAGCCTTATCAATCCAATTTGTATTGCATTGGGTCGTCGATAAACTTAAATCAATTGAGTGTGCAGGCGAGGGCCACTATACGATGCCTCTGGGCTCACGGAATTACTTTGGTTGCCACGGTTTCAGAGACAACAGAAATACTGTGGAGTCTGTGTGTCTGCGATGGTCGGTGTGGGTGTTGCGGTTGGTGTGTCTGCGATGGTTGTTGTGGTTGTTGTGGTTGGTGTGTCTCTGCGATGGTCGGTGTGGTTGTTGTGGTTGGGGTGTCTGCGATGGTTGTTGTGGTTGTTGTGGTTGGTGTGTCTGCGATGGTCGGTGTGGTTGTTGCGGTTGGTGTGTCTGCGATGGTCGGTGTGGTTGTTGTGGTTGTTGCGGTTGGTGTCTCTGCGATGGTCGGTGTGGTTGTTGCGGTTGGGTGGAATGACGGCTTCGTGGCGATTGCCTCGGCTGGTGTTGAACCCTCGTTGTGCGTCGGGGGTCGGTTTTCCCGGGAACCCACGGGCCCCCGTAGGTCCCTGATGCCCCCGTGGATTAAGCAGCGCGTGCGGTTGCCCGATGTCCATCTCCCTTCTCCGCCCTGTTTGCACCGGGCACGATGGCGCATGCCTGTGATCCAGCGCTTCGGAGGTGAGGGTTCGCGGATCATACACGGGCTTGGAGAAGGCCAGGAGATGGGAGTACAGCAAGTGTGCGCAATCTATCTGTGTGGAGCTTCGAGTGTTGTGCTCTCTGGTGAGATCCATCTGGTGTGATCTATCAGGTGAGGTTAATCTGATAAAGACTTGTCTGATGAGGTTTGCCTCATCTGGTGGGATCCATTCAACACAATTTATCTTGCGGGCTATATTTGGCATCATTCATCGAGCCGAGTTCCAGCCCTGCACGGTTGTTTTGGAGTACCGTGACAATGCTACGCTCCATCTGGCATGGATCATCATCTGGCGTGTTTCATCTGGCACGGTGTTATCCGGTGGGGTTCGTTCAACACGCTTCACGTGGTGTGCACCGGATGAATTGTGAGATGCAACACACACCACACAAACGATGTTAAGCGAAGGGCAGCCCTTGAGTGACGTGACGTGAAGCACACCGGATGATTCACGCGGTCTGCTCCGTTGGACGCAATTCCCTCCTGCGTGCCACATGAGGCAACATTGAATCTGATTGAGTTCCGTCTGGGGAGTTCTATGCGGCTGGATTCATCTGGTGGACTGCTCCACCTGACGCCGCTCGTCATTGCCCAACCCCCCCAATCCCCATCCCACCCGTCGCTGTCACCGCCGCTGGCACCGTCACCGTCGCTCTGCGCGTCTCTCGTGGGGCGGCCCGAACGAGCGCTCCCACCGCGCTCGCCGCACCGCGCCACACCAGAGGTCGCAAACGGGTTTTGATTCCTTACCCGTACCCGTACCCGGCCGCACCAGGGTCGCAAATGGGTACCCGTTCCCTACCCGTACCCTACCCGAAATGAGTGACAAACGGTTACTCACCAGTGACTCACGGCCTACCCCGTACCCGTACCCGGCCGCACCAGGGTCGCAAACGGGTACCCGTACCCGTACCCGGCCGGGTTACGGGTAGCCGGCTATCGGGTAGGGTACGGGTATCGGGTACCCGGTTGCGACCTCTGCGCCACACCACACCGCGCCACTGGAGCCACAACGCGACGCGAGACCCCAGGGATTGAGGAGGAGGCCGCGGTGGTCAGCGCCCGGCCTCTCGGCGCGTGTCGCGGCACCTGCTGCAGGGCCTGTGGCCTGCCTCACGTCGTTGCGAATCGCTTTCGCATGCTGCGTCTCCGTACCGTGAAGTTTTTTTTTGGTTTGAATCTTTACTTTCTTGCCCCTGCCGCAATTTGTACAAGTTTATCGACGAACGAACACGCTCGTGACGATTTAGTTGCGTTTGTTAATGGGGGCCTGGCTTGGTGGGCCGTGGCTAAAGCCAGGTCTTTAAATTCTGCACGCTGTCAGTCGTGTCACTACCGTTTGTGATTAGAAGGGCGGTTGAAAAGCGTAATTCCACGTTGGAGGTGTTTTCGTTTCTGTGTAACTGTTGAGACAATAAGTCTGCTCAATTTGTTCCAACGTGGGCTCCTGCTTATCTGACGATGTTGACAGTTTCTACAGCGATCCCCTCTGGTCTGGCAGCTCTCACTTCTGTAACACTGCAGAGGGCAGTCGCTTCTTATTTCTCTTTTTGCAGAAGACCTTGCCATATAATTCCTCTCTGGTTTTATCATTCTGCCTTTTGTGCCCTAAGATTCCGTTTTTGTCTCCAAGGGCTGTTGTTGTGATCTATCAATCATCATTGTCCTTTTTCCTTGCTCTCACGCTCCCCATTGCTTGCCGTGACATCATCAACAATTTTCGTATTGCGTGCTGATTTATATTCTCATTGTTGTGCTAAACGGATTTTCTGTAATTCTGTGTCTTGGGGACTTTTGTTTGGCATTTCCATCCCTATTATTAAGTCTCCTTTTTGTGTGGAAGCAGAACTAGCTTCTTGTCTTCGTAACTTAACTTTCTGCCTCTACTCTCAGGCCATTACTATGGCAGTGTTTTTTTTATTCCAGTGGTGAACAACCCCTTTCATCATTTTGCCTCTCTCGCAGAGGTCGCAACCGGGTACCCGATACCCGTTCCCCTACCCGATACCCGGCTACCCGTACCCGGCCGGGTACGGTTACCCGTTTGCGACCCTGGTGCGGCCGGGTACGGGTAGACTGTGAGTCACTGGTGAGTTACTGTTTGTCACTCATTTCCCAACGTCTTGTCTCTTCTCACAATTCAAGTTCCTAGAATCAACCCACCCGCGCCTGCAACATGGCTTCATCCCAGAGGTCGCAATCAGGTACCCGATACCCGTACCCTACCCGTACCCGGGCGGGTACGGGTAGGGTACGGGTACCGCCGGGTACGGGTACCCGTTTGCGACCCTGGTGCGGCCGGGTACAGGTAAGGAATCAAAACCCGTTTGCGACCTCTGTTCTCTAATTGGCTGTGTCAGGTGATGGCGGGTTTAACGACACATTTATATTTCTGCGAACTAACCCAGAAAAAAAAACTATTATGGATTGGTTGCGAAAGCCGGCGTGTTAAACGATATATTTGGAGTTCACGTGGTCTCTCTCTCTCCCCGTGGTGGTCATGTGGATTTTTTTCCGGGTTATTCTGCTGTTCGCCCTCTTTCACGTTGAGAATCAACACATTATCTGGCTGCTGCTACAAATTCCCACGTGTTGATGCTGACGACGATGATACCTGCCACTTCGACGAGCCATCACGTGCGGCCAGGTCGCCTCTGAAAAAGAGCTCGAAGCTCAGCGGGATTTCACCTGGTTAATATCATAGTAGTAGGAGTAATTGGCTGTCTGGATTCCGCCCTTTCTCCCATTTGCATCTCTGTCTCTCCCCACGATTCCAGCCTCCTCTGACTTTCTCTCTCTCAGTTTTCCTCTTGGCCTGCTGCCTGCCTGCCTATCCGTCTCTCTGCTGCCCCCCCCACCACCAATATCCCTGTGACGCCGACTCGGATGCAGGTCACGTGGAGACGGTAGTCATGGAGATGGGCTTTGCAGGCAGAAGGGCGGGAGGATGTGGAGGGAGGGAGGGAGGAGGGGCCGGCGTGCGGGCGGAGAGTGACGGGGAGGGGGTAGGGCGAGAGGGAGGGGGGATAGGGCGAGAGGGGGGGGGCGAGAGGGAGGGGGGGATAGGGCGAGAGGGGGGGATAGGGCGAGAGGGGGGGGGCGAGAGGGAGGGGGGGTATGGCGAGAGGGGGGGGGGATAGGGCGAGAGGGGGGGGGGGCGAGAGGGGGGGGGCGAGAGGGGGGGGGCGAGAGAGAGGGGGGATAGGGCGAGAGGGGGGGGGCGAGAGGGAGGGGGGGTAGGGCGAGAGGGGGGGGGCGAGAGGGAGGGGGGATAGGGCGAGAGGGGGGGGCGAGAGGGAGGGGGTATAGGGCGAGAGGGGGGGGCGAGAGGGAGGGGGGATATGGCGAAAGGGAGGGGGGGATAGGGCGAGAGGAGGGGGGGCGAGAGGAGGGGGGGCGAGAGGGGGGGGGATAGGGCGAGCGGGAGGGGGGATAGGGCGAGAGGGGGGGGATAGGGCGAGAGGGAGGGGGGATAGGGCGAGAGGGGGGGGTATAGGGCGAGAGGGAGGGGGGATAGGGCGAGGGGGGGTAGGGCGAGAGGGGGGGGGATAGGGCGAGAGGGGGGGATAGGGCGAGAGGGGGGGGGGGCGAGAAGGGGGGGGGATAGGGCGAGAGGGGGGGGGGTCGAGAGGGGGGGGCGAGAGGGAGGGGGGATAGGGCGAGAGGGGGGGGCGAGAGGGAGGGAGGGTAGGGCGAGAGGGGGGGGGGGGGCGAGAGGGAGGGGGGATAGGGCGATAGGGGGGGGCGAGAGGGAGGGGGGATAGGGCGAGAGGGGGGGGCGAGAGGGAGGGGGGATATGGCGAGAGGGAGGGGGGGATAGGGCGAGAGGGAGGGGGGGATAGGGCGAGAGGAGGGGGGGCGAGAGGGGGGGGGATATGGCGAGAGGGAGGGGGGGATAGGGCGAGAGGAGGGGGGGCGAGAGGGAGGGGGGGATAGGGCGAGAGAAGGGGGGGCGAGAGGGGGGGGGATAGGGCGAGCGGGAGGGGGGATAGGGCGAGAGGGGGGGGATAGGGCGAGAGGGAGGGGGGATAGGGCGAGAGGGGGGGGATAGGGCGAGAGGGGGGGGATAGGGCGAGAGGGAGGGGGGATAGGGCGAGAGGGGGGCGAGAGGGGGGGGATATGGCGAGAGGGAGGGGGGGATAGGGCGAGAGGAGGGGGGGCGAGAGGGGGGGGGGGATAGGGCGAGCGGGAGGGGGGATAGGGCGAGCGGGAGGGGGGATAGGGCGAGAGGGGGGGGATAGGGCGAGAGGGGGGGATAGGGCGAGAGGGGGGGGGATAGGGCGAGAGGGAGGGGGGATAGGGCGAGAGGGGGGGGATATGGCGAGAGGGAGGGGGGGATAGGGCGAGAGGAGGGGGGGCGAGAGGGGGGGGGGGATAGGGCGAGCGGGAGGGGGGATAGGGCGAGCGGGAGGGGGGATAGGGCGAGAGGGGGGGGATAGGGCGAGAGGGAGGGGGGATAGGGCGAGAGGGGGGGGTATAGGGCGAGAGGGAGGGGGGATAGGGCGAGGGGGGGTAGGGCGAGAGGGGGGGGGATAGGGCGAGAGGGGGGGATAGGGCGAGAGGGGGGGGGGCGAGAAGGGGGGGGATAGGGCGAGAGGGGGGGGGTCGAGAGGGGGGGGCGAGAGGGAGGGGGGATAGGGCGAGAGGGGGGGGCGAGAGGGAGGGAGGGTAGGGCGAGAGGGGGGGGGGGCGAGAGGGAGGGGGGATAGGGCGAGAGGGGGGGGCGAGAGGGAGGGGGGATAGGGCGAGAGGGGGGGGCGAGAGGGAGGGGGGATATGGCGAGAGGGAGGGGGGATAGGGCGAGAGGGAGGGGGGGATAGGGCGAGAGGAGGGGGGGCGAGAGGGGGGGGGATATGGCGAGAGGGAGGGGGGGATAGGGCGAGAGGAGGGGGGGCGAGAGGGAGGGGGGGATAGGGCGAGCGGGAGGGGGGATAGGGCGAGAGGGGGGGGATAGGGCGAGAGGGAGGGGGGATAGGGCGAGAGGGGGGGGATAGGGCGAGAGGGGGGGGATAGGGCGAGAGGGAGGGGGGATAGGGCGAGAGGGGGGGGATATGGCGAGAGGGAGGGGGGGATAGGGCGAGAGGAGGGGGGGCGAGAGGGGGGGGGGATAGGGCGAGCGGGAGGGGGGATAGGGCGAGCGGGAGGGGGGATAGGGCGAGAGGGGGGGGATAGGGCGAGAGGGGGGGATAGGGCGAGAGGGGGGGGATAGGGCGAGAGGGAGGGGGGATAGGGCGAGACGGAGGGGGGATAGGGCGAGAAGAGGGGGGGCGAGAGGGGGGGGAAAGGGCGAGAGGGAGGGGGGGATAGGGCGAGAGGGGGGGGGGATAGGGCGAGCGGGAGGGGGGATAGGGCGAGAGGGGGGGGATAGGGCGAGAGGGAGGGGGGCGAGAAGGGGGGGGGGATAGGGCGAGACGGAGGGGGGATAGGGCGAGAAGAGGGGGAATAGGGCGAGAGGGAGGGGGGATAGGGCGAGAGGGATGGGGGCGAGAGGGGGGGGGGGGGCGAGAGGGGGGGATAGGGCGAGAAGAGGGGGGGCGAGAGGGGGGGGATAGGGCGAGAGGGAGGGGGAATAGGGCGAGAGGGAGGGGGGATAGGGCGAGAGGGATGGGGGCGAGAGGGGGGGGGGCGAGAGGGGGGGATAGGGCGAGAAGAGGGGGGGCGAGAGGGGGGGGATAGGGCGAGAGGGAGGGGGAATAGGGCGAGAGGGAGGGGGGATAGGGCGAGAGGGGGGGGGCGAGAGGGGGGGCGAGAGGGAGGGGGGATAGGACGAGAGGGAGGGGGGGATAGGGCGTGTGGGAGGGGTGGGGGGCAGTGGGGGGCTCTTGGGGGCTGCGGGGGCAGCGCTATTACCGCGTTACCACGGCAACGCGGAGCAGCAGGGCTCTCTGGGAAGATGGCGGGAAGAAGAAGAGGAGGAGGTGGAGGCGGCTGGGCGGTCGCTACCGGCGGCGGCGGCGGCAACACTACGGGGGCCTAGAGGCCTCCCCATGGACGCAGGTGGGCGGGCGGGTGGTGATGGGTGAGGAGGATGAGGGGGGTGAGTGCGTCAGGACCCGCGCCGTGCGTTCGCCGCGGGCTGTGAGCCTCATTCGCTCCCTGGTCGCGCGTGGGCAGTTTGGTTCGCTCCTAAAATCCCTCTTCCCACCTTCCCTCCCCTATCCTCGTTTTGCTCTGATCCTCCCTCCCCTCTCCTCCCTGCCCTCTCCTCCCTGCCCTCTCCTCCCTGCCCTCTCCACCCTGCCCTCTCCACCCTGCCCTCTCCACCCTGCCCTCTCCACCCTGCCCTCTCCACCCTGCCCTCTCGTGTCTCTCCCCGCTCCTCTTTGCCATTCTCACGTCTCTCTCTCTCCCCGCTCTCCTCGAATTTTATTTTTCTCTCTCTCTCCTTTTGATTTTCTCCTCTCCCGTTAGAGTTCAGGGCAGCTGCTGTTTGTTGCATGCTGTTTGATAGTCGTGGCCATGGTGTGAGTGATGGCAGTCGACGATCGATAAGGTGATGGTAATCATCATCAACATCATGTCAATGTTGATGATGGTTCGTGACGGTTGATCGTGATGCTCAAAATGATGTTGGTCTTGGTGATGTTCATAATGATCATGATGATCACCGTCATCAGTAGAAGTATTACTGGTACGAACCTCCTGGTTACACCAGCCCACAGGGGATTATTGTGTCCGTCCGTCGTGCACGGAGGGGCTGGGTGGGGAGGGAGAGGCTGGGTGGGGAGGGGCTGGTCACCCCGTGGTGCCCTTATAAAACTCAACGTTGAACCTACTCACGCCGGCTTGTGCCCGCCCGCACAGTCGGCCATATTTGCGGAATACACCACGTCGCCGTTGACCCTGGCCATTGACCGAGCAAACCCAACGTTCCTACCAGCTCCCTCCGCAGGAATGTGTTTAACCACGACAATAACCTCTCAAATCACAAAAATTTCACGTATATATTATACACAATTATATACCTATCCCCCCCCCCCCATCACAACGATGGTGATTGCTACTGAACGTGTTGGCCTCCCTTTGACATTTGACACCGTGCGTGTTGTTTATTGTCCTGTTCTTTAAGGTATGAATATATAGATATTGTATTTGTCGTAATTAAAACGACTCAAACCGAGGCAGCCCACGTGCTTAGTTGACCGACAAGCTCGTTGGTGAAATGAGTCAGAGGTCGACCGTTCTCCACAGTGACGAATTGCCTCCCCCAGCCATCTGTGCTGCAAACTCCCTGCCCTGGCTCAAATCCCAGTGTCCAAGACCTTGGGGGCCGTCCATAAATGATGTCACGCGATTTTGGGCGATTTTGGACGATTTTTGACCCCCCCCCCCTCCCTTCGTCACACGACGTCACAAAAAGTCAGACCCCCCCCTAAAATATGACGTCACAAAGCTCCGCCCCCCCCCCCACCAAAATATAAAACATGCTTCAAAGGGGCCGTCCATAAATGACGTCACGCGATTTTTGACCCCTCCCCCCCCCATTCGTCACGACGTCACAAAAAGTCAGACCCCCCCTCAAATATGACGTCACAAAATTCTGCCCCCGTCCCCCCACAAAAAAATAAGAACATGCTTCAATTCGCTTTAAACTATTGTCATTGTAGTGCGTATTTAATGTGGCGCTGCACTCTGATGTTGTAGGAGAAAACATTAAAAAGTCTATTAAATTAAGTAGAACGTGTTGTCTATATTCATTTAAAGTTGCCCATTTTGATGTGACGTCACATTTCTCAGCCACCCCCCTCCCCCCCCGGGGGATCAGCCTCTTGTTTTTGGTGCCGAAGCAACACGATGAGGTCATCGGGAAATCTCTAACCTTCGTTCTCGCTGTCACATTTGTAATCATTAGGGGTGCAACGATGCCTCATTATTGATTAATATGGATTCTTAAACTCACGAGGCACGCATCGAATTGCGTGCGTAAGAGATGCTGTATGTCTCAATTCGTACGTCGGTTGTTATCGTCTACATCGTTAAGGTCAACGTAATCCTCATGACCCACCGATACCATTATTATCATCATTATCCTCACAACCACCACCATTGTACATGCCAACATACCTTCCTCACGATCAGAAAGTTGCATATTCAAATCCTGGTATCCAACTGTAGTTGGCCTATGCACTTATATACTCCTGCCATAGGAATGTGGAATATCCACAACTATACCTCGGGGTCGCCAGTGGAGGGAGATGAGCACCGCCCAGCGCTCGTTAAAAGATGGAGAGGCTTCTCGCTTGTTAGCAATGATCTTCGATGGGAGATCTCATTTACGATTTATGGAGGAGATGGGATGAGGGCTTGGGTGACGTGAGGTTATCACTGTGCCTGAAACTCACTGTCGTTGCGGACAGGAGTGGGGAGCGGTGGTGCGTTCGCTGTTAGCACGCTCACAGCGAACGCACGAGTTCGATTCCTGCTCACGGCCAACACCAGTGACGATTATCCGAACTGGTCCTGGGCCTCCCCTAGCTCAAATTAGCCTCAAATGAGTACCTAGTGCGGTGTGTAAACATCGCTAATAGAGAGACAAAGGCGGCCGGGCGTGGTGCTGGGTACCCACCTCCCCTCGTGTGCCTTGCCGGCCTTCATAGGTGCTCGCGAACAGCACTTGCCCCAAGTATATTAAAGCTATACGGAGGATATTTTGTCTTTCACACAGCGATGATCGGTGTGAGCCCAGTCGGAACTGCGGCCAATTACTGAGTTAGCGACACAAAGCTCGCTCTCGAGGTGATTATGGTGATGGATGATGATTGTACGGTGGCGCGTTGTTTTTGTAATCCAACGCTTTGGAAGCTATGGTTGGTGGATGCAATAATATTTGTTAAAACGACCAACCTCAATGGAACTGCAATATGGCTGGGAAGTGACAGTACAGGAAGTGTGGTCAAGTGGGGTCATTCATCCGTCTGTGTGGATATATTTGTGTTAGCCCCTCTTTTGTATAATCCTATCCCGATTTCTCTGGGTGTCTCCCACAAGCAAAATACTGATTTAAAAATTCAACCGGCTAAGCATCTAAAACTAAACTATTTTATTTTACCAGCTAAGGCCCACTGAGCTATACAGCTATTTTTGAGAAGCGACCTGGCCACAAATGATAGCTCAACGAAGTGGCTTATCATGTGGACATGTTATAACAGCCAAACATTCTAAACGCACGATTCTAAATGTGGAGGGGAAACCCTGAGGAGGAGGACCCGGAGAAAAATCCATGTGACCATGGGGAGAGAGACATGCAAACTCCAAATACACAGGTGTCAGGGATTGGGATCGAACCAGAGGTCGCAACCGGGTACCCGATACCCGTACCCTACCCGATACCCGGCTACCCGTACCCGGCCGGGTACGGGTACCCGTTTGCGACCCTGGTGCGGCCACGTACGGGTACGGGTAGACCGTGAGTCACTGGTGAGTAACTGTTTGTCACTCATTTCCCAACGTCTTGTCTCTTCTCACAATTCAAGTTCCTAGAATCAACCCACCCGCACCTGCAACATGGCTTCATCCCAGAGGTCGCAATTAGGTACCCGATACCCATACCCTACCCATACCCAGCCGGGTACGGGTAGGGTACGGGTACGGCCGGGTACGGGTAAGGGTACCCGTTTGCGACCCTGGTGCGGCCGGGTACGGGTAAGGAATCCAAACCCGTTTGCGACCTCTGGATCGAACCCACGACCTCCTACATACTTAGGCGAGGCAGTGAACGTCTCAGAGCCACCGATGCCTTTCTGGCCTCCTGCCAGAATGAAACGACGACGGGAGCTTAATCAGGAACAGTGTATAGCTGCCGCGGCGGTGACTCTTCGGCAGTGAATGTCTCGTTCCTGCGCCTCGGATAGAACGCGGCATTCCAGCGTTCCCTTGGGGTGTGCCATTCACCGGGAATATACGGCGTGATGCAGCGCGTGCCCGTCCCCTGATCGTCGCGGATGTTGTTCGGGAGCACGAACAGACGCGGATGTTCACAAAACGGAGGCTGTAGCACGCTGAGCTTTGAGGCCTTTAAATATTTCTACATATAAATTCAATTGTTTTATTATGATTGCGCTATCGGCGTTGTAACAATGAAGAGTCCATCTGGATCCCTCACAGCGGTGCAGCCCTTCACGTTAAAGAGTGACCCGTGCAAGTGGATACTGCAGAGCAAGGGGCCGTCCATAAATGACGTCACACGATTTCGGCTGATTTTTGACCCCCCCTCACTCCCTCGTCACACGGCGTCACAAAAAGTCAAACCCCCCGATATTTTCATTTTGAAAATAAAACATGCTTCAAATCACTTTAAACTATCGTCATTGTAGTGCGTATTTAATGTGGCGCTGCACTCTGATGTTGTAGGAGAAAACACGTATTAAAAAGGAGGCGTTGGAAAGCTGAAATTTAGCATAAAATTCACTTGAAAATATTCAACGTTTAACTAAAACTGCAGATGTTCAGAATATTATATTGAAATTCTCTTATGAAATATTAAAGTGATTATTACTATAAAAAAATACTTGAAACTTTGTAGTAGAACGAAACAAAATGGAGAGTACAATCATAACAATCACATTCATTCCACATAATGAAAAGCCCTGGTAGAATCATTAAAATCTAAATCTTTAATAACAATCATTCAAAAAATTTACAAAATGTATGTTTCTCCATTCTCCCATGGAGAAGCAAAATGCTCCTTCATGGAATAAATTAAAGGTGACCTTAGTAAATTTAAATAATAAAATAGTTAATCATGAAAATTAATCAAAATTGTGTTGTTATAACAATTCTATTTAATTAAGTAGAACGTGTTTATATTTATTTAAAGTTGCGCATATTGATGTGACGTCACATTTCTCAAACCCCCCCCTCCCCCCCTCATCACGCATCGTCACAAATGTCTGACCCCCCTCCCCCCTCCTTGGTGCGTGACGTCATTTATGGACGGCCCCCAACCTCTGAGAGCCCTTGACATCTAGTTCAAACAAAAGGGATGGGGGGGGAAGCGATTCCCACCCACTCTGCCTCCAAGAATAATGTTCGTAATGTGGCAATCAAAGTGAAATGTTTAATTCTCAGAGCAGCAATTTAGCCAAATTCTGTGAATTTTTTGTTATGAGACTGACCAGATTGAGATCATCACCGTTGAGAACCCGGTGTAATCATGGGCATCTTCCTGGATTAAATCCCAGGATCTCGGCAGTGCAATGAATTGGAAGTCTTAACTGCAGGACAAGTGTTTTCCCTGAGGCAAGTGAGAGTTCACTGCCAGGTACGAATGCTGCATTGCACTGCAACGTGGCAGCGACGAGTCTGGATGCCGTGGGGTTTCTCTGTCATTTTTGCCGTTGGATGAACGTTCTTAGAGTGTGTTTTTAGACAGCAGATCCACGATAAGAGGATTCGCTTATTGAGTGACTCTTAATTGTCGTGTTGTAGCGCTGGGTTGGCTGGCGTTGCCGAGATTCTGTGACCAGGTTGAGACTCCGTGGTGGCGTGGTGTTAACTGCCTTGCCTGGTATACAGGAGGTCGTGGGATCGATCCCGACCCTGACGCCCCCTGTATATTTTGAGTTTGCGGTATCTCTCTCCCCGTGGTTGCGTGGATTTTTCTCCGGGTGCTCCGGCTTTTCTTTCTACATTTATAAACGGGCATGTAGAAATTTTCGGCTGCAACAAAATCTCCACGTGATAAGCCACTTCGTTGAGCTTCTGAAAAAGAACTATTTAGCTCTTCACCGCTTCTGGCCGTGATGTTTCTCACCCAGGTCCGCGCACATGCGTGCGTATGTTCTCTAATCCACGTGTTCCTCCTTTTTGCCTCGCAGGTGTAATTTTCAAATGTGCATGAGAAGCGTTGTTCTTTGTAAAATGGTCATTTAAGTGACTTGTGTATGAACACACATTGTGTGTGTGGACAGACGTTGTTGTAGTTTAGTTTATTCTGCGTTCTCATCCAAACCACTGTCAGTCATTGAAATTTGGATTTTGAAGTAGGTGGCCGGGTGGCTCAGGGTTCAGAGCCGGCACTGCTGAGGGCCTGGGTTTGAATCCAGGTTTAGCCTCCCTGTGACCAAACCGGGCTCTTAAGTGTAGTACGCTGGGGAGGGTGGGGGTGGTGGGGCTGGGTGGGGAGGGGCTGGTCACCCCGTGGTGCCCTTATAAAACTCAACGTTTAACCTAATCACGCCGGCTTGTGCCCGCCCTCACAGTCGGCCATATTTGCGGAATACACCACGCCGCCGTTGACCCTGGCCATTGACCGAGCAACCCAACGTTCCTACCAGCTCCTTCCACAGGAATTTGTTAAATGTTTTCTCCTACAACATCAGAGTGCAGCGCCACATTAAATACGCACTACAATGACAATAGTTTAAAGTGATTTGAAGCAAGTTTTATTTTGTTCGGGGGGGTGCAGAGCTTTGTGACGTCATATTTGAGTGTGGGGGGGTCTGCCTTTTTGTGACGTCGTGTGACGAAGGGAGGGGGGGTCAAAAATCGTCAAAAATCGCGTGACGTCATTTATGGATGGCCCCTAAGTATACCAAGTTTGCAGTCGATACCACATTGGGAAGTGGGATTAAAATTGACTTACAAGATTTGAGGATACAACGACAATGACGACAACAACAGACAGAGTGAGTTAAATAAAAGCGTGTAATAAAAAAAAAAATATTTTTAAAACACGCTTTTATGAAATGTACTAAAAAGCTCAACGTAAATATTTTCTGTTCAAGTACTTTGCATTACGTACCTTTCATATACTCTTCGTAGGCGCGTTGAGGCTCAGGCGGTGTCGGCCAACAGCAACGGGGTCCCCGCCAGAGGTCGCAAACGGGTTTTGATTCCTTACCCGTACCCGTACCCGGCCGCACCAGGCTCGCAAATGGGTACCCGTACCCCGCCAGGTACGGGTACCCGTTCCCTACCCGTACCTGTACCCTACCCGAAATTAGTGACAAAACGGTTACTCACCAGTGACTCACGGCCTACCCGTACCCGTACCCGGCCGCACCAGGGTCGCAAACGGGTACCCGTACCCGGCCGGGTACGGGTAGCCGGCCGGGTACGGGTAGCCGAGTATCGGGTAGGGTACGGGTATCGGGTACCCGGTTGTGACCTCTGGTCCCCGCTCGTGGCTCTGTGGATTCGGTGCCACCACCGCAACGGCGCCGCGAGCCTCGACAGGTGGAGGGGGGAGGGGGAGGAGACTCACGGACGCCTCGAGACCGACCCCCAAAAAACTGGAGGAGACTCGGGAAAAAAACCACCCCGAGCGAAAACAAGACGACCTCTGTCTCGCCTCGTGCACGCGTGTCGACGTGGGTTGGCGCGCTTGTGTCCAGCAACACTTGCGCGTGTCAATGCGTGTACACGGAGCGGTTTGTGTGAAATCAAAGTGATGATGCGTGGAGGGATAGAAGGGGATTGAGCCGGCAGCTGGCGGTGCCGATTCCCTGGCTCCAGTGGAATCCGCTCCACATTACGCGTCCCTCTCTGGGGGGGGGCGGGGGAGGGGTTTGCGTCTGTGTCTTCGTATGTGTGTGTGCGTGTGGTACACCTCCGATTAGCACGGTTGGCTATGTACGGTGCGAAACAAGTTCAGCATACATACGTGGCGTAGTGGCTAGCGGTGGCGAAGTGGTTCGCGTTCTGCGCTACGAACCCGGTGACCGAAGTTCTATTCCCGCTCACCAGTGACGATTAATTGAACCGGTCCTGGGCCTCCCTTAGGTCGACTCGGCCTCAAAATGTGTACCTGGTACGGTGTGTAAACATCGCCACTAAGGAGACAAAGGCGGTCGGGCGTGGTGGTGGCCACCCCACCCCCTCGTGTACCGTCGCCGGTCTTCATAGGTGCTGTTCGCTAACAGCACTTGCCCCAACAGTCTGTTAAGGTTATACGGGGATCTGTATCTTTGGGTTCGTGTTACGGGGCCCCTTTCACAATTGTGGTTCCTCCCTCCCACGTCCTTCCTCCTGACATAGAGACACATAGAGATACATAGAGACCCACAGAGACACGTAGAGTCACATAGATATACATGAAATACGCACGCCCCAGTCGTGTGATTGTGGGCATTCTACCCACGCTATGGACCCTTTAGTAAACCACACTGGTCAGCGCTTCTTCGACGGAGGAGGAGGAGGAACGGCAAGACGAGACGAACTCTATCCCGAAGCCCTCTCGTCACGGCCAGCAGCAGACCGCGACATTGGCGTTTGGCTAACGGAGCCAACATTTCTGCCGGTGGCACACGGACGGAAAGAGTTGATGAATAATCGTGCCGATGAGAAATCGTTCGAGCAATCGGTCGCTCGGATAATCGCGAGCGCCCAGCTTCTGCACGCGTGGTGCACACCGGCAACTTACAGTCGCGTAGACAAATATGCAGGTGTTATGTAAATGTGTGTGAACGAGTGCACACAAGGCCAGGCCGTGCTGTTTGCATGGTTTGATGCTGTTTGTTTTTGGGAGGGTGGCGCGGGGTTGTTTTTACATGGGGGCAGGGGGGGGTGTGTGAAGGTGTGCCGTAAATTATAATGCCACACACACACACAGAGACCGCACCCCGCCTACACAAGTTGATGATGGGGCAAGTTCTGTTTGCGAGCACCTGTTAAGGCAGTCACAGTGCACAAGCAGGGGGTGGTGTGGCCAGAACTGGACCACGCCCGAGGGCTGCCTCTGGCTTCACCCAGGGCTGATGTTTGCACACTGCACCAGGTGCTCGTTTTTCAGGTGGAGTTCACCTGGGACTGGTTCTCGTACGCCTCTGATGTTAGCCGTGACCTAGAGTCAAACTCATGCGACCCGGTCTGGAGTGCAGTGCACTAACCACCACTACGTGACACAAGGCCCGCACCTACGATTCGCACGGTTGGCTACGTACGGTGCGAAAGAAGTTCAATGTGCATACAAATATGCCCCGTATAGCCTTAATAAACTGTTGGGGCAAGTGCTGTTAGCAAGCGCCTATGAAGGCCGGCACGGCACACGAAGGGACCGGTGGCCAGCACCATGCCTGACCGCCTTTGTCTCCCCAGTGGAGATGTTTACACACTGCACCAGGTCCTCATTTGAGGCTGAGTCGACCGAGGGGAGGCCTAGGACTGGTTGAGATAATACTAACTGTGTTGGCCGTGAGCGGGAATCGAACTCGGCTCGCCGGGTTCGTAGCGAAGCACGCTAACTGCTACACTGCCGCTCCCCACACACACACACGCAGCGCGCTAATTGCTACACTACCGCTCCCCACACACACACGCAGCATGCTAACCGCTACACTACCGCTCCCCATTTAACATCTCTACGTGACAGTACACATGTGCAGGGCCACCTACACTCACCCATCCAGTACTCCCAACAAGAGGAGCCGTATACTACTACGGGGCCCGTGGTGTCATCTTGGTGTCATCATCATGGCGCGAGATGCACTCTACTCACTGGGACGGGGTCATGAGATAGGCACAGGTGTTATGCGTTACATGACGAGGGAGGGTGACTGACAGATGCACACAGACACACTCATGCGCAGATCGACAGATGGGTGCACCTGTACTTAGGCCTTCATTTCTCACTGAATATTTATTTTCTGGGCTGCTGGTAGACTGCAGTCGGCAGGTGACAGGTAACCACAGCAGCGCGAGAGGTATAATGGATACGGTGTGCCGAGTGTGGGCATGTTTTTTGGGATGCTCACCTGGACAGACCCAGCTTCAATGAAGCCCTGTTTGGTGGGACACTGCTACACATACCCACAACGTTGCAGCGTCCACCACAAATGGTTAGCACACACGGCCACACACACACAGGAGCCATGCATATAAACTAGCGGTGTCAAACAACAACAGTCACTAAACCCATGACCGTTTTCAGAATTGATTACCGGTTCCCGAAAGTCAGGAGCCGGTCACTGATCCCAGTGGAATGTTCGCCATGAATGTGCGGATTGGCTCGCGCGAACGTACCAACCGCACGGCGGTCTAAGTCACCGCATGGTACATTTGCCATCATTGCTCGGTCAAAAGGTCAAGGCGCAAAACTCAAATGTCTTCATTGCTCACGCCACTGCTGGCGAAGGGCCTCCACTAGAAGGGAGCTCTAGAGCAGGGGTGGGGAACATCCGGCCCGTGGGCCGTATGAGGCCCGCGAAATCATTTGGTGTGGCCCTGCCAAGGCAACCGCAGGCGGGACTCTAAATTCAATAAATCTAGGAGCAAACCTGGAAAAGCAGTTGCGAGTAGCAACATCATCAATACCAGCTAACATCACACGCCTCGCCAAAGAGAAGCAGTTCCAGCCATCGCATTAGTGGTGAGTTAATTAAATGTTTGACCAAATATAACGGGCTAATTTTTAAGTTGATAATTTAGTATGGCCCGCGAATGATGTTATCAATATCCAAATGGCCCTTGGCAGAAAAAAGGTTCCCCGCCCCTGCTCTAGAGGGTATTTGGCCGACTCCTCCATGCTGGCTGTGTGCTCTGGGAGAGGTGAGAGCCACCCGCACTTTAACCCCAGCACACGTGACCTGCCGCTGATCCACTCACTGCGTTGTAACCCATTGATGCTGCTGGGCAGCAAGAGGCAGCGGTTCAACTGCCGCGTCAGGAGATGGAATCGAACCGGCGGTCTCTGGATTTTTCGGGCCCACTGTGCCCACCGTTAACACCGCTGTGACGGCTTCCCTGCGTTTGCCCATTTAATTTTTTTTTAAAAAAGGTTCTGTCTGTTGCTTCAGATTACTGTGTGCGCGGAAAACAGTAACCGCTTTTAGTTTCTATACACGCAGGTGCTTTTTGCGGTGCGGATCTCCCCTCCCTCTCCCCTCCTCCCTCCTCCTCACCACCCACCCATCCACCCACAACACCTCTCGCTCCCAGCCACACCTACCTGCTGCTTCTGCAGCAGCCATGGGCCGGCATGCTAATGGACACCGCCGTCTTCAAGACAAAGGGTCACTTTCCTAGTTTTATTGATAGCGACGGCTCATGCACTCGGGGATGGCGGTGGGGGTGGTGGTGGCGTGGTGGTACTCTTGTTGCTGGTGAATGTTGCTGCTTCTGAATGTGATGCTGTTGATGATGTTGTTGGTTCTGACGATTCGTTTTTTCGTTGGTGAGGGTAATGGTGGCATTTACTTGGAAACGGCTGACATCGTTTTTCCAGTGGTTGGTGGTGGTCGCCCGCGTTGTTGAACGCTGTTCGCATCCGCACCGGGTGTGCTGTGAATGGCGTTGCTGATTTGTGATGGTGACGATGGTGGTTTCTCGTCCCCCCCCCCCGACCCCCGCCCCCCTTCCCTCATTGCCGACAACGGTGGGGTTGGCTCGGTTGCCGCGGCAACAGTGTCGGATGCGGCGTACGGAGGGGAGCGCCGCGCCTCTCCCGTCACTCCTCTCTCCTCCTCCTCGTCTTGCTCAAAGTACGGCCGACGGCGCCGTCCCTCCGGCACTCGCGATGAACGCTACCGCTCCGGTGAGGCCTCTCCCAGACCCGCCACTGCACACCGCGTTACCGCACCGTTACCGTACCGTTACCGCACCGTTACCGGACCCTTGCTACACGCCGGTACAGAAACTCGCAGCACGGCGTGCACCATCGCAGTGGGGAGTGCCGATGCCGCAGCCTCTTGGCGGCGTGCGGGGGGCGCACACTGCGGCTGCGACGATGGATCAAGTGCCCCCCCCCCCCCCAAACCGAGCCCCGCTTACTCCGTCTCTGTAACCCCTGTGACCCCCACCCCCCTTCTCACCTCCGACCCCTTGCGACCCGTCCCAGATGTACACACGGAAGCAGTGCAGGCGGCGCTAGCCAAGCACGTGGACAGGAAGATGCCCATGCCGAGCAAGCGGCGCTCGCTCGTCGCGCAGACGTCCATCGACGCGTACACCCCGCCCGGTACGCACCGCCACTGCCGAGACAAAGATTCCCCCTAGAGACTGCTGGGTCGAGTGCTGTTAGCAAGTAGCAGCACCTACGGCACACGATGGGGTGGGTGGCCAAGCCGCCTTTGTCTCCCCAGTGGCAATGTTTACACACCGCACCAGGTACTCATTTGAGGCTGAGTCGACCTAGGGGAGGCCCAGGACCGGTTCAGATATTCGTCACTGGTGTTAACCGTGAGCGGGAATCGAACCCGGGTTCATAGCGCAGCGCGCTAACTGCCACACCACCGCTCCCCACACACACACACGCAAAATGACATCAACCACACCGTCCTCCCTCCACATCTGACAGCAGATCACATCCTGATGGTTAAAGTACAAGTCTATCTTTTCTTGTGCGGCCTCAAAATAGACGTTAAACGTACGATGCGATAACACAATGAATAGCGGGTCAATTAACATAATAACAGGGTGTTGCATTGGCGCTGAGAGAAAATAAAGATATCGACGTTTTGGTCGACTGGCCTTTATATCTCCCTAAGAGTGCCAGTCAAGATATTTATTTTTCTCTCAGTGGCAATAAAACACCCTGTTATTATTTTTAATTAACCTATTATACACTCTGTGACTTCACAGAAGCAGCAGCTTCGTGCGTTACTATTAAATAAGGCAGGAGGGCAGAAATAGCTACCTAACCCTTTCCCGTTCCGAAACTTCTGCAGGTTGCAGGGTATGTGTCCCGTTCACCGCTGAATTTCGGAACGCGCAAGCGGATCAGCGTTAATTTAATTAACGGAGGCGTCGAGCCGTTGTTTTTAAAGACATTGTACTCGTCGCAGAGAATCCTAGCAACACGACCGCAACTGTACGATAGCCGGCACCCAACTGTGCCACACGCCCTCCCGCATGGCGTTGTGGGAGACTCTGTACGTCTTCAGGTTGGAAGATGTACCGATAAAGTTTTTGACACGTTACGTCATCGGAATGGGAAAGGTTAAGGCCTGCCCAAGTTGTCACCACATCGAAACATAGAAACGCGAACAAAACGCACGTTATTATAATTACTAAACTTGCTTACGGTAGGGGGCGATGTTGCAATGTGTCATCCCAATTGAGTAATTTGCAGGTAATTTTTCAGCGCTGGCATGTTTGGTGACCCATATAAAAAAAGACTCAACAAACATAAATGATTGATGTGCTATGAAAAAGAGCAATTGCTCAAACATCACCTATTTATATAAGTTTCCTGGTAAGGCCACAGTGTTATAAACAAAACATGCTTTTGCACCACTGCCAATGCAGTGTCACCAACTAATTTGTTTAAACAGACTTATCTCATCGATTCATATCGAGATCCATAGACTGTCATTGACACCCATTGGCAAACTGAACTGGGCTGGCAGTGGCTGCATTATCTCCGCTTTCTGCTGCGTCCAAGTCAACCCTCGCAGCCCAGGTTGCAACATCATCATCACCACCACCACTGCCACCGCACATTGCCTTCACGTTCCATTTATCAAATAGTCAATCTGCACCAACACGTTATCAGTTGAGGCTGGAAATCCCGGGGCGGACTTTGTTGCTTCCTCAAATTGAATCGATGAATCGGCTCCGGTACGCATGTAACAGTGCACTACAGTATATCAGGCGGTCGGCTAGCCGGGGTAAACTCCACCAACCGCACGCTCGGGCGGCGTCCGACGGTCAAAAGCGCCGTGGCCTCATTCGTTTTGGCGTCAGGCTGGCTTCTGTTCGGCAGGAGGTACTCAGTCCAGTGACCCCGCTGGGGGTTAAAAACGCCATCCGGTACTCAGGACGGGAGCCTGGGTGGTTAATGTCGCTGGTCGCGGTCGATGGGTGTGATGGGTGCGATGGGAGCGATGGGAGCGATGCGCTCTTTAGCCCAACCTCACGAGCGGCTGCACTCTAGGCACCGCACAGTGCGGAGTACCCGGAAGGTCGCTGTTGGTAAGGAATTGGTCGCTGATTTCTAATCACCTGCTTTTTTTACATGAGTAAAGTAACGTAATATTTGGTATTGATTCGGAACGTAACGCAATTGCTTAATTACGTCACCCACTTTTTTTACAAAAAATGTTTTTGTGTGATGCAGTTAATTCCGATTTAACACCATTATATTCCGTAGGTGTTATGCCTTGAACAATGCTCAATCTCTAAATCTACACATCTGTACACATGGTGCGTGATCCGAGTGAGTCGTTATTCCAAGTTCTTAGCACCTAGTGTTATTCAAGAAACGCATTCACTCTTGTCTACTCCAACTTTTTTCGTGATGTTTTTTTATTGGCCGATTGTTAGTCTTTCTGCTCTCTCAGCCGTGCGTGCTCAGCAACCGTGTTGTAGAAATCAACTTGGCTGTCGCCATCCTTGCTTCCGCACAAAGTGCAACAAAGTTATGTTGCTCCATTCAAAAGTTTGTTTGCATTTTCGAATTCAAAAAATTCAAACAAACTCAAAGAGCAACGAATCGGTGACATCTGAATTAGTCCCAGGCCACCTTCTTCACCGACCGACACTGACGGGCATGGTGACCAACGGCATCAGGAGGCCTTCGTCCAGCAATGCACTGATGAAGGCCGAACAATGACGCATCACCATAAATACTACGCAGTGCAAAACTTTACGGCCACCGTGGTTTCATACCGAGGCGTTTATAGTCACGCGACAGCGACAATACCATCTTGACGATTGCGGTCCGGTTGTACGGTACGCACTGTCGACCGGGAGCCGTGTTGTTGATGGCCTCGGGCTGGGAAGTTTTGCGCATCGGCGCGTTGGTGTGGGCGAGTGGACCTCGCGTTCCAAGTCACAGAGCAAGCGGCTGGACAGGGTACATCATGTACATTTGTACACTTTGTTCATTAGGTTGGTGAAGAAGGTGGCCTTGGACTAATTCAAATGTCACCGATTAGTTCCTGTTCAGCCTGCTTTCTATCCACTGCTGGATGAAGGCCTTCCGCAGGCTGTGTCGGTCATTGTGGTTGTGTGACCTTATTTTACGATGCAACTTGGTGATGTGTCAGGCCCAGCACCGGTGCAGGTGTCAATCACTGAGTTTTTATTTTCAGTTAAATTTTAGTTTTAGAATGCAAGAGACCAGGATGAGTCCCAATTCTCAACAACCGTCTGGCTAGCTGCTGTTCGCCGCAGCGAGTTGCACCGCTCTGTCGCGGTTCGCGTTCGGTGGTGCCGGATTCCCTCTCCGCGTTTTGACCCCGGCGCCCGTTGTCCGCGGCAGACACATCGTCGGACGAGGAGGCCGACGGCGGCAGCGGCAGCGGCAGCGGCGGGCGGCGCGCTGAGCGCGGGAGCAGCGGGGGCAGCCGGGGCAGCCGGAGCAGCCGGGGCGGCGGAGAGGAGAGGGGGGGCGGCGGCGCCGCCGGCAATGGCGGCGGCTCCCAGCGGCCGCCTCCTCCGTTGCCGGCGGCGGAGGCGGCTCGCCGCTCGCGCTCCCGCTCCCGCTCACGGTCGCGCTCGCGGGCGCGGTGCCGCCCCTCCTCGAGCCGGGGAAGCCTCGGCCCGGCGGCCGCCACCACCTCCGCTACGCTCCACGCCTCCTCGTCCACCTCGTCCTCGGCTCACTCCACCTCGTCGGCGCGCTCGTCCTCCGTCACCGCCAGCACGGCGTCGCGAGCGTCCTCCTCCTGCAGCCCCGGCACCGGGGACGGCCCCAGCGGTTTGGACACCGGGGGGGGCGGTGGCGGCGGCGGCGGGGATGGAAGCGAGGTGGTGGGGGATGGGGAAATCGTTGAGGGAGTGGATGACGACGACGACGAGGTGGAGAGGAAGCAGGCGTCACCCGGGGGGGGGCGCGGTGCCAATAAAGCGGTCGTGGAGGACCTCGCCGATGGCGTCGGCTGCTTGCACATAGGTGGGTCATTCGCTCCTCCCGCTTCCGTGCAGACGCAGTGTTCAGAAGGTGGCGTCATTACCGAGCGTGCAGGCGGCGCGCCTGGAACCGGGCGGCCCACGGGCCGGAGCGACCCGAGGCGCCAAGCGGCGAAGAGAGTTGGGAGGAAACTTGACAGGGAGGTGTCCCGTTTTATTCCTCGCGTCAGGACCCATGTCAGCCGTGCTACTGCATCGCTGGTGTGCAGGCACACGAGGGAGTGTGCGGTGGGAATGCATGTACAGCAGACACGATGGTCTGAGAGTCTACTGCTAAATGAAAGCCTCCCATATCGTCGCCATCTCCCAAGGGCAGGATGAGTGTCCAGTGGAACTGAGCGTCCGCTGGTCACGAGCGCTGTGCAGAGAATCATGCCGAGTTGTCGGCCGTGCCGTGCGACCGTGGGGTCACGGCGAGGAGTCAAACCCCGTTTTTCTGAGCTCCGCTGCCGAGCCTGGCGAATGCAAGAGCCGTGATTAGCACCGTCCTGCCGGTCGCGTGGACCGTATCTCTCCAACGCCCCGTGTGGTTTGCGCCGCGCACCAAACCCAGAACGCACCGGTCGCTCGTGCACGATGAATTATCAATTCGTCCGTCGACCAATTTGATCTTTGCTTTTTGGTTCTTTCGGTAAAGTCACGTAGGTGAAAAATAAAAATAAATAAAAGTAAATTCAATCACGACTTTTCTGGCGCAACACAAGCGTCCGTCATTAGGTGGGGACAACCACAGCAAGAAACAATTGCTGAAGTTGCCTACTTGGTTTGATGTTCATTGAATTTTCTTTCGCTGCACATCCCAGATCGTTTTTACCAAACTTGCCCTCCCCCACCTCCCCCGCCCCCTGGTTCACTTTCCTCCCGCTCCAAAGTAGAGGCCCCCCAGGGCCCCCCAGACGTGGCGACCCACGGGCCCCCCGAGCGGCTCCCTTGCATGGAGCGGGTGCAGGTGTCGTCCGTGCGAAGTCTCCCGCGTCAGCTGGGCAACGCGCAACTCATGGAAACGGGAGACGGTGGGGATGCACGCACACGCATGCACTTGTGTACGCACACCTGTACGCGCGTACACGCACCTGCCGCACGTTTGCATCTTCACGCGTACATGCGCGCACGCTCACAGATGCACGCACGCGCTTACATACATATCATTTTTTGTTACTAATGTCATGATTATTATTCCAATAATGTGTCTATGTCGTGCCCATATTAGCCTGTAGCCACGGTTAACAATAAAACAATGTGACCCCCCTCCCTCCTTCCTGCCCACCCGAGTGCTCCCCCCCCCCACCCCGACCGCCCCCTGTAAAAGCGCTCGCCGCACGTTTACGACAGCCGTGGGGAGGATCGGGCGGGCGGCCCAGGAAGGGACGTGGCGTGGTGCGGCGGGGGAGGGCGTTCACTGCCTCGACAAATAAAAAAACTAACAAAAAAGGAGGAGAGAACAGAGTGAAGAGATGAGGTCGTTTATGGGCTTTTTTTGGGGGGTGGGGGTAGGTGTGGGGGGGGGGCGGTGTATTCGTGTCGTTAAAACCGAGGGGGCTCGTTTAATTTAAACGAGCTGGTAAACACTTCGTTCAGCGGAATGCAATTATCCGTTTACTGCAGCGAGGCATCCTTTTGGCTATGGAGGTGACACGCCGATGGCGTTGGTAGCCACCGAGTGTGCCAGATGCCATTCGAGGATGAATTGGACGGGGGCAGTGGGGGGGGTGGGGGAGCTACATTAATTTTTTTTTCGCCAGGTCCTGTGTTAACCACGCTGCGCCCACTGTGGTCAACACGTGGGTATTAACACCGCCCTGAGACACAATTCTGCGGATGTTGCTGTAATGTTTATTGCAGAAGCTATAAGCCGGTTTGGTCCAGGTTTTGTTCTTGGGATGGGCGACTGCATGGGACTCATCAGGTGCTGTAGGCTTGGACTGTTAGGGGGGAGCCAGGAGATGGTAGTTCAGCACTTGACCTTGAATCCATCTGTAGAGAACTCTTGAGTGTCGCACGGTAGCTTGTCTCCCAGATGTATCCACCCACTCAATAGAGGAACCTCCTCAACGAGTCTTGGAACTCGATGAGGCTTCCCTGGTTAAACGAATATCATAATGATGAGTGCTGTTGGTCGGCTGTCAATCAATTTTTTGCCCATCGCTTCTACCCACCCGGCTGCTTGTAACGGATTTTGCTTGACGTGGGGTGATGTTTGTTCTATGGCGGCGTCTTGCCTCGGGGTGAAGGCTGATGCTCGTCACCGGTGCGTTAAGCCCAAGGTTTAGCCAGAGCAGATCTTTGTTGAATAAAGTTTTTTTTATTTCAACACATTCTCAGTGCGCTGCTGGCTGGAGGCCATCCCCCATTCGGTGTCGGTAATAGATATCGAGTTGCAATGTTTTGTCACGTTGTGGGATGCTGTGTAAATCTAAACCATATTGCGTTGCACGTGCGCCTGTGTGTGATAGTAGGGAGCGGTAGTGTGACGGTTAGTGCACTGCGCTACGAACCTGGAGACAAGAGTTTGATTCCCGCTCACGGTCAACACCAGTGACGAATATCTGAACCGGTCCTGGACATCTCCTAGGTCGACTCAGCCTTAAATGAATACCTGGTGCGGTGTGTAAACATCAGCACTTGGGAGACAAAGGCGGTTTGGCTGTGGTGCTTGGCCACCCACCCCTTCGTGTGCCATGTCGGCCTTCATCAGTGCTCGCCAACAGCACTTGTCCATACAGTCTCTTCATTCCATACAGGGGATCTTTGTCTTGGCCCTGAGCCAAAGCAAGAGACTGGTCTCTCTCATGGACCACCGCTGTAAGTAAACTACGTGGCTTGCGTATAGGATGGGGAAATCTGTTGACCGGTCGATTAAAAACCCTTTGGCCAAGCGAGCGTCAGTCGCAGAAGTTGGCCGTTGTGGGCAAGTGTGTCATGCGGTTGATGGCCCAGTCCCAGTTGTTTTATTCACTCCACTGCTGCATCTGACTCTTGGCGCAGCCACCGAAAACCTCTAAAACTTCCGCAACCCAAGTTGCACAAATGCCATCGTGTACCTGACTTGAACACAATCCAATGCATTTTAGATTTGTGTCGCGTCTGAATGTGACCGCATGTGAAGAAGCTGGTCAGAAGCGGTGGGCGTGTTTGTTGTGCAGAGAGGGAAGGCGAGTCGGTCAAAGGCAGAGGGAAGTAGAGTGATATGAGAGGGGAGAGGCAGGAGAGTGCGTGGATGGGAGTAGAGTGGGATGAGAGGGAAGAGGTAGAGTGTGGAGGGGAGTAGAGTGATATGAGAGGGGAGAGGTAGGAGAGTGCGTGTAGGGGAGTCGAGTGAGATGAGAGGGGAGAGGTAGGAGAGTGCGTGTAGGGGAGTCGAGTGAGATGAGAGGGGAGAGGTAGGAGAGTGCAATGAGGGGAGTATTGTGAGATGAGAGGGGAGAGGCAGGAGAGTGCATGGAGGGGAGTAGAGTGAGATGAGAGGGGAGAGGTAGGAGAGTGCGTGGAGGGGAGTAGAGTGAGATGAGAGGGGAGAGGTAGGAGAGTGCGTGGATGGGAGTATAGTGATATGAGAGGGGAGAGGCAGGAGAGTGCGTGGAGGGGAGTCGAGTGAGATGAGAGGGGAGAGGTAGGCAGGGGCGAGTCAATGGACGATCTTGAAGATGGTGAGCGTGATCTGAATTTCATCCAGGGTTAGATTGGGAGCCAGCGGAGCGATCCTCTGTCCTTAAATTGAGGGCATCAAAGTTGAATAGGGTCACCGCCCGAGAGCCTAATAATATCTCAATCCAAAGCATTTGGTTGATCAATTCCATCCCCATCCAAATCCATTCTATTCTCTCACCGCATTCTACGCCTTTGACCTCTGAACTGGTCCTTTGTTATCCCCACTGCGGCAGGAGTCCCCGTGAGCAGCCGCGTCTCCTCCAAGATCCAGCAGCTGCTCAACACGCTCAAGCGGCCCAAGCGGCCGCCGCTCAGAGAGTTCTTCGTGGAGGACTTTGAGGAGCTCCTCGACGGTGAGACGAGGCAACCGTCCACTCTACCACCGCCACCATCAGCACCACCAGCACCACCACTGCCAGCACCGTCCCCACAACCACCAGCACCACCATGAGCACGATCAGCATCACCACCACCAGCACCGCCACCAGCACCGCCACGTCTACCAGCACTGCCAGCGCCACCACCGCCAGCACCACCAGCACCACCACCAACAGCACCACCACCATCAGCACCACCAGCACCACCACCAACAGCATCACCACCACCAGCATCACCAGCACCACCAGCATCACCAGCATCACCAGCAACACCACCGCCAGCACCACCAGCACCACCACCAGCACCACCAGCATCACCACCACCAGCACCACCAGCATTACCACCAGCACCACCACCCACCCATCCACCATGTGGCAGTGCTTTGCAGTTGTTCTGCCGTGATGAGATTCGAGCGTGCGTTTGGATGGGTGACTGCCATGCATAACAGGTGTTATAGGCTGCTGTGGGGTTACGTGGGTGGGCGTGGTAGCACTGTACTTGTATACTTCCCCCACCCTCACCGACCCGAATCGACCAGCGTGGTGAAATCAAAGTGGCGTTCTGTCTCAAATGACCATTGGGGCAGTGCTCATCTCCCGTTTACAACCACCGTAGACTTCCACGCAAAGTGGTACCTATTTTAATGACCCCCCAGGGGGATTGTGGCGAGGTTTCAAGTCTCGCTCGCTTCGTTTCGCGCAACGTCTTGGCGGGCCTAGAGAAGTGTTGGGCGACGAGCGAACGAACAAACGAACGCGACTCCACTTCCTCCTCGCCACGGTGGCGAGGAGGGTGCCGTGGTGGAGAGATGTTAGCTATCTCGCCTGGTTTACATGGAGTCGTGGGTTCGATCGCGACCCTGACGCCTGTATATTTTGAATTTGTATGTTTTCCACCGTGGCCGTGTGGTTTTTTTCTCTGGGTCCTCCGGTTTTTTCACCCTCCAAATTTAGAATCAACGTGCTTTTAGAGTATTTGGCTGCTATGAATTTGCACGCGATAAGCCACTTCGTCGAGGTGTCATTTGTGGGCCAGTTCGTTTCTGAAAAAGAGCTGCATAGCTCAGGGGGCCTCACCTAGTAGAATAATCATTAAAATCAAGATAAATCCTGGACGTTACTTCCTACACCTGAATTCCTAGAGCAACGAGTGCAAGGCTGCGGGGGCTGGTCACCGAGCCGGATACGTCCCGTCACGGTCGTCGCCGATTGGCATGTGGACTTGGCATAGCCAAGCCCCGTTGCCCTTCTCTGCCTGTTGTGTCGCGACGGAACAGCGACGTGATCAGCGCTCCCTTGAGCCAAGCAGCTCTGTCACGAAGATGATCACAGCCCGAGGCCGTCGGCAGGGAGGGAAGGAACGTGCAAATGAACCGGAGCAAAAACAACAACAAATAGTTTCAACGAAACCCACTCCAGAAGTCACTGCAAACAGGATAGACACCAAGTAATAATATCATTGGTGCTCAGATACAAATCGAAAAAGGTTGCGACAAAAATGCCATCTCAGAGGTGTGTGAATGAAACCGAATAAGCGCGGCCTGGCGGTCGCGTATCGTGCCACGTAGGTGAAGAATCTCTACTGAAGCGGACGTTGGCACCGGGCTCACGTGCGCCACAGACTCAGAGAGAGAGAGAGAGACAGACAGCGAGGGAGAGAGACAGAGAGGGAGACAGAGAGGGAGACAGAGAGCGAGAGAAGGGGAGAGAGAGACAGCGAGAGACAACGGGCACCGGCGGGGTACCACAGGTGCCGGGTGGTATTAGCGGGTAGCAGCGACCCAGAAAACGATTTCCGTGAGACGTGACAGCCGCGTGTGTCGGCGGTGTCGACGGTGCGGCGGTGAGCAGTGCAGCAGGCCGACCCGAACCAGCCGCGGCCCGAGGGCGCGATGACGAGCGTGGTACGCGGCGAGCCGCTGGGCGCCGGTGTCACGGCGTGGCCGCCCGCGCTGGAGGCAGCGCTGCACCGCTGGGGGACCACGTCCGGCCGCATGCCGTGCCTCACCGCCCTCGACACGGCCGGCAAGCCGACCGTCACCCTCACTTACGGTGCGGCCCGCTCGTGTGCACGCTCGCTCGCACGCTCGCACGCACGTTCACCCACGTGCACCATCACTCGCACACTCGCATGGTCACTCGCACACACGCTCGCTCACACGCACGCTCACCCACACTCATGCTCACCCGCACGCTCACTCGCACGCACGTTCACCCACATGCACCATCACTCGCACACTCGCATGGTCACTCGCACACACGCTCGCTCACACGCACGCTTACCTGCACGCTCACATGCACGAGTATGCACACTCACGAACCCTGACGTTTCTAAAAACCCCTTTCCCGAGTTGATTGTGCTATCGACATCGCTATGAGATGAATAATTCATCTATTTGAATCTCTTACGGCACAATGCAGCCCGCACTGTTAGAGAACTGCCCTTGGAAGTGGATATCGCAGAGCCACTACTGAGATCCCATTAAGTGCCCTCTGGTCCGCACACTAAGGGGGCAGCACTTTCCCACATGCCATGGCCCTAAGAGTGATATTCGTTGCACGTGAGTCAATCTGTTATTTAACTTCTGTGAAATTTAGTCAAATGAAGTGCAAAATTAAAGTAAATGTCATGGGTTTTTTTGCCCAATCGTTGGTGACTGGGCTATGAACATCAACTCATCAGAGGTGGCTGCCTGGATTCGAACCCAGGTCTTCAGCGGTGCCGGTTCAGATCGCTGACCTTTGAGTCACTAGCTTTCCCACAGTGTCCTTGCCAACACCATCATCATCGGCCATGATCTATTTACTGCTGGATGGAGGCACCACCCCAAGCAGTCGCCATCCTCACAATCTCGTCATGCAAACATTCGCCCATCTCCTGCACACAAGCTGATTCCATCACCGCATCTCTCGCAATGGGCACCCTCTTGAGTGTCCCACCCCCCCACCCCTCTCTCTCTCAGCCGTCTGGTTGCTTAAGATGAAATGATTTTGCCGGCCATTCGCAGCTTTGCAATTCATTTTTTGTAAAGTCACGTAGAAGGGAAATAATAAAATAATAAAAATCAAACAATAAAATACAATTCTCAGGACATTTTGGCCACAACGCAAGCAGCCGTCCGTTGTGGCCGAAACGTCATGAGAATTGTATTTTATTATGTTTATTTTTATTATTTTATTATTTCCCTTCTACGTGACTTTACCGAAAGAACCAATAAGATGAATCCCTTCAGTCACGAAAGCTTTAAATCGAAAAATTCATTTTTTGTACTAAAATAAAGTCGCCATCGTCCTGTTGAAAAAAATTTTTCAGAAGTTTATAGAACAGGTACAAATGCACACATCCTTCCCAACAATATATCTTGTGGACAGGATGGAACTTGATGTGTAAATATCAATTTCGTCTCGTTATACAGGAGGTCTTGGATTCAATCTCAACCCTGACGCCTGTATATTTGGAGATTGCATGTTCTTCCCGTGGTTGCATGGATTTTTCTCCGGTTTCCCCCCTACACATTTATAAAGATACATTTAGAGTATGTGGCTGCTTTAAATTTGCACGTGATAAGCCACTTCGTTGAGCTGCCATTTGTGGCCAGGTCGCTTCTGAAAAACATCTATATAGCTCAGTGGGCCTTACCTGGTAAAATAAAAATAGTTTTTTAGCCTTCACCCTTTTCTGACCGTGATGTGTCCCATCCAGGTCTGCGTACAAATGTGCATGAGAAGCGTTGTGCTTTTTAAAATGGTCATTTAAGTGACTTGTGTGGACACACATTGTGTGCGTGCATACACTGTGTATGGATAGGCGTTTGTGTGGACAGACTGTATGGATAGGCGTTGCGTGTGGACACACGTTATGTCTGGACAGACATTGTGTGTGGACACACGTGGTGTGTGGACAGACATTGTATGTGGACAGACGTTTGTGGATAGACGTTTGTGGATAGACATTGTGTGTGGACAGACATTGTGTGTGGACACACATTATGTCTGGACAGACATTTGTGTGTGGACACACGTGGTGTGTGGACAGACATTTTATGTGGACAGACGTTTGTGGACAGACATTGTGTGTGGACACACATTATGTCTGGACAGACATTTGTGTGTGGACACACGTGGTGTGTGGACAGACATTGTATGTGGACAGACGTGTGTGGACAGACATTGTGTGTGGATAGACATTGTGTATGGACAGACATTGTGTGTGGACACACATGGTGTGTGGACAGACATTGTATGTGGACACACATTATGTCTGGACAGACATTGTGTGTGGATAATCGTTGTGTTGTGCACGCCCAGGCAAGCTGTGGAGCCGGAGCGTGAAGCTGGCGTACACGCTTCTGCACAAGCTGGGAGGCAAGCAGGAGGCGCTGCTCAAGCCCGGAGACAAGGCGAGCGTAGCACCCAGCCGGGCCCCGCGCCCCGCGCCCCCCACTCAAACAAAGACAAAGGTCCACATCTTGTGGAGCCTTTCTAGACTGTTGGTGCAAGTGCTGTAAGGCCAGGGGCAGGGCGCGAGGGTGCGGTGTGGCCATCACCACGCCCCGGCTGCCTTTGCCATCCCCGAGGTCTGATGTTTACGCACCGCGCCAGGTACTCGTGTAAGGCTGAGTTCGGGCTAGGGGAGCGCCCCATTCGGTTGGGATGCACACTTTGCAGCGATGTCCAGGAATTCAACTCGGGTTGCCGTGTTTATGGCGCACGGAGCCAACCGATGCACCGCTGCTCTGGCCCGGTTGGGTCGATCGTGGAAGTGGAATAATGACGTCGCCTCGGTGTACAGGAGTGTGCTGGTGACGTGTCCTGAACGTCGTCATCGAGTGTCAGCAGGGACCCGGCGTGCGTGTGTGCGTGCTGCGTGCATCCGCGCGTGCGTGCGTGAGGAGCGGTGGTCACAGGGTCCGTAGCTCACTGCGCTCGAAACCGTGTGACCTGGATTCCGTGAGTGTCTGAACCAGGCCTGGACATCCCCCTGGGATTGTTCGGCTATTACGAGTGCACGCACACATGCCAGAGAGCTGCCAGTTGGCGGTGTTCACGGTCAGCGCGCTGTACTCGCAATCTGGAGGACACCGGATCGATTCCATCTCCCGACACGGCAGTTGAAACTATGGGGCAAGATTCTTAAGTCTACACCCCACCACCACCACTGCCTCCCTCTGCCCAGCAGCATCAACGGGTTGCACCGCAGTGAATCGATCAGCAGGACGCGCGTGGTGGGTTAAAGTGTGGCTACTCCCACGTCTTCAAAGACGTTTCAGAATCAGAAAAGCTCACGACGTGGCATGCGTGTGTGCGTGGTGTGTGTGCGCGCGTTGCGTGCGTGTGTGCGTGTGTGTGCGCGTGTGTGTGTGCGTGCCTGCATGTGTGCGTGCGCGTAGGTGGCGCTCGTGTACCCCAACAACGACCCGGTGGCGTTCCTGGTGGCCTTCTACGGCTGCCTGCTCGCTGAGCTGGTGCCCGTGCCTATCGAGGTGCCGCTCACGCGCAAGGTGGGGGTGGTTTCATCTTATTTGTGTGCTGTTGGATGATTCGGTTGCCCTTCTTGCACCTTGCCCTCCTATCGTGTTTTTGTATTGTTTGTTGTTGTAACGTTCTGACCCGCCCCTACTGGACTTCTGCGAGCTTTATAGCTCATCGGATTCCCCCAGTATGAATCAATATTCTGACTCCCGAGTGCGCGCCCCACACCCCTTCTTCAGCGCCCGCCGGCACACGTGACAACGCACGTCGAGCTTACCCACGTGCGCGTGTGTACTGACGTGCGCGTGTGCGCGTGCATGTGTGTGTGTGCGTGCCCCCCTCGTGTACCGTTCTGGCCTTCATAGGTGCTCGCTAACAGCACTTGCCCCCCTACAGTCTGTTCAGGCTATATGGGGGAATCTTTGAATTTTTTGTGTGTGCATGTGTGCGCGTGCGTGTGCGTGCATGTGTGTGTCCGTGCAGGATGCCGGGAGCCAACAGATTGGATTCTTGCTGGGAAGTTGCTGCGTTACCGTGGCGATGACGAGCGACGCCTGCTACAAAGGCCTCCCCAAGACGCCCACCGGTGACATCAGCCAGTTCAAAGGTCACTGCCTGCGTGGGGTGGAGGTCGCTGTCGGTAAATGGGGCGATGTGTGGCGGGTGCGGCGCGGATACAAGGTGGTTATGATGGTGATGATGTAACGATTGATGATAGTGATGGTGAGGGTGATTATGGTGGTGATGGCGATGATGGTGGTGATGATGGTGAAGAGTTGGGCATGCATCACAGCGCGTGCGATGTGCTGCTAGGAGGCTGCGTTACCGTTAGACTCCGGGCTGCATCTTATTAGGGCATGGTGAACGGCGAGCAGAGAGCGACGCTGTGTGTTGTGTGTGTGTGTTGTGTGTGCGTGTCGTGTGTGCGGGTCGTGTGTGTGTCGTGTGCGTGTCGTGTGCGTTTCGTGTGCGTGCGTGTCGTGTGTGCGTGTCGTGTGTGTGCGTGTCGTGTGTGTGCGTGTCGTGTGTGTGCGTGTCGTGTGTGTGCGTGTCGTGTGTGTGCGTGTCGTGCGTGCGTGTCGTGTGCGTGTGTGTCGTGTGTGTGCGTGTCGCGTGCGTGTCGTGTGTGTGCGTGTCGTGTGTGTGCGTGTCGTGCGTGCGTGTCGTGCGTGTGTGTCATGCGTGCGTGTCATGTGTGCGTGTCGCGTGCGTGTCGTGTGTGTGCGTGTCGTGTGTGTGCGTGTCGTGTGTGTGCGCGTGTCGTTTGTGTGCGTGTCGTGTGTGTGCGTGTCGTGTGTGTGCGTGTCGTGTATTGTGTGTGCGTGTCGTGTGCGTGTCGTGTGCGTGTAGTGTGTGTGCGTGTCGAGTGTGCGTGTCTTGTGTGCGTGTCGTGTGTGTGCGTGTCTTGTGTGCGTGTCGTGTGTGTGCGTGTCGTGTGAATTGTGGAGTGTGTGTTTGTGTGTCGTAACTTCTGGCCGATAGTGGTTCGCTCCACTGCATTAAGAACCAGGTGACCCGTGGTCAATTCCTGCTCACGATCCATTACATTCACGAATATTTCAATTGGTGCTGATCCTCCCCTGGGTCAACTTAGCCTTAAATAAGTACCTGGTTTCCATGTGTAAACATGAGCGCTGGGGTAGATTAAGGCGGCCAGGCATGGTGTTGGCCACCCATCCTCTGATGAGCCGTGCCGGCCTTTATAGGTGTTTGCTAAAAAGTACTTGCCCCAACAGTCTGGTGAAGGCTGGACGGGGGATATTATAGTAACTTCACCGTAGCAGCACCAACGTGTGCAAGGTGTGAGTGAAATTTGGCACGTGCTACCAGTTGCATGTTACGTGTGGTGTGGTGTGTGACACTGCTGGGTGTGTCACTGCTGCGTGTGGTGTGTGTCACTGCTGCGTGTGGTGTGTCACTGCTGCGTGTGTGACACTGCTGTGTGTGTGTGTCACTGCTGCGTGTGTCACTGCTGCGTGTGTCACTGCTGCGTGTGGTGTGTGTCACTGCTGCGTGTGTGTCACTGCTGCGTGTGTCACTGCTGCGTGTGGTGTGTGTCACTGCTGCGTGTGGTGTGTGTCACTGCTGCGTGTGGTGTGTGTCACTGCTGCGTGTGTGACACTGTTGTGTGTGTGTGTCACTGCTGCGTGTGTCACTGCTGCGTGTGTCACTGCTGCGTGTGGTGTGTGTCACTGCTGCGTGTGTGTCACTGCTGCGTGTGTGACACTGCTGCGTGTGGTGTGTGTCACTGCTGCGTGCGGTGTGTGTCACTGCTGCATGTGGTGTGTGTCACTGCTGCGTGTGGTGTGTGTCACTGCTGCGTGTGTGACACTGCTGCGTGTGGTGTGTGTCACTGCCGTGTGTGGTGTGTGTCACTGCTGCGTGTGTTGTGTGTCACTGCTGCGTGTGTTGTGTGTTACTGCTGCGTGTGGTGTGTGTCACTGCTGCGTGTGGTGTGTGTCACTGCTGCGTGTGTTGTGTGTCACTGCTGCGTGTGTTGTGTGTCACTGCCGCGTGTGGTGTGTGTCACTGCTGCGTGTGTTGTGTGTCACTGCTGCGTGTGGTGTGTGTCACTGCTGCGTGTGTGTCACTGCTGCGTGTGGTGTGTGTCACTGCTGCGTGTGGTGTGTGACACTGCTGCGTGTGTGTCACTGCTGCGTGTGGTGTGTGTCACTGCTGCGTGTGTGTCACTGCTGCGTGTGGTGTGTCACTGCTGCGTGTGGTGTGTGACACTGCTGCGTGTGGTGTGTGACACTGCTGCGTGTGGTGTGTGACACTGCTGCGTGTGTGTGTCACTGCTGCGTGTGGTGTGTGTCACTGCTGCGTGTGGTGTGTGTCACTGCTGCTTGTGGTGTGTGTCACTGCTGCGTGTGGTGTGTGTCACTGCTGCGTGTGTGTCACTGCCGCTTGTGGTGTGTGTCACTGCCGCGTGTGGTGTGTGTCACTGCCGCGTGTGGTGTGTGTCACTGCTGCGTATGGTGTGTGTCACTGCCGCGTGTGGTGTGTGACACTGCCGCGTGTGTTGTGTGTCACTGCCGCGTGTGGTGTGTGTCACTGCCGCGTGTGATGTGTGACACTGCCGCGTGTGGTGTGTGTCACTGCCGCGTGTGTTGTGTGTCACTGCTGCGTGTGGTGTGTGTCATTGCTGCGTGTGTGTCACTGCTGCGTGTGGTGTGTGTCACTGCTGCGTGTGTGTCACTGCCGCGTGTGGTGTGTGTCACTGCTGCGTGTGTTGTGTGTTACTGCTGCGTGTGGTGTGTGTCACTGCTGCGTGTGTTGTGTGTTACTGCTGCGTGTGGTGTGTGTCACTGCTGCGTGTGTGTCACTGCTGCGTGTGTGTCACTGCTGCGTGTGGTGTGTGTCACTGCTGCGTGTGTGTCACTGCTGTGTGTGGTGTGTGTCACTGCTGCGTGTGTGACACTACTGCGTGTGGTGTGTGTCACTGCTGCGTGTGTGTCACTGCTGCGTGTGGTGTGTGTCACTGCTGCGTGTGTGTCACTGCTGCGTGTGTGCCACTGCTGCGTGTGGCTCCCCAGGCTGGCCCAAGCTCACGTGGTTCGTGACGGAGTCGAGGAACGTGGGGAAAGCTCCCAAGGACTGGACCCCCCACATCTGTGACGCGAACGGCGACATCGCCTACATTGAGGTGACTGGCCACTTCATCATCGACCGGGTACCGGGGATGACAGTGATGGTGGGGTGATGGTTGCGAGTGGTGATGATGATGATCGTGGTGGTGGTGGTAATGGCGAGGATGTCAATGGTGATGGTGGTAATTGTAAGGATGATATTGACGGTAGTGTCGAGAGTGATGGTGATGGTGGTGACGATGGTGATGATCATGCTGACGATGATGATCGTCGTGGTGGTAAGGGTGCTGATGATAGTGGTGGTGATGGTGTTTGTAATGGTGAGGATGTCGATGGTGATGGTGGTGCTGATGATAGTGGTGGTGATGGTGTTGGTAATGGTGAGGATGGTGATGGTGGCGGTGGTGCTGATGATAGTGGTGGTGATGGTGTTGGTAATGGTGAGGATGGTGATGGTGGCGGTGGTGCTGATGATAGTGGTGGTGATGGTGTTGGTAATGGTGAGGATGTCGATGGTGATGGTGGTGCTGATGATAGTGGTGGTGATGGTGTTGGTAATGGTGAGGATGGTGATGGTGGCGGTGGTGCTGATGATAGTGGTGGTGATGGTGTTGGTAATGGTGAGGATGGTGATGGTGGCGGTGGTGCTGATGATAGTGGTGGTGATGGTGTTGGTAATGGTGAGGATGGTGACGGTGGCGGTGGTGCTGATGATAGTGGTGGTGATGGTGTTGGTAATGGTGAGGATGGTGATGGTGATGGTGGCGGTGGTGCTGATGATAGTGGTGGTGATGGTGTTGGTAATGGTGAGGATGGTGATGGTGGCGGTGGTACTGATGATAGTGGTGGTGATGGTGTTGGTAATGGTGAGGATGGTGACGGTGGCGGTGGTACTGATGATAATGGTGGTGATGGTGTTGGTAATGGTGAGGATGTCAATGGTGATGATGGTGGCGGTGGTGCTGATGATAGTGGTGGTGATGGTCGGTAACGGGGGTGATGACGCGCGCGCTCGTGGTTCGTGGGTGCGGCTCAGTACAAGACGAGCAAGGAGGGGAGCGTGATGGGCGTCACGGTGTCGCGAGCGGCGATGCTGACCCACTGCCAGGCACTCACGCAGGCCTGCAGCTACATCGAGGGTGTGCGCACGGACACGCACGCATGCACTGCACGCACACACACGCACTGCACACGCACGCGCACACGCACACATGCACACACGCAGGAGGGTTGTGCGATCGCGGTGTTGCTGAGCGGGCAACCGTTGTCTCCCCCACGCAGGAGAGACGCTGGTGAACGTCCTCGACTTCAAGAAGGATGTGGGGCTGTGGCACGGCATCCTCACCGTGAGGGCGCGCAACTCAACACACCACCGACCCCTCTCGTCTAGATACACCGATCCCTCTCGTCTAGATCTACCGATCCCTCTCGTCTAGATCCACCGATCCATCTCATCTAGATCCACCGATCCCTCTCATCTAGATCCACCGATCCATCTCATCTAGATCTACCGATCCCTCTCGTCTAGATCCACCGATCCATCTCATCTAGATCCACCGATCCCTCTCATCTAGATCTACCGATCCCGCTCTTCTCGATCCATAAATCCCTCTCGTCTGGATCCACCGATCCTACGCGTCTAGATCCACCGATTCCACTCGCCTAGATCTACCAATCCCACTCATCTAGATACCACAGATCCAGGGGCGGTTTCTTCATTAGGGCGATTGGGCGACGCACCACCAATCTCAGCCGTTACTGTGCCTCTGGATATAGTCCAATCAGCGTCATGTCACGTTCTGTGGAGTACCGCCTCTTTTTGAGCGATTTCACTCCGGCTGAGAATCGCCCAGAGTGTTCCCATAGACTTACATTCAAATGTGTTTTTTTTCGAACGGCGGGCGCTGCAATGCATTCTCTATGGCTTCCGGGAGGGCTCGCACTAACGTGCTTACGTCATCATACGTGCTTACGTCATCATACGTAAGCACGTTTCAGTCAACAATATTATTTGTCGCCACTTAGTGGAATCTTTAATAAAAGAAACTGAGTGGATTTTAATAATAGTGAGATAGAAACAAACAAGATGTATTGTAAGAGTCACTTTATTTTTCATTAATATTAAAGAAGTGAAGTTGCCTTTACATGCTTAAGCTGTTAATTTATCCATTGCATGGGTGGACCTTATCCTTATCAATCATCCAGACATTTGCCCCCCCTGAGAGATTTTGCAGGATCCGCCACTGCACAGATCCCTCTCATCTAGACCCATCGATTCCACTCATCTAGATACCACAGATTCCACTCGTCTAGGTCCACAGATCCCTCTCGTCTAGATCCACCGATCCTACTCGCCTAGATCTACCAATCCCACTCATCTAGATAGCACAGATCCCACTCATCGAGATCCAACGATCCCTCTCGTCTCCGCTTGGCTCTCTCCCTTCTCCTCGTGCTGCGCTGTCACGGAACGGCTGTCTCTCTCCGATGGCTAAGGAGGCATCGGAGAAGCTTGGTGGTTTTTTTTCCGTGCCGAAGCCTCGTTCTGCGACCCCCGAGCGATCGTCGCCGCGGCCGTCTAGCGTACAATTGTTACAGCAGCTGCACAGATGTGGGGTGCTGCACTCAGCTCCGACCTCGCTGCACTGTGGGTAGAATTCGACGTGAAGGGAGCCAGGCTGAGTGAGGGTGCAGCACTCATCGATTAACGCCCGTCGCTCGCTGCGTCATGCTGTGTGCGGCGCGGTGCTGTGTGCGCGGTGTTTTGCCGTGTGTCTCTAGTTGTGTGTAGGGGAGCGGTAGCGTGGCGGTTTAGCACACTGCGCTACGAACCCGGCAACCCGAGTTCGATTCCTGCTCATGGCCAACGCCAGTGACGATTATCTGAACCGGTCACGGGCCTCCCCGAGGTCGACTCAGCCTCAAATAAGTACCTGGTGTGATGTGTAAAGATCACCACTAAGGAGACAAAGGCGGGCAGGTGTGGTGCCGGCCACCCACCCCCTCGTGTGCCGTGCCGGCCTTCATAGGTGCTACTGACTAACAGCACTTGCTACTCGTTAAGGCTGTACGGGGGATCTTTGTGTGTGTGCGCGTGTGTCTGTGTGGCGGGTGCACAGAGCGTGATGAACATGCTGCACGTGGTTTGCGTGCCGTACTCACTCATGAAGGTGAACCCGGTCTCCTGGATTCAGAAAGTCTACGCCTACAAAGGTAAAGCATCGCTCATCCGCCACCTCACTTTGCCTTCTCTTCCTCAGAAGAGGGTGAAGGCAGTAGTTGCTGGTAATTGTGGCGGTGAATGCGGTAACGAATGGAAGCAACGATCGGCAGTGATGTACAGTGAGGGAAAAAAGTATTTGATCCCCTGCTGATTGTGTACGTTTGCCCACTGAAAAAGTAATGATCGGTCTATAATTTTAATGGTAGGTTTATTTGAGCAGCGAGAGACAGAATAACAACAACAAAATCCAGAAAAACGCATGTCAAATAAACCTACGATAAAAATTATAGACTGATCATTTCTTTGTCAGTGGGCAAACGTACAAAATCATTAGGGGATCAAATACTTTTTTCCCTCACTGTATGTACTGTATGTTGAACTTCTTTCGTACCGTACGTAGCCAACCGTGCGAATGGGAGGTGCGGGATTACGGTAACCTGGCGCGGTGTGTAAAGATCATCGTGGTGCATAATACGGGTGTTTTGGGTTAGATCGCGTAAATATATAAATGTATCGTTAAACCCGCCACCGCCCGACACAACCATTTAGTAAGGTTTGTCACGTAAACAGAACATGCCAATTCGTTTTATACCAGGCGATTATGGATGATATTGGTTGCGCATAGGCCTGCATGTTAAACTGATCATCATGGTGATCAAGATGGTTTTGATGATTAATTTCGGACATTGAAAATTGTAAAAAAAAATACATTAAAATTTTTAAAAACAAATTTTATAACATAAAATTCCCAGCAACAATTGTCCATCTTACCTTCCAGAGTTTGTTTTGCATTGCTCACAGGTGAAATCAGGTGCTCAGGGTTTGTCTTGATCCCCGACAGGCATGCCGAAATATGCCTTGTAGGCCTCGCACATCTTAGCAGATGCTTCCACAGAGTACTTTTTCGCTTTAATCTTGATAAATTGGCCGCAATCGTAATGATGATGATGGTGACAATGACGGTGTTCATGATAATCGTAGTGACGATGACGATGATGATGTCGATGGTGTTGATGACAATCGTAACGACGACGACGACGACGATGATCATGGCGGTGATAATAATCGTAGTGACCATGATGATGATGGTGGCGGTGGTGGTGGTGATCATCCTCGTGACGTACGATGACGATGCTGCTGCTGTTGATGATGATGGTGGTGGTGGTGCCGTGCAGCGCGGGTGGCATGTGTCAAGTCACGGGACATGCACTGGGCGCTGGTGGCACACCGAGACCAGCGCGACATCAACCTGCGCGCTCTGCGCATGCTCATTGTGGCGGACGGAGCCAACCCCTGTGAGTGACCACTCACCCACGCACTCACACAAGTAATCGCCTTGCACTCGCCTGCACACGCCTGCACTCACGCATTCACACGCGCGCACAACGCTCTTCGCATGCACATTTTCCCCGATCACAAAAGCGCGTCGCGCGACGGCGCACAACAACGCGCAGCTGTACACAACAGAGGCAAAGGTCCCCCGTATAGTCCGCAATGGACTGTTGGGGCAAGTGCTGTTAGCGAGCACCTATGAAGGCTGGCACAGCACACTAGGGGGTTGGTGTCCAGCACCACACTCGGCTGTATACAACAGACACCGCTGCTTACTCGTGCACACCTACGCTTGCGCGTGCACACCTTTACTCCCCCCCGTGCACTGTGCATCCGCATTGTGCACTGTGCCTGGCACGAAATCCTTGGTCACATTGTCACCAGTTCTTGGTGATGAGTTAATGATCCACAGTTTACTAAACTAAAAACTAGTTTTTTTATTTTACCAGGTAAGGCCCACTGAGCTGTGTAGGTCTTTTTCAGACGCGACCTGGCCACAAATGATAGCTCGACGAAGTGGCTTATAACTACGTGGAACTTTATCGCAGCCAAATGATCTAAACGCGTGATGTTGATTCTAAATATGGAGGGAAAAACCAGAGGACCCAGGAAAAATCCACACGACCAGAGGGAGGTCATGCAATCTCCAAATATACAACAGGCATCAGGGTCGGGATCGAACCCATGACCTCCTGTATACCAGGCGAGGTAGTTAACATCTCATAGCTACCGTGGCGCCCCAACTAAATGGAGCCCGCGAGTGATTCGATCTCACGGCGGATCCGCCTGCACTGCTGTGTTGATGAGTAAGTTGGCCCTGTGAGTGTGCGCAGGCGGTGACCGTCGGCCACAAAGCAGAGAACAAACCCCTGTGAACAAATTCTACAGAGGCATTGAAGCGATCCACTGCACATCAACCGAAGCGATCTAATTCGAGCAGAGCCTTGTGCGTTGTTATGCATGCAGCCGTACGCAAGAGGAGAGAGAGACAGACAGAGGCAAATGGTGATTGTTGTTGGTGGTGATCGTGTTGCGAGAGACTGCATGTGTGTGTGCGCATGCCTGCGTGTGTGTGCGTGGCGTAGGGTCGATCTCGTCATGCGACGCATTCCTCAACGTGTTCCAGAGCAAGGGGCTGCTGCCCGAGGCAATCTGCCCCTGCGCCGGCTCCCCCGAGGTGCTCACCATCGCCATCCGCAGGTTCGCACCACCGCCTTACCACCGCACCACCACCGCACACCACACACCGCACCACCAACACATGCGGCACCACACCACCGCTTTACCACCGCACCACCACCCCACACCACACACCGCACCACCAACACACGCTGCACCGCACCACCGCCGCACACCGCACCACCACCACACACCGCACCGTACCACCACCGCACACCGCACCGTACCACCGTCAAGCACCGCACCACCACTACCACACTCGCACTACCACATAGCGCCATTGCGGCACACAGCACCATACTGCCGTGACTGTGTGTGAGGGTTCACACGTGGCATGCTGGTGCGTGCGTGCACGCGGGCATGTGTGCGTACGTGCGTGCAGGCCGAGCGAGGACGGGTTGCCCCTCCCCGCGGGCCGCGGCGTCCTCTCCATGCACGGCCTGAGCCACGGGACGATCCGCGTCGACTCGGAGGAGAAGCTCTCGGTGCTCACGGTGCAGGATGTGGGCAGCGTCATGCCGGGAGGTGCGTGTGGCTGCGTGCGTGCGTGTATGCGTGCGTGCGTGTATGTGTGCGTGCGTGTATGCGTGCGTGCGTGCGTGTATGCGTGCGTGCGTGTATGCGTGCGTGCGTGCGTGTATGCGTGCGTGCGTGTATGCATGCGTGCGTGTATGCGTGCGTGCGTGTATGCGTGCGTGCGTGTATGCGTGCGTGCGTGCGTGCGTGTGTGTATGCGTGCGTGCGTGTGTGCGTGCGTGCGTGCGTGTATGCGTGCGTGCGTGCGTGCATGCGTGCGTGTATGCGTGCGTGCGTGTATGCGTGCGTGCGTACATGCACGTGTGCGTGGGGAGCGGCAGTGTCGCGGTTAGCGCGCTGCGTTACGAACCTGGCCACACAAATTTATATTTCAACCGATCCTGGTGGATGTCCCCTATGTCGACTCAGCCTCAAACGAGTACCTGGCGTGGTGTCTGAATATCAGCACCGGGGTGACAAAACGTTATCCCGGCGGGCGTGACGCTGGCCACATCACCCCTCCTCGTGGGTGCACCGTTCCCTCCTTCACGACAGAGCTTGCCCCGAAACGTTATACAGCCTTCGTGGGCGATCTTTTCGTTGGTCTCCAGCCGCGGTGTGCGTGGTGCGGCCGGACGGGGTGCCGTTCCTGTGCCGCACCGACGAGGTGGGGGAGCTGTGCGTGTCCTCCCCCTGCACCGGCACCTCCTACCTGGGACTCGCTGGCATCACCAAGCACACCTTTGAGGTGCCCCGCCCTTCACAGCCCGGCTCTTGCTTGCCATTTCTCTACCCTGCTCTTCCGTGCTCTACCCTTACCCTGTCCTACCCTGCCCTGCCCAACTCTTACCCTGCCCTGCCCTTACTTTACCCTGCTCTACCGTGCCCTGTCTACTCTGCTCTACCCTGCACTGCTGTACCCTGCCATTCTATACCCTGCCATTTCCCTACCTTGCTGGATCCTGCCATACCCTGCTCAGCCCAGCTCTGCTCTTACCTGCCATTGCCCCACCCTGCCCTGCTCTACCCTCCCCTCCCCTACCCTGCCCTACGCTACCCTGCTGTACTCTTACCCTGCTGTACTCTTACCCTGCTCTACCCTCCCTTCCCCTACCCTGCCCTGCGCTACCCTGCTGTACTCTTACCCTGCTGTCCTCTTACCCTGCTCTACCCTCCCCTCCCCTACCCTGCCCTACGCTACCCTGCTGTCCTCTTACCCTGCTGTCCTCTTACCCTGCTCTACCCTCCCCTCCCCTACCCTGCCCTACGCTACCCTGCTGTCCTCTTACCCTGCTGTCCTCTTACCCTGCTCTACCCTCCCCTCCCCTACCCTGCCCTACGCTACCCTGCTGTACTCTTACCCTGCTGTACTCTTACCCTGCTCTACCCTCCCCTCCCCTACCCTGCCCTGCTGCCATGTCCTGCCCAGCCCAGCCCTGCTCTTCTCCACCTCTTGTAACCTTCCCATTTCCACCCGCTCTACCTTGCCCTCGTGTACCCACCTCTCACCTGCCGCTATACACCCTGTCCTGCCATACTCTGCTCTGCCCTACCCAGTCCTGCCCATCCCTATTGTGCCCCGCTGTCTGCTGCCCTGCACAGCACCACGTCAATTAATTTGTGGCTTGCCACAAATTAACCACAGTACCTCGCTGATCTCGTCAAGGCGCGTAAGCCATCATGGTCATCCTCGCAGCGGCTTTTTGGCTAGCCGTCGAACAAATATGGTAACCGCATTGAGTGCTTTCAGATGCGCTTCTGCGGCCGTCTGGAACGCTCTTCCTTCCATTATTAGGAAACCACCGGAGCAATGCACTTTTACATCATCTAGATTGAAGACTAATTTCTTTAGAACTGATTTTTGCGTTTAGTTTGTTTTCCTTCCGCCGCACCTCCGATTAGCACGGTAGGGCTACGTACTGTGCGAAATAAGTTCAACATTCATACTGAGCCATTTATAAAAATAATATTCTAACAGGTAAGGCCCATTGAGCTTTAAGGGTCTTTTTCAGAAGCGACCTGGCCACAAATAATAGCTGACCAAAGTGGCTTATCACGTGGAGATGTATAGCAGTAGCCAAATACTCTAAACACGTGATGTTGATTCTAAATGCGGAGGGGAAAACCAGAGGGCCCGGAAAAAAAGCCACGCGACCACGAGGAGATAAGACACGCAAACTCCAAATGCACAGCAGGCGTCAGGTTCGGGATCGAACCGACGACTTCCTGTATACCAGGCGAGGTAGTTAACATCTATCCACCTTGGCGCCCACACATACGGTCACCACCACCACCACCACCATCATCACCGCGTCGTGCGTTGTATCCTTCTGCCCCCTGAACCGGGCGTTTGCGTGTGGGGGCGGCAGGTTTTCCCGGTGGACGACGCGGGAGTCCCCGTCAGCGAAGTCCCCTTTGTGCGCAGCAGCATGCTGGGATTCCTGGGGCCCGTGAGTTCCTCGCACACGGACAAAACGACAGAGACGCACGCAGAGAGAGAGAGACGCCTGCCCGAGCAGCGAGCGACCGCAGCCTTGCGACGCGACGAACGCACGAAACTAAACGCGAGCTCGTTCACTCGGATAGCGGCCACCGAGTCTGAGAACAAACTTGTCGTCGCTGTGGGTGGACATTGTCACGGCACGTGTGGCCAGACAGGAACAGCGCAGCCCGCGACGGCCTAGATGACCGCGCGTGCCGTGTGTCGGAAATGCATTTGTGTGTGCACGTGTCCATATCTGCGCGTGTTTGTGCGCATGTGTGCGTCTGCATGCATGTGTGTTTGTGTCTGTACGTATGTACGTAGCGGCAGCATAACTCGGCAACCCGAGTTCGACTCCCGCTCATGGCCACCAACACCAGTTACGTTTACTTGACCTGGTCCTAGGCCTCCCCTAGGTCGGCTCGGCATGAAATAAGTACCTGGTATGGGGTGTAAATGCACTGGGGAGACCAAGGCGGCCAGGTGTGGTGTTGGCCACCCACCCCCTCATATACCATGCCGGCCTTCATAGGTGCTAATAGCGCTTGCCTCAACAGCCTGTGTGAGGCCTACATGGGAGATCTTTGTCTTTGCGCAGGGCGGACTCGTGTTCGTGGTGGGGAAGATGGACGGGCTCATGGTGGTGGGCGGCCGTCGACACAACGGGGACGACATCGTGGCCACCGCGCTCGCCGTGGAGCCCATGAAGTTCGTCTACCGCGGACGGTGAGCTTGCGTGTGCATGTGTGCGTGTGCGTGTGTGCATGTGTGCATGTGTGCGTGTGCATGTGTGCGTGTGCATCCGCACATGCGTCTGTGGGGAGCGGTAGTGTATTGTAGCGGTTCGAGCGCTGCGCTACAAACCCAGCGACCCAGGTTCGTTTCCCGATCACGGCCCAATGCTTTCCCCTAGGTCGACTCAGCCTCAAATGAGTACCTGGTGCGGTATGCTCACTAACAGCACTTGCCCCAACAGTCTGTTCAGGCTATACGGGGGATCTTTGTCTGTGTGCATGCGTGTACAACGGAGAGCTGAGAGCGGCACTCTCAACAACGAGCCGAGCGCCGGGCGGCTAAAACGTCAGCGAAGGCGGCGCATTGGGCACAACAGGTGTTGCGTCTACCATGTCCGTCAGTCAACCCATGGCGCCGCGGTCTGTCCCGTGACCTGCTGGTGCAGCGTGCGGCACACGTGGGCGTGCGAGGGCACGCGTAGCAACGTAGCCGTCACGCTGTGCTGTACGCGAGTGCGTGAGTCGATCGTCTCAGCCTGGTCACCATCGCGTTAAATTTAGTTGTGCACTCAAACGGGATAAATTCCAGCTGACAGAAATTTTAAAAAAATTATCTAGTTTGACTGTCATGTGACAAACGCAACTCTCAGTGGCGAGCACAGCGGGTGGGGAAGGTGCTGCCCCCCGACCGTGTGGAGTGGAGGTCACTTGAAAAAGGCAACTCGGAGGGTGGCACTGAGAGAGATACGGTAGCCTCGTGCCATGGCGCCGAATGCACGAATAGCATGCAAACGGGGGCAAAATATTAAATGTTAAAAGTGTGAGCTTGTACGGGCACTGGGGTACCTCTGAGGTACAAATAACCTTGACATATTATGATGTCTGGTCAGTATAGAAGGCCAAAGATTCCAGTGGCATGCGCAAACAGTTGCAGAGCCATGCCTCTCACGATAATTATGCAAATTGACAAAATCTTGGGCTTATTATAACCAGCGAGCGTGCGTGTGTCTGTGCGTGTGTGGGGAGCGGTAGTGTTGAGGTTAGCGCGCTGCGCTACGAACCCAGCGATCCGGGTTCGATTCCTGATCACGGCCAACACCAATGACGAATATCTGAACTAGTCTTGGGCCTCCCCTAAGTCGACTCAGTCTCAAATGAGTACCTGGTGTGGTGTGTCAACATCATCACTCGGGAGATCAAAGTGGCTGGGCATGGTGCTGGTCAGCCACCCCCTCTTGTTCCATGTCAGCCTTCATAGGTGCTACTCATGAACAGCACTTGCCCCTACAGTCTGTTAAAGGCTATACGGGGGGGGGGGGGGGTGGATCTTTGTCTTTTGCGTGCGTGCAGCATCACGGTGTTCTCCGTCACCGTCCTGCACGAGGAGCGAATCGTGGTGGTGGCCGAGCAGCGCCCGGACGCCTCGGAGGAGGACAGCTTCCAGTGGATGAGCCGCGTGCTGCAGGTACAGCGCTCGCTTGCTCGCCCGCCCGCTCGCTCGCCCGCCCGCCTTGTTAGCCGCTAACGAGGCAACCTGCCAGCCGCCACGGCTCGGCGGGCTGCGTGACCTTCGCGGGGTCGGCGATCGATGCCTGTGGCCCCCAACGTGGGCATCGTGAAACGCCCCCGCAACGCCGTTGGCGCCGACGCAGCCGGAAGTCGCCTGCCGTCGCAATTGACACCCTTCCCACCCCCCGCTGCGCATTTTTTTAATTGCCCAGCCATTAAAGTTGTGATAATTCATAAAGCTCCTCCTTGCGTGGCCGTAGCTACCCCAAGCGTTATTTGACGAACAGATAACAAATCTCAGTGGAGTATCAGGAGGTTAAATGAAAGGCATCGGTTTATTGATTTCACTCGTGACCTCCTCCTCGTCCCTCACTCTTATCTCTCTCGCTCTGCTCCGCACTGCCTCCTCCCTCGTCCTGACCCCCCCTCCCGCACCCCTTCCATGCTGTACCCCTCCCTTCCCACCCCTCTACATTACCCCCCCTATCTGCCCCCCCCCCCCCAGGCCATCGACAGCATCCACCAGACGGGCGTGTACTGCCTGGCGCTGGTGCCGGCCAACACGCTGCCCAAGACGCCGCTGGGCGGAATCCACCTGTCGGAGACGCGTCAGCGCTTCCTCGAGGGGGCCCTGCACCCCTGCAACGTGCTCATGTGCCCCCACACCTGCGTCACCAACCTGCCCAAGCCGCGGCAGAAGCAGCCAGGTGCGCGTACGTGTGTGCGTGCGTGTGTGTGTGTGCGTGCTTGTGGGTGCGTGCGTGTGTACGTGCTTGCATGCTTAGGGAGCGGTAGTACTGCGGTTAGCGCACTTTGCTACGAACCCGATGACCCGAGTTGGACTCCCGCTTACGGCCACCAACACCAGTGACGATTATCTGAACCGGTCCTGGGCCTTCCCGAGGTCGACTCAGATTTGTAAACATCGACACTGGGGAGACAAAGGCGGCCGTGCGTGGTGCTGGACTCCTACCCCCTTGTGTGCCGTGCCGGTCTTCATCGATGCTCGCTAACAGCACTTGCCCAAACAGTTTATTAAGGCTGTACGGGGGATCTTTGTCTTCGTGTGTGCTTTTGTGTACACGTGTGCATTCTAGATTTGAAGCTTTCGTGACTGCAAGGAATCATAATCTTAGGTTGTTCGGGAAAAACCACGTAGGTAAAAAATAAAATAAAAAATAATAAAAGTAATAATATAAATAAAATAATATAATAAATACCTACGTGACTTTACCGAAAAAACCTAAGATTACACGTGTGCATGTTGATGGTCTCAGCCAGGTCGTCAACGGCCGCACAAAAAAATTTGGTTCTGCAATTAATTTAGCCAATTTCCATATCTGAGAATTAAAACATATATCGGTTTGGCTATTACTGCTCTCACATGGCAGATCGGATGGGAAAGTGCGCCCTCTGCTGTGCGGGCAAGGTCATAGGCAAAAGGGATCTCGGAGGTAGCTCTGTGAGATCTGCTTTCTCCGGCCGGTCTCTGACATTGGTGGGGCTGTACCGCTCTGCGAGGAATTGGAATGGACGCTTTTTCGTATGGCATGATGCTGACAGCACTAAAATGAGCAACCAATTGCACCCGCTTTTGTTTTAATTGTAACGCTCCGTGTTAAGCTGAGCTCTTAACAGTTTATGATGCTGGATCTAATCTCCAGAAAAAGGTAAAATAAAAATTGTCAACGTATACCACTTTATATGCTGATAAAACCAAATTAATGTGCATATTTGCCCACGTGACAACTTGAATCGATTAACTGTGTCGGGTAATGGGAGGTCGGTTACAGTTAAGATTTGGCATCGGACCTTCACGGTGATCCGACCCGAAAGAAACTCAGAAGTGAATGGTAATGCTGGCCGAGAGAGTCTGCATATGAAATGCACCTCCCTGCATGCAAGGAGGGCTGAACGTGGGGCTGGGCGTCCATATGTGGGTGGCCCCTCGTGTGCGCTCGTGCAGAGGTGGGGCCCGCCTCCGTGATGGTTGGGAACCTGGTGGCCGGGAAGCGGATTGCGCAAGCGAGCGGGCGAGACGTTGGGCCTCTGGACGACAGCGAACACGCAAAGAAGGTGCCGGCACTCTGCACGCTCCACATTGCCGTGGCCACGTTACCGTCTCATGTCGTTGGATCACCACGTGCAAAAATATAGTCGAGTCCTGCAGTTTTTCATATCAGGGCTCTACGACACATTCGACCACTATTGAGTCGTGTTGTAGGCAACGTGGTGACGTGCAGCAGAGCATCGACAAGGCTCGATTATTGCGATTCGCTACTCTACAGGTTGGCTACGTATGGTGCGAAAGAAGTTCAACATACTGTACATACATAGGGCCCAGAGCCGCTGACCATGCTGTTGCAACCATCAGGCTGCGACAACGCAGTCTTACACAGCGTACGACGGCTCACACACGAGTACGGCACTTCTGGTGGTCCGTTGCTGGATGAGGGCTTCCCCAGGCTGTGTGCTGTTGGTGTGGATTATTTGACCATACTTCGCCACACCGGTCAGTGCGGGCAGGGTGGTGAATGGCGGTTGAGCATCGATGTTAGAGCAGAGAGATACAGTCCGTTTGTTTTCGCTGCACTGCCCTCTGCTGCCCATCACCTAACTCTGCAGCAGCAGCCTAGAACAGGCTCAAACCTGCATTCCAGGTTATTTGGGCCTTACCTTGTAACATAAAAAATTAACCCGTAAAAACAAAGTTTTTCACTATAAATCCTTTATATGTGTGGCGGCTAGAGTCCTCTCGTCCTCTGGCTTGAGATGGCTGCCACCTATGGGTCAGATGATTGCCTGCCACCATTAAGCAATTGGTAATTAAATATAAAAAAAAAATTCCTAAAATGTGTAAAATTTTGGAAAAAAATTTCACGAAAATAAATTGTCACGCACAACGAGTCTGTGTGCAAAATGTCAGCTCGATTGGATCACGGGAAGTGGGTTAAAAAACGACCGAAAGATTTGCACGGTCGTAAGCGCGCAAGCAAGCAAGCAAGTGAACTTAATATAAAGGATTTAAAAATAGTAGTGCTGTAGTAGTACATCGCCCATAATTCTCACAATGAGCGCGTGTCCCCGGAAAGCGAAGAGTGATTTTTTAAACTCCCCGCGTTCCCTCCCTCGCTCCCTCGCTCGCTCGCTCACCCCGCTGCTCTGTTTCTCCACGTGTCTCTCCGCCGTGTCCACAGAACCTGTTCGTCGCCGAGCTGCTGCAGTGGCGGGCACAGAGCACGCCCGACCACACGCTCTTCATTCTGCTCAACGCACGGGTACGACGCGCGTGCGAGCACACGCGTGACGCGCGCCGACGCGTCGGTCCGCACCCAACGTGCTCATGTTGTTGTTGCAACTTTGTGGATCACTTGCTGTTGTTGTTGTTGTGGTTTGGATTATTTACAATTACCCAATGTGTGCGAACTTCCATTTGCGAGCTGTAACGTTCAAGCTCATGGCATCAATGGAGACAAATGTTGGTGATGGAGACGTCGAAAAACGCAGACGGAAAGAATCGCCATTCTGTCAATGAGTCCCTGCTGAAACACAACGAGCCGGTGATGGAAACTCCACACTGTTATGGCGGGGGCCAATCTTATCAACAATGTAGTTTCGGTAGACCCCACATTTTTTTTTATTTCATCACGTTGGGATATAGATATTGATTATCACGACAGCATGGATGGGGATGATAATGGTGGTCATCATCCACTACACCTACGTAATTTCAATAATGTAAGTGTCGTGGATGATGATGATGATGACATTGACGACGACGACGATGAGGAGCCAACCTAGGCAGGAACTTGAATTCTGGGTGGGACAACCCACCGACAGCTTCCCCACGCTCCCAATGACCCCTGTGCCTGCCCCCCTTGCCCCCCTGTGCCCCCCACCCCGGCGTCTTCCCACAGGGCGCCGTCGCGAGTGCCGTCACGTGCGTGCAGCTGCAGCGGCGAGCGGAGCGCGTGGCGGCCGCGATGGCCGAGAGGGGACGGCTCAACCCGGGCGACCACGTGGCCCTCGTCTACCCGCCCGGTACTCGCACGCAAAGGCAAAGATCCCCCGTCTAGCCTGAACAGACTGTTGGGGCAAGTGCTGTTGTTAGCGAGCAGCGCCTATGAGGACCGGCACGGCACACGTGGGGGCGGTGCAGCCAGCATCTAACTCGGCCGAGTTTCACTCGACATTGCTGTTATTTACACACCGCACCAGGTAGCCATTTAAGGCTGAGTCGACTGAGGAGAGGCCCAGGACGGGTTGCAAATATTCGCCACTGTTATTGGTCGTGAGCAAGAATAGAACTCGGGTCGCCAAGTTCATGGCATAATACCCCAACCATTGCCCCTTCGCTCCCCGCAAAGATCCCCTGTGCAGCCTTAGCAGACAGTATGGGCAAGTGCTGCTAGCGAGCGCCTATGAGGGGTGGGTGGCCAGCACCACGCCCGGTCGACTTTGTCTCCCAAGTACAGATGTTTACACACCGTGCCAGGTACTCATCTGAAGCTGAGTCGACCTAGGGGAGGCCCAGAACCGGTTACGATAATCATCACTGGTGTTGGCCGTGAGCCGGAATCGAACTCGGGTCTTTGGGTTCGTAGCGCAGCGCGCTAACCGCTACACTCCCGCTCCCCACACACTTGCAAGCACACGTATGCTCACGCTCGGACGCGTGTGTTGGTGTAAAGCTTTTGACCGTAGCTGTGTGCGTGTGTGCGTGTATTTGCGTGTGTGCACGTGACCGCAGGCATCGACCTGATCGTGGCGTTCTACGGCTGCCTCTTCCTGGGCTGCGTTCCTGTGACCGTGCGGCCCCCGCACCCCCACAACATCCCCAGCACCCTCCCCACTGTCAAGATGATCATCGAGGTGTTTGCCGTACACCCTCACCTGCTTATACACACCAATGCCAAGACCCGCCATTCGCCACTAAGTGACAGTGATCTCACCATGGCGCCTGTGCCAGGCCAGGTGCACATTGAGGCCACGTGGAGTGTCGAAAGCTCGCTGACAGGATTTCAGGGGACAGACCCAGGTGCTATAGGTTCACTGACTGACTGAGATGACTGACCGATGCACCACCTGTGCCCCCTTTTATGCCAACTTGCTGCATTTCTAGCCGCCAGGAGCTCCGCTCATTGTTGCGAGCGTCGCTTCTCTGCCCTCCGTTGTTGTCGGAGGGCGACTGCCTGCAACTGACCAGTAGTAGCGTCCTTCACGAGCCTCCTCCATATCAGGCCCATAATCACCCTCAATCCACTTGTGAGAGCCAACTTTCATTACAGGGAATTTTTTTACGTCATATTTATGTTCATGCAGAAGGTTTTTGGGTTAAGTCGCGTAAATATAATTAATGCGATGACATTAACCCCCCTTTGATCTTCGCACCTGATAGGCACACGTTGATTTCATCTTCTTACTCTAGTTGAGACCGAAACAGGAGGACTTGTTCTTCATAATTCTGGCAAATCGCCTGATGAGGCCGGTCCTAATCACCAGCGAAACGTCGTACTACTCTTAATTGTAAATGTGGGTTTACTCTCCAACACACCGGTGGTGCTGCAGTAGTAACTAATTGGCACATTTTGTTTACGTGACAAGCCTTACTAATTGGCTTCCTCGGGTGGTTGTGTGTGAAGGACATATTCATATTTACGCGATCTAACCCAAAAAACCTTGATTACCTTTGCCCTGGCTCTATTTTGTAGCGTTCGCTCCGATTTCCGTTTGCTTCGTTGTTGTTGTTGTATTTTTTACATATTAATTTTTGGTGACCCAGGCCACTTGCAAATGAGACTCACGTCCTGGTCTCTTGAGTTCTCACCGCCTGGGTGAAATCTGAGTTGACCCATCATTTCGCCTGTACCTCTTCCTCCTTCCACTGGAACTCAAAATCCCACATATAATGAATGAGTTATCACAAATACAACATCATAATTGATGTATCTGCTTCACACTGAACCGGAAATAATGGATCACTTGAAATTCTACCCAATTGAAAGATTCCACGTCCGGCTGGGACTATATATAGAACGGCAACCTGACCGCTCTCTGTGTTTTGTCTCCTGTGGTGCCGTGACCTCCGTGGTCCCGGGGGGGTCAGGTGAGCCGAGCAGTGTGCGTGCTCACCACGCAGACCGTCATGAAGCTGCTTCGCTCCAAAGACGCGAGCGGCACCGTCGACATGAAGACGTGGCCTCCCATGCTGGACACCGGTACGACTGCTCGCTCACTCACTTGCTCTCTCTCTCGCTCACTCACTCGCTCGCTCTCTCTCTTGCTCACTCGCTCGCTCTCTCTCTCGCTCACTCGCTTCACTTCCTCGCTCTCTCTCTCGCTCGCTCACTCACTCGCTCTCTCTCTCGCTCGCTCACTCACTCGCTCGCTCGCTCTGTCTCACTCACTCTCTCTCTCGCTCACTCGCTTCACTTATTCGCTCTCTCTCTCGCTTACTCACTTGCTCGCTCTCTCGCTCGTGTGCTCACTCGCTCGCTCGCTCTGTCTCACCCACCCACTTACTTGCTTGCTCACTCGTTCGTTCACTCGCTTACTCACTCACTTGCTTGCTGTCTCTCTCACTCGCCCGCTCACTCGCTCGCTCGCTCGCTCACTCGCTCGCTCACTCACACATTCGTTGAAACACGTGCTGACAGCAGCAACAACCGCCATTCGCCACTAAGTGGCAGTGACATCACCACGGCGCTTGTGTCAGGCTATGTGCGCTTCAAGTACACGCGCTGACACGCTCGCACATACACACGCACTCACGCGCACGCACAATCTCACGAACACGCGTTCACACGTGCAAGAACGCACGCACACATACAGAAGAAATCGTATGTAAGTTTTGTCACATTTTGTCATAGAACACCCTCGGGCACGTGGGTGTGAGCGCCGCACCTTGAGATTCGGTGTGAAATTGAAGATGAGTGACAGTGATGAAGGCAACTGATCTCTCACGGGAGGCTTTTCATCTAAGAGTTGTGAAAACTTCTATATATACGACTTGGATATGATCGCTGCGGGATCATCGCGGCGAAATGTGTGCGCGGTTCGCAAACACGTGGATAACACCGGCGAGATGAATTCGACCTTGTCATGGGACTCCCCTAGGTCAACTTGGCCTAAAATGCGTACCTCAGTGGCGTCTTGTAAACGAGCACCGTTAAGACAAAGGCAGTCGACAGCGTTCCATACGCACAAGTGCGTGAGGCTGCCCGCGTGACGTTTGCGCGTGCAGACGACCTGCCGAGGAAGCGGCCGCCACAAATCGTGTCGCTGGGCAGCGCGGACGCCCTGGCCTACCTCGACTTCAGCGTCTCCACCACGGGCATGCTCGCTGGCGTCAAGGTGCGTGCGTGCGTGCGTACGCGACTACTGTTGTCTCTCTGAGTGTAGGTTCAACTAAAAGCTAAACCATTTTTGGCGGTTTTTGTTGAAACGAGCGATGGGAGAAAGGATGAGGCTGCTTGGGGAGCGGGGCACGGTGCCACGTGGCGTTGTACACGTGGTGTGCCACACGTGGATTAAACTAAAAACTGTAGCCTATTTTTATTTTACCATGTAAGGTCCACTGAGCTATGTGGCTCTTTTTGAGAAGCGATCCCGGCCACAAATGATAGCCCAAATGAAGTGGCTGATCACGGTGATGTTGATTCGAAATGTGGAGGGAAAAACCGGAGGACCTGGATAAAAAATCTCCGTGACCACGTGGGAAAGAGACATACAAACTCCAAATATATAGCAGGTGTCAGGGTCGGGATCAAACCCATGACCTCCTGTCTACCAGGCGAGGCAGTTAACATCTCGCCACCGTGGCTGGTTAACAGTACTGGGTTGTGGCGCTGGCTAAACCGTGCCCTGCTGTGCCGTGACAGCCTGAATAGGCCTTCGCTCTCGGCTACGCCTGTCTGCCTTGGGGTGCGTGCAATCACGGGCTGCGTGCGTGTCTGCGTGTGCCGTCTGTGCGTTTGCCGTGCATGCGTGTCCGCGTGCGCGCCGCCCAGATGTCGCACGCGGCCACGAGCGCGCTGTGCCGCTCCATGAAGCTGCAGTGCGAGCTGTATCCGTCGCGCGAGGTCGCCGTCTGCCTCGACCCCTACTGCGGCCTGGGCTTCGTGCTCTGGTGCATCAGCAGGTCGGTGCCGCCCGTTGCCACTATAATACGCACCTTCCGATTAGCGCGGTCGGCTACGTACGGAGCGAAAGAAGTTCAACGCACACACTCCGCGTCGACGACGCTCGCCTGCGTCGCGTTTGCGCGGTCGCCGGCTCGCTGTGACGGCACGTGTGTACGTACGTACGTGCGCGCGTGTGCAGCGTGTACTCGGGCCACCAGTCGATCCTGATCCCGCCGTCGGAGCTGGAGGGGAATGTGTCGCTGTGGCTGTCGGCCGTGAGCCAGTACCGCGTGCGCGACACCTTCTGCTCATACTCCGCCATGGAGCTGTGCACGCGAGGCCTGGGCGCGCAGACCGAGGCCCTGAAGGTCAGGTTTTCGGCGGATCTTGCCGCCATTCCGTCCTCTTGTGTTTCACGTGCCCGTGTGCGTGTGAGATGATACGTGGACATCGACTAAGAAGCGTGCAACGAATGCGCGCTTCGAATTGCGCCAAGAGACCAAAGGCGAACACGTGGACCGGTGAACACACGCAAGTTAGAGGCGTCACATTGACTGTTAAGAAATAGTCATTGGGCTTGGGCCCGACGCATCGCTGAAAGTGCTGGAAGTGGTCGACAATGACGGTGAAGTGGGAACCAAAGGAGGACACACACCCGAGAGAACGCCTTCCTCGGAGATGGAGTTACAACATCAACGCATGTGTAGAAGCGAGATGGTTTAATTGCATCAAAACTCGTGAGAGATGGAAACGTCTTGGGAATTGATTTGTCCACCAGTGGATAGCTCGTGGCTGTTGATGTGTGTGTATCGTTGTGGGGAGCGGCAGTGTAGCGGTTAGCGCGCTGCGCTACGAACCTGGCGACCCGGGTTCGATTCCCGCTCACTGCCAACACCAGTGACGATTATCTGAACCGGTCATGGGCCTCCCCTAGGTCGACTCGGCCCCAAATGAGTACCTGTACAATGTGCAAACATCGCCATTAAGGAGACAAAGGCGGCCGGGCGTGGTGTTGGCCACCCACTCCCTCGCGTGCCGTGGCGACCTTCATAGGTGCTTCTCGCTAACAGCACTTTCCCCAAGCGTCTGTTAAAGGCTACACGGGGGATCTGCGCGTTTGTTGTGGCGTGTGCAGGCACGCGGCCTGGACCTGTCGCGCGTGCGCACGTGCGTGGTGGTGGCCGAGGAGCGGCCCCGCATCGCCCTCACTCAGTCGTTCTCAAAGCTCTTCAAGGACCTGGGCCTCCACCCGCGTGCCATCAGCACCGCCTTCGGCTGCCGCGTCAACCTCGCCGTGTGCCTGCAGGTACGGGAGCCGTCGCCCACGCGCGCCCTGCCCGGGGCCCCCCGCCATCCGAAGGCGGCTAGGGCCACCCCCACCGTAGGCCTTCAGGGTCTCCTCCAGGACCCCCACCGCCACCCCCGCCCGTCCGCCCGTCCGCCCGCCCCCACTGCTCCCCGCGGCTGAGGCCGAACTGAGCGGTGTGAGGGGAGAGCCCGGAGCTGTGATTTGAGTTGATGTCGCCATCTCGCTCCCCTTTCTGCACCTCAATGTAAGGTGACCCCGTGCCCCTACTGGACATCTGTGGGAAATGAGCTTCATAGCTCATCGGATTCCTCCAGGATGGATAAGGATTCCGATTGCTCTCGATCAATTTTTTCGCACGCGTGCGTCACCGGGAGTCTGCGCGCACCTCACCTCTGACCTCATCTCAAATCCACATGGAATTTATTGTAGCTGCAGACATTTGTATTTTACTATTCTACCTTCTCCCTTTACTATGTTCTATGATTTAATATTCATCCTTTTTGTCTGGCTTTGTTACACGCCGTTTTGGATGCGATGATATTTTTAAATCACTTTACCGGTTCGTGGCGTACGCTTGAGAAAACGACTTTTGGGAACTGCACATCGAGGCTTGTGCTGAGAACGCGCATTAAAAATAGAGATGCTGCTGCTGCTGCGTTAGAGATCTGTTTTAGCCGGGCAAGAGTTTGTGGAAATGGGGCGATCATAAATATTGACGGGAGTAGCTCCTTAACATCGGCGGCGCGCAAATTCTATTCAACACTGAAATGTGAGGTGGGGTGTTGGTGCATTGGTTAATGGACTGTGCTGTAAACACACCGACCTGAGGTTTTATTTCCCAGCCACGGCTAACACCAGTGGCGAGTGATATCCAACTGTTCCTGGGCACTGGACCAGCTTCGTGAGGCAGGGCTGAACAAGCCCCGCGACAGCAACAATGGGCGGCTAGAGAAAATCGGCGCGTGCCGTGGGGTCTTGCCGTGAGATGAACATTAGTCTGGGTTGACCCTTTTCAATACCGCGCGCTCTACAAATCGCGCGCGCACGCTTGCATGCTAGCTCTTTTTTACAATTACTCACACAAACAATGAAGACGAGCGGGGTCGGGTTAGGTTTTCCGTTTTGTTGACTTCTGTGAAATCTCCAGCAGCCCAGACGAGTATGTCTCGGGGAGGCAAGCTGGGCTCAGGGGTTTATTTCTGTCACCGGGCCAAGAATTTTGCCGTCACTGGGGCAGAATTTTCCCGACGCCTCGGCCTGTGACTCGCACGACGGAGACCGCGAGGGGTTCACCCCGGCCCCCGACTGCTTCCAAGCCGTCCGTGTTTCAAGTGTTTGACTTATTTCTCTCTTCTCCATTTTTCTCCCTGGCTTGCAAATGCCCCAATCCTCTTTCCATGCACATTGCCACCTCATCCCCCCCCCCCCCTCCAATATCTCTCTGTCTCTCCCCATCCCAATCTCTCTCTCTGTCACACGTACATTTTTAAACATAACCTTTTTCCTTCTTGGTGGTTTTACAATCAAACCGACCTCATCTTTCATCGTTAAGTGTACCATGACGTGTTGTGTTTATTGTTGTTTTATTTTTGTTTCTTCCATCATACATCTTACCACCCATCGATTGACGTTTGAGCAAACGTGCATTCTCATCATTCCTCCACTTCCACACGTGTGTGTGTGTGTCTCCTGCGTCCACCCATGTGGACTGGCAAACTAAACCAAACCCATTACGTTTTCCACACCACACTTTTGAAACGCCACGGATAAAACTCGGCGACGCCACCCGCTGTCCACCTCACGCCATGCCCATGTCCCATTCCCCGTTATCCTCCACTAACCACCCCCATTCCTCCCCCCCCCCACCCTGCTCGCCCCTCCCTCCCTTTCCTTGCCTCCTGCTTATAGCCTCACAGACTGGGGAAGTTGGCAGAGCAGGTACGGTTTTAAGTTGACCAACTCTTGACTCCCCTCCCGTCCCCTGCCATCCTGCTTCTGTGTCTATCCTGTCGCCCCCTCACTTGGCCAACATTTATTCCGCTGCTCCCCCCTCTCTTTCTTTTCCCGTCCAATCAATCGTGGGCATGATCAATCATGGGCGCAACAAATCAGCTGCTCGCCTTGCTATCGCGATCCCCATGCTGTGTGGAGGTGCTCCGTTTCATTCTCTCCAGGCTGGGTGCACTTTGGGCTACATGGCCACGCCTGGTCCAGTGACACACACCAGCCATGCTGCTTATGTGCGTTTGTGCGTTTGTTGTGTGCGACAGGCTGTGTGCGCGGCGGTGAGAGCTGCTAACAGCTGCCGTAATCCTCCGCCTTCCTGCCCCCTCCACTGCGTCCCCACCTCGTGACCCTGGCCCCCCTCGCCCCCCCCCCTCTACCACCATATGATTGCTAAACGGTGGTGGGGGGCCCTGTCTGTGGTCGGTGAAATCCTCGCGAGCGTGAACGCCGCTTGAGCGTGCATCGGCATTCATCGCTGGAGACGGTTCAGAACTTTTCCAATCCACGAAGGAGAGCCAAGCCTGGTGGCTCAAAGACACTGAGCTGGTACCGCTGAGATCCTGGATTCCAATCCACGCAGCCACCTGTGACTAGACCAGCTTCTCAAGTGCAGTGAGTTATATATAAATGTGGTTATAATTTGGCACACAAAAAAACGAGCCCTGAGAATAATAAGTTATGTTTTGCGGGGTGAGTGGGAAAGAGATTTAAAAAGTAGTTATGCGATATTTGCTTCTGTGGGCAGCTCCCAAGCCTGAGGGGTCTCACTGCTCTGCAAGAGTTTTGTTTGGATCCTTCACTTGGTGACGTGGTACCAATAGGAAAATTGGGATAAAAACAAATTCACGGGGGAATGTGCAATGGCTTGCTCCAGCGACGAATGAAATTGCCGCTCCATGTGAATTCATGAATGTGCACCGGACCCTGCTGAAAATTTCCCCTGCGATTCGTGAGTTGTGGCCAAATTGGAACCTGCGGAGGCATCTGAGATTAAATTTGAGTTTTTATCGCATTCATCATAATACCGCACAACCACATCCAAAGTCATTCGCTCGATTTAGTGCTTCCACGGAGTTTTATTTTTCCTCAATTTGTGTATGGTAATGAGATAGTGTCATAATCTTTTCATAGTTGTGGAAGTCAAAATCATCTTCCAAAACCCAAATTATCCAGTGACCAACTTGAACGTTTTACGAAAAATATCGCCTTTCAGCTGTCCATACAACGCTGGATATACTGAACCAAAAGGCATTGCAAATGCCCCTTTAAGAAAGAAGGCTGATCACGTGTGAGGCTGGTACAGGATGCAACCAATCTCACATGTTTTTACCACCATTTCCAAGATTGCATGCACTTAGATCGACTCAGCTTGAAATGAGTACTTGGTGCAGTATGTAAACATCAACACTGTGGAGACAAAGGCGGCCAGTCCGTGATGCTGGCCACGTCACCCTTTCTGGGCAGTGCCGTCCTTCACAGATGCTCGCTATCAGGACTTGCCCGAACAGTCTAAATGGCTGTGCAATTACACTGTACGTATTTGTGTCCGTGCATACATGCGCGCGTGTGTGTGTACATGTGTATATACGTTCGTCGTGCACTGCTGTGCTGATGCAGGGCACGGCTGGACCGGACCCCACAACGGTTTACGTGGACATGCGCGCACTCCGCCATGACAGGTGAGGCCCTGCAAGTCCCACTCTAATAAAGCCGCCATCGCTGTTTGTTCTCGAAAATGTCGCCTTGGCAATGTGGCGTGCTGTCAAGTTGTGCCGTGCCAAGCCATGCCCCGTTTATGTTGTCACCGTGTTGTGTTTACTCGTTTCTATTTTGAGTTATTTGGTGCACCGCCATTAGGGTTTTTGGGCCTATATCGAAACCAACATATGCTAATATTGAGGCCGTACAGTGGCCCTACCGCAATGGATGTGAAATCACGTGAACGCACGACAACTTCAACACAAACAAGTAAACCTGTAAAAACAAAGTTTTTCACTATAAATCCTTTATATGCGTGGCATCGGGGCGGCTAGAGTCCTCTCGTCCTCTGGCTTGAGATGGCTGCCACCTATGGGTCAGATGATTGTCTGGCAGCATTAAACAATTGGTAATTAAATATTTAAAAACATTTCCATAAACAGTGTAAAATTTTGGAAAAATGTTTTCACGAAAATGCATTGTCACGCACAACGAGTCTGTGTGCAAAATGTCAGCTCGATTGGATCACGGGAAGTGGGTTAAAAAACGACCGAATGATTTGCACGGTCCTAAGCAAGCAAGCGAACTTAATATAAAGGATTTAAAAAAAACCGAATTGCGGCATGCCAATAGTCACCTCTGACCTCACGTGTTGTGTTTTTTTGCCCGGCAGGGTGCGGTTGGTGGAGAGGGGATCGCCACATAGTTTACCACTCATGGAGTCCGGCAAGGTAAGGCTTGAAAGGCGCAAAGGGACCTTAGTGATGAATAATAGTAGGCCTGATTATGCATGAGGCTTCTGAGAGGAAACCTAGGCCGAGGATTTTAAAAGGTCAAGAATTACTACAGCAGGCCAAAGCGCAAGGCCTTTGAGTGTAGGCCAAGGCTTGCATCAGCAAACCGAGCCCAAGGTTGAGTTCACAGCTGCCAGGGCAATCGGCAAGGTCCACTGAATGCCTCTACCACACGCTCTGCTAGCGCTCCCGAGAATTTGCCTTCTGGAGGTTTTACCGTATGCGCTGTGTTGAATGCTAGCCGCTGAATAGCTTAAAGGGAGTTGAGCTCCGTGTGCCCTCCGCTAGCCACGTACCACTCAGCCCCGTCGCGGCCCGCGCGTGGTGGCTGTCTGGGTTTCCGTTGCCATTGCTCCCGACGGTGAAAACACGATGACTGTTGCCATTGACAGATCCTGCCGGGTGTGCGCGTGATCATCGTCAACCCGGAGAACAAGGGCCCGCTCGGAGACTCGCACCTCGGGGAGGTACGCAACGCCTTCACCTGAATGGGCGGTTGTGGCCTTGATGACGGCGATTGCAGGTTCTGGGTCATCCTGCGTTAGGGGCCATCCATTTAGTACGTAAGTCGAAAACATCCATTTAGTACGTACGCAGAAATCTGTCAAAACTTGACCCCCCCCCCCCCTCCTTGTACGCACGCGTACTTTTTACACCCCCCCCCCGCCTGCGTACGTACGCTTGACGCACCCGCCCCATCTCCCCCGAATCCTATAGAACGGCCGATATTTAATCCACGCAGAAACGATCAAGGATTAGTAATATTAACGTGTTGAACGGATAGTCCACACCACCGGACTATCTAACTCACTTGAAGGCCAATGGAGGCAAATTATTATCGAGGCTTCACCGCCCCCCCCCACCCCCCGTTTCCTATGCGTACGTACATTGTCAGTAGACCCCCCATACTAAGCGTACGCATTTGGATGAACCCCCCCCCTCCCCCCTCCATGCGTACGTACTAAATGGATGGCGCCTTAATGCGTGATTATCACGCTCTTGCCATTTCTTTGGTGCCCGCGTTGGGTCATGCGCTTTACGTGCGGTGCGTTTTGTGTATTTATATATGTGTGTGTATGTATGTTGAACTTCTTTTGCACCGTACGTAGCCAACCTTGCGGGGGAGGACAACAAACTAAACAGTGTGTGTGTATTAAGCCCGGCACAGTAAATGAGGTAGTGGCGTGATGCTAGCCACACCGTCTCCCCAATCGACATACCGGCCTTAATATATGCTCGCTAACAGCACTTGCCCTGTACGATTATGTTGGGGATCTTTGTTAACACCAGTGGGTCTCAAACTTTTTGGCATGGCGGCCCTTCAATCAAGACCATCGGTCCCTGCCGCCCCCCCCCCACCCCATCGTGCCCCAAAACCACAAGGTTACTAGGGCCACGGGGAGATCACATGTCCACGTCTCCAATGAACGTGGTGTTCGGGAAGGCATTTGTCTCATATTCTTTGGTTCTTTCGGTAAAGTCACGTCGGTAAAAAATAAAATGAACTCAAAATAAGAGATAAAAATGTGCGGTATTCATGCCACAGCCTGAACCACCCCCACCTCACCCACCCCCTCCTTGCAAAAAGTCACGGGGGGGGGGGTGCGTCGTATGGGTATAAATAAATATTCCTCTGATTCTGAGATCTGCCTGAGAGTAGCCCTAAAGTTAATCTTCATTATTGTCTTTTGTCATTAAACTCCTTATTAAGTAAATTTTGTAATATTAAAATTATTTTTACTAAGTATAAAATGTATACCTATTTTGTAAATCTAGGGCTAAAAGAATGAAATGATAATACAACACCAATGACGATTATCTAAACCGGTCCTGGGCCTCCCCTAGTTTGGCTCAGCCTCAAATGAGTACCTGGTGCGGTGTGTAAACATCGCCAAGTCGCTGTCATGGGGTTTTTCAGGAAATGTCTGTCTTAAGTCGACCATTTTGTGATATTTCTCTTTGTCATCACGAGACACGATAAGAAACGCTCCGTGTGTGTTCATTATTTTCCTGCTGAATGTTTGCCCTGTGTGCAATCGTTTCAGAATGTGTGCGTGTGTGCCGTGCCAGCCTTCATAGGTGCTCGCTGCACTTGCCCCAACAGTCTGTTAAGGCTATACGGGGGATCTTTGTTTTTACGCACGCGCGAGGCAGATCTGGGTGAGCAGCCCGCACAACGCGAGCGGGTACTACACGCTGTACGGGGACGAGCCGCTGCACTCCGACCACTTCAGCGCTCGCCTCAGCTTTGGCGACACGCAGACCGTGTGGGCGCGCACCGGCTACCTGGGCTTCCTGCGCCGTACCGAGCTCACCGACGCCAGCGGGGGTGGGTCCGCCGACAGCGCCGGCGTAGCGGTTAATGCGCACCGCGCCACGAACCCGCGCGACCCGAGTTCAAATATCTGAACCGGTCCCTGGGCCTCTCCCCTAGGTTGACTCAGCCTCAAATGAGTACCTGGTATGGTGTTGACATCAGCGTTGGGGAGACAAAGGCGGCCGGGCGTGCTGTTGGCCACCCACGAACAGCACTTGCCCCAAGAGTCATAGGCGATACGGAGAAATCATTGTCTTGTGCCTCTGAATGTCCTTGTTTGTGCGTGCGCATGTACCCGTGCAAGCCTGAGTTTGTGCATTTTCCACACGTTGCCACCGTTGATTCATTTTGAGAGGTTCTTTCATTTTGGGTAGAGACTTATCAGTACAAGGCCATGCGGGAGGGCGTGTGGCACCGCTTGGCGCCAGCTATCATAGAGTGCGGTCATGTCACTACAGTTTTCTGCGGGGAGCACAGCACAATGTCTTTAAAAACATAACTGCGCTATGCCTGTAAATAAAATGAACGCTAACCGCTCACGCATTCTGAAATTCAGCGGTGAACGGCACCCACCCTGCAACTTGCAGACGTCTCCGAGTGGGAAAGGGTTAATAGAGATCTGCACGCTGCGTGGTTCTGTCAGCATCTACCTTATCTGATTGGTCGGGTACGAGCGTGGTAGATGGCTGCTGTCATGGTATTTCTCAGGAAATGTCTGTCTAAAGACGACCTTCGTTTTGTGATATTTATCTTTGTCACCACGAGACGCGATAAGAAAAGCCCTGCGTGTGCATTCGTTTCTTGCTGAATGTTTGCCCTGTGTGCGTGCGTGTCAGAATGTGTGTGTGTGTGTGTGACGTGCCGGCCTTCATAGGTGCTGGCGAACAGCACTTGCCCCGACAGTCTGTTAATGCTATACAGGAGGTCTTTGTCTTTGTGCATCCTCACCCTAACCCGACGACCCGAGTTTAATTTACGTTCATGGCCAACACTAGCGATGATTATCTGAACCATCCTGGGCCTCCCCCAGATAGACTCAGCCTCAAAATGAGTACCTGATACGGTGTGTGAACATTGCCACTAAGGAGACAAAAGGCTGCTGAGCGTGGTGCTGACCACTCACCCTCCTGGTGCGCCCTAGAGCGTGCGCGAGCGCGTCCCCTAGAGCGTGCGCGAGCGCGTCCCCTAGAGCGTGCGTGAGCGCGTCCATGCTGAAGGGTGCACGCGAACGTTCGTGCGTGTGTGCATCTTGGAGCCTGTGCATGTGTGTGCGCACGTGCATCTGCAGAAGGGTGTGTGCATGGCAGAATGTGTGTGTGTGTGTGCGTGCTTGTGTGAGTTTTCAACAGCGTCTTGTATTTGTTTTTTTTCCCCCCGTAATATTTATCGAACCAGGAAATTAAATAACCACAATGAAACACATGCAACAGCATCACCTCTTTTCAAAAGGCATTTCAGGATGTATGATTACCTTACCCAGTTGCCAGCATAAAAAACATATCCTCCTTTGCTAACTGTTGACCAGTAGGGCGATGCTTTGCGTCAACTCATTGTTTGCGCCGTGACCACCTGCCAGAGACACGGTGCCAATTCTTGTGGCCCCTGCTGTCCGCCGTTCTTGGCACTGGGGGTTGTGGTGATGTCACCGCCGCTTAGCAACAAATGGCAGCTGCCGTTGTTGTTTGTGTGTCTGTGTGCGCGCGTGTTTGCGTATCAGTGTATGTATGATGAACTTCTTTCACACCGCGCACATCCAACCGTGCTAAGTTCGTGGGCGTGGTGCTGGCCACCCCACACCCTCGTGTACCGTGCCGGCCTTCATAGGTGCTCACTAACAGCACTCGCTCCAACAGTCTGTTAAGGCTATACGGGGGATATTTGGCGCTGTGTGTACTTTACATGTGAATTTGTGGTTGTGTGTATAATTGTATGTGTGAGAGCAATAGTGTCGTGGTTTAGCGCACTGCGTTACATATCCGGCGAGCGACCAGCGTTCGATTGCCACTCGCGACCAATAACAATGGCGAATATTTGAACCTGTTCTGGACCTCGCCTAGGTCAATTCAGCATTAATGAGTACCAGATGTGGTGGTTAAACATCAACACTGGGGAGACAAAGGCAGCTGGGCATGGTCCTGGCCACAACACCTGTGTGCCATTCCGACCTTCATAGTTGCTGACTAGCACCTTCATAGGTGCTAGTCACCTAACAGGCACCACGGTGGTGAGATCTTAACTCCCTCGCCCAGTATGGAGGAGGTCGTGGGTTAGATCCCGACTCTGACGCCTGTTTATCTGGAGTTTGCGTGTTCTCCCCCTGTTCGCGTGGATTTTTCTCCGGATCCTCCGGTTTTTCCCTCCACAAATTATAATTAAAATGCATTTATAGTATTTGCCTGCTATACATTTCCACGTGATAAACCACTTTGTTGAGCTATCATTTGTAGCCAGGTCGCTTCTTAAAAGAGTTAACAAGCTCAGTGGGCCTTTACCAGGTAAAAACTAAAGTTTAGACTAAGCGAGTGCTGCATACAAAGGCTAACGAAGAACACATTTGTTTGTGTGTGAATATGAAAGAAAATGTGTTTAATGTTCCGCGTAAGTGTAAACTCCGTCACGTGCCGCTTCCAAACTAGAAGGGATTGACGTGGGCAACTCTAAATTTGCGTTTTGACAATCTGCGCAGTGTCATTGACGATTCAGCGGTGAACGGGACACCCACCCTGCAACTTGCAGGCGTCTCTGAACGGGAAAGAGTTAACGAAGGGACAGCCCGGCCATTGCCTGCTCACTCCACTGTTGCTCCTCAGGAGCAGTGGTTCCCAACATATCCCCGACCTTCGCGTAGTGAACGTTCCAGTGTTCTGTGATCGGAAATGGTATCTGTGTGGGTCCCGCGGACCTCTTGCCATGGCCTTGCGGAGCTCCCGTGGTCTGCGGGATCACAGGTTGGGACCCGCTGCTCTAGAGGTTATGTAGCTTCAAAGTTGAACTATTTTATTCAGCATTTGAATCGGCTTTGACTTATGGAGGCCACGTTAATTCGAATTTAATTGTACATCTCCCTGTCTTCTCACGCACCCAACTGTCACCTCTTGCCTTGAACGCACGAACTCACAGGCTGTCTGTATGTGTGGATGTGTCACTTCGCATAATGGGGAGCGGTAGTGTAGTGGTTAGCGCTACGCTGCGCTACGAACCCCGCGCCCCGGGTTCGATTCCTGCTCACAGCCAACACCGGTGACGATTATCTGAACCGGTCATGGGCCTCCCCTAGGTCGACTCAGCCTAAAATGAGTACCTGGTGCTGTGTGTAAACATCACCACTGGAGAGACAAAGGCGGCCGGGCGTGGTGCTTGCCACACACCCCTTCGTGTGCCATGCTGGCCTTCATAGGTGCTACTCGCTAACAGCACTTTCCCCAACAGTTTGTTCAGGGTACACGGGGGACCTTTGTTTTTGTGTGTGTGTGTGCAGAGAGGCACGATGCGCTGTACGTGGTGGGCTCGCTAGACGAGACGATGGAGCTGCGCGGGATGCGCTACCACCCCATCGACATCGAGATCTCGGTGCTGCGCGCCCACAGGAACATCGCCGAGTGGTACGGCAGCCACTGCCAGCGGCGCCTTCTCTGCCAATCGAAACGCTCCGACCCACTCCCAACCCCCTGACCTCTAACACGACACCGCAAACACACTGAGTACTCGGGGTCAGCGTTTGGTGATGGTGCTGGTAGAGCTGCAGTGTCTGTCGCGCTGTCTCGGCGTGCTGTTCACACGCGCAAATGTTCCCGGTGGTGGTTGCAGTGCGGTGTTCACGTGGACGAACCTGCTGGTGGTCGTGGTGGAGCTCGACGGCTCGGAGCAGGAGGCGCTGGATCTGGTGCCGCTGGTGACGGGGACCGCGTTGGAGGAACACCACCTCCTGGTGGGTGGAGCGTAGCACGCCACACCCCACCACACCGCACCACACCGCACCACACAGCACCACACCGCACCACACCGCACCACACCGCACCACACCGCACCACACAGCACCACACAGCACCGCACCGCACTGCACCACACCGCACCACACCGCACCACACAGCACCGCACCACACCACACCGCACCGCACCATACTGCACCGCACCACACCGCACCACACCACACCACACCGCACCATACTGCACCGCACCACACCACACCGCACCACACCGCCCCACACCGCACCACACCGCACCACACCACACCGCCCCACACCGCACCACACCACACCGCACCACACCGCCCCACACCGCACCACACCACACCACACCGCCCCACACCACACCACACCACACCGCACCCACCACACCACACCACACCGCACCACACCGCACCCACCACACCGCACCACACCGCACCACACCGCACCGCACCACACCGCACCATGTGGCACACACCGTATCGCACGCAGCACACGGCACCATAATGGCAATCCACGGTGGCGAAATGGTAACTACCTCGCCTGGTATACAGGTGGTCATAGTTTCGATCCCAACCCTGATGCGAGTATATTTGGAGTCTGCGTGTTCCCCCCGTGGTCACGTTGATTTTTCTCCGGGTCCTCTGGTCTTTCCCTCCACATTTAGAAGTGCGATTCATTTGCACATTCTAAGCCACTTCGTTGAGCTATCATTTGTGTCCAGGTTGCTTCTGACAAAGAGCTATATAGCCCAGTGGGCCTTACCTGATAAAATATAAAGTCTATAGTTTTTAGTTTAATCCACGTGTGGCACACCATGTGTACCACGCCACACGCCACGTGGCACCGTGCCCCGCTCCCCAGGCAGCCTCATCCATTCTCCCATCGCTCATTTCAACAAAAACCGCCACACCGCCGCAGGCCGGTGTGCGGGCATGCACAACAACGGCCGCACGTCGTACAAATTGCACGCCGCACTCCGCCACGCGCATCACGTGACAGAACCCACAGCGCGACACCTCCACCACGACGCGCCTCGTATGACGGTTGCCGGCTGCCTCCCGGGGGGCCGCGTGTGGCGCAGGTGGGCGTGGTGGTCGTGGTGGACGTGGGCGTCATCCCGATCAACTCGCGCGGGGAGAAACAGCGCATGCACCTGCGGGATGGCTTCCTGGCCGACCAGCTGGACCCCATCTACGTCGCCTACAACATGTGACGCGGGCGCGGCGAGTGACATCCCGCCAGAGCGCAGCGTGCCCTCGGCACGCCTCGACCCGGCAGTGTACGGCGCGACGTGCCGCCGACGGTGACATGCGGAACAATGGACACTCTCCCCCCCACCCCGCCCGACCACGACGATCACGCCCTCGTTTAGCGTGCATCACGCCAGGTGCCAGCGTGCGGAGCGAAGTGGACTTCAGCCCGGTTGGCTGCCGGCTTGTCGGCCTCGAACGAACATGACTCGCCAAGCATGAGGAGTCCGCGATCGGCCGGCCGCGCGTTCACAGTCGCGTGCAGCCACCTTCCCCATTCTGCGCGTTTCAGCATGAGGCCGCACGGATGGTTCCTCTGATTAGGTTTTTTTAATTTTATAATTTTTTTTTTAAAAAGCGTTCATATCGCAGGACGGCAGATCGGCCGGCGATGCCATGCTTGTGCTGCACGGACGGACGGACGGACGCGCGCTGGAAGGGATCTGCGCTATGGCGGCAACGTCGCCAGGCCGCGGCAAAAACCACCACGGTGGACCACGTGACTCCCCCTCCACATTGCAGAGAGGGCATCCTTGTCGGGCCTTGGGGGTTGGGGATGAACCGCAAACGGTCGGGTTGGGTCGCCCATCGCGACGAGCACTGAAGAAGCCAGAAAAGGAAGTCTCACCGGCAAACATTTCTTCCAGCCCATTTAAATTGTCGTTTTCTTTTCAATTAAAAGACAAACAAAGAAGATTATGCTTTGTCCATCGCGAGGCGAGAATGTGGCTCGGTGTTGTTTTATTTTGTAGCTGCTGTACGGTGTGCTCCTGGAGGGGGGGGGGGTGGTTTTGTAATGGGGTCACGTTGGTCTGTGCTGCGACCGACTGCACGGTCCGATGTGAAGGGGTTCTTCTTTTTTGGTTTGGCTGCAAATCGGATTTGTGCTTTAACGTGCCACTTGCCCACTCGCTCACGCATGGATTTTTCCACCTCAACCTCCCCCGAGTGTCGGTCTAAGTCAGTTAGAAAGACACTGTCCCATACAAGAGTAATGTTTAAAATTCAATAATTACCGTTAAAGTGAAATTAACCACTTCGATCGCGATGATGAATGACACCGTTCTGTTTCTCTCATTCCAAATCTACTTGGACGTCTCTTTTGGACTACTTGTGCCACTGTTGGCACTGGTATAGTGGTGGTGGTTTTGATTGTTCTGGTAGTGGTGGTGGTGATGATAGTGATGGTTCAGGCAGTGGTGATGGTGGTGATAGCCTTGGTGGTGGTGATGATTTTGATAATGATGGTGATAGAGTGGTGGTGGTGGTGGTGGTGATGGCTTTGCTGCTGCTGATGGTGCATGCAGGGCCTCCACGTTGCGTTGCTGGGATTGTTGTGGGCAGTGGCGGTGGGGAATCCATGGAGATCCGGGCTTCAGAGATCACACCCCAGCTGAACCGGCCCCTGACCCCTGACCCTGTACCTCGGCTCCCTCTGGGAGGCAGGGAGGAGTTGATCAACTCCATCCACCTCCCTCTCCCCGCCTCACTCCCTGCGGAGACGCAACCAGTGGATGGACAGAAAGTGTTTGGAGTGTTGCTGTGATGCCGTTCGCAGCAGACATTGTCATACAGTATACATAAGGGAGTGGTCAAAGAATATTGAGAACGAGTCAATAGAAAAGCCACACCTATCTAATGTTAGGCTTGTTTTGAAGCCCCCCCATATTTCTGTATTAATTATATCACGTGATGACGAAAATGACGATGAAAATAGTAATATATTACTGAGAGCGATTATATTGAAACAGGAATGCGCTTGAGTCCGTGTTTGCTTTTGTAATGTCACATTCTCGAAGGGTTCTTTGGCCGAGCCTTGCGGTATTCGTGCGCGCCGAGATGAGAGGAGAGGGGCTTGTACGCGCCAGGCAGTTTCATCCGCGATGCGTTCGCGCCCGTCGGCTCTTGCCACGAGCGTGGCGGCCCGGCGTTGCGTGCCGTCGCGAATCGCGGTTTTGATTTTCCTCCTGCACACTCACCGTTTTGTGTTCACGTTTGCCACGGCGTGGCAACCTGCCGGTCAAGCCGTCGCCCCGCGGTCACCTCCGTTGGAACTTTTACAACAACAACAATAACAACAAAAAGAACACTCCTTGCATTCGCCAAAGCTCAACCACGATTCACATTTTGGCCGACGGGTGATCGTTCAAATTTCAGAGACCTGCAGCGACCGTGGTGTACCGATGACTGCCAAGAGCACGCAAACGGTTCGAGCAGCTTTTGTCCCGCGGTCAATACGCGAATAACGAGGGTCTCCCACGCTCAACGGAACGGTGGGGCGGTCTCTCACCTTAAGGCTTGCAGCTCGGAGCCAGTGGTGGAAATTCCATATTCCCGTGGTGGAGGCCAGTCCATCCGTAAACACAATTGCCGTTAATCTCTCGTCAAGTCATCCATCGAGCCCTCTGGGTAATGCGGAGTGCCGGGCCGACCTCGGTCCAGGTTTGAACTTTGAACTCCCCGACCGGTGGGGTTCACCGTTCGAATGCTCTTGCCAGTCGTGCCGCCCAGCTGGACATCGCTGATGGACAGGCCGCGGATCTCAGTGACCAGTTCGGCTGAAATCATGATGATCTCGTTCAGCTGCTCGGTGCTCTCTTGTTTTTGAACGTGTATCATCATGAGCATGTGTTTGAACGCGTGTCCACGTAGTTCATTTGCCCAAGGCAGCAATTTGTATTGGTGACCTTCTGCACAAGTGACTTATTATTATTATCATTGTCGTTCATGGATGGATCAGGGACTATTCTGTCTTTTTTTAAAAATCATTATTTAAAGTCTTATGTCGTGTTTTTTTTTAATGGATCCACTTGAGTTAGGGTTGTTAAGATGTGTTTGGTGATTGGTCCTGTTCATGTTGTTGCTGTTGTTATCATTGAGTTTGGGGGTGCTTTTTAAACTCCTGATTTCTGCAGACGGTTCATTCTTAGTAGACAGATTTGTCAGATAACCATTGGTGCATTGCATACACGTGCATATTAGGCGTTTATGCACACGCGCAGAATAGCATATATAATATGTCGCACACAGTATGCGTTCATGTGCGTATACATATGTATGCGTATACTGTATTCTATTGTATAGACTATAGTCACTTTATAAATATATATGTATATAGACCTAGATGTGTATTGGCATACGTACACATACTATGGCACTGTATATACATATAATGTGTATATAAACATATACATGCATATGTATACACACGTGATCCATGCTGTGTGCATTCAAGCTGTCGGTGCCACATGTCAAAGTATACACATCCCCGCACTATTAAAAGTATAATAATAATTATAATAACGTGCTTTCTTCAGGAAAGCATGAGTCCCAAAGCTCTTTTTTCAGGGGGGTCTTGCTGCAATGGGCTGTTTGGATAATTATTTCCTTCTTTTTTTAAATGACTTTATTAATGAGTGTTTTGCTTCGCGTGAAATATAAATCGTAGAGCCCAGGAGAAACCCACGAAGGCGGCGGGTTCGCGAACCCCACTTGTCCTGCTGCCGTTTTTTTGTGGCCACCTCGCAGCCCAGCAGATGTGGCTAGATAACCTGCCAACCTTACCGATGGCCGAAGCGATAAGCTGCCGATGATTTTGTTTTTTTTATCCTGCGACCCCCCCTCCCTCCCCCCTATAAGGAGCTTCAGAGCTAATCGCACCGCTCTATTTCAACATTCTGCAGAAGAAAAATTGTAGCAACTACTGCTTTGAAAATTCGTATGCGGTGAAAACGGTTTGAACATCGACAAGCCTGCCGCTTAAATCTGGAGGGTCAGTCAAGTATGTTAGCGCCTGTGAATCTCTAGATGATCCATCAACCCCCCCCCCTCCCCCCCGTCTCCTAATGACCACTGCTTTGCTGTGGTGCCACACACGATCGCACCTCCGATGAACACTGTTGGCTACATACGGTGTTGACGAACTTCAACATACACGCAATGTGTATGCACACACACACACGTGTCTCACGCATGCACTCACTTCGTATCCCTCCTCCCTCCCTCCCTCCCCCCCGTCTTGACGCACAATAAGTTTCACAGTTTGGTCCTGTAACAAATAAAAAAAAACGAGCAGTGTCTCGACAAGTTGGCAAGAAAGTCACGACGTTTTGGGCGACCAGCCACCTTCAGGACAATGCGTGTCGCTTTCGTGTTCGTTATATAACGTGAAAACCATTGTCCCTGGTGTGAATGGAACCACTAAGTGGTGGTTAGCGATCGAGTGTGCCGGCGGTACAACTGCCATCAGGAGCTCATGGGACGGACAAATGGGAAGGAGACTGGACAAGGCGCTCCAATTAATTCCTGTGAACAGTTCCCATGTCAACCCACACTGTGCTACCGAATCCATCCTGTGTGTGTGTAAGCGTGTGACCGCTTGACGGTGATCCGTGCGGTGAGCACCACTATATGGGAAGTGAAAATTGGCAGTGCGTGTCCTCGAGATGGATGATGCACGGATGAACTTAACATCGCCCTAAACAATGTGGACTTTCCACCGCTGGTTATCTGCAGCCATTGTCCCCAGGGCTTGTGTCGATTCGTTTATACCATTTAAAGCACCTCCGATTTACAGAGGCGTAGCAAGGGGGGGGGGGGGGCAGGGGGGTACATATGTCCCCGGGCTCCAAGGTAAAGGGGCGCCAAAATGAGGCTTACAACGTTACATTATAACTTATTGCGGCGACAGCCTACATGTCATGTAATTACATTTTGGTATGTGATTAAACGGGGGGGGGGGGGGGGGGGGGGGGCGCCGGGCGCCAATTTTATAGTTCGTCCCCGGGCGCCAATTTTATAGTTCGTCCCCGGGCGCAAAATATCCTAGCTACGCCACTGCCGATTTAGCACGGTGGGCTACGTACGGCGCGAAAGAAGTTCAACATACATAAAGCCCGCTAAGACCACAATTATACTTTTTTTCAAGGGAGACCTGGGATTAAATTGAATGCAACAAACAGCATCAGCAGCAGCGGGGTTGCTGCAGGAGCAGAGCCGGCCCTAGACCTTTAGGGGCCCTAAGCAAAATTTAGTTGGAGGCCCCTTTGATGTATGCTTTTTTTCACCCACTCGCTAGCAATGACTCTAGGGGGCCCTCTGCTGGCCACGGGGCCCTTTGCAATTGCAAGGGTCGCTTAGTGGCTGGGCCGGCTCTGTGCAGGAGTGAAACCAAACGGGAGCGGGGAGGAGGAGGGGGGGTAGACACCTCGACTCGACGGCTGCAGCGTGCCTGCAAGTGCCCACTGGCGTCGCCACAGATGCCCCACCACCACCTCACCGCGTGAGCTTCACGGCAAGGAATGAGCAGCGAGACAAAATTAGCCGCGTGGCAAACGGCGGAGTGGCGTTTAGCCCCCCCCCCCTCCGGAATGGTCTGGCACTGCAACATTTCAGACAGAGAAATGAATACAAGTAGCAGCAACAGTGATGATGATAATTGTTTTTTTACCCTTCTATCTGGCAACAAAACTGACACCTTTTTACAAGGAGTCATGTTTGCATAGACCGCAATACCTTCACGCCTTTTGGCGTCATCTGGTCCAACACCATGTGAGACTAGGCTCTAAGGAAAGCTGTCTCGGGTGTGGACCAATCAACTTCAAGGACAGTGCACATTATCAGAGTTGTGTCTTTTGTTTGTATTATGACTGCAGGTATTGCGGTCTATGCAAACATGACTCCTTGTTAAAAATGTGTCAGTTTTGTTGCCAGATAGAAGGGTAAAAAACCAATTATCATATTTTTACTGGCAAATGAGGTCCCCATAGCAACAATGATTTTTCGCGCCACGGGTGGGGGGGGGGCAGCCAAAACCTTGGCTGTACCACGGCCTCCCACGCCATCCATCCGTCTCGCTGCTGTACACGTGGGGAGCGGTGTGGGGAGGGTCTCCCCGGCGTGTTGCAATAGCCGGAGGGGATCTGCAGGAGTCGGAATGTTTTCCCACGGACAAAAAATTATTGTGGAGGAGCGTCTTACATCGGCGGACAAGGTGAGATGGGGGATTGGCGGTGGGTGGTGGGAGGGGTCTATGTGTGATTTCATATTTGTGCACCATCGCTTTTTCTAGATTTGAAGCTTCCGTGACTGCAAGGATTCATATTCGTGGGTTTTTTCGGTAAAGTCACGTAGATAAAAAAAATAAAATTAATGAAAGTAAAATAAAAATCACGACGTTTCGGAGGCAACAAGCTTCCGTCTTCAGGTGGAACCGTCACAGCACGATAGCTTGATACAGCAATTGTGCTGTGACGGTTTCACCTGAAGACGGAAGCTTGTGTTGCCTCCGAAACATGATTTTTCTACTTTTTTTAATTCTATTTTTTTTATCTACACAAGAATATGAACACCATCGCTTTCTTAACAGGCGCTCGCTAGCGGCACCCCAGGAGGCATAGAGCGGCCCAATGTGGCGCTCGACTGCCCCACGCCTTCGAGCGCCCTGTTGTAGGTACTTCCAGTGGCGGATTGAGATCGGTGCGGGACCTGTAGCATGATGTTATTAAGGGGCATTACATAAAAAAAACACAAATATAAAACACATTTTTTTTTTTACTTACATACTAAAGTACTTTTATTTTTTCATTTGTTATACAGCCAGATAAAACGACAAATCTCTCACCTTAAACGCCCAGTCGTTCATAAAAGTTGAAGGCAGTATAGTACTATAGTAATAGAGCAAGTGCAGAATCACTGAACCGGAATTGATAGCTTGACATAATTTAGCGCGGGGCCCGTAGTATATGTAGCTACTTTTGCTACTAGGATAATCCAACACTGGGTACTTGCATAAGTGCTCGCTAACAACTCTCATCCAACGGTGAATATTTTGACGCTGTAATTTGTATGTTTTGCGACCGACAGAGGGCGCTGTTAAACGCATTGCACCCACCTCGTACGTGTAGAGAACTGCAGCGGCGCAAAGATGCACTCGACGTTCAGTTCCTACGCCAGCGACGCACCGTGGATGGAATCGCACGCGTAAGAACATCGCGGACTTATAATGTAAACTTGTAACGGTCACACAGAAGCCGCTCACACTCGTAAAGAGATTGTGGTGGGGGTGACGAGAATGGGAGACCACAGATGGAGCGTGGAAGGCAGCAGCCAAAGCGGCAAGCCAGCGCACACCAATATTAGCGGTTACCACACCGGTGCAGCATAACAACACACCAGACCTCATAAACGTCTGACGATGTCGCTGTTGCCCCTTGAGCGAGCTGCAGGACTCCTCCATGAGAAGTTCCACTGGGATTCAACAGCCGATTTCCCATTCGAACGTGTGACGCCACGAGCTCGTAATCTTTGATGTCACCGTTCGCCGAGAAATGATTCCGGAAATAAATCGAGGAACCGTCCGATCAAGTCTAAGGCACGAGGAGTCAAATCTTGCCTTTGGAACACGGAGCCAAGGGTCTTCAGGCTGGGTGCTATCATGTGATGTTTCTTGTTCGGCCGCTCATAACGTTCGTTTTCCGACTGCCTTCGACATCACGAGAAGTGATGTTGACGCACCCCGCAAGATTTTCCTGACCGGGGTTGTGAATCGCAGGAAAATAAATCATCATTGCGCAAGAAGGTGTTTTTGTTAATATCGCGTGCATCACCGGTGTACCGCCAATACGTTCATTTCGCAAAGCTCTGCGGTCCGCTACCTGTGAAGGGTTTGTTCGGCAATTGATGAGTTGTTTATACATTGTGGGACTTGAAATATTTAGGCGACGTTTTAGGAAATGGTCCTCCATGTCACAGATCGAGCAATGTGCTCTGGAAATAGGAGCAGTGCCCGAAACGTCGCCTATTCCAATTAACCCCTTTTAGAGCTGAGATGCAGCACAGTAGTGTGCACATTTTGTTTCGAAATGGCGGGCCGAATGAAACAAAGTCCCGTGTGGTTTTAGATTTGAAGCTTTCGTGACTGCAAGGATTCATATTCTTAGGTTGTTTCGGTTAAGTTACGTAGGTAAAAAATAAAAAAAATATTTAAAATTAATAAAAGTAAAATAAAAATTCTAGATTTGAAGCTTTCATGACTGCAATGATTCATACTCTTAGTTCTTTCGGTAAAGTCACGTAGGTAAAAAATTTGAAAAATATTTAAAATTAATAAAAGTAAAATAAAAATTCTAGATTTGAAGCTTTCGTGACTGCAAGGATTCATATTCGTAGGTTTTTTCGGTAAAGTCACGTAGGTAAAAATTAAAAAAAATATTTAAAATTAATAAAAGTAAAATAAAAATTCTAGATTTGAAGCTTTCGTGACTGCAAGGATTCATATTCTTAGGTTTTTTCGGTAAAGTCACGTAGGTAAAAAATTAAAAAATATTTAAAATTAATAAAAGTAAAATCAAAATTCTAGATTTGAAGCTTTCGTGACTGCAAGGATTCATATTCTTAGTTTTTTTCGGTAAAGTCACGTAGGTTGACGGCCCGCGGGCAGAAGATCCCCTCCACCAAAGCTGTTCAAATCCCTTTTGTCTTCACCGCATTCCTAAACACGCACAGTCACTTGGTTCAGTAGTGGGTAATAAACTGGAGGAAGCTTGCTCTGAGACAACACGTTTATTATAACATCAACAGACTGCAACACAAAAGGAGTAACGGCTCCTTCCACCCGATACTCTCTGGAGGTAGTCCCTTAGGTCTCGCTCGCCTCTCACGAGCTATCACTACGCCTACCATGGGTGGAAAAAAATTAACCCGTAAAAACAAAGTTTTTCACTATAAATCCTTTATATGCGTGTTCAATGGGCCACAACCCAGACCACATTGGTCTTTGAAACGGGCGGCTAGAGTCCTCTCGTCCTCTGGCTGGAGATGGCTGCCACCTATGGGTCAGATGATTGCCTGCCACCATTAAGCAATTGGTAATTAAATATAATTCTTTTTTTCATAAAAAGTGTAAAATTTTGGGAAAAAAATTTCACGAAAATACATTGTCACGCACAACGAGTCTGTGTGCAAAATGTCATCTCGATTGGATCACGGGAAGTGGGTTAAAAAACGACCGAAAGATTTGCACGGTCGTAAGCGCGCAAGCAAGCAAGGAAGTGAACTTAATATAAAGGATTTAAAAACCCGATTTTTCCAGCGGCAGGCATCGGGTTTTTTCTTTAATACAATTAAACCCGATTTCGGGGAATTAAACCCTGGTTTAATGAATACGAAACTCTGATCCAAGGCTTAGGCTGCTTCCTCGTCGGTGCTGCTATCGTACTCGGGGGGGGGCCGTCGGGCACGGGGTAGTCGTAGAATGCGGCGGGCAGGTTGGTCTTGATGGACACGAGCTTCTCCTCCACAATCGTGGGCGCCAGTGAGTTCCTTAGCTTGGAATGGATGAAGCCCATCGTTGAGAAGTGCGGTTCTGCAATTAGAACCAATTAAACAGGATTTCTCACAATCTCAGATGATCGGGTTTAATATAATAAAAAGACAATTAAACCCGATTATAAAAAAACCCAACTGTGCCACCCTTGACGCCTACACTGCCGGGGCTTGAGTCTTCCCTTGACTCTTCACTGGCTATAAGTCGGAGCTTTCACCGGTACAAGCTCGAGCCGACCCTAGCCAGGGGTTCGACTCTGCCCATTGGGTTCTTCTCTTCAGGGCACCAGGTGAGGCTCTTCAATCTTCGGCCGGACGATGACTGCCGGGACCGTTCAGAGGTCCCGCTTTTATACAGAGTCCGTGGCTCGCTCCGCCCCGGCCACACCTTACTTCTAAAACCTTCGAGCAGGTTCTGGGAGGGTGACGTCAGCCCCCTCCTGGGGTCTGGGTCCCTGGATCCGCTATCCCATAAAGGTGTTACCGTTGGTCCCTTGGGCTGTCGTCCTTAGACGCTGGGATCTGTCACTCTTCCGCCCCCTATTGACACGAGCTAGTACTGCCGGCTATGAGTAGTGGCGATAATGTCCAACCATGCCACTAAATACCATTTGGATCTTTCGGTAAAGTAACGTAGGTATAAAATAAAGTATAATTTTATTTTAAAATAAAATAAAATATTATTTTAAAGTAAAATAGTATTTTTAAATTTTACTTTAAAATAAAATAAAAGTATTTTATTTTAAAATAAAAAAAGTATTTTATTTATAAAATGTTATTTTTAAATATTGTATTTTATACCTAGGTGACTTTACCGAAAGAACCAAAGAGTATGGATTCCTGCAGTCACGAAAGCTTCAAATCAAGATCATTCCACTACAGTTCTATGACTGGTCCGCCCGTGTGAGTTACTGAGTGGCGGATGTGGGTTGGTTCAGGACACGTGATGGGCGATAATAACTACGGAGTGCAAACTTCAATAGATAAAGCTATGCATGTTGAACTTCTTTCACACCTTACGTAGCCAACCGTGCCAATCGGAGGTGCGGGGGAAGGACAAGAAACTAAACACAAAACGCAGTTTTAAATCAATGAGTTTTCAATCTAGACGACTTAAAAGTGCTTAGCTCCAGTGGGTTCTTAATGCAGTATCGAGAGGAAGAGCGTTCCAGACGGTCGCAAAAGCGCATCTGAAAGTGCGCGCTGATGCAGTGAACCACCGTCTTTGTTCGACGTCTCGTAACGGAGATGGAGCGACGGAATCAGCTCGTGGGCAGGAGGTGCTAGGTGGATACGGTTTTTTTTCTTCCTTTTGCAACATCGCAAGACCGTGAAGGATGGCGATGGCTAGGGGATGCCTTCATCCAGCAATAGATCAATCGTGGATGATGGTGAGGTTGTTTTAAAATCCTTTATATTAAGTTCACTTGCTTGCTTGCTTGCGCGCTTACGACCGTGCAAATCTTTCGGTCGTTTTTAAAACCCACTTCCCGTGATCCAATCGAGCTGACATTTTGCACACAGACTCGTTGTGCGTGACAATTTATTTTCGTGAATTTTTTTTTCCAAAATTGTACACTTTTTAGGAAAAAAAAATATTTAATTACCAATTGCTTAATGGTGGCAGGCAATCATCTGACCCATAGGTGGCAGCCATCTCAAGCCAGAGGACGAGAGGACTCTAGCCGCCACGCATATAAAGGATTTATAGTGAAAAACTTTGTTTTTACGGGTAAAATTTTTACGCGGCTGGGTACGTGGCCGCAATGCGATGCATTCAAATGAAGCGACATTTCGTGCATTCGCGCAACTATCCCACGATTTCCACCGAGCTGAGCTGCTCTGACGGATATCCACACAGCTCGTAGGCAGTTGTAGCAACTCGGGGTCGGTGGAGATTCGACAAAATCTCAACGTTTGTGGACACAGTGAGTGGCAGGGTGAGCGCCGTGGCTGGGGTGGACGTGACGAGCGCTGCTCCAGCGGCAACATCTATTGTTGTACACGTAGCCAGCTTTCGCGACCAATATCATCCGTAATAGAGGGGGTTTTTGGGGGTTAGATCGCGTTAATGTTTGAATGTGTCGTTAAACCCGCCACCACCCGACACAGCCAATTAGTAAGGGTCGTCACGTCAACAGAACGTGGCCAATTCGTCACTAGTACAGCACTAGTGTGTAGTGTAGTGCTATAGTAGTGTAGTGTATAGTGTACTAGTACAGCACCACCGGTGTGTTGGAGAGCCAAGCCACAGCATTTACCATCTGAGGACGATGTTTCGCCAGTATTTACAACTAGCTTCATCAGGCGACGGACAGATTTGTAAAGCGAGTTGTAATTGCTGGCGAAACGTATTATTACTTTGGTTCTTTCGGTAAAGTCACGTAGAAAGAAAATAATAATTAAATAATTGCATACGACGTTTCGATTGCAACACAAGCAATCGTCATCAGGTACAAATGAAAGAGAAAACAAACCTAGTAAACTTAGAAATATAATGCAATACAACACAGAGAGTCGGCTAACATAACAGTCAACACTCTACCTGGTTGATTACGTTCTTCCAAAGATTGCTAAATTTGAGAGAGAGACAAAACACAGACACAGAGACACATAGACAGACACATAAGCAGAGATAAATAACACAGAGACACACAGAGAGAGAGAGAGAGAGACGCGCACATAGGCACACAGAAAAACAAAAAATGTCACACTTATCTTCTAATTTAGCAATCTTTGGAAGAACGTAATCAACCAAGCTATGTGTTAATTGTGTGTTGACCGACTTTCTGTATTGCATTGCATTACATTTACAAATTTTACTAAGTTTGTTTGATTAAGTGTGTTTTCTCTCTCTCTGTGGTATTGCTCTAGTATTTCCTGCATTCACGAAAGCTCCAAATCTCTCGTTGGCATGCTAATTTCTCTACCCCCCCCCCCTCTCTCTGCCCCCCTCTCTCTCTATTTAAGGCCTCGACACAGAGGCGTTGTTTTTCTGTGTGCCAATGTGCGTCTCTCTCTGTGTGTGTCTCTGTGTTGTCTCTCTCTCTGCTTATGTGTTTGTCGATGTGTCTCCGTGTCTGTGTTTTGTCTCTCTCTCAAATTTAGCAATCTTTGGAAGAACGTAATCAAGCAGCTAGGGTGTTGACTGTTATGTTAGCCGACTCTCTGTGTTGTATTGCATTATATTTCTAAATTTCGATTTAAAGCTTTCGTGACTGCAGGGATTCATATTCTTGGATCTTTCTTTCAGCGTTCATTAGGACGCTGTCTTTCCGACAGCTCTTTTCTTCACCTGAGGACGGCTGCTTGTGTTGTGGCCGAAACGTCGTGAGAATTGTATTGTTTCATTTTTATTATTGTATTATTTCCCTTCTACGTGACTTTACCGAAAGATCCAAGAATTAGATTTCTAAGTTTACTAGGTTTGTTTTCTCTTTCATTTGTACCTGATGACGATTGCTTGTGTTGCAATCAAAACGTCGTATGCTATTATTCAATTTATTTTTTCTTTCTCCGTGACTTTACCGAAAGAACCAACGAGTAATTCCTGCAGTCAGTTTGAAACGTATTATGGATCCATTGTTTGCACTGTACGTCTAGGCTCCCGTGTCTTACCTCCCCGCCTTCACCAACGCACAAATGACCCATCATCTGTCGTTCTCGGAAGCACTTGAACACGCGCTCCTGTGCGGATGGCCCTCACACACCCACACCACACTCAAGTCGTTCGAGTGGTCTTGGGATTGGCGAACCCGAACGCAACACATGGCAAGATCATGATGAGTTACGATCTATTTAAAAACTGAAACATTTAAACTATTTTTTTTACTTTAGCAGGTAATGACCACGAGCTCTTTTTTACAGAAGCGATCTGTCCACAACTGATAGCTCAACCAAGTGGCTTATCATGTGGACATTTGTAACAGCCAAATACTCGGAACGCGTGATGTTGATTCTAAATGTCTGGGGGAAAACCGGGAGGACCTGGAGAAAAATCCACGCGACCACGGGGAGAACATGCAAAATACCAAATACGCAGCAGGCGTCCGTGTCGGGATCGAACCCAGGACCTCCTGTATACCAGACGAGGGAGATAACATCTCGCCACCACGGTGCCCCCCCCCCTCGATCGCCCAGGGCGTAACAGAGAAATTAAATGCAATGTTCACAAATCAAATGTCACGAGGAACTGCTCTTGGTATTGCAGAAGCAGTGTGAAAAACAACGAGCCGCACCACCGTCATTGGCAAACACACCGCCTCTGCCTCAACAGCCGTGTCGCCAGGGATCCATCTCCCACTTCAAATGTTCGTCGACTTGAGCAGGTGGTGGTGGTGGTGGGTGGCATACTGGATGTGGTATGCCGAGTGCGGACTATTTTTTTTTCGTCCGGGTCACCGACCCGGGATAAAAATTAAGCCCTGCCTCCCCAACTATACACATAACAGGGACGTTTTGTTATCCACAATTCCTGTTATACACAATTTAGCGGATAACAGGAAGACGGTCAGAGGGCTTTAACCCCTAAACCTGCCGGGACGCAGCGAGCACAAAAAGGCCCCGCACCTCGAGCCCCCACGCCCGGCCGCCTTTGTCTCTCCCCCCCCCCCAGCACCGTATGGCTCAGCGAGCACAAAAAACCCCTGGCAGCACCTCGAATCCCCACGCCCGACCGCCTTTGTCTCTCCCCCCCCCCACCCCAGCGCCGTTTGGCTCAGCGAGCACAGCACCCGCGTCACGCGCGGGTCGTGACGCCCCGCGCGTGACGCTCCGGGCACGGAGACGTCACGAAGCCGAGAGACGCGGCGGCGGAGGAGGAGACGGGACGCGAGAGACAGAGACAGCGAGACAGAGAGAGACAGCGAGAGACAGAGAGAGAGAAACACCGGTGGACAGAGGCACCGCGCGTAGCTGAGATCCCGGCCAATACATCGGCGTGCGAGCGTGCGGGCGCTGCCAAACGAGAAGACACATTCGCGTGCGCGCGGACGGACGGAAGAACGGAAGAGGCGACGGATCAACAAGGGGGTGGGGGGGGGAGACGGGCGGACCGGCCGATCGCTGGACACGGACAGGCGGCTGGTCGGGCGGACGAGGAGGGCTGAAGGAGGTGGGGGGGGGCCAGGCAAGCAGGCGAACGGACCGCGCAGTGCGGCTAAGGGGTCCCGCAGACGGACCGACGGGCTGATAAGCGGGAAAGGCGGTGAGCGGAGCGACGGCCGAAGGCGAGCGGGGGCACGCGGAAGATGGACGGAGCGAATCCCGCATCTCCCCCGATGACGACGTAGCCGCGAAGAGGTGAGGGCACACGAGGGGGTGGGGGGGCGGCATTGTGCCACACGGGGTCGTACCCCCCCCCCCCCCCCGACACTGCTACACTGAGCACGAAATGCGTGAATAGCCATGTACACACCGGGGCATTGCGGCAATTGATACACTGCGGGGGGGAGCATTGGGCATCATTGAGGGGGGGGGGGGCAATGAGACACACAGGGGCATCATACGTGGCGTGTGTGTGTACACGGTGTGTGCGGGGTGGTGCACGCAGATCGTGCACGCCGCACGGGAGATGCTTGTGTACGCCGGAGGGTCTCATCGGCTGGATCGTCGAGCTGGGCAGGATGCTAGTGGTGGGGGTGGTGGTGGGCGGGGGGGTCACAGGGACGTTTGTATAGCCGAGGGTGTAAGGGACACTCCGGAATAATTGGCTCCAAGGGGCAACGGATCGACACCAGCCCTGGGCTCTTCCCCGATACGGCTGCTGTGGCAGCTGTTGCTGGTGGTGGTGTCCGTGTGAGCCGTCATCGCTGTCGCTGCTGTTGGCATTACTTCTGCTCGACGATTGATTCTGTCGCTGTGTGTTTGCTGGTGATCTCGGCGACACGGCTGTTGTTGCGCTAGACATCGCTGCGTTCATGGGTCTGTCCAGGTTTTGCGGCTATTGTTGTCGCCGCTGCTGCTTCTGCTGTTGCCGTGATATGGCTCCTGCCGGTGTTGGCGTTCTTTCTGCCACCACAATTGATCCCTGTCGCTGCCACCGTCCCATGCAGAGGCTGTTTTCACGTGGCTGGAGCTTGCCTTGCTACCTTTGCCATTGCTAATGTAGCCATTGCTCGCTGCTGTTACTGGCTTCGATTATGACCCGCTGAGATTTTTATTATTTTGCTTCCGTTGTGGTCGATGCTGATGTTGCCCAATGGTGCTTGCTGCTGCTGCTCAGTAATCTTTCATTGTTCGTGCTGTCGTTTGCGCTGTTTCTGATTGTCACTCTGTCGCTGCTGCTGCTGCTGTTGTTGTTTATGTTTGTAAGAGAACAGATTCCCCAGGTTGTACACACACACGCACGCACACGCGCGCGTCTCCGATGTCGCAATTTGGGGGCCTTCCCCTGTAGCGTAAAAACAATCTTCTGGCAACAAACACAGCAGTGGTGGTGCATTGCTGGCCAGGGCTGGAGCTATTTTCGGAGCCTGCTGCTTCCAATGGCTTAAGTGTGCACGAGCCTGAACATTGAATCCCAATAACCATAACAACAACCCCGAAGGTGCCTTCGTCTGGCTCTTGTGAGCCTCAGTTATTGACACCGGACCCTCAGAATGTCATTCAATGTTGTGGAAGTGTCATTGAGTCTCAGTTCGTGACGGCGAACACGAAATCATCGCAAGCGTGCCTCGGTCTGTGTTCTGTTGTGAGCACCGAATCAGAAGAAATCCTGAAGGTGCCTTGGCGTGTCCTCTATGAACCTCGGCCGCACTGAACCTTTTGCGATCGAGAAGGGGTTGATGAACCCGTTGCGTTGTTTGATCGAACGCTGGTGGGCAGTGCAGGCTGGTGAAGTGGCGGTTAAGAGCGCACGCCAGAGGTCGCAAACGGGTTTTGATTCCTTACCCGTACCCGTACCTGGCCGCACCAGGGTCGCAAATAGGTAGCCGTTCCCTACCCGTACCCATACCCTACCCGAAATGAGTGACAAACGGTGACTCACCAGTGACTCACGGCCTACCCGTACCCGGCCGCACCAGGGTCGCAAACGGCTACCCGTACCCGTACCCGGCCGGGTACGGGATACGGGTAGCCGTGTATCGGGTAGGGTACGGGTATCGGGTACCCGGTTGCGACCTCTGGCGCACGCACTGCGCTACGAACCCGGGGCACACGAGTTCGATTCCCGCTCACGGCCAACACCGGCGACGGTTTATCTGAACCCGCCATGGACCTCCCCAAGGAAGGTCGACTCAGCCTCAAATGAGGACGTGGTACGGTGTGTCAAAACGTCGTCGCCACTGGGGAGACAAATGCGGTCGGGCGTGGTGCCGGCCACCGACCCACCCGCCCACCCCCTCGTGTACCGGGCCGGCCCTTCATTGGTGCTACTCGCTAACAGCATTAGCCTCAACAGTCTGTTACGGGCTATAGGGGGGGATCTTTATCTTTGGGGTGGGGAGGGGGAGGCGCCTGGAATGGTTTCACGTATCACTCATCACCACCCAGCCCTAGCCGGGAATCGAGCTTAGGTTTTGTGGGTTCATAGCGCAGTGCGCGTACCAAGAGCGCCACTGCTCCACCCCCTTTGCCGGTTGCAAGCATTCGACTCAAAGACAAGAACACTGCGTCCTGTACGGATAGGAGGAATAAGCTCGGGAGACCGACACGGAGACACACACACAGAGAGAGAGAGAGATACGGAGAGAGACAGAATCCCGGGAGGCAGACACTGAGACAGACACACGAGTGATATATTTGGAGAGAGACACAAAAACAAAGACACACACACAAACCAGAGAGAGAGAGAGACACACACACACGCATCGATACAGACTTAGACACAGATAGAGAGACGCTACAGAGACGAAGCACAAAGGCGTGTTCAGAGAGTTGCCGATAGAGAGAACATTCTGGGAGACCCTGTGCACACGCACAGCACAAGCACCTCGGAAGCTTCGTTTCAGCCGGGTCTGTCCGGGCAGGTGACTCGCAAAACGTTTCCCGCACCTGGCACATCACGTCCAGTATCGCCCTTCTAGCCACGGCTGCTGTTGGCAACGATGCACGTTGCCTCCTCTCTTACAGCAGTCTACCAAATTCAGTGAGGGATGACGCCCCGGCGACACAGCTGCCGGACAGCAGAGGTGGTGTTTGCCGAATGACGGTGGTGGGGCAGTTCGTGACGTTTGGATGAGATTGTGACGCCATGGATGCTCATAACTCCGTGTGTCTGTTTTCATTGTAATCGTGACCCCGCCGGTGTTGTGTCCGGGTTAGCCTTGACCCAAAACAAGCAAACCCCGAGACCACTCGAGTGACTTGTGTGTGTGTGTGTTTTTGTGGTGTGAGGGCATCTGCGGAGGAGCGCCGTGATTTTTTAAAGCAAAGTTAACCACAAGTGTATCTGTGGTCAAAGCTGGTGGTGGTGCTAGAGGTCCCCACAAGTGGAACTGTGGTTAAAGCTGGTGGTGGTGGTGCAAGAGTGAACCACACGTGGCTCTGTGGTCAGAGCAGTCAGCTCACGATAGGGGAAACTTGCGAGTTCAAATCCCAGCTGGTGCGTCAACTCGGCGTATTCATCCTCAACTGATTGATTAAACGAGTGCCACTTTGTGGCAAGTCAGCAGTGGGTTGTCCTTTGAAGAAACTGGCCCCTGTCATAGGAATGTGGAATTCCTACCAATGTTTAACATGTAGGCTATTGCGACGAATATTATCCATAATAGAGGTGTTTTGGGTTAGACCGAGTAAATATACATGTGTCGTTAAACCCGCCGCCACCCGACACGGCCAATTAGTAAGGTTTGTCACGTAAACAGAACATGCCAATTCGTTACTAGTACAGCACCCCGGTGTGTTGCAGAGCAAATCCACAACATTTACAATCTGAGTACGACGTTTCGCCAGTAATGGCTTCCATTCCTACCAATGGAATCGAAAACGCCTATGGTGACGAGCACTGCCCCATGTGCATTCGAGTGTGGACACACCCTGACCCTTCATTTAACCTTGTCCCAGCACGGGGCTTCACCGATGTGTTTACCTAGCTTTATTCCTGCAGATAACGGGTATTTGTGTGACCTCATCGATACCATAGTGCTGCACACAGCGCGTTTATGTGTTTCCCCTTCTGTCTTCTTCTTTTATTGGAGCTCTGCCTTGATACCTGCTCCTGGGCTGCCACCTCCTCTGTCCTCTGCCCTCCTCTACATATTCCACAGCTCCCTTCAGCTCTTCGCCTGTATTTGTAGATCATTATTTCCTTTCTGAAAGACCATATGAGTGACCTGTGGTGGTGGTGGTGGTTATGCTGCTGCTGGTAGCGATTATGGTGCAAGTGTAGTGATGGTGATGTTGTGTTGGTAGTGATGGTGATGATGATGGTGCCAGTGGTGGTGGTAGTGATGGTGTGAGTGCGGATGATGATGGTGCTGGTTATATTATTCAAACCAGTGATCCCAGTTGGCATTTCGAGTCTCCAGATCCATGCTGTCCCACTCCCCATGACAGGACCTCGTTCTCGATAAACAACGCACACACCCATGCAGCGCCTTCCTAACAGGCTCATTAAATATTGAACGTTTTTTTTGTTTATTTCGTGCTGCCAATTTAAATGCGAATGCAGCCCTTGCAACCTCTGCACCAAATATTGGCCTGTGCTAAAAGTTGCCCCAAGTAGAACTGGTGTTGCTTATTCATGGATTAATGGTCTCTCCACTAGCCCTGTCTCCAGAGCTTCTGTGTGGCGGGTAACCACTGCAAAAAAATATTCACAACTCTAGGCAGGAGAGTCTAAACTATACTAAACGAAGGAATTGTTTTATTTTAACCAAGTAAGGCCCACTGGGCGACGTAGCTTTTTTTCAGAAGCAACATAGCCACAAATGATAGCTTCAACGAAGTGGCTTATCAAGCGGAAATATATAGCGTCCAAATACTCTAAGCGCGTGACTCTAAACGTGGAGGGAAAACCCGGAGGACGCGGAGAAAAATCCACGCGACCACGGCAAGAGAAACACGCAAACTCCAAATATACAACAGCAGGCGTCAATGTCGGGATTGAACCCACGACCTCCCGCATACCGGGCGAGGGAGTTGGGGAACCAAAGGGACGATGGATGGTGTAAGGCCCATCCCATCGACGCCCGAGCGTCGGCCCTCCTGCTCCCCACGTTGTGCGGGCCGTGGGGGCTGTGTGACCATGCATCCCCACGCTGGTCAACGTGGCTTCGTGAAAGTGGGGAAAGTGAGCGTGTGAGCGTAGAAAGTACGGCGCAATAATGGATGCTCCTCGTTACAGGAGGTGAACTCCGTGGCATTGAGCGATGGTTCGCTCGTGCTCTGCCTTGCGTGGGACTGGCTCGTGAAAAATAAAAAATAAAATTTTCCTCGTATTTGTCTTCGTTATCTGGATCTCCCTTGCAAAAATAATTGACGGGCTGATCGTATTTCATGTCTAAATTGGTTGGGGAGCAGTGGCGCAGTGGTGAGCGCATTGTGCTCCTCGTATAAACCGTACACAGTGTGCATAAAATCGTATCCTACTTTAGCATAATTTATATAGCGCCTTGACCAAGGTGCTTTACAGAGAATTAGGTAGAAATTAATGTAATGGTGAAGATGACTTGAATAAAATGGATGAGAGGAAGTAATGGGCGAACCTGTGATGCGTGAATTAAGGCCAAGTGAAATTGATGAAAGGAAATAACGACGAATGGATTGGATGGATGGGGAATGAGTGGCAGCTATAGAGAGAGATTATGAGGAATGAACAGGAACGGAGGTATTGGTTCAAAGAGGAGATCAGGGGATCGTGGGATGAGCTCGGGGAAGAAGAAGTGAGTTGAGGGAGCAGTGGAGACTGATGAGCGAAGATCCACGTGGAGGGGGAGTTTATTCCAGTTAAGATGGGGGGGGGGGGGTAGCAAGAAGAGAGATTGCTTGATTGGGCACAACGAGGAAGAGGAACAGAACGGAGACAACGAAGATTGAGAACGTAGAGGGCGACAAGGAGACGGAAGGATACGAGAGCGGCAAGAGAGGGTGGGGTGAGACCATGGCGGGATCTGTAGACCAACACCAATGGGGGCTAGGCTCTAAAGAAAGCCGTCTCGGGTGTGGACCAATCAACTTCAAGGACAGTGCATATTATTATCATTATCAGAGTTGCTTCTTTTTGTTTGCTTTTTTGACTACTTGTGTTGTGGTTATTGCAAACATGATGCCTTGAATAAAGGTGTCAGTTTTGTACCAGTTTAAAAGGGTAAAAACCTACTACTATATTTTGCCACTGGTAAAAGAGATCTCATAGTGGTCAGCAGGGAGTCTGTGGAGTTGAGCGAAGCGCGTCGAGGAATGGGAGTTGTAGGGAAGGTTGCATATGAAACGTGCAGAGGCGTTTTGGATTTGTCTAAGGGGGGCAACGGTGTTAATGGGGGAGACCGAGCTTACGATAGGTACAATTTCAGCAGTCCAGACGAGAATGGATGAGGTCGAATTTTGCGAACGTTGAACAAGTAAAACCGGCAATCGCGGGCAGTGGCGGAAATGTTATCGGTGGGGGAGAGGGATGGGTAAAACAATAACAGCGAGGTTGCGGGCTGAGGAAATATTGAAATGGGGGAAGAGATGGTGGGACGGGTGGGGGGAGGGAATGGGATGCAGGGAAAAATATAATTTGGGTTTTGGAAGGGTTGATGGACAGAAAGTGACGTGATGGAGACCAGGCAGGATGAGATGCGGTGAGTGAGGTCAGGGGAAAGGGAATGGAAGGGGAATAAAATGTGGATGTCATCCGTGACGAAATTATGGGGAAATGTCAGCGAAGAAAGGAGAGATTCGAGTGGTGAAATAGAGAGAGAGAGAAAAGTGGGGGGACCGAGAAACTCTGACCCTTGGAGAACACGTCCAGTGAATGCACGCGCATCGAGCTGGCTGCTGGACATCGCGGCTTCACTCGTGTGTTCACTCGTTAACTCATCCATCGGGATTCCATGCACGTGATTACGCTCAAATGTGTGTTTTTTTTTAATTTGGTTTGTTGTTGCTGCTGTGCTCACGCACCACGGATCTCCCTTGTAAAACAGCCGGGCATCTGGCTAAACGGGACCATCATCCGTGTGGCAAATCAACTCGACTCTACACTCAACAAGACACAGTCCCGTTTACATTTGGGTCCTGGGATGACCGCACAACTAAACACGCCGGTACGGTCGCCAAACTGAGAACAGAAACAAGTTAGGAGAAGTCATACATACGCGCGGACCCTGCAACGTGCTCCAACTCGCGTTTGCAGCCGCGTCGTAACAACATCGTCAGCTCAGGGGGTGCGACAATTGGTCAGGTGGGGCTCCCAATTTTTGATTTGTCTCGCCTGGTCGCACCTAGGCTATTGTGTATCTCCTCCTCTTGACTAATCACATCACGCTCACGGTCTCGAACATTTGACGCTGTATGGGGTGCTCCGTCTTCGCAAAATGCAAGCGCGACAGCTCCATTAGTGCCTCTTTGCAGTATTACGTCGCTGCTCTAAATGAAAGTCATTTCTCTTCTTGGTTCTTTCGGTAAAGTCACGTAGAAGGGAAATAATAAAATAATACAAATAAAACATGCTTTACCGAAAGAACCAAGAAGATGAATCCCTGCAGTCACGAAAGCTTTAAATCGAAAGTAATTTCATTTAAAAAAAATGTAAACCGCTTTTCGAATAAGCGTTGTTCGTTCTTTTGCACTGTTGTCGAAAACAAAATCTCATGGTAGTTGTCAAGGGGGCCCTAACGCGTAGCTTTTGGCCACCAGGGAGGGGGGCCAAGGCATCCCCTGCCTGCCCCCCCCCCTCGTTACGACGCTGCACGTTTGTCTTTACAAGGTAGCAGTGCGGAAGCTGACGGGAGGGGGGGAGGAGGGGTGCTGTCAGCGCAATGAACGATTGCATTTGTTTTGGGTCTCAAAGTTTTGGATCAACCCTTGGGTAAAACGGCGTCGCGTCTTGAGTATTGGGTCATCTTCACGCGAGCCGTCGTTACGACAGTTGTAACGTGCCCACGCGCGGCAGACGGTCGGAGCTCACGCACACGAAACGCTCTCAGAGTTATCTCGCGAAGCCGTAGGAACCACAAAGAACCTCCGAAACACAGCACCAAACAAGCGGAAAATACAGCGACAAATATTCCGTTTGGCGTGGCGCTTTGCTGAACGCTCACGTTGTTCACGCCGGCGCCGCGCGTCTGTATCGGTGTCAACAACTCGGCCCAGTGGGGTGACACACTTCAAACCGGCCGGAGAGTGTGGGGGGTGCTGGACTGCTCAACATCTCGAGAGCTCCAAGTTAACCCCGGAGAGCGGTGCTCTTGGCTTTGCAGACCCAACAAGGGTCCGCCCAGGCAAGGAAGTGCTAGAGAGAGAGGGGTGGGGGGGCGGTGTTGGGTCCAAGCACGGGCACAACCCGGAGCTCAAAATAGCGCCAAGTCCACGTTGAGTTGAGCGAAGGGGGCTCTTGAGTTGCCGAGAGCAGAACCGCAGTGGCCCTCGAGGGCCACTTCCCTCGCTGTAGGACTTTGATGACAGGGATTGAAAGGCGACGTTGACCTAAGAAAGCAGAGTCCCCGTGTGTCTCCGCCATGGCAGCCTTGGGTGCGATACGAACACGGGGCCAGCCTGGAATATGAATGCAGTCTGCTTTCCTGCGTGTGTTTTCATAACGCGAATTGGATACACGTAACGCGATGAATGTATTAGGGAACACGTTTTGTTAATAACGCGGATGCGTTATAAAACCACCCACGCGCCTCAGTCTTTGTTCAGCCCGAGTTACGCATCTCACGTGTTGTCACCGTGGACTGTGCTTTACCCTCTATTATATATTATTATTTATTATAACGCGGTGTTCTTTAGGAACGCATCTACCGAGTTATAGGAGAGCAGACTGTACCTGGGATGTGGTGATTAGCTCCCTTCCTCTGCTCAGCAATTCGATTAATCGCCACGATTCGGGGTCAAGGTTTTTATTCAAGAGCCGATTCTTCGCTGTCTTGTTTGTATTGTATGTCATTCGTATTCTGCCTCGTTTGTAAAGTTCTGTTCAGTCATGTTTCCATCAGCACGGCCGCTTATCACCTCCCAGATAATGTAGCTCATTTTAGCAACGCCTGAAGAACCGAATCATTGTTTTTTTTCAGTTGCCAAACGAATATATTATAAGGTCACACTCCTCATCACTCGCCAGGTCCTGCCACAAGTGAACCACAAACACCTCGCTGGTCTCGTCAAGCAACACAAACCATCACGCGAACTCGTCTCATCCTCGCAGCGGCTTTTGGCTGAGCCATCGAACACGCTCGCCTTCAGATGCGTTTCTGTGGCCGTCTGGAACGCTCTTGCTTGCGATATTAGGAAGCCACTGGAGCTATGCACTTTTAAATCACCTAGGTTTAAAACGAATTTCTTTAGAACTCCTTCTTGTGTTAAGTTTGTTGTCCTCCTGCACCTCCGATTAGCACGGTTGGCTACGTACAGTGTGAAAGAAGTTCACATTAAAGCCGGTAAATCAGCTTACGGCGTTGATCACTTACCCTTTGTTATCTATCAATTTCTATGCTTATTTACCACACCTGAATGAACGTCCCCCTGCAAACACATGGGGAGAGACGGAGAGATACACACGGAGACACACGGGGAGATACACGGGGAGACACACGGAGAGACACACGGAGACACACAGGGAGACACACAGGGAGAGACACACGGAGAGACACACGGAGAGACATACGGAGAGACACACCGAGACACCCGGAGACACACAGGGAGATACACACGGAGACACACGGGGAGACACACGGAGAGACACACAGAGAGACGCACAGGGAGATACATGGAGAGACATACGGAGACACCCGGAGACACACACGGAGAGACACACGGAGACACACGGAGAGACATACGGAGAGACATACGGAGAGACACACGGAGACACACGGAGAGACATACGGAGAGACATACGGAGAGACACACGGAGACACACACGGAGACACCCGGAGACACACGGGAAGACACACGGGGACACACAGAGAGGCACACGGAGAGACACACGGAGACACACGGAGAGACACACGGAGACACACACGGAGACACCCGGAGACACACGGGAAGACACACGGGGACACACAGAGAGGCACACAGGGAGACACACGGAGAGACACACGGAGAGACACACGGAGACACACGGAGAGACACACGGAGACACACACGGAGAGACACACAATGAGACATACGGAGAGACACAAGGAGAGACAAACGTGGAGAGACACAGAGAGACACACGGAGAGACATACTGATAACACAGTGGTCGGCGTGCTGCACTATGAACCATATGACCTGCGTGATATAACCTGGTCATGGCAAGAGATATTCAAACCCGTTTTTGCGTTCCCCTTGATCACTTCAGCAGCCCGCATTGACCAGCGTGGTAAGGTACGGTCAAACAACCCCCATGATGGACGGACACAGCATGGGGGAGGCCTTCATCCAGCATCAGATTGTCAAACGGTGGTAAGTTGTTGTTTACTTTTGACATTTTTTTTATGATGCGGGGGCCCAATCCCTATCGATAAGACAAACACTGTTGGCGTACCACAGGGTGAACTTTGAACTCCGTGCCTCAGTGGCAAGGCAACAAAATAAAAAAATATTCCCTTTACGTGGCGAGTTCCACGACCTTTATCTCCGAGTGTTCGGGGCGCGGACATCTGGCCAGGCTCCCTGGCCCCTGTGCTCGGTCAATATTGCCGAGGAGACTACACGCACACCAGGGGCACAGGTGCGAGTGTGCCGGGGAATTTGGTGAAGTTGGCGGGGTTCACGGTGGATTATCCTCGTAGCAAAAGTCGCGACACATGCTACGGGTCCCGGAACTTTTCAAAGGCCCCGCGCTAAATGCTTTCAAGCTATCAATTTCCGGTTCAGCGATTCTGCACTTGCTCTATTACTGTAGTACTATACCGCCTTCAACTTTTATGAACGACTGGGTGTTTAAGGTTAGCGATTTCTCCTATTATCTGGCTTTATAGCAAATTAAAAAATCTAATGACGTACTTTACTATCTAAGTAAGAAATGTGTTTTAACATTTGACTATGCAAGTACACATTTTGTGTTTTAATATTTATGTGTTTTTAATTTTTTATTTTGGGCCCCTTGATAACATATGCTACAGGCCCCGCACTATCTTAATCCCGCACTGGCGCGCTCCCTCCCATTAACGGTGTGATAGAGGGGTCAGTGGAGTCAGCTGACCTCATCACTCCCCGAGACACTCGTCGCTGCAAGCTGTTTCTGTCCAGGTGAAGAACGCAAATGGGCTGTGTGACTGGCTGATTGTTTGGGTGACTGGTTGTCTAGAGAGCCACCTGGATGGATCACGTGGTGGGAGACAGGTACGCTGTGTTGGTGGCTGTCTTTCTGGTTGTATCTTGCATGTATGTACGTTTAACTTTTTTCGCGCCGTACGTCGCCAACTGTACTAACCGGAGGTGCTGTCCGAGTATGTGGCTGGGTGGATGGATATGTCTCTAGCTGGGTAAGCGGGTTGCTTTTTGAGTGCCTGGGAGGGTTATTAGCTGGATGGGTAGCTGGAAGGTTATCTCACTAGTTGTGTGAGTGAGTGCCAGGCTGGGCATGTGCTGGGTGGGTGAGTGGCTGACTAAATGGGTCGGTGAATACTTTGGGTATATGTAGCTGGCTGGATGGCTGGCTTGGCTGGCTAGGTTCGTGGGTGCCTGGGTGAGTGGCTGGCTACCTTGGTCGATAGTGAGCACCAGAGTAAGCGATTGGCTGACTTACCGGCCGGCTAAGTGGATGGAGAGCTGGCTGGCTGTCTGATAGGTCAAGTGGGCGGGTGGGTGGGTGAGTGGGCGGTGGTGTAAAGGGTGGCGTGAGGGATAAAGTTCAAAGTGGCCTCATGAATATCTTGTCAGGAGTGAGCGAACGAATCGCACACTCGACTCCCCTCGTTTACCGTGACCCTATTTTTATCCCCTGACATCATCCACCGGGCGGGCGTTCTCCCGTTCAGAGTCAGTGCACGTGTGGATCTCTATTGCCTCCTTCAACTAGGTCACTCGAAATCCACCTGCTCGCGCCAAACTTGATTTAAAAACATTATTCAAGATGTTTTTTTTTTGTAAATCGGCCATCGTTAAGGATGAATGCAGTGCGATTATACAATTGTATACGTGTAGGTAGGTGTACATCCTGGATGTCGTGATGGAGCTGCGTGGTCAGTGCTCGGAAGACACAAAGCACCACTCTACAACATGGTCATGAGATTATAGACAATGGCTATTGTGCGTGAAGCTATACCGTGTGTAAAGTAATTTGTGGCGATAGTAACATGCCTATCTTGAGCCGTATTCTTTGTCTTTGCAAGAAATTGTCAAGTAGTGTGAATATCGTGATATCTGCATAACTAGATGAAGACATTTACGGTCGGTTTTCTCAGGGAGCAGTGAAACAGCTTGTTTCAGCAGAGACTGGCTCCTGACTTTGACGTCACAGAACTAATTTAAAAGTCACTTTAAGTAGATATCTTTATCCATGCCGTGGTTATAGCTTTCGTGTGCCCTGCAGAGAGCTTCGCCCGCACGCAAATTAAACCTGAAATAATTCGTCCTCAGAGCCAGAAACGGCAAATTAATTATAAGAGTATATTTAACCAAAATAGAGGGGAGGGGGTTTTGTTGGGTTAGGTCGCGTAAATATATAAATGTGTCGTTGAACCCGCCACCACCCGACACGGCCGATTACTAAGGTCTGTCAGGATAACAAAAAAATGCCAATTCGTTACTAGTTCAGCAGATTGGTGTGTTGGAGAGTAATATTGGTCGCGGAAACATACGTGTTAAACCGTATTTGAACGTGAAAGATCTTTTTTTACACGCTTTTATTTAACTCACTCTGTCTGTTGTTGTTGTTGTTGTTGTTGTTGTCGTATCCTCAAATCTTGTAACTCAATTTTAACCCACTTCCCAATGTGGTATCGACTGCAAACTTGGTATACTTATGTCTTACTGATGACAATACCATATTCTATCATACATTTTTAAAAATATATATTTTTAAACCATCTTTTTTACATGTTATGTTTCGCCTTGGGTCTAATTGTCCACGCTCAACTGACGTTGGCTGTAATTGGCTACGGTCCCTTACGTTATAGCAAGCTTCGGGGCCACTTCCTGGAGTCGTGGAGTTCTGCCATTTCATTAAAGCGTGTTTTAAAAAAAAGTATTTTTTAATATTACTAATTTTTCCGGCAATCATTCGATAAGCCCTGTTTCACCACCAGCTGCTGCCGAGACAATTCTCAGACGACGACAATCGGCCTCCCTCCGAGCCACCCGGATGCCCCAGTGCCGGCGGATTTTGACAAAATACGAAAATTACTCCATAATGTAAGGCTTATTATGGCTTTACGTCGGGGTACCTACAGTGGTGCTACCGTGGAATAACGTTGAGCAACCCTCGACTCGAAATTCGGTGGAGGTCTCCAGTCTGTTCCCCTCCGGCTCGGCAGTTTCAATGTGTGTCCGAGAGTCTTCAATCCCCACCGGCCCCTGTGCATTGAGCAGCATCTATCGGTCCACTGCAGTCACAGTTCCGAATCCCTCGATCGTCTGAGGTCACGTCTCTTGAACTTGTTTCAAACCAACGCCACACTTGATCAGAATGCATAACTCATTTAAACGTGAACTAAACTATGAACTCTATGAGACCTCCTTTACCAGTGGCAAAATATAGTAGTAGGTTTTTACCCTTTCAACTGGTACAAAAACTGAAAAACTGACACCTTTATATACTCTGATAGTGCGCTGTCTTTGAGTTGTACGCCTTTTGGCGTCATCTGGTCCAACACCAATGGAGACTAGGCTCTAAGAAAAGCTGTTTCGGGTGTGGACCAATCAACTTCAAGGACAGTGCATACCATTATCATTATCAGAGTTGTTTATTTTTGTTTGCATTTTGACTGCTTGTGTTGTGGTTATTGCAAACATGATCCCTTGTATAAAGGTGTCAGTTTTTGTACCAGTTGAAAGGGTAAAAACCTATTACTAAACTATGAACTGTTTTCTCTTTTCGATTTAAAGCTTTCTTGACTGCAGGGATTCATATTCTTGGTTCTTTCGATAAAGTCACGTAGAAGGGAAATAATAAAGTTAAAAAAATGTTTATTTTTATTATTTTATTATTTTCCTTCTACGTGACTTTACCGAAAGAACCAATAATATATTTTATCTTTATTTTACCAGGTAAGGCCCACTGAGATATAACGCTCTTTTTCAGAAGCGAGTTGACCACAAATGAGAGCTCAACAAAGTGGCTTATCATGCAGAAATGTATAACATCCAAATACTCTAAAAGCATGTTTTAAAATGCGGAGGGAAAAACCGGAGGATCCGGAGAAAAATCCACGTGACCACCGGGAGAAAATACAAACTACAAATATACAGCAGCAGGCGTCAGGGTCGGGATCAAACCCATGACCTCCTGTATACCAGGCGAGGTAGTTAACATCCGACCACTGCGAGATGTACACCCAAGTCAGGTGGAACTGTAATGTTGACCACAGAGATAGACGACTGGAATTGGAGTTGAACTTGGCACATTGCATCCTCTGGGGGAGGGGGGGGGTGTTGATGGATCGTCGCGGTTTTGTTGACGGCAGTTGTGATGCGAGTCGGTGGCTTGTGGTGCGAGATTCGGGTGTTTCACTCTTCTCACCGCTGATATCCCTCTCCTCGCCTTCTGCCTTACAGACTCAGCCATCTCTTTACCATCCCTTCCCCCCACCCCCCCTCAACCATTATATATACGGAGTGGTAGCTCTTGTAATCTCTCATTTACTTGATACAGCTGTCGTGGCTGTGACGGTTCCACCTGAAGACGGAAGCTTGTGTTGCCTCCGAAACGTCGTGATTTTTATTTTATTTTACTTTTATTAATTTTAATTTTTTTACCTACGTGACTTTACCGAAAAAACCTAAGAATATGAATCCTTGCAGTCACGAAAGCTTCAAATTTTAGAATCTCTCTCGCTCCCTAAATTATGATCCAATTAAACTCGTCTCTTTCACAGCTGATGTTAAGGGTGAAAGCTCTACATAGATACGCATAAACACACACACATACCCACACATATACACATATCTATATAAACACCGACATACGTACACGTATACACGCACCAATATAGTGCGTACACACAGAAACAGATCCCCCGTATTGCCTTTTAACAGACTGTTGGGGTATGTAAACGCATTCATCTACAAAGGCACCTTCACACACAGCAATGGATGAATGATTAATCTCCGTACAGCTGTGTCTGAATGTGGGGCTCGGTGTCCTTTCAGACCTCCTTTGAAAAGGAGACTCCCCCAGGTTTCAATTAGCTCTTAATCATAACGATGGTAGCCTCTGCCCAGCCCCTGCTGGATGAAGACCTCCCCAAACTGTGACGGTCACTGCCGGTGGGCTCATGCCTGTTCGTAAACAAATGTAATCCAGCTTAACACCGAGTACGAGGATGCTTTCGCAACCAATATTATCCATAATAAATGTTTTTGGGTTAGATCGCGAATTGTAAATGTTGTGGGTTTACTCTCGAACACACACCGGTGTGCTGTGCTAGCAACTAATTGGCATGTTTTGTTGACGTGACAATCCTTACTAATTGGCTGTGTCGGGTGGTGGCGGGTTTAACGACACATTTCTTTTTACGTGATCTGACCCAAAAAAACCTCATGGATAAATAGAATCTATATTGTATGTATCTGGCATATAACTTGTATGCACATGGTATCTACCTGGTATCCCAGATCTAGAGCAGCGTTCTTCACTAATTTTAAGGAAGGGTGGGGAGGGGGCACTTTCACCGATAAGGCATCAGTGGTGAGAGCCCCCATATATGTTTTCAAATGTTGTGTATTGTCAGGGGCTGCACGCAGAGGTCGCAAACGGGTTTTGATTCCTTACTCGTACCCGTACCCGGCCGTACCCGTACCCTACCCGTACCCGGCTGGGTACGGGTAGGGTACGGGTATCGGGTATCCGATTGCGACCTCTGGGATGAAGCCATGTTGCAGGCGCAGGTGGGTTGATTCTAGAAACTTGAATTGTGAGAAGAGACAAGACGTTGGGAAATGAGTGACAAACGGTTACTCACCAGTGACTCACGGCCCACTCGTACCCGTACCCGGCCGCACCAGGGTCGCAAACGGGTACCCGTACCCGGCCGGGTACGAGTAGCCGGGTATCGGGTAGGGTACGGGTATCGGGTACCCGGTTGCGACCTCTGGCTACACGTCAGGGGCCGCCATTGGGCCGTGGGCCTTGGAATTAAGAACGCTGCTCTAGAGGGACGTATTTAGCCAGGAAGCACAGTACTGTAATGGAAGCACAGTAATGGATTTCGCGAGAGCCAATTGCTTACCAGTCGGGTGTTAACCAACGAAACACGGGCACAGCTGACGGCAGGCAGCAGATGGGAGGTTGCCCTCCAAGCCCGCAAACCACCGTACAATCTGCCAGCCCACTCCTGCTGCAGCCTACTCCGAATAATCGACCCAGCGTGTATCACAGTTGCAGGTGTTAACGCAGTGCGCTGTGTGGCTAACTGCCTTGCTTACTGCAGAGCCAATCCTTACTGGGACTTCAGGAGAGAGAAAAAACCTCAGCAAACTACAGCGGCTTCAAAGCAACTTCTGCCGTCTTCTGCATGGACGCGGCCATATGGCTTCCAAGGCTTGGCTAAAAAAAATACTTGCGCTGGTTCCCATATTAAATCAAGGATATAGTATAAATTCTAGATTTGAAGCTTTTGTGACTGCAAGGATTCATATTCTTAGGTTTTTCGGTAAAGTCACGTAGGTAAAAAAATAAAAATTAATAAAAAAAAAAATGTTTTTCTTGATACAGCTGTTGGGCTGTGACGGTTCCACCTGAAGACGGAAGCTTGTGTTGCCTCCGAAACGTCGTGATTTTTTTTTATTTTTTTTTATTTTACTTTTATTAATTTTGATTTTTTTTTACCTACGTGACTTTACCGAAAAACCTAAGAATATATAGTATTAAACCACTATCTTGTGCCATCTAGCTGTCTCTCAAAGTCTCCCCCATACCTATCCACCCTTCTCACTGCACTGACCGTAGCAAACCGCCACGTCGTCCTACGTAGCACGTCCAATAATCTGCCTCATCGTACCCGGAACCAGGACCATCCTGGTTAAGCCGCGTTACTCCTCCGTAGCTGCACTGGCAGCCATCTGGAAATCCCTCCCACTGCACACACGCAGCAGCATCCAAGCGCCATCCACCTTCACGCAGCAGCTCAAGCTTCTCACTTGTTCAGGCCCTCATCTGTTGAGGCCTCCACCTGTTTCAGGCCTTCACCTGTTGAGGCCCCCGTCTGTTGAGGCCCTCATCTATTGAGGCCCTCACCTGTTCAGGCCCTGGTTTGTTCAAGCTCGCATATGTGGGAATTTTAAGCTCCGGCTTTTCGCCTCTGAATTCTCCATCGAACTATGCGTCCCATTCGCCAAATATACACGCAGTATAAATCGTGTCTTTTTTAAATATTATTTTGTGATGATTCTCTCTTGACTATTTGTATCAATAAATCACAGCACATTTGTCAATAACGCATTGGCGATGTCCCTTCACAGCACAGGTGTTATTGACGAATGTGTTCATTGCTATCTGTGCTGTTCACCATCGCCAACACAGCAGTAGCGTCATCAAATCTTTGTTTCATTGTAGTGAAGAGTCGATTCTTCTTTGCTCCATGTGTATTATCACTTTAATATTGTCTATTGAATGCCATGCCTCCTCGGTTGCTCTATGAGCAGAAATACAACACTAGCATATAATATAAGTTGTATAAATAATTAATCATTTTGATTTATTCAAACACACACAGACAATTTGTTGGATGCATTCCGAGCGTAAGAAACAGTTTAGATGATGAATCAACACGTGTGGTCGTGCCTGGCTTCCACTGTTTGCATCGACTTAGGGTTCCATCATACCTCCGGGGTTGATAAAATAGCTAACACTTTGTGGGAAGTCAAAACAGTGGTTGTCTTTCCGGGGAGACCGGCTTGCAACGTAACAATGTGGAATTTTCATCACTGACTCAGGATCTTCAAGAGAGATGTACAACTGCCCGATGCTCGTTCATCAGCATGGCAACTGAATTACAATGCGGACTCATTAGAGCTGTGTAAGTTCGTTTATAATCTTCATACCAAACAAAAATATACAGACCTTTGTTGTCAACTGCAGGGTTGGTGAAGGGTGGAAGGCCAGCAGCTGTCCAGACATCACTCGCCACTGACGCTAACCGTGGCAAGGAATCAAGCTCGTATTGCTGGCTTCAGAGCCCAATGTGCTAACCACTCCATCATTGCGTTCCTGGAAGGCTGTCCCATTCCATAATTCTATTACCATGGAAATAACCATGTACAGCCAGAGTATACAATATCCAATGAAGTGCTATGATGGACCACAAGACGGCAAGTTTTGACCTTTTTTTTTATTCACAAAGCTTTAAACTCGTGTAGGACAGCAACCGACACACAGCTGAGGTGTGTGGCTACAAAAGAAGAGCTGTTTCTCATTCGCAGCTCCAGCGGAAAATGTCACCACCACGATTGCGCATTTATCAACTGTTGTGCCACATGCGCCCTTGAAGGCACTGTCCATGGTCCTGACGCTGAGCAGCTGAACAGGACCATTGCAGGAGAGGTTCCAGCCAAACCCACTCACCATCCCACACCGCTCACCATCCCAAACCACTCACCATCCCAAACCACTCACCATCCCAAACCACTCACCATCCCAAACCACTCACCATCCCAAACCACTCACCATCCCACACCGCTCACCATCCCAAACCACTCACCATCCCAAACCGCTCACCATCCCAAACCACTCACCATCCCAAACCACTCACCATCCCAAACCACTCGCCATCCCAAACCACTCACCATCCCAAACCACTCGCCATCCCAAACCACTCACCATCCCAAACCACTCACCATCCCAAACCACTCGCCATCCCAAACCGCCAACCATCCCAAACCACTCACCATCCCAGACCACTCACCATCCCAGACCACACACTATCCCTAACCGCTCACCATCCCAAACCGCTCACCATCTAAAACCATTGTTGGGTGGCACTGTTTTTCGATGGCAGGGGAAGGAGAGGCTGAGACTGAGCTGGGAGGGCGGCGGGCGGAGGGGATGGTGAGGGGGGAGAATGACGTATGTGGTCGCAGCTGTGTCCTCGATATTCCTGTAAATGCGATTGCCATTCCCTTGTGGCCACGGGGCTGCATGGAACGATGTTGTAGCGTGTGCACAGAGAACATTAAATGCAGCCACAGAGATCCCTGGCTCAGCCCCGAGCGTGCGTGCGTGCGTGCGCCTTTGTGGACCCGGTGCCGATGTGCTGACGTTGACTGTAAAAATGCACTTACAAATCATTTTAGGCTGAGTGGACCCAGCGTAGGCTCGGGCCACCTTCGTATGCCAATAATGTGACGGGCATTGTGATGGGGTGTTTTGGTTGGTAGTGCACGCACGTATACACATGCGCGCGCCCCCGCACGCGCATGCATGCGCTCAGACATAAATCACACATCCGCACAATTATAGACGTACACGCGCAGTTATACACACTTCCATATTGTTCGACATACACAGCCAAATACATTCGAAGACGTGTTCATAAAAAGACATGCAGCTACGCACATGCATACACACACAAAGACAAAGATAGCCTTAGCAGACTGTTGGGGCAAGTGCTGTTAGCGAGCACCTATAAAGGCCGGGACGGCACATAAGGGTGGCCAGCACCACACCCAGACGTCTTTGTATCCCCAGTGGCGATGTTTACACACTGCACGAGGTACTCATTTGAGGCTGAGTCGACCTAGAGGAGGTCCGGGACCGATTTAGAGAATCGTCACTGGTGTTGGCCGTGAGCGGGAATGGAACTCGGGTTGCCTGGTTCGTGGCGCAGCGTGCTAACCGCTCCCCACACACACGTACACCCATAACTGCACACATCTCATCTCCCTATAATTGGCTTCAGAGCTCGTCAGCAGTGTGAGAGCCACGTTTTCAGGGAGTGGATGAGCCATTCTCCCCATTTTATTCCACAGCAGAGACATAGTTTATTTGCTCTGTGCAATGCTGACGACATTCATGGCTGCACCGGTAAAATTAATCACAATCCCTGAGGTTTGCTGTCTCAGTTGCTCATTTCAAGGCTCGTTATAAGTGGAACATGCCTCTTGCTCGCACTTCTCCTCCTCCTCCTAATCCTCCTCCCCCATTAGGGCTTTGATGACGTGGCTTTGGTGCATGCGTGCCTTATTTTGTTTCACATTAAATCGATTTCCTGACACACTTCGGTACGAAGACGGCAGTCATGGCATTGTTCTCGGTACGCAACGGACCGGCGCCCAGTTGAAATCTCGCTGAATTGTTTTTCAGCGAGTGTCCAGTGCAGAGGTCAGAGCACCCAACTCCCCGTCGGACGAGAAAATGTTCAAATGCCGGCCGTGGTTTAATTCGGGCAAGCGCACGCATCCTGTGGCGATAAAACTGTGTGGCAGTAACGGGGCTCGTCCTGTGTAGAAACAAGCCCTTGCCGCAATACAGCTTGATAGACTACACATAATATGTAATAATATATATACCCACGTGACTTTACCGAAAGAACCAAAGAGCATGGATTCCTGCAGTCACGGAAGCTTCAAATCTAGATTAGACTACACATTGTGCGGCTCTTCGTCAGCCCCTACAAAACCAGCTCCGTGCCATGGAGGTTGTTTGACCATACTTCACCACACTGCTCGAAGCTGAATGGTGATAGGGGGGCCCAGGACCAGTTGGACATATTTTTCCCCTATTATGTTATCCTTGGCAGAGAATAAAACTCATGCCCGTGGGTTCAGAGCGAAGTGCGCTAGCCACTGCTTAATCTGGTGAAAAGTATCTCAACAGATTTGTGGGGTGGAATCGACGGTGGTGACGCACGCTGGTTTGTGATCTGCGTCGTTTGGCTGGGGTTTTGTGGTTCATCAAGGGGCTCATAAAATCGACAATGGCAGTGGGATAAGGCACGGGTTGGGTCTGTAAAATGTATTGAGCAAACTAACCCACATGACCACCACAACCACCACCAACATCGCCACGACCACCGCCACCACCGCCTCTCAACCACCACCGTCTCTGCCACCACCCATCAACCAGTCTACAACATTCACCTTCCTTATACGTAAGAGCATGTACGTGCTGTGTTCGTGTTTTTTTATGTTGTGTTTTTCTGGTTTGGTTTGTGTGCGTTGTGTGTTTGTGTTATCGGTTATGTTGTGTGCTTTTGTATTATGTTTGCGTTGTGTATTTTGTGTTGTGTGTTCTGGTTTGCGTTGTGGATGTCTTATGATTGTTTTGCGTGATGTTGATTATGGTTTGTGTGTGTGTGGTTCATGCTGTGTGTTCACGCGTGTGGGTTGTGAGCGTGTGTTTTGGAACCCTCACTGTTCTCAGCCAGGTGGCACACAGCTCACGTTTCCACTGTAATGGCTGCGATGGCACAACTGAGCAACGGGGCCTCTGATCATAAAACCATATGTTCAAACCCGGGTCAGGGTCATGCCACACTTGTATTGAACAGGGGGTCAGTGACACGGGAACCATCTGACACTGCTGCACCGCTTCTTGGAGGAAACAATCGCTATACTGTGAGACAGCAGACAGGACCGGAGATAGAGACAAGCTATTAACGACAATGCGATAACTAAACTTACCTAAAATAAAAAAAAAATTTTACTAATATATACTGTGCCCTAGAATTGGTTATATTTTCTGCTAAAATTATCCTCAAATTATTCACATTTATTCGTGGACATTAAGAGGCGTCACACAGAAGCGGTGTAAATCCATCCCGTTGTCGGCGATTATCCGTGTGGTTAAGAGATAAGTGGCAGCTTCAAAATAAATATCTGGCAAGAATGCCCCTCCTACGTCATCGCTGAAAAGAGGCGTTTCTCCGCAGATAATACTTTTATAACCAAAACATCTCCCCTCTGGGCGAGATGGCGTTTCCCCATATCAGTAACAGCATCGCACCCTATCTACTCTCTCTTGTACCCACCGGTCTGATAACGGAAACGAGACTCGACGGCATCGCCACCCGGCGCCCGCGGCCACTCGCTTGCAGGGCCTCCATCTGTCGGGGTCATCAAACTCCGCACCCAGTGGGACTGCACGGATGCCGGGGCTGAGGACATGCAGAGGGACGCAGCTGTACCGAGATCCACGCCACAATGGCTCTCCCCCCCCCCCGCCCCAATAAGCCCTAGCGACGAACTGTAAAAATTATTTAGAAAAAATTAACCCGTAAAAACAAAGTTTTTCACTATAAATCCTTTATATGCGTGGCATCGGTTTTATTTTATTATTCACTTCTGTTTTTCTTGAGTAAGAGTTTCATTTTTATCACATTGGTATTTTAAATTAAATATGAAAAAAAAATGTTCCTAAAAAGTGGAAAATTTTGGAAAAAAATTTTCAGGAAAATAAATTGTCACGCACAACGAGTCTGTGTGCAAAATGTCAGCTCGATTGGATCACGGGAAGTGGGTTAAAAAACGACCGAAAGATTTGCACGGTCGTAAGCGCGCAAGCAAGCAAGCAAGTGAACTTAATATAAAGGATTTAAAAAGCCCTTCAGTTATCCAGGACACCCTCGCTGAGTCTCAAGGCTCTTTTTCAGCAGGGTGCTGCTGCATTATAAATTATCGTCAAACATCCAGAGTGAGGCCTTCATCCAACACTGGATTAATAAATGGGCTGGATGGCTACCTTGGTGCTAATCAGAGGTGCTGTTAGCAAGCTCCCACCGAGGTCAACACAAGCGCACGAGAGGTTTGGTGTGGCCGGAGCCAAGCTAGACTGCCCCAGGTACTCATTCCATGCGGTGTTCTCCGAGGGAAGGCCCAAGACTGGTTCTAGCCGTCACTCAGGAAGGCTGCGGGATTCGCAGGATATGTGTGCTAACCACTGCACCACCGCTCCCCAGCAGGAGCTTGTGTAAATGATGCATGGGAACTGAACACGGGCGAGTGTTGGGTGTCAGGGTGCTGCCCCCTGGTCATTGTTGGCGGCGAGCGGTGATGTAACCGCCGGTGGATTGTGTGGGCCACGGCCACTTGATTTACAAAAACACACCTCGTGTGTGTACATCCTCAAACATTTTACGTAATCTTGATTTGAAGCTTTCTTTCGTGACTGCAGCAATCCATACTCTTTGGTTCTTTCGGTAAAGTCACGTAGGTAGAAAAATAAAATAAAACAAAACATAATATATGCGCGGACGATACTCTTATGCGGCGACGGAAGCTCATTTCATGCTAATCTCTCTCCCTAATCTCTGTCTCTGCCTAATCGACCTCATTAACAACACAACTGACGTGCTTGCGTCCGGAGATGGAATTCCTTTCCAGCTCAGACCCCCGCCTGCTTGCCCTTCGCCAACATACATAACCTATTGTTGTAACATCTCTCTCGCTGGTTCAGCAGTTCCACTGCTGGATGATTTTTTATCCACCTGAGGACGACCGCTTGTGTCTGCGTTCGAAACGTCGTGATTTATACGTAATGTAAAGTTTCCCTTTATATTGCGTCGGCGTCCATGAAATTCGCATCAAACAATCGCCGATGAACCACAGGCAAACTGAAGGGCAGTCAGGCGGTGAGCCGCCGCTTCCGACAATCGCCCGAACTCTCCACGTATCGAGATGCCTTCAGCCGACCAATGAGTTTTGATACGTTCGGGGAAAAACACAGATCACGCGGACGAGCGGGCAACACTCCATCCAGCACGGAATGGACCGATGGCGCCAGTCCACACTTGGCCCTACCGCCTTCTCGTGGCGAGCAAGTGAACGCAGGGGCTTCTCCTTGACGTTCACTACTGACAGATAACGAGCACAGCGATGGACTGCCTCTAATGATTTATAAGGTTCCTTTTCCGAGGCGCTTTACAGCAATTATGCAATTGTATGATAATTGTATTTTTTACCCTTCTATCTGGCAACAAAACTGACACCTTTTTTTTTTTACAAGGAGTCATGTTTGTATAGACCACAATACCTGCAGCCATAATGCAAACAAAAAACATAACTCTCATAATATATGCACTGCCCTTTATTATCAGAGTTGTGTTTTTTGTTTGCATTATGGCTGCAGGTATTGTGGTCTATGCAAACATGACTCCTTGTAAAAAAAGGTGTCAGTTTTGTTGCCAGATAGAAGGGTAAAAAAACAATTATCATATCTTTTACTGGCAAGTGAGGTTCCAATGGTATACAATTGTACATAAGATGATAATGAAGTGAAATTATGAGGTTTATGACCATCCAAATGGTAATACTAATCGGAATTGTCTCCTCCCTGTCTCCTTTTTCACTTTGTCTCACAATTACACACCCCTACACATACACAACGATTCTCTGCATGCCTTATCTCTCTCTCCCTGCCTGCCCCCCCCCACTCCCCCTCTGTCTTTTTTCCTCCCACGTCCTCCTCCTCTGTCCCCCATTAAAGGCAGGCCAAAGTTCCACGCTCTCCTCCGCTCTCCGCTCTCCTTCGCTCTCCGCACGTCGCCATGCACACGCAGAACGGCCGCGGCGGCCCCCCTGTGATGCTGGGGGGCGAGCCGGCCCCCCAGCGCCCGGCGGCCGCCCCCCCTCCGACCGACATCGTTGCCTGCACGCTGGGGCCCCCCGACGGTTCCCGGGGTCCCCGCCGCGGCGTCTCCCCGAGCAAGCCTGGCGACGACCGCGGCTTCACGGAAATCTGCGGGAAGGAGCCCGACTCGACGAAGCAGCGGCGGCAGCGGCAGCAGCAGCAGCAGCAGCGGCAGGTGGATGGAGACCGATTGGCATTGCTTTCGTCATCTCCGGAGGAGCTGGCGTCCACAGGCCGGGCGATGAGCACCGGGCTCTTGTGCCGGCGCCAGGAGGTGGCATTGGGCGACAGCGATGCCGGCGCCGGCGGGGACAGCCTCGTCACGCTCACCATCCTTGACGGGGGCGGCGAGGACGCGGGAGAGGGCGGCGCGCGGGGCCGCCCCCCCGCGGATTGTCGGCGCCCGGAGGTTGGCGGCAGAGGGGGCGGTGGCGGCGGCAGCGTGGGGGAGGGCGGCAGCGCCGGCCTCCGCGACGCGACCACGGTGGAGCTGCCCTCTTCCAATTCGTCATCGTCAGCATCCTCCTCTTCTTCGTCGCGGAGAGTCGCTACCTCCGTTCCCGGAGGGGGCGACTTGGTGCGGCCGCCCCGGAGCGACCTTAGGGACGAAGATGTTTACGACGATGACGAAGGGCAGGAGGAGGAGGCGGAGGAGGAGGATGAGGCGGAGGATGAAGGCAAGAAGGAGTACGGAGAGGGGCAGCCGAACGGCGGGCGCGGGGACGGCGGCGAGAGCAGCCTCGAGGGCATGCGGAGGAAGATGCAGCGCAGCAAGTCGACGGGCGGCAGCTTCCTGGAGGGGCTGCTCGGATGTCTGCGGCCTGTGTGGAGCATCCTGGGCAAGGCCTACTCCACCGAGTACAAGCTCCAGCAGCAAGGTGATAGGCCATCCCTTACAAACCCCCCGAACTGATTGCGATCTAAAATGTGTAACCTCAACCATTAATCTCTAACCCTACGCTATAAAGCTAAACTTATACAACCTATTGCCAAACTAACCTCAACTGGTAAACTCCGACTATTTAACCCCGCCTCTCATTGGTTGGGGCTGTTTGGGTGCTTGGCTGTTAAATGGGCGAGCGGTTTAACCCCCGACTGTGACCCCCAGCAGTGACGCCACGATTTCCGTTCTCCAGGGTGAGCGGAGGGATCCCCCCCATCCCCTCGTTCCCCCACCAGCCCGTTACCTTCGCCCTGTTTGCCTCGGCCGGTCTCTCTCACCGCCATCACTCCTCCGCCCCTTTTTCCTCCCTGTTATTTTGACCGTCCCCCCCCCCGTGCCGGCGCGCGCAGACAAGTGGGAGGTGGCATTCGAGGAGATTGCAGAGCTGCAGTGGCTGGGCAGCGGCGCCCAGGGCGCCGTCTTCCTGGGCAAGTTCCGCGGCGAGGAGGTCGCCATCAAGAAGGTGCGCGAGCAGCGGGAGACGGACATCAAGCCGCTGCGCAAGCTGAAGCACCCCAACATCATCGCCTTCAAGTACGCCGGGGCTGCCCGTGACCCTCCCCCCTCTCCCGTACCCTCTGACCCATCGACTTTGTGCCCCGTACCCTCTGAACTCGAAATCTTCAACCCCATGCTCTCTGAACTCTCACCCTTTAATCCGATATCTGTTGACCTTTACACCGCATGTCCTCCGACCTTTTTGCCGTTCATCTCTTTGCACTTTGAACTCTCACCCTCAGAGCTCACACTCTTCAGCCCGGTGACCTCTAACCTCTCTCGCAATTCCGCCATGTTGCCCTCCGCTCCCCCTCCCTTCTCCCACAGGGGCGTGTGCACTCAAGCGCCGTGCTTCTGCATCATCATGGAGTACTGCGCGCAGGGCCAGCTGTTTGAGGTGCTGCGCGTGGGCCGCCTCGTGTCCCCGCGCCTCCTCGTCGACTGGACATGCGGGATTGCGAGCGGCATGCACTACCTGCACACCCACAAGATCGTCCACCGCGACCTCAAGTCGCCCAAGTGAGGATCGTAACAGCTGAGTGGGAGACGACGCGTCTCCCTGCCACGTATTGGCGGTATGCCGGTGGTACGCAGTGTAACAAATAAATAAACACGTACTCTTTAGGTCTTTCGGTAAAGTCACGTAGGTATAAAATAACATTTAGATAATCAAAAATAAATTAAATCACGACGTTTCGGAAGCAACACAATTTATTTTAGATTATTTTTATTTTATTTTATACCTACGTGACTTTACCGAAAGAAATAAAGAGTATGGAACATTGCAGTCACGAAAACTTAAGATCTAAATAAATACATAATTCGGATAAAAAAAATGTTGTCTGCGATTCGCAACCCTGGTCAGAAGATCTTGCAGGATGCGTCAAGATCGTTTCTCGAAGCGGTCGGAAGACGAACGTTTATACGAGCAGTTGAACATGAAGCTTTGCACAAGTGTGTTGCCGTATCGCAGCCCCCAGCCTGGTGACGATTGGCTGTTCCAAAGGCAGATTTTACTTCTCGTGCCCTAGACTTGGTAGGACGGTTCCTCGATTCCACGGACCCAAATCATCGGTCAATATTGAGCTTTTGTAGCAAGTCCCAGTACACAGAATAAACCTTGACGACAGGGTCAATTGATTTTAGACTTGTATGAGGACCGGTGTGTTATGCTGCACCGGTGTACCACCGATACGTCCATATGTCCCTTCACATAAAACAAATTAATACTTTAAACTCATCTCATCAGCCACGCGGCCACTGGCCACTGGTTCAAGTGACTTTTGGTGTCTGAATCTGGAGTCGGGAGCTCAAGTTGGAAGAATGATCTAGATGCGGCGTGGCAAACAGCACTTGCCCCAAAAGTCGTTATGGGAGGTTTTGTAGATATGTGCATGCATAGGTGTGCATGAACATTTGGAGTATGTGCATCATGAGTGTCAGAATATATCTGAATCAATGAATTGATTGATAAAATATGCATAGTGTGTGCGTTCGTTTGCGTGTCTGTGTGTATGCACTCAGGGAGCGGTGGTGCAGTGGTTTGCGCATTACGCTGCAAACCTCGCATCTGAGTTCCATTTCCAGCCATGGCGACATCCAAACTGGTCTCGGGCTTCCCCTAGGTCGACTCAGCCTTAAATAAGGACCTGGTGCAGTGTATAAAAAACATCAGCACAGGTATCGCAAAGGCGGCCGGGCGTGGTCCTGGTACCACTCCGGTCTTAATAGGTGCTCGCAAACAGCACTTGCCCCGACAGTCCGTTAAAAAGGTCTACGCGGGGGAATCTATGCCCTCTCTTTGGCGTTGCTGCCGCGTTGCTACATCGACCTCGCACGTCGTGCCGCTTGCCCTCCCCTTGCGCGCCAGCGTGCTGGTGACCCAAGACGACAAGGTGAAGATCTCCGACTTCGGGACGTCCAAGGAGATGAGCGATAAAAGCACCAAGATGTCGTTTGCCGGCACGGTGGCGTGGATGGCGCCGGAGGTGATCCGCAACGAGCCCGTCTCCGAGAAGGTGGACATCTGGTGGGTCCCCCCCGTGGTCAGAGTGCACGTAGTCCCGCAAGGGGTGCCCCGGTGGTGAGGTGTTAACTACCTCGCCTGGTATACAGGAGGTCGTGGATTCGATCCCGACCTGGACGCCTGCTGTGTATTTGGAGTTTGCGTGTCTCTCTCTCTCCCCGTGGTGAGGTGTTAACTACCTCGCCTGGTATACAGGAGGTCGTGGATTCGATCCCGACCCGGACGCCTGCTGTGTATTTGGAGTTTGCGTGTCTCTCTCTCTCCCCGTGGTGAGATGTTAACTACCTCGCCTGGTATACAGGAGGTCGTGGGTTCGATCCCGACCCTGACGCCTGCTGTATATTTGGAGTCTGCGTGTCTCTCTCTCTTCATCATCACAGTGGCTAGGAGATGTTAACTACCTCGCCTGGTATACAGGAGATCGTGGGTTCGATCACCAACCCTGACGCCTGCTGTATATTTGGAGTCTGCGTGTCTCTCTCTCTTCATCATCACAGTGGCTATGAGATGTTCACTACCTCGCCTGGGTATACAGGAGGTCGTGGGTTCGATCCTGACCCTGGCGCCTGCTGTGTATTTGAAGTTTAAGTGTCTCTCTCCCTTTGGTCGTGTGGATTTTTCTCTGGGTCCTCTGGTTTACCCTCCACATTTAGAATCAACACGCGTTTAGAGTATTTGGCTGCTATAAATTTCCACATGACGATAAGCCACTTCGTCGAGGTATCATTTGTGAGCAGGTCGCTTCTGAAAAAGAGCTACATAGCTCAGTGGGCCTTACCTGGTAAAAAAAAACAATTTTATCTTGACTTAAAGCTTTCGTGACCGCAGGAATTAATATTCTTTGGGTCTTTCGATAAAGTGAAATAGATAGGTTCAAAGAAAATAACAAAAAATACAATTAAAATAAGTTTATTTTTAGTTTCAGCAAATCGGAAGGTCGCAAATTCAAATCCCGTTGGGAAACGGTCCAACCCAGCGCTTAGTTGTCGACTTTTACAGGTTCGATATGAGTCCCACTTTGAGGGAAGTCAACAGCAGTTGTGATGATCTCTGTCACAGAAATGTGGAATGGACACCGCTGAGCGTGGGGATGTCGACTGCCACCGTACGCGCGTTTTTATTTTTAAATCCTTTATATTAAGTTCACTTGCTTGCTTGCTTGCGCGCTTACGACCGTGCAAATCTTTCGGTCGTTTTTTAACCCACTTCCCGTGATCCAATCGAGCTGACATTTTGCACACAGACGCGTTGTGCGTGACAATTTATTTTTCGTGTAAAATTTTTCCTAAAATTTTCAACATTTTAGGACAATTTTTTTTATATTTAATTACCAATTGCTTAATGGTGGCAGGCAATCATCTGACCCATAGGTGGCAGCCATCTCAAGCCAGAGGACGAGAGGACTCTAGCCGCCACGCATATAAAGGATTTATAGTGAAAAACTTTGTTTTTACGGGTTAATTTTTTTTTAGTTTCAGCAAATCGGAAGGTCTCAAATTCAAATCCCGTTGGGAAACGGTCCAACCCAGCGCTTAGTCGTCGACTTTTACAGGTTCGATATGAGTCCCACTTTGAGGAATGTCAACAGCAGTTGTGATGATCTCTGTCACAGAAATGTGGAATGGACACCGCTGAGCGTGGGGATGTCGACTGCCACCGTATGCGCGTTTTTAAAATATTTTTATTCATCGCTCAGCTCTAACTTCAGCTTAACGTTTTATAACGCCGCGTCCTCGCCGTGCAGGTCGTTCGGCGTGGTGCTGTGGGAGCTGCTCACCGGGGAGGTTCCCTACCGTGACGTGGACTCGTCAGCCATCATCTGGGGCGTGGGCAGCAACAGCCTCCACCTGCCAGTCCCCGCCTCCTGCCCCGACGGCTTCTCTCTGCTGCTGCAGCAGTGCTGGTAAGAGGCGGTGGTGGTGGTGGTGGTTTTAAACATGCAATGTAATTCCCACCCCCTACAGTGTGCAGGTAGTCCCCGACTTACGATGGAGATGCGTTACGACGACCCCATCGTCGTAAGTCGAAAACATCGTAAGTCGAAGATGGCCTCGCCTAGCCTAGCCAGGAGTTTTAAAGAACGGTGATAATTTAGCAAAACAGAGCAATTTACAGTCGCGTACTGTATAAACTATATACTGTATGTATGTATTAATTACAATACTGTATTACACAGTAAAATGTAAAGTAAAAAAAACAAGGTAAATTCTTAGCCTACCTATATGAACTGCAATTTCATAGAAAGTTTTTTCAGCAAACATTCCTATCTGCTATAATTTTTTTTAACATGCATTGAACACCGAGACAGCTGGTGAGAGTGAGAGGCATCACCACACAAGGCGGGAGATGCGTACAGAACATCCCGGCAGCGTCCCAACGTACAGCATCGTACCTCGTACGCTGCTGCGTTTGCCTGCCGCGCGAAATGTAAAATATTTAACAATTTTGTCGTATCGCTATCGCCATCGTAAGATCGAAATATCGTAAGTCGGGGACTACCGGTATATATACGGCTCCGTTGCGTAAGGGCGGTTCTCCGTGACTGTTAACTCCTGGACTTGGGAGTTGTGCGACGTGTTTTGTTCAATAAAAATAAAATAAAAATGCGTGAAATTACTATCAGCAATGATTTATCCACGACTGGATGAAAGCCTCCCCCAGCATGCCCGTCATATGTCGCTGTCCTGGGATGCAGCAACCCGTTTGGCGCCTGCACGCGTCCGAAATTCGTCATTCCACCCACCTTGCCGAACCTTCCCGAACCGCCCGGCGACCGCCGAGTGTGAGGTTTTTGAGCTTCGCTCTGTGGGAGGGGGGGGGTCCCTCCCTCCTGATCCCCACCTGTAAATGCGCGCACGATCGTCCTTTCTCCCACCCCCTGCCCCCTCCGTGTGTACATTTATGTTTGTGTGCGTCCTACGCGGACAGGAACAGCAAACCGCGGAACCGGCCGTCGTTCCGGCAGATCCTGTTACACCTGGACATCGCAGCGGCGGACGTCCTCGCCACGCCGCACGAGACGTACTTCCAGTCGCAGGTGCGGGCACAGCAGGGAGTGCGCGGCACGCGTGCCCACAGCGGCCAGCATGCAAAGACAAAGATCCCCCGTGTAGCCTTAACATACTGTTGGGGCAAGTGCTGTTAGCGAGCACCTATGAAGGCCGGCACGGGACATGACAGGGTAGGTGGCCAGCACCACGCCCGGCCGCCTTTGTCTCCCCAGTGGCGGCGATGTTTACGCACCGCATCAGTCACTCACTTGAGGCTGAGTCGACCTAGGGAGGCCCAGGACCGGTTAAGATAATGGTCACTGCTGTCAGCCGTAGAACGGGAATCGAACTTGGGTTGCCGGGTTCGTAGCGCTGTGCGCTGACCGCCACACTTCCGCTCCCCACACTCGCGAGAGCACCCTACACGTGCACCCACACTGCAGTTTGTGTACCCACGAGGGTTGGGAATCGCCGCTCTACGGCACGGCGCCCTGCACCACGCCCGCCCCCAGCCATGCCCGTGTCACCGCGCTGCGTGCCGCAGCAGTGACGTTGCCGCAGCAGTGACGTTGCCGCAGCAGTGACGTTGACGCAGCAGTGACGTTGCCGCAGCAGTGACGTTGACGCAGCAGTGACGTTGCCGCAGCAGTGACGTTGACGCAGCAGTGACGTTGACGCAGCAGTGACGTTGCCGCAGCAGTGACGTTGACGCGTGCGCGGGCGCAGGCGGAGTGGCGGGAGGAGGTGCGCGCACACTTTGAGAAGATCAAGAGCGAGGGCACCTGCATCCAGCGTCTCGACGACGAGCTCATCCGACGCCGGCGCCACGAGCTCCGGTCCGCTCCCCTCCCTCCCCTCCCTCTTCCCTATCTTCCCCCCCACTCCACTCCCTCCGTCCCGTTTTCATCCACGTACACGTGCAGTCCTTTTTGTCAATCTACTGCTGGACGAGTGCGTCTCTACACAGTGCAGTCCCTGGGGAGTTGTTTGACCATACTTCACTACGCTGGTCAATGGGGATCGGTGAAGGTGGGGAGCATCGCGCAGTAAAGCAATGGATGTTTCCACAGTGCCCTCTGCTCACGATGTAGCCCACGGCAGCACCCTATAACCCCTGCTATGCACAGCGGTCGCCCAATCCAAGCACGACCCATGCTCAACCCTGCTTAGGTTCTCACGAGATTTGGAGCATTCCGATTAGCACGGTTGGCTACGTACGGTGTGAAAGAAGTTCATCGTCCATACATGCAGACATTTGCTAATTTGGTTTCTTGTTTACCCACCCTCTCGTTTGTCCTGCACGTTCTCTCCATCCCTTCATCGATGTCTCCCCACTCGCCGCCACCCCTGACCCCGCCACGTGATCCAACCGCCTTGCTGTCGCTGCTGTTGCTGCTGCTGCTGCTGATGCAGGCACGCCCTGGACATCCGCGAGCACTACGAGCGCAAGCTGGAGCGAGCCAACAACCTCTACCTGGAGCTCAGCGCTGTCATGGTGCAGCTCGAGGCCTGGGAAAAGGACCTACTCAGGTGGGCATGAGCATATTGGAACACCTGCACACCTGCGTGCCTGTAGCAGTTGTGGGTGGAGAGCAGTGGCGCAGTGGTTAGCGCGTTGCGAAACGAACCTGACGACCCGAGATCTTTTCGCGCTCATGGCCAACACCAGTGATGATAATCTGAATCGGTCCTGGGCCTCCTCTAGGTCGACTCAGCCTCAAATAGGTACCTGGTGCGGTGTGTAAACATCGCCATTGGGGAGACAAAGGCGGCCGGGCGTGGTGCTGGCCACCCATCCCCTCGTGTGCCGTTCCGGACTTCATAGGTGCTCGCTAACAGTACTTGCCCCAAAAGTCTGTTAAGGCTATAGGGGGGATCTTGGTTTGTTTGTGAATACTTGTGTGCGTCCACGTGCTGATATTTACAGAGTGCCTTGCTGGCCAAACCACCCATTCATGTCCTGAGCCAATCTTTATGAGTGCTCACTTAACTCCACTTACTCCCAAAAGTCTCTATAACTGGGCGATGTAAAAGTATGTATGTGCGTGACGCAGGCGTGAACAGGACCTGGAGAGGAAGTACCCCGGCGTTTACAAGCGGCTCCCGGCTCGTCCGGCCCTCCGGCCCTCGGCCGTTGAGCGTCTCATCAAGAAAAAACCCTCGACCCACAAACCCTCGTCGCACGGACGCAGGTGGGGTCACGCGGGGCGTGACAGCAGGTGGGCGAGCCAGGCAGCGCACCATCACCTGCGTGCGCGCGTACGGGGGCCGCGACAGATGCGCGCGGGCTGTGACGCGTAGCACTCCCGCCCTCCTGCGTCGACAGACCCGACTTGCTGCGCTCGGAGGGAATTCCCGGCAGCATGGAATCAAGCCCCGTGCCGTCTCGCGCGCCGCCCGCGCCCCCCGTCGCGTCCGCCGTGCCCCACAAGCCGCAGCTGTCCACGCCGCCTGGCAAGGGCCGCTACCGGGGCCGCGCACGCCACCGCCGCACCAACAGCCGGGGCAGCCACGGCGACTTCTCCTGGCTGGTGGCGCTGCCTCGGCCCGACGCCGACAGCGCGGCGAACGGGACGCCCGCCCGGCACCGTCGAGACGACGGTGCCAATCTCGCGGAGGACGGCGCGCGTGGTGCCCCCGCGCCGCCGCGGCCTTGCGCCGACCCCGACCTCGTCGGCGCGGCCAGGATCGGCGCGGCCAGGATCGACGATGACGGCGCCCCGCGGCCGGACGGCGACCCGCGGCGAGCGGAGGCCGGCGGTGGCGGCGGGAGCGACGCCGCAGCGGGCCACGGCGTTGGTTCGGCGAGCCAGCCGCCGCGAGTTTCCGGAGCGGCGGCAATGCTGCCCGGTCGCGGTAGCAGGGCGGACGCGCCTCATGACGTCACCGCAGCAAGTGTAGCGGGGAAGCATCTGAGGCTGCAACAGCGCACGAGCGCCGACGCGGTGAGGGCTCGGGGTGCAGCGCTCGGGCATCGGCGTGGGAATGGCGGTCGCTTTGCCGAGGCTGATTCTTTTTGTTGGGTTTTGTCCGGCGGTTGACGCGCGTGCCTGTGTGTACCTGTGTGTGTGTGTGGGTGTCACGCTAATGCGACGTCGTGTTCCATGGCTGTCGTGGGCAGGCCCAACCGGATTCGTCCGAGGAGGAGGAAGGGGAGGTGGACAGCGAAATCGACTTCCCACGCAGGCAGAGGTGGGAGCCATGCACCTCAGTGGCCATGCTGCATTACGGCCACGAATGGTTAATTTCCAGCAGTCTTGAAGGCAGTGGTTAAGAATCGGGCTGCAGTGCATGGAAAAACAAAGATGAAAGATTGCCCATTTAGTTGCACGGATTTTATTTCACCCACAATGCTTTACACCCTGAGCTGCACTCACACCTCAGGATGAGTTACCGACAACATTACCAAGTCTTCCCTCCCCCCATCTCCCATCCCACCACCAACAGGCCACACCGGTGCGTCAGCGGCTTCCAGTCATACTCCACGTTCAGCTCCGAGAACCTGTCGGCGTCGGACGACCTGGAGGAGGGCAACACCAGCGACCAGTCGGAGCCGCCCCCGCCCACTCATGCCCCGGTGCCCCAGCCGGCCCGACCCTTGACCCCGCCGCGGGGAGCGGGTGGTGGCACGGGGGCCACCGAGGATGGGCGCGATCGTCGGCGGCGCGACGACGAAGACGACGAAGATGAGTTTGACGACGAGGAGGAGGATGGCAGCGGGCGAGGGCTTGCGTCCAAGTCCCCCGAGGTCCCCATAGAGATCTCGACTCAGTCGGACGGGCTGTCCGACAAGGAGACGGCCGTGCGGCGCGTCAAGACGCAGATCTCGCTGGGCAAGCTGGCGCGCGACGAGATTATGCACCCGCCGGTGCCCAGCCCCGTGCAGGTGCGCGCACGGCCGTGGCACGGGGTTTATGGATAGGGGATGCGGCACGGGGGTTCGTGGAAGCGTTGCATGTGGCCGCAGCCATGCTTGGACCACCTTTAAGTCAACTTAGCCTCAGCCCCCTGCCAGCCTTGATAGGCGTTCGTCAGCACCGCTCGCGCCGATAATTTTGGATGACGCGGCGTTCCATGTGTGCCGCGTGTGGTCGTGCAGAGCGCGTTGGCCTTCCGTGACTCGGGCTCAGACACCTCGGAGGGCGAGGCCTCCGACTCCACCGTGGCCACAGCCAGGGCTCGCGTCTTCAGTTGGTGACCCCTTGACTCCCAGCCACCGAGGTGGACGTCACGCCCCCGGGACCTCACATCAGCATGGCTCAACATCGGCGCACAGCCTCGCCTCCCACGCAAAGCGACGCCGACTCCCGAACTTTGTGTTCAAACTTACATTTTTTTCAAGCACTCGCTCAAACATTCCCACCGATTCTCGCCCAAACCTCATTCCCCTTCAACCGCTTACAACGCAACCCAAAAGCTGCCCGGCGTTGCTCCCTGTATTGTGGTTTTACAAAATCAACATCACCTTCACCCACGCACTGCTCACCACCACCAACCATTTCTCACCACCCATCCCCATACACGGTTGGACGGGGCCAATTTGCAACTGGAAATTATCCCGGTAAACTTATCATCGCATTTGGCAACGTCATTAGGAATCATCAGCTCAGCAAGTCGTCAGCAGCACGGTGTTTTCGCACTTGAGGATACCTTCCTTTGTCGTCCCCACGCTCGCATCGCTGCAGACCACATTGCACGCCATCAAGATGACGTAGCTCTGCTTCTTGGTCGTTGACAATTTGCTGCCCCACAGGTTTTGCAATTTACGTAATCTGATTTTCGGAGCAGCAGCGTCTAGACTAAAAACTCCTCAAGGGAGCAACGCAGTGATGTCCGTATCACGTGTGCAGGTGGTTCACCTACACCGGGGCCCACAGCTCTGAGGGGTCCATGCCACGGGCTACGAAGATGGACGAGGGAAATGGTCAGCCCCTCCCATTTCATTCAGCGCACCAGGGTCCATGCCAACCACGCTACACCGCTGGGGGCCATCCGCCCCATCTTAATTGTACACTCTGCCTATGCACGAGCGTTTCCTTTACTGCTTCAACATGTCCATGGGCTGTATTATCAAGCCAGCTCAGTCTCCGCCACTTGTGTGTGTCCTGTTTAACAAATTGGCAGCACAACGCCAGCAAGTTCACTGTTTGTCCTGAAGCACTCGGTGAAAATTTCCCGTGCGCACCAATTTGCACTGAGTGGCTCCGTTTGACGATTCCAGGAGTGAAGTGCAGAGTGAATTTTTACGATGATGTAACATGTGTGCAGGGGAAGGGAAGTCGATCAAGACGCCGGCCCTCATTTGCTAGGCTGCGACAGCGAGTACGCATCACAGTTTAGTGACGCGGACACTCATTCCTATTTATTTGTTATGGTCCGAGGAAATGTATCCAAACGCGAACTGTAGGACATGCGAAACAAATGTCTCATAGTTGTAAAAACGTAACACAGGTTGTGTGTTCCGGGTTTATTTAACACAAATCTGAAATTTTCGCTAATGAAGAAAAAATATTTTAAATTAAATTTAAAGCTTTCGTGACTGCAGGTATTCATCTTCTTGGTTCTTTCGGTAAAGTCGCATATTATTTCCCTTCTACGTGACTTTACCGAAATAACCAAGAAGATTTTAAATTCATGTGAATGAACTTAATGTTTTTTTTTGTCGCCGATATATATTTGTTTTTGAGTGAGGCCACGTAGTAGGTTTAGGCAAAAGTTATTATCATTAACCCTCAGCCACCCGACAACATTGCCACGTTTACAAAACGATTCAATTCAGCAGTGAAAATTCTGAAGCCAAACGTCGAAATCTTGTCGGGTGTTGCCGGGTTCATGACAAGAATCTTGCCCACAAAACTACCACCACGTGTAGCCTAATGCAAAAACAAATGTGGCTGCCGTAAGAGATGTTTATTTTTCTGGCCATGTTTTTCCGTCGTGTGGAACACTACGGAGCTGTGCTCGAACCACCCCGCAAGCTCCACCGCTTGCGCGCACACTCTCATCATGGCTTTGTCATCTGCACCCAGGTGACAAAGATCACAGGACGTCCGCTGATGCGAGCGCCAGTTGTTTGCTTCGCGGGTGCCAGTGAGTTCGATAGCCACGGGCGCGGCGTGGACGATCGAGGGAGCGTGAAAAGTTGGAGCGTGACGCTGCCTCCATAAACTGAGCGTGGCTCTCACATTGGCCCGTGGTGTTTTCGGGAGACTGGACACCGGTAAACAAAAATATTACACACTCGCGCGTCCGTATAAATTGATCAACAAACACTTGGGGGGGGGTAATTCTCGTGTTGGCGGAAACACATTTTTGCGTCACATTTTGGTTGGGAGAAAAATTGGCAAATGTGCAGGAAAATTGTGATTTTCTTTTTCTTCAAGTGGGGCAAAGATACGAGACTGCGTCCTCTGCAGAGGACATTGCAGCAAGATCTATTGTACTGTCCTATCCCCCCCACCCCCCCAACGACTGCTCGCAGCCTTTCCTAACCCTCACGGTGATGTACGGTCAAATAACATCTCAAGATCTGCACGGCGTAATAAGGCCCTAATCCAGCAGTGTATTTGCACAAGGGCTTTAAGTGTACATCGGTAGAATATGCCCGTTTTAACACGTAGGCTTTCGCGACCAATTTTATCCATCATAGAGGCCAATGTTAGATGTCCATTGTAATGTATATGACGACATTAACCCCCCTCTAGTCTTTGCACCTGATTAGCTTACAGTGACGACATCACATGTATCCCTCTATGTAAGACCGAAACAGGAGGAATTCTCCACAATTCTGGCTGTCACATGATGAGGCTGCTTGGAATTACCGGCAAAACATTGCAGTCGAATTGAAAAATGCTGTGGGTTTACTCTCCAACACACCGGTGTGCTGAACTAGTAACTGGTTGGCATATTTTGTTTGCATGCCAAACCTTGCTAATTGGCTGTGTCGGGTGGTGGCGGGTTTAACGACACATTTATAATTATCCAATCTAACCCCAAAAAAAAGCCTTGTGTAGAATATGCCCTTCCCGCTGGCACGCACGTGCCAAACCCCACGTGTTCATTTGGAAATCTATTTTCAATTGGCAAGTACTGCATGTGTAAATTATGAGTCCAGGTTGAAGTTCGTGACAGCTTCGGGAGTTACTGTCCATTCCGCCATAAAACGGGCGTCGAATGCAAGTTGCTCGCAATACGGTCCGTTGTTTGGTTCGGGCAGCTGCAGTCACACTGCAGGTCACCTTTAACTTCCCACTTGTGGAGGGAGTATTGGGCGCAGCAAACCAGTCGCTGTTCTGAAGCGGTGAATGGAGCGCCGCAGGTTTTCTTGCGCAGATCAAAGCCGTGCGGAGCAGTGGTGGGCTCCTCCGAGGAGGGTGTGATTAGGAACCTCGGCAGAACTCCACAGCGTTCGCCGCGGTCTTCATTCGACCCTGGGATTGATGGTCATTGTGTGAGACGAGCGGCAACGACGATCAATTGCAGTGGCTGCGCTCCGCACGCAGCCCCACACCGAACTCCACCACCACGAGGACTTTGTTTCAGTCGTGTCTGTCCAGCTCAATGACTTGGAAAATATTAACACATTCCTGCGGAGGGAGCTGGTAGGAACGTTGGGTTGCTCAGTCAATGGCCAGGGTCAACGGCGGCGTGGTGTATTCCGCAAATATGGCCGACTGTGAGGGTGGGCACAAGCCGGCGTGAGTAGGTTAAACGTTGAGTTTTATAAGGGCACCACGGGGTGACCAGCCCCTCCCTCCCCACCCAGCCCCACCCCTCCCACCCCCCACCCAGCCCCATCCTCCCCACCCAGCCCCTCCCCACCCTCCCCTCCCCTCTCCACCCAGCCCCTCCCTCCCCACCCAGCCCCTCCCTGCACGACGGACACAATAATCCCCTGTGGGCTGGTGTAACCAGGAGGTTCCTACCAGTAATATATGTATGCTCCTGGCACAGCACATCCAGAATAGCGCTCAACCTCCTAGGGGAGCTCCTGTGCAGAGTGATGCCAACCGCAGCTACGTGTACCCTTGGGATCTCTGCCGTGCTGCACCGTTGCACTTCACGATCCTGAGTTTTATCGCAATAGCTGAAGGTGATCAAAAGTTGCGGAACGTTGAGTGGAGAGAACATACCTCATTGGCGTTTAATGATGGGATTATATCTTCCACAGTGATCCTGCAGCAGCGAATCTACGCTTGCAAGGGTCACGCCTGTCTAACTTATGTAATTGTTCCTTTATGTTAATTATTTTAGAAGAAGAAAAAAAGTACAAGGTCTATAAAGGAACCTGAATGACGGAAAGCTAGAGAAAGTAGTATTTTAAAATTATGTTGTAGTCTTAATATTTGAGGGTGAGGTAGATGAAGGAGAGCTGTGACACTGCACTTTGGTGTGTGTGTGTGTTGACACTAAGACTGTGAAACACTGTGTGTGTGTGTGTGGCCTCAACGTGCACATAGCCTGGCACAAGCGCCACTACTTAGTGGCGATTGGCGGTTGTTGTTGTTGTGTGTACGTGTGACACCCGAACCGCGTGACACTCACACGTTGTCTTCGAGACTGAAACACTGCGCGTACTTGTGGAAATGAGACGATGTCCAGTACTGCGTAATTATAATGTGTGGCGCGTTGTGTAAGGAGACTCAGTGAAACGCTGCGACGCTATTTTGTGTGTGTGTGTGTGCGACAATGAGAGCGTTACTATACTTTGTGATATTGTGTCTGAGACTCTGGAGATCCACGTGTGTGTGTGCGTGCGTGTCACACGGAGAGAAGGTGCCGTGTGACACTGTGTTTGAGTCTGTGTGTACATGTCACTGGAAGACGTGCCGTGTGTATTGTTGTTTCGTGTCGGCACCCACACACTGCACCCGTCGCTGCATTCTCGCCGGCTGTGCCCCTGCACTGCAGTGAATCCGAAGCGAGGGGTCCTTTGGCAGAAATCTGAGCCACGGTGTCCAAGGGCCCCGCGGAGAGGCCACTACCTTTATTATTTAAGCGTTTGTGCATTGCGTCTGTAGGTAATGGAGTCGGGGGGGGGTGGTGGGCAATAACTCTCATAAAAATGATTCAATACGAACCAACATTTTTGCGGCAAGTTAAGTAACTAGCAGGGACTTCGCCGACCGAAAGCCAGCCAACATTGATCAAACGATTGTCCCCGAAACTCGGGACACACAAGGGCCCGCAGAGGTGTTTCGGCCCTCCTGACTCGAGTCTCCGTGGCGGGGAAATTATTTCTAGATTTGAAGCTTTCGTGACTGCAAGGATTCATGCTCTTAGTTCTTTCGGTAAAGTCACGTAGGTAAAAAAATTAAAATTAAATTAATAAATAATAAAAAATACAATTTTTATATATAAAATATAAAAACATCAACATGTATTATTTTTTTTAAAATTTTAATTTCATATGTTTTACCTACGTGACTTTACTTTATATAAACGGAGTGGTAGCTCCTGCAATCTCTCATTTACTTGATACAGCTTTCGTGGCTGTGACGGTTCCACCTGAAGACGGAAGCTTGTGTTGCCTCCGAAACGTCGTGATTTTTATTTTATTTTACTTTTATTAATTTTAATGTTTTACCCACGTGACTTTACCGAAAAAACCTAAGAATATGAATCCTTGCAGTCACGAAAGCTTCAAATCTAGAATTTACCGAAAGAACTAAGAGTAGGGAAATTATTCTCGAAGCCCGCATTTTGCCTCATCGTGGCCCACGGGTGCCGCTGCTCTTCCTGCGCGTCCGGACGTGGCTGTGGTTGACTAAATGGGCACTGGCCGAGGGCAGGGTTGCATGTTGGAACCGCCTTACCACGTAACCCATGATGCGTATGCATGAATTATCATCCTGCGTGCAGGGATGGGGGTGGTGGTGGTGGGGGGGGGTCGAATGCGCTCACGGGAACCAAACTGCGCGTGACTTCGTGCTGCTGTAACACTTTCTGTTCGAGGACGATGTTGCGTTAATCCGTCTTAGTGGAGACATTTGACTTTCGCGTGTACGCATAACGCCACTGAGTGAAGGAGAGAGATGCTCCGGCCAGAGCGTCGCACGCCGACCGTGCTCGTGCCGCGGTGTGGCCTGAACCACCTCCACGCGGCAAGCGTTGCTTATCCTCTCGACCCCGAGGTGTGCGTGGTGCGTGATGCAGCATCTGCGTGTTGTGGCACCATGAGCGAAACTGAGAGGGCAATGACCTCCCCCACCCCCCCCCCCCCTTTGATCCTATGCAGCGTGTGACGCCTGTCACTGTCACACATGCAAGAGTTGTGTTTCGGGATGGAAGTGAGAGGGTCATCTCGTGGGCATTAATTTCGTAATATTTAGATTCAAACGCTGCGAGATAAACCTACGGTAGGAAGAAGGCTCTATGCTGCAGCATTATAGCTGGGGATAACAGAGAGGTGGTACAGCTGGTTATGCCGAGTGTGTCGGGGTTTTTCCCCCGTTGTGCATGTGAATGTATTGGCGATACACCGGTGATGCGCGGTATGAAACACTTTTTTCGCAATCATTATTTATTTGTCCGTGATTCACAACCCCGGTCGGGAAAATCTTGCGGGGTGCGTCAACATCACTTCTCGTGATGTCTTAGATTTGGTCGGACGGTTCCTCGATTTATTTCCGGAATCATTTCTCGGCGAACGGTGACATCAAAAGATTACTAACTCGTGGCGTCACACGTTCGAATGGGAAATCGGCTGTTGAATCCCAGTGGAACTTCTCATGGAGGAGTCCTGCAGCTCGCTCAAGGGGTAATAGCGACATCGTCAAACTTTTACGAGGTCCGGTGTGTTGTTTTGCTGCACCGGTGTGGTAACGCCATTACATCCATGTACCGATTGAATCCCCCCGCAATTCGATAAACTTTAATGATTCAGTTTCGATTTAAAACTTTCGTGACTGCAGGGATTCATCTTCTTGGTTCTTTCGGTAAAGTGACGTAGAAGGGAAGTAATAAAATAATAAAAATTAAACATAATAAAATAATTCTCACGACGTTTCGGCCACAACGCAAGCATTTCCCATATCCCCTCCCTTGGATGCTGCTAATCCTGCATAATGCGAGGACATAAGTAGTACTAATCACATACCTGCATTTCCCATAAATATGCTAAATTCCTCTTGATATGCAAATTCTTTTGTCAAGACGCCCTCCCCCCCCCTTCCAACCCAGCTTCTATATATGCTCCAAGCACGTGTGCTGTTTCATTCAGACGCTGTCGCCTCGACAGACCTGGTTTCACCTGAGGACGGCTGCTTGCGTTGTGGCCGAAACGTCGTGAGAATTATTTTATTTTGTTTTATTTTTATTATTTTATTACTTCCCTTCTACGTGACTTTACCGAAAGAACCAAGAAGGTTTAATGATTCAGTTACGATTTGATTCAAGAATCTCTATTTGCCTCTCAATTGTACCGTCTCGATATTTCCTCCCTCGTATGTTCCTTTTCGTTAATTCCGTTCGCCTGTAGGTAACATTTGCATACAACGTAAATAATTGATTCTCGTACTACATGCATGTATCTTGAGCTGAGAATTAAATTTTTCATCGATAAATAAAGTATTCGTTACATGCCTAACTTCTGTTACGAAGGACAGCGATCTCAGGAGATACAATTTGATCCGAGGCAGCTGTGTGTGTTCGCATCTCTGCATCAGATGTGCTCAAAAGAGGCAACTTAAGCAGTTGTGCAGCAGAAATAATAGCAAAGTAGCTGCCGCCTTCTGTAATGTTGAACTTTTTCCCCTCCACAGAAAATCGGAGGAATTTGCCTTTTCACCAACTCATAACTGACGTGGTCCACTGTATGTTCACGGCAGAGCACACCCTGCCTGGAATTCAGCCACGTTAACCAGTGTGCCACTCGAGTACCTGTATTTAATGTTGCCGGTGTGTCGTCCACTCGCAATCACAAGGTTGCGAGTTCAAATCCAGGTCGAGTTTTCCAACTTGGCCCGTCACCCTTTCAAGGTTAACAAGACACACACACACTACTTTGTGAGACATTAAAGAGTGGTGGTCCTCCGAGGGGGAAGCTGGCCCCTGCCATATGAATGTGGAATTTCCACCACCGGCTCAGGGCTGACGACGGAGTTGAGCGTTCGGGTCACGTCCATTTGAGCAGGGCGACACTGAACTTCCCTCGCCCTGTGATGAAGCTACAGGGTATAAACATGCCTGCCTGTTCTCTTGGGGTGCGTGGAATGCCGCTTGACACAGCACCACAAGATTGTTCGTGTAATTACGTGAAGCGGACTGCTGTAATTTATTTGGCCCATGTAAAATGTAATTTATGTCACTTATAGTATATATATGAATTATATTGGAATGAGGTGCGGTGAAACTTATTGTGCCGCGTCCCGGGTGGGTGAAGGAGGATGCTTCGTGGAGCTGTGATGAAGACGGGACGCGTCATCTCGCTCTTCATGTTCTCGAGTTCCGGTGACGCGCACAGTCGTGGCCAGTTGTGGATGATTGGCCAGTAATGAATTATGAAAACCCTGTCCTGTACAGAGATACCCAATAAATGTGTTTCAATGCTACCCGATGTGTGTGAGCCTCTGTCATTTATGTCTTTAACTGGTTGTATGTCTACTATGTGTGCCTGTGTGTGTAGGTATGTAAGTTGAACATCTGTCGCACTGTACATAGCCAACCGTGCTTTGGGGCCGTCCATAAATGACGTCACGCGATTTTTGACGATTTTTTACCCCCCCCCTTCTTCGTCACACGGCGTCACAAAAAGTCAGACCCCCCCCCCCCCTCAAATATGACGTCACAAAGCTCTGCCCCCCCCCCCCCCCAAAAATATAAAACATGCTTCAAATCGCTTTAAACTATTGTCATGGTAGTGCGTATCTAATGTGGCGCTGCACTCTGATGTAGGAGAAAACATTTATTAAAAAGTATATTTAATTAAGTAGAACGTCTTGTCTATATTTATTTAAAGTTGCGCATTTTGATGTGACGTCAGATTTCTCACCCCCCCCCCCCATCGTCACACATCGTCACAAATGTCTGACCGCCCCCCCCCCCCCCTCGGTGCGTGACGTCATTTATGGACGTTCCCTTATCGGAGGTGTGGGGGAAGGACAACATTGTGCTCGGTACTGATTTAAGGGTTGAGTTGACCTAGTGGAGTCCCAGGACCGGTTCAGATATTCGTCACTGATGTTAGTTGTGGTCGGGAATCGAACCTAAAGCAAGTTTCAAGTTTCATTAATTAGGTTTTGCCCGGTGAGCCATTCGGCTCTTGAATCGGGTGCAACCGCAACAAACAAAAAAACAAAAACATGAACAAAAAAACATCTTAAAGTGAATACGTGACTGAGTGCAAACATAAAATCCAAGAAAAGACAGCAAAATATTGCAGAAAAAGCACCGTACACCAACACTGTGTGCAAAAATCCCAGTGGGATGCAAGTCAAACAACAACAACCACAAGACAACTTAGATGAAGGCCATCAGTCTAACTCTGTACTACAACAAACAAACATGGCCAAACCGAAAAACTTTTCAAAAATCACCAAAATAAAGCCATAAAAGCAATGAAACAGTGATCATGGGAACTGTGACCGAATTTTCACAATTAACGACGTAAACAACATGTACTACCCAAAACCCTGCAGCCATAGCTGGCTGCATGAGTCACTCCACAACACAGCAGGAGCATCGGTTGGAGTGTCAACATTAAGGAACGGAGTGCGCTAACCAGAGCCCACCGCTCCACTCTGCCAGCCAGACGTCTGTTCTGTGTTTCTGCTGTGTCTATTTGTCTAACTGTCTGCGTCTCTGTCTGCTTGTCTATCCGTCTGTTTCTGTCGATCTCTGTGTCTGTCTCTACCTGCCCCTATATCTCTGTCTGCGTGTCTCTCGCTGCCTGTCCATGTGTATCTGATGAGTGTGCTTGCCTGTGCATTGTATCTGACTAGTGCAGGGGTCTGCAACCTTTAAGACATAAAGAGCCACTTGGACCCGTTTCCGAAGGAAAAAATAAACTGGGAGCCGCAAAACCATTGCAACATTTAAAACAAATATAACACTGCATATATTGTTTCTTACCTTATTGCTATATACAGGATCGTGCAGTCAGCTGTCAATCTGAATAAAAAAAGGACTTTTTCACTTAACAATGTAAAATATATTTTTGCAAATTAATAGCTAAATTACCTGGTTAATGGGATTTTTGCTCCTGAACCTCAGTGCACAGTGTCTGCACATCAGGGCTGTAAGACGTCACCTTCATTTTCACACAGGCTTGCAAGCTGTCATCTGTGAGGCGTGATCGATGTTTGTTTTTAATATAGTTCATGTTGGAGAAGACCTGCTCACATACATATGTGGAGCCGAAGATCGACAGGACTCCAAATGCATACTTTTTCATGTTTATATAAGTGTTGGGGATGGCATTCCATGTTTCGAATACAAGTTTGTCCTGTTTGGGAAGGTTTTCAATATCACTCCATTTATGATTCTGAGCCAGAATGGCCTTCTGACGGGCAACATCCTCAAGAGTAGCGGTCAAGCATTTGAACTTGGACACCCATATATCTTTGTCGGCTATATCGGCCAGTTCCATCTCAAGATCAGGTTGACTTACACCTGCAAATGCAGTCATATTCAATAGGGATGGATCGATCGCCAGGGGAGTGACAGGGAAGGATAATGTCGTTTTTTCCTCTCTGAACTCACAGAATCGTTTCCCAAACGAACTTTGCATTGTGGTGATTGCAGACTTGAAATATTCCAAATTTATCGTATCATGACTTTGTTTGAACTCTCTCAAAGAGGGAAAGTGAGACAGTGTACCTCTCTGTAAATCTTTGACAAACACTGTCAACTTGCGCTCGAATGCCAAAACCTCCTCCAGCATGTGCAGGGCTGTGCCTCCTTTCCCCTGAAGGGTTGTATTTAGCGTGTTTAGATGTGCTGTCATGTCTACCATAAAATGTAATTTTTCCAGCCACTCTGGCTGTTCCAGCTCAGCAAAGGTGAGCTCTTTGCTGCCCAGGAAGGTTTTTACTTCTTCCAAACATGTGACAAAGCAACGGCAACGTTATTGCCTGTCACCGGGCGGGCAGTGTGGAGCGGAGCGGCGACCTGTCAGCAGCGGCAACGCCAGAGCAGGTGTCACAGTGCGCCTCCTCCCCTCGCTAGCATCCGCCCCGGAGCCGCGGTCAAGGTTCAAAAGAGCCGCATGCGGCTCCGGAGCCGCAGGTTGCCGACCCCTGGACTAGTGTATAGCTGCACAAAAATGCATGTTTAGGGGTCTTGCTAAATCCCAATGTATGTATGTTGAACTTCTTTCGCACAGTACGTAGCCAACCGTGCTTATTAGGTCTCCTCTTAAAGGAGTTTCAGGTACTTTTTCAGTCCTTTGAAGGTTGGTGGATCACAGCATTTGTGAAGCTTCTAAACCGCGATAGGCTGAGGTGGCCACGAGATGGCAGTACAGCAAGTGGGTTCTTGAATTGTCAGTTTAATTTTAACAACACTTAGAGGACTTTCGCGACCAATATCATCCATAAGAGAGGTTTCATTGGGTTAGATCGCGTAAATATAAATGTGTCGTTAAACCCGCCACCACCCGACACAGCCAATTAGTAAGGTTTGTCACTTAAACAGAACGTGCCAATTCGTTACTAGTATCATCAGCACACCGTTGTGTTGGAGAGCAAACCCACATTTATAATCTCAGTACGACGTTTGAATATACAGCAGTGTGGTATACAGTAGGGTGGGTAGAATAATACTTAGGATAATATTATGGACGAAGGTATAGAGTGGTGTATAGTAATACAGTATATAATTTAATGTTGGGTTTGTCTATGGTAGTATATAGTACGGGGTAGACCCGTGTGATGTAAGAGAAAAAAGTTTAGCTGGAAGCATATTATATTTTTTGCGACGTAGAATTGTAATGTATTACTTGCTGTTAGTAGTTCAGCTTATTGGAAAGTATATTTAGTATACTGATGATACTACGTAGTTTATACTTTAGTTTTTTACGTGGTTGTTTAGCAGAGGTGTGGACTCGAGTCATGTGACTTGGACTCGAGTCAGACTCGAGTCATGAATTTGATGACTTGCGACTCGACTTGGACTTGCATAACAATGACTTTGTCCCACCTATGAGATGTGGACTCGAGTCATGTGACTTGGACTCGAGTCAGACTCGAGTCATGAATTTGATGACTTGCGACTCGACTTGGACTTGCATAACAATGACTTTGTCCCACCTATGAGATGTGGACTCGAGTCATGTGACTTGGACTCGAGTCAGACTCGAGTCATGAATTTGATGACTTGCGACTCGACTTGGACTTGCATAACAATGACTTTGTCCCACCTATGAGATGTGGACTCGAGTCATGTGACTTGGACTCGAGTCAGACTCGAGTCATGAATTTGATGACTTGCGACTCGACTTGGACTTGCATAACAATGACTTTGTCCCACCTATGAGATGTGGACTCGAGTCATGTGACTTGGACTCGAGTCAGACTCGAGTCATGAATTTGATGACTTGCGACTCGACTTGGACTTGCATAACAATGACTTTGTCCCACCTATGAGATGTGGACTCGAGTCATGTGACTTGGACTCGAGTCAGACTCGAGTCATGAATTTGATGACTTGCGACTCGACTTGGACTTGCATAACAATGACTTTGTCCCACCTATGAGATGTGGACTCGAGTCATGTGACTTGGACTCGAGTCAGACTCGAGTCATGAATTTGATGACTTGCGACTCGACTTGGACTTGCATAACAATGACTTTGTCCCACCTATGAGATGTGGACTCGAGTCATGTGACTTGGACTCGAGTCAGACTCGAGTCATGAATTTGATGACTTGCGACTCGACTTGGACTTGCATAACAATGACTTTGTCCCACCTCTGTTGTTTAGTAACTGCAGCTACATACTATTAACATTCCTTCCCTTTGTTAATGCTACCCCCATCCCCTCCCTTTGATGCTGCTAATCCTGCATAATGCACGGGCATAATATGACTTTGAAACCCCCCGCCCACCTCCTACGCATTTCTATAAATATGCTAAATTCCTATTGATATGCAAATTATTTTGTCAAGGCGCTCTTCTTCCACCCCTCCAACCCAGCTTAAATATACGCTCCAAGCTTGGCGCTGTTTCATTCTTCACCTGAGGACGGCTGCTTGCGTTGTGGCCGAAACGTCGTGAGAATTATTTTATTATGTTTTATTTTTTTTATTTTATTACTTCACTTCTACGTGACTTTACCGAAAGAACCAAGAAGAGGGCTACCACCTAATAAATTAAACTAAAAACTAAAAACTGAAACCCCACCCCCCACCCCGCTGGAGGTTTTCCCTCCAGGATCTGGCACCGCCCCTTTTGCCGGTAGGCCGGAATCATCATGGCGGCGCTCAGGTTGAGCCAGGCGGCGTGGCTGTCACCGCTGACACGCGTGAGTCGCTCCCTTGCGGGCTTCAAGACGCCTTAAATAAGTTAACGGCGACGGCCGTCCTTAATCGCCCAGTTGCGTCGATTTAAGAGGTTGTGTGGGCGCCGTTGTGAACGTCCGTCGTACGTTGAGCACGCTCCGCGGTTATCCCGTTCGTCCTACGCTCGTCGCGGCCCGGACCAGGAAAGGGCCTCCTCATGATGTTGTTCGTTGTTGTTGTTGTTGTTATATATGCAGCGCGCCACTCTTGTGCATCAGTCGCGGGAGGTGGCAGGTTGGCTCGTTCTGTCTCTGCCCGTGTCGCCGCGGCCAGGCCGGCGAGCCGCGTGGGTTCCCGGAGTTGTGGTCAAGGTCGAGGGTTTTGGGTCATCTCGAATCTATGTTCAACATCAGCATATTCATCATAAGCTGCATCACCAGCTTCATAATTATCTGTAGCCTCATCGTCAGCCATAAAATTAATCAGCTACGTTGTCCTGAGGCGCCACTGTGGTTTTGAGATGTTAACTACCTCGCCTGGTCTACAGGAGGTCGTGGGTTCGATCCCGACCCTGGCGCCTGCTGCTGCTGTATTTGGAGTTCGCGTGTCTCTTTCCCCGTGGTAGAGTGGATTTTGCTCCGGGTCCTTCGGGTTTTCCCACCACATTTACAATCAACATGCGTTTAGAGTATTTGGCTGCTGTAAATTTCCAAATGATAAGCCACTTCGTTGTGCTATTATTTGTGATAGCCAGGTTTCTTCTGGTAAAATAAAATAAATTTAGTTTATATGTCATGTGAAGGAGTGAAATGGGGGTTCTGGCAATGCAGGGATGGTGAAGATGCACGGAGGCCCAACATCCAGCAGTAGATGGACAATGGCTCGATGAAGTGTCAACACATTTGCTCGACCCAGCCATCTGTCCGGCTTTGCCCCTTGAATTATTGTACAGCTATTTTTTAATCTACTGCTGGATGAAGGTCATAGGGGATGTTTGAGCACGTGTAATACGGTGGTTACAATATAAACTAAACTATAAACTAAGTTTTTTATTTTACCTGGTTCAGCCCACTGAGCTATGTAGCTCTTTTTCAGAAGCGACCTGGCCACACATGATAGCTCAACGAAGTGGCTCATGTGGGAATTCATAGCAGCCAAATATTTTAAACGCACGTTTCTCAGTACAGTACTTGAGCAAAAAAACCCCACGCTCTCGATGTGTCCCGTTTTTACCTCGCAGGGTGTTCTGAGTGACATCAAGCCAGCGTTCCAAAGCATCGTGATCCCAGTGAGAACAAAGAAAAGGTTTTTCATTCCGCCAGCCATCAAAGCCAAGTACAAGCAAGATGTTGACAGAGAGGCACGGGCCCGGGCGGCTGGGGTCGTGCTACGGCAGCAGTATGTGGAGAGGCCCATCAACATCACCTGCACAGGTGGATGCCGCCCCACACGCGCTGCTTACGCTCTTCACCTATGAGGGCTGCCCTGGCTGTTACACGGTAGTGCAAAGGTCTGCAGGTTACTGGCTGGCTCAGGAGTCGGAGCAACTGAGTTGGCACCGCTGGTATTCTGGGTTCGAAAACCGGATTTTTAAAGGTAGCGAGTTCATGGTTTTGGCCCTGTCATCATTGCATAAAAAAATTTACTCGTAAAAACAAAGTTTTTCACTATAAATCCTTTATATGCGTGGCGGCTAGAGTCCTCTCGTCCTCTGGCTTAAAATGGCTGCCACCTATGGGTCAGATGATTGCCTGGCAGCATTAAGCAATTGGTAATTAAATATAAAAAAAAAATCCTAAAAAAGTGTAAAATTTTACACATTTTTTTTCACGAAAATGAATTGTCACGCACAACGAGTCTGTGTGGAAAATGTCAGCTCGATTGGATCACGGGAAGTGGGTTAAAAAACGACCGAAAGATTTGCACAGTCGTAAGCGCGTAAGCAAGCGAACTTAATATAAAGGATTTAAATAAATAAAAAACGACCGAAAGATTTGCACGGTCGTAAGCGCGCAAGCAAGCAAGCAAGCGAACTTAATATAAAGGATTTAAAAACGACCGAAAGATTTGCACGGTCGTAAGCGCGCAAGCAAGCGAACTTAATATATAGGATTTAAAAACCCCATGACATGGAAATTGGTTCCGTCACAATTCGGCTTAATTGCAGCTTTGAGAATTTAAATTGTCAGTGCGACTTGCAGTGCGATGAACGTTACTCTCGGTGGCAGAATGGGTGGAAAAGTGCTGTCCCCCTAATGTATTGAACAGGGGCTACACGAAGGGATCTCAGTAGTAGCTCTGTAATATCCGTTTCCGTAGGACGTTCTCTGACATGAAGGGTTGCACTGTTCTGCGAGAGATCCAGATGAATAAAAAAAACTTAGTGGAAAGTTCTTTAACGATGGCATGTCATAAACACAGTAGGGCCTGTCTTGTTGACCCATACCAAGACTCTGTGACCTGAGCTGCCCAACACAAGATTGAAGCTTCATCAGGGGTAAAAAAATACTGTATCAGTCATTGTACATGGGTTAATGCACAAATGAAAATAACATTCCTTTTTATGTCCCACAGCCGGCATCTTTGATGGCTATGTCCCTCCGGAGGGAGACAGCCGACTGACGTCAATGAGCTCAGAAGGCCTGAAGCAGCGTGCCATGCAGATAAGGCAGACTGCAGCTTCACAGCTTGCGTGAGTTCATCAGGATGATGCATTCGATTGGCCAGTGCACAATTCTCCAGAGAAGATGCACACGGTTGTGTATTTCTTTACAGAATGTTTCGCTGATGTAAAGTCTGATAATGTATTCACAATGTTGTGGGTGGGGATGCATGAAGGGAAGCGTACACGTGTTACTTCGCTAGTTTGTACGGATAGATGTTTCACTTCCCACATCGGCCTAATAATTCAAACTCTCATTAATGTGTATGTTTACATGTATGCAGCGCTTTGTTAATCCACAGCTGGATGAGGGCCTATATAATCATGGAGATCATGTTTTTTTTAAACTGGACTTTACACTATTTAGTGCGGGTTGGTGATGGCAGAGAGCATATGCTTGGGAGCTTAGATTAAAATAAAACAATGTATTTCCTTGCACGTCTCTATTTCTCACCATATCATTAACATCCATTAATTGTTCCGAATAAGCTACATATAACATCAAATAGTCCAAAGTAACATGTTCTTATGCCTATGCCACCCCCCATATCTATATACGTTTTTGTCTCATATGCAGGATTCGGAAGGTAAAGGAATACGATGATGGATTTAGCACTAAAACGTTTCCCACCAAGGTCCAAGACATTTACGTGGAAGCACATGATTGCCTGGTGAAGTAAGTCGCAGCACCTCGCACCGTAGCCCAGCTCAAGCATTCACGGCTCTATCCCTTGGTTTGTGTCATAACGTGACTTGTCATGCCCGATCGATGCTTTGCAGTTTCAACAAAGTGAGACTGCACCAGCTGGTGACAGAGCGATGTTTCCCGGTGAGAAAAGCACTCTGCACAGCACCCGTAACATGTTCCTGTTTGTTCGACACACAGCTTGAGCTGATTCTTGTACCAGTTGCACTGCAATTGTACTGCAATTGTTTTATATAACAAAAATTATTAAGATATGGTCTTCAGTTTGCAACTATATAAAGTGTGAAATATGCAAATGCTCCATTGTAAATACTAATGTTATTATATGATAGACTCAGATGCATGAATGATAAGAGATTTGTTTGCTAATAGCCAGTAATATGAGCTTGATAGAGCAGCAATATCCCATTTTTAATCACAAATCCAAAGCCCATCATCCCTCTGAGCTGAGTAAAGTAAGCACGTCCTTGTTAAGGTCGTTTCACTCTGTGCGAACTTGGCTGTGCAATGTAGAAATTGGTCCCTGCCATAGGGAAAATAGATGTTCTACCAGTTAAATAGGTCTTCCAAATTGGAAGTCGATAATCAACGTGAGGGATACTTTAACTTTTGAATGCGTTATATCAAAAGTCACATTAAGCACAAGCCCCTTAATAAATATTTTATCAACATATATCAATGCACTTAATACTCTTTGTTTTTCCTTACACTTGCCCGATCAGGAAATGGTGCGAGGGAACCGGCTGAAGACGCTGCGCTGGCGCTTTCTGGAGTCCCTGGAACCCCCACGTGTAGTGCACGTGCGGTGCCCCAAGACTATTGACCCCGGCAACCTGTACGGGCAGGTCACCGTGCGCCTGCTATCCAAGCAGGTCAGCTTTCACCCCCAAACTCTGCACGTGCCCCCCCCCCCCCCCCCCCACTGTGCCGTTGCTAGGCAATTTGTATTACGTTTTTGCAGAAAGTTCAATATATATTAATGCCAGCACTGAGCAGAGATGGCGACTTGGCATGCGATGCTAGCCACACAATCCCCCGTGTACCGTGTTGTATTAATTGATTGCACACGGGCAGTAATTATCTCATCATTATACAGAGGGAGAGTTTTTTTCTCTGTAGGATTCAGCATCGCCTCCTTGGCTCCCACTGTAGCACCGCGCATTGTGCTGTCACATTCATATTTGCCATCTTTGCCACAATGCTATTATGTCTCTTGTTTTGCCCGAACAATGGCCTGAATGACGCCTCATCTGCATGGGCCTGCAGACGATGGCCCTGTATGACCGCTTCGGACGGCTCATGTATGGCAGTGAGGAGGTGCCCAAGGACGTGCTAGAGTATGTGGTGTTTGAGAGGCACTTGCCCAACCCTTATGGCAACTGGAGGCTCCATGGCAAGATCGTGCCACAGTGGACGAAGGAGAAGGACCCCATCATTAAGGTGCTCACAGCACAGCTGCACATTTTACATGCAAAAAATCTGCAGCTGAACAGCGCAATCCACAGCAATTAGAATTGTTTTTGTTATTTATTGGAATTAAGTATGCTTCGGTCAGTCATTGCCATCATTACATATTGGGTCCTTTAGACTCAGGGGTCCCCAACCCCCGGGCCGCGGACCGGTACTGGTCCGTGGCCTGTTAGGAACCAGGCCGCACAGCAGGAGGTGAGAGCGGTGAGTCCGCACGTGGTCCACCCATTATTTAATTTACCACTTCCGTCCGCGACTTTTTCCCACACTGCGAACTTGTCTCAGTCACAGTTTTGGTGAGCCCACAAGCTAAACCCTAGCCACAATGAGTAAAAAACCAACGTCGCTGGAGAGCTTCTTTGAAAAGGAGGAAAGATCCAATGATGAACCCCCCACCATGAAAAAATTGTCTTCCACGAAACCGGTACCTGGTGCCCAAAAGGTTGGGGACCGCTGCTTTAGACAACTGGGAGTCAATTCACACATTAGCATCATAGCTTAATAAAACTTGTAAATGGCATGTACTGTTGCATCGCAGCTGTTATTTTGGCATACCCATGATGCTAATTTTCACAATCTCTTTTGCAGACAATAATGATTCCTGGACCCAAACTGCACCCATGGACAGAGCTGGATGAGACCATGGTTGAGCAGAAAGCTCCTGCTCTGCAGTGGTACAAATGAGCGACAGATTTCTGCCATGGGCAAATGACCTACAACTCGTTTGCATCTTATTGGAAAGGAAACCCTCAGTCATAAGTGGGATGTGCTGATCACGAATGCACAGCTCCTCAATGAGACCATAGTCTCTGCAAGCAATGCCTTTGGCTCCTGTGATTTCTGGCAGACAGAATTGACACTGATTTCTTGTGCTTACCATGGCCTTCGAAACCATCAATGACCAGCTAAATGCCAAGAATTATGGTTTGTAAATAAAGTACACATTGTTTGGGTGTTGCATGCTTCAGTATGGCTCTGTGGAATGCCTCCGATTGTGCGCAAACACATTGGCCACCCTGGTGGCCTTTAGTGCGCCCCTGACGTGCGGACCCCGACAATACACACATGTGACAACACCCCTTGCAGGCGGTGTGGCAGCCCTGACACTGATGTCTTATCGGTGAAAGTGCCCCCCCTCTTAAAATTAGTGAAGAACACTGCTAATATGTCTTCCATGCATCAAGTGCTTGCAGTCCAGACCGCTCTGGCAACATACTGTGATCCGATTTAAGCCAACACATCCTTCAAAGAGCAGTTGGTCTTTGTTTAATCAGCTGAGAGCCTGGTAATATATCAAGCGTACTTTGCACAAGAGACGTGTGCTCAATGTCAGGAATAACAAAGCAGATAAACATCGTTAAAAGAAGACGTGACCACAATTATATTGACCCGTAGATAGCTATGCCAACTATATTGACAGGTTAATGCAGTGTTTTTATTTGAATGTATTGTGTAATATGTTGATTTAAAAGTAACAAACAGTAGTGTGGACACTTGAAAATAATTGCAGGTTAATTGTTGCCAATGAGTACCACTTTCAGTAAACCCAAATAATTGGGGAAAATAACGACCATGTCTGTGAATGATGACAAAGTACTGTATTCTAAAAAACCAGATCCTGCCAGAATGTTCCACGAGCAATTGAAAAGCCAGTGACTTAAGCTTAAATTATAATCAGGCAGTGGGTGGAGTGGTGGCGAAGTGGTTAGTTTTCTTCACTATGAAACCGGTTGCCCCAGTTTGTTTCCCAGCTATGGCTGACATCGATGATGGGTGAACACGATCTCCCACTGTCCATAGCAAAATACTGTATGGTCAAATCTCTCCCGAGGATAGAAAATATTTTAAAACGGCTTTTATTTGAAAAAGGGCTGTAACTAAGAACACAGCAAGGGGCAAGGTGACAATGGTTGATTAACTGCTTCGATGCTTCATCAGCCATTACTCGTATGTATTTTGAACTTCTTTCACACCGTTCGTAGCCAACCATGTTAATCGGAGCTGTTGACAATGACAGGCTGACATTACCATTGCTATCAATGCCCTTTAACACAATTCGATTCTTAACAATTTGACTTCAACACTGCATCTCTACAGTTAGAAATTCGAAATCCTTTCGGGTGCTTTTGTTTTTCTTGGCTGTTATTGGTCAGCAGCCCTGCGAGTTGTTTCTGCCCGAGGCCCATATCATTAAATTAAGAGCATTAACATGGCATTAGGAAAAGTCAGCTTTGTTTTACAGTGCGGCTCTGTGGCCCCCTCATTAAGTCAATGTATGAAACCCATTGGCAAAAAGGTTTGTAATATGCATTTTCCCACCCTTGATATCCTTGACGTTGCAACATGCATGAAAACACGAAGCCAATTTTTTTTATGCAAAGTTAAATGTTTATTTTTCCAGTGTTGACAAAACAGCAATGTGAAACATTCCTAGACTGGAACTCAATCGCGACATGTAATAATTTGCGCTTATTCGACACCTTTCACAATGTTTTTCAAGGGACAAATCGTGTCACAATGCCAAACATTAAATTGAGAACTCGACTAAAACTTGTAATCTTAACTATTGTCACCCTCAAACAGAGGGCCTTCCAGTGTAAATCCAGTTAACTTTATACTCTATAAAAGCTTAACCTTTAACCCAGCAAAGTAATATAACTTACAGTGTCCAGCATTTACATTTTAGAAATGTTCCCGACTCCGACCAATATCATGAAAGTGACCGGTTAACATTTCACATCTGCAAGCAATCCGCAACCAGAATTTGTGTAAATAAAGGCGAAAGTAGACATTTGTTTAACAACTGGTTTTAAAATGCTACTTATAAAATATTTGCAAATGCTTGACTGTGCGTGTTTGAAACAGTTGGTCCGATAACTACACATGCATAAACAAAAACCTTCACCCTCCTACACCAAAAGCACACTGAAAACATGTGGCCCAGCCATCTCTTCTGCACAAACCAACAATGTCCACTTGCCACGCAGGCAACGTTGTGCCTGCCTCTCATGATTCGGCTCCAGACCGAGGTGGCAACACACTCCAGTCTCTGGTTTCATAGTCTCGGGTGACGTGTGAGGCAGATGGATTCATGAGCAAGTTCTCTATCTTCAACCAACAATCGGCGCATGTAGCTTCCCAGGAGAACTGGTCTGCCGGGAGCCCAGCCCATTGCCATTCATAAGTTGCCTTGTAAATTATAAACTTTCCTCCACGTTCCAATCATTTCACCCTATACAAATCATTCGAGTTCGGAACTTCAGATCCTCAAACTTTGGTCACGACCCACCCCACCAGGCAAAAAGGAGACATTTCAAGCTAACGGGTCCTGATGTTCTGCTCCTCGAAGAGTCTGGAAAGGGACATTGCCATGGCTTTGGCCATCTCCTCGTCGTCCCGCTGCTGTGCCACGTAGCGCTCGTACCAGCGTTCGTACTCGTCGTTTGCCAGCGGCGTGTCGAACACGGCGTCGTAGTGGCCGTTGCTGAGCCAGCTGAGCCAGATGGTGGGGCCATCCTCATCGTTGCCCTTGCCGAATCGGTGCAGCATGGTCGACACGGTGGGACAATTGGCGCTGCCACCTGTGGTGAGTCGAACTCCCACGCCGAGCATCTGGCTCATGGCCGTGAGCTCCGGGTAGCCGGCCCACGCGCCGTTCTGCGCCGCGGCCACGATGAATTCGCCCACGTCTCCCTCGATGAGGGCACCGAACTCGTCCAGGTGGTCCACGATGTGGTGGATCGTCTGCTCGCGGAGCTCGGCGTGCATGTCTTGGCTGCCGTACACCGCCTTCGACACGGCCCGGTACAGGCAGTTGCCGTCCGGGATGATGTGAAATCGGTAGCGGCTGCTGGAGCGCAGGTAATCGTCCTGCTTCTCCATTTCTGAGCGGTGGTCATCCTGCTTGCTGCTGATGCTGCTGCTGCTTTTGCTGGTGGTGGTGGTGTCTGGAGTTTTGTGATGCGTGGTCACGGATGATGCATCAGGCTGCTTGCCACCACGATGATGACCCCCCGGTGCGCTGGCCACGTGGAGCACGGCGGTGGTGGCCGTGGTGGTGGCATCCGTGGTGGTGGTGGTGGCCGTGGTGGTGGCGGCATCCGTGGTGCCAGCGGCCAGCTCTGTGGGCTGGGGCTGGGGGGGCTCGACTTCCAAGCTCGACTGGCGGACGCACGGCACCGACAGCTGACTCCGAAGCCTTTCGCTCACGGGGGGGATCGCCTCCACCACCACCGGCGGCGGCGGCGTGCGGACACTCCGGAGGCTGGGCGACCGTGTCGTCTCGTCGCCACGTTGTCCACCCCCCACGTCTCCTCCAGCAGAGCGCGCGTTGTGTGCAGTGGCGGGCTTGAGGTGCAAGCGACCCCAGGGTTTCTCTGCGCAGCATCTCTGCCCCTGCTGCTGCTGCTGCTCATCCTCCTCCTTCTCAGCCCTTGTTCTTATCCAACAATCGTCGTTGTCGTCGTCGTCTGGGCAATAACCAACGCACGTGGGGGTGGTCACCTCCGGATGATGAATTCGCGAGTTGGGGCTGAGCTCGAACCTCATGCCGGTCAGGAACGAGATGGTGTCCCTGGCTGGGCTGGCCGACCCAGGGTGGTGGTGGTGGTGGTGGACGCTGCCAGCTCGTCCCATCACCATGACGGGCACGACCCTCTCTCGAGCCGGCCCGGGCTGCGTGGAGAACGCGGCGGTCCTCCTGGGCATGATGATCAACGAGGCCCTCTCTGGGGCCACCGAGTCGTGGCAGTAGGTGGACAGGGCCGGCATCTCTCCTCTGTTGGCGGTGTACAAACACGGTACAAAAAAAAATTCAGAGCACTGATCCCCCGACCTGTCGACAAAACCACTAGCCCTCGGCTAATCCGCTTTCGCCGAAGGAATGTCGAGAAAAAACACGAGTTGTAAACTCTTCGTCGGCGTCCGGGTCCCCACTTTTATTGTTCAACAACAACAACAACTCCCTTGGCCGTTCTCTGGCGGTGGACGTGGTCCCCCGTCTCTTTTATCGCCCCGAAAAAAAACTTACTGTCAACTCCTCCTCCTCCACAGCTCTCTCTCTCTATCTCCTCTCTCTCTGTACACGGTGGGATTATAATAAGCGGCTCGCGTCACGGCTGCAGCAAGAGTTTAAATATATTCGCCTTACGTGCTCGGGTTAAAATTACAGAGAGAGGGCCCACTTACGTGATGCCGGAACTCTTCCAAACTTGTCTCGGTCTGTTTACGTTTCACCACCCACTACCTCCCTCCCTCCCTCCAGTAAGCGCTTACTTCACAAGTATTAATGGCACAACAATAATATATACAACAGTACCGTGCCGTTTAAAAGATACAACTAAACCAATTTGCGTGCCATCCGCGAATTGTAAACACGCCGACATTGCAAAATGGCCAAACGGCACAGGCGTGCAGGAGGCGTTCACCTCGTCCTGCTGTCTGTGTGTGTGTGGACGCCTTTTAACTCTCTACATGAACAACATACAACACGGGAAGCCTTCTAGAACGTGGGATGTTACCACCGCCCCCTTGCCTGCCTGAACCACACCTCGCCCGGTGCTGTTCCGCAGTGGCGTCGTTAACTTCGTTGACGCTCTCCCACCCCCTCTACTGGCGAGCGATGGCGATCAATGGGGATGTGTTGTGGGGTGGTGATGGGATGGTGGTGGGGGAAGATAATCCTCCATCGATTGTGGTTGTCCAGAACAAGAGAACGTGCAACGACGCAATGCCTCACCCCCCCTCCCCGATCTGCACAAACACGAAGGAGACTTCGCAGCCGATACACTCCGCCAAGGTTGTAGCCATGGACTCAACAATTTGAAAACAAATTTCCTGCCTAAAATATTTAAAAAATTCACTAACACATAGGATGGACTTTTTATTTATTTTTTACAATAATGTCTAATAGTGTATTGTATTTACATTGCTTTGTTTATTTTTTACCTTTTCTTGATTCATTGCATGTAATGGCAGAGGTGAGGTATTAATAATGCACAACAACCATAACCACAATCATATAAACAGAAATCTATTTTATAGCAATATATTGGGGGGGGGGGGCATTTCGAGCATATTTGAATATTGGGAATGTGCCCCCCCCCCCCCCCCAATATAATTATAATTACGGTCTTGCACTCCACGTACTCCTGGCCGGCTCAAACCACCCCAAACGTAAAAAAAACATTGTGGCTGTAGCTCTGTGCCTAAAACGTCGGCCGTACGAATGGAGAAGAATCGTCCAACAGAAGAGCGAGAATGGCTCCCACCGTGGCTGCCAATTCCATTCCCTCCTCTCGACGGGCTGCGTGCCCAACGATGGCGAGGCAGTGTTCAGCGCGGTGACGACTGCGTTCCACTGCTCGGACAGTACTTAAAATGCCATTTATATTACTCATCGCTGAACTTTATCCACACTTTAAACTCACCGCGTTCATGAGACAACGCTTGTCAGAGCCTCTCTCTGTGTGTGCGCTGCACGACGCTAAAGAGCACACGTGTCGGTGGGTCTCCAACGTGGCATGTTTGTGTGTCTTTGTACCATTCTAGATTAGAAGTTTTCGTGACTGCAAGGATTTCATACTCTTTGGTTTTTTCGGTAAAGTCACGAAGGTAAAAAATTCTAAATAAATTAAATCACGACGTTTCGGAGGAAGCTTGTGTTGCCTCCGAAACGTCGTGATTTAATTTATTTTGATTTCTTTACCTACGTGACTTTACCGAAAAAAACAAAGAGTATGTCTTTGTACCAATTAGTCGTTACATCCAATTCTTGAGTGTATTTTTTTTAGCACAATTATCCCAGTGAGCCGATTTCGATTCCTGGCCCATGTTCACATCAAGTGATTCGTGCTTGGTCTTCTCTCTCCAGGTAGAAGCGCCCTGAAATGAAAATCGGCGAATGGGAGCGGTACAAACGGAGGATCTGTTTGGTGCATGTGGACTGGCCTCGTTAAATATGGCTTACTGAGTTTGTCTTCACATTGTTTCGGGTGCTTTGCTTCAGGATATGCAATGTTCTGTGTGTGTATTTAAAGGATTGCGTATTTTTTAAGGACGTGACGTTGAGACAGCTTATCTGCAACGCAAAGCAACTGGTGTGTTGTCCTGCTGCTATGGCGAGCGTCTTCATCCCTGCGGATGGATCATGTCCGAGAAACATCAACAGTCAAACATAGCCCGCGATGTTGGGAGATGACCTTAAAGACTTGTTACGTGGAAACTGCTTTGCCATTTTCCTCGTCTGAAGGAGCGAGCTTACCACGATATCTGTGAGAGCATGAAACTGTCGTGTTGTTTTTTTTTATATGCACGATCAAAACAAAAGAAAGTAAAAAGCAAGAGATCAAAACGTTTCCCTTCTCAAATCAAGCAAATAGAAAACAATTCCTCGTTTGTCTCCCCAGCGCATTGTCTCGATACACATGCATCAGTGACCGGCTGCACAAAAACCTTTAACTTAAAGTTGTCCTGGAGTTGTCCTTTAAACCTTGAACCCATGTGTACTTATCATGTATATAATCTCTACCTTCCGTGTTCCCATTTTCCCGACTCCCCATGTAACTAACTATAAACTATTTACAATTTTTATTTGACCAGGTAAGGCCCACTGAGGAATATATAGCTATTTTGCAGAAGCGACCTGGCTATCACAAATGATAGCTCAACGAAGTGGCTTATCATCACGTGGAATTTTATAGCAGGCAAATACTCTAAACGCGTGATGTTGATTCTAAATGTGGTTGGGAGGAAACCGAGAAAAATCCACGCGACCCTGGAGGGAGAGAGAGAGACACACGCAAACTCCACATACACAGCAGGCGTCAGGGTCGGTGTCGAACCCACGACCTCCTTGTATACCAGGCGAGGTAGTTCACATTTCATAGCCACCGTGGCACAAATAGAACGGCACTCGTCGCTGTTGGCAGCGCTAAGCCAGTGTTGGAAATTCCGTATTTCCATTGCCGGTCAGCATTTCCATTAGGCACCCACCATTGACTTGACTTCATATAAACAGTTTCTTATTTATACAGACCCTGGCAAGAAGATATGGGCGTAGTCAACACACGACAGGGATTTGAATTCTCAAAACTTCTGATTGGGGTTTCCACCAACAATAACCACATGCAGGGAGGCCACGAGCGATGCTATTCCTGTGATACTTTCTGTACACACTATACTCCTGTATAGCTTGTATCATGCCTATTCACATAGCTATGTAGTATTTTGTATTCTTTGTTCTTTCGGTAAAGGCACGTAGAAGGGAAATAAAATAATAATAAAATAATAACATTATCACGACGTTTCGATTGCAACACAAGCAATCATCATTAGGTGTGAAAATCACAGCAAGAAATTGTTTGGTTTTCACACCTGATGACGATTGCTTGTGTTGCAATTGAAACGTCGTGAGAATTTTATTGTTTCATCTTTATTATTTCCCTTCTACGTGACTTCACCGAAATAACCAAGAATATGAATCCCTGCAGTCACGAAAGCTTTAAATCGAAATGTAGTATTTTATCAGCCTTCTTTCCAGTTGTCAAGTTCTGATATGATTCCAAATCCACCGTGGAACCCCAACGTGTCGTGTTGCTTTGGTTATAAATTTACGGTGTCAATATTATTTTATTAGACATATATTTGGTATTAAGCAGATAGGTTTCATACCTTAATAACATCACACACAACTTAGTACTGTAACATTTATTAAACAGGCCTTGTTCCGTGATTAAATCGAAACCAGTCCAGATTTTTCCTAAACGAATGTTGCTGGACATTCGTCCAAAAGGTCCATAAGGTAACGGAACGAAGTAGTTTTTATTAAATTTCTGATGGGACATATATTACTAGTATTTTTCCAGGTCTCGCTTGCAAGACCACTTAGGTGAAATAAATGAACCTAAGTGGAATCGTCCAATTAGTTTGGCATTCATGGCGCTGAAAGACAAACATACTTAATAATCTAAGAGAGAGGGACATTTCCTATACACGTTTGGCAGTTCGCCAGCATTACTTTTAAAACTAATGTCGGCACCGGTCCAGAGTTTTTCGCGTATTATACCACAAATGTTGACATTACACACTCCCAGAAGGCCCGCGTCGCTGATGGGATGTGCAAAATATACGTCTATATTTTGTCTGTGGAGGGGACAAGGGGACAGATATGGGGAGGCGAATTGTCTGCTTCGTTATTTGATCAACTTAAGGCATTTGTTTTTATAACCCGGCCACCACTCCAACATTGCAAACCCGACCAGCTGCCCACGAAGATTGTCTGTCGATGTCCCCACGTGGACCCCGCCCGCCACGCCCCGCCCCCATGACTCCCCCCCCTGCCCCGCCCCCATGACTCCCCGAGCGTGCCCACGTGATCCCCCCTCCTCCCCCCGGGCACAGCACGTGACCCAGTTGCCATGGCGACGAGGCGACGCGGGGCTTCGGCCCTGGGCGAGTGTGCGAGCGCCGTGTGCGAGGGACGCCAGGACGCGGCGCTCGCTCTGCACGGCCTCTGGCACACGGCCGGGACTGCCAGGTATGGCGATCAGGGCGCCATCAGTGCGCAACAAACCACTCCCCCGCCCCCCCCCAGCCCTCACCGCAGCTGTTCACGGCGAAAGGCCTATTCGCCGTAGGCTTCTGCCGCCATCTTAAAGAGGTGTTCTGCCGCTATCGTGCGCATGCGCAGTGGACATTACGTAATGAGTGAGTGATGACGTCATACCCACGCGGAATGAGATTGAGACATACGTCGTCGCTGCAGAGATTTTTGTCGTCACGCTGCAACCTCGATAATGATGCAACAATACGTGGAACAAAACGCCCTTCTGTCTATGTGTGCGTGCATAAATACTGTGGATATATATTTACTTTACACATCCCTTCAACCACACGGCTTCTGGGAGTACATAGTTAAAACACCATTATTTTATTGTTTTATATTTTTTAATATTTTTTTTATTTCCCTTCTACGTGACTTTACCGAAAGAACCAATAATATAAAACACCTTTGTTGCAACACAAACCCTGGGCCGGTTTAGATTCTGATTGGCTTAAACCCCATAGGGTCGTCCTTAAATGACGTCATGCACCTAGGGGGGAGGGGGGGTCAGACATTTGTGACGAGGGGAGGGGGGTTGAGAAATGGGACGTCACATAAAAATGCAAATCTTTAAATATAAACAACACATTCAACTGAATTAAATATAATTGTTATAACAACACTATTTTTTAAAATAAATGTTAATTATTAATTATTTGAATATTTTAATTTACTAAGGTCACCTTTTATTTATTCCATGAAGAAGCATTTAGCTTCTCCATGGGAGAATGGAGAAGCATAAATTTAGAAAGAAAAAAAATTATTGTCATTAAACATTTTATTTTAATGATTCTACCAGGACTTTTCATTCTGTGGAATTAACTTAGCAGTTCAGCAATTTATATGACTGTAGCCTGTAATTACTATGAAGGTTTGTCTTTCAATTTGACTTAATGGACTCTTTTATCATAAAGTATTTCTGGACTTTGATTCGGATAAAATAAAAAGTAGTGCGTGCTTTGTTTTCCGTATGTATTTACGTTTGTATTCACTCATCATACGCTGACTCACACATCATACACTCACTCACACTACCACTGACTCACAACATACACTGGGAGTGTCATGCTGCCAGCTATGGCTGCAAGTTTGGTCGTACATGTTATGTATATCGTTTATTATTAAATTTTAATCAAAGTTCCTATGATTACTGTTGTTACATTGTATTTTATAGCTTTATTTTGGTGATTTCGAAAACATGGTTAAGCCATGTTTCTTGCGGAAGTGCGGAGTTGGCCTGATAGCTTGAATCTAAATTGTCTTATGGTTGTTATTGTTTGACTTGCATCACACTAGGATTTTTGCACTCAACGTTGTAATACGGTGGGTTTTTTTCTGGAAGATTTGCTGGTTTATCCAGGATGTTTCTGTTGCGCGTCGTCGCTTTAAGATGTTCTCTGTTCATATTTTGTTTGTTGCGGTTGCACCCGACTCAAGAGCCGCATGGCTCACCTAATAAAAGAAACTTGAAACGTTGAACTTCTTTCGCACCGTACGTAGTCATCCGTGCTAATCGAAGGTGAGGGGGGAAGGACAACAACACTAAAAACAAAAAGCAGTTCTCTCCAAACAGGTTGAGTTGTCATGAAAGCCATTAGCGGTTTAGCCTAGGACACAATCCTTGGGCCAAGAGACTCGGTATGATGCCTTTGGTATTGTGTTACAGGCTCTTGCTTGAGCTTTTTCAAGCCATTTAATGTCTTATTGCGTAACATATTCAACAAGTAGATTTTTTCGTGAGCAAATGCACGTCGTTACTTGTACGGGTCTTCCAGAGCTTGATCACTGGAAAATGTAGAGTACAGTCCAGTATTTGAAGGACTGCATCATCGATTCACAGAGACTGATAAGCTGATGGCATTCACAGCACCCAGTAGTGTAAGAGCCACAAGGCAGGTACAAATTGTGCAACAACTCGCCGATTACTGTGACTTGAACACAGTTGTCCTAACTTAACAATCCAATTATATCTTTTCAATCACTGAGGAATAACTACTTCATGGTATTTCCCCATTGCGTTTTGGCGACTGCGTGGAAATTTACGCAACCTTGCTCACTGCACAGAGCTCACCCGTAGCATGGGAAATTGCTCCAGTGGAAGATAATGAGGGCCACATTTTATAAGCTGAACGAAAGTCATCAGTTGTTTTCCTATGGACAGAAAGGGGGCCTTGTCAAATGAGTGTTGATATTTTTTCCATTTGCTTAGGTCCACCAATGGAAATTAACAGGGGAACTGTTTTTCCCCATAAACAGAGCTTCACCCAATTACTTAATATCAAACCTCCCAGCGTGGTGAAAAGTCACTGCAAGCCCTTCTGCTCCATGCCTGTATGTCTCTGCTCTCTCCACCCGTCTCTCCCTTCCTCCCTCTCTCCCACCGCTCAGACCTTGCCTGGCTGAGTTCCTAGAGCTCAACCTGTTTGGAGAGAACAAGGCAACGCAGACGGAGGCGAGCGACATCTGCACTCTGCAGGAGCTCAGGGCCACCGTTCGCACGCTCACGCTGGTGAGGAGCGCAGCTCTTCGGTGTCCGCCGCTGCGGATGCTCTTGGTGTCGCGTGGCGCATGTTCATCGGTCATCGGGCCCGTGCTATTTCTAAAGGCATAATTTGTATTTTAGCGGACAAGATTGGTCGAAAACGTGAAAAAGTGGACCATGGTGGGCCCTGAGGAGTGGCGGTTGGTAAATCTTGAGTTGCAGGGTGACTCTATGCAGAAGCCACAACCTCTATGCTGCTAAGTCAAGCACTGATATCTAGATTTGAAGCTTTCGTGACTGCAAGGAATCATCTTCTTAGGTTTTTTCGGTAAAGTCACGTAGCTAAAACATCAAAATGAATGAAAATAAAATAAAATAAAATAAAAAATCACGACGTTTCGGAGGCAACACAAGTCTCCGTCATCAGGTGGGACCGTCACAGCCAGATTAGCTGCATCAAGTGAGGCAATGATTCAAGATGTAATCCCTTAAAAGCGAGTTGAGGGGGGAGGGAGAGGGAGGGGGGAGCTCATCAGACTATGGTAGCCAATGAATGGAACGTATCGGGAGGGAGGGGGGGCGAGGCCAAAAGGGTGGAGTGATTAACCTTGGGCCTTGATTGTGTCTGATGAAGTGCATTCCAGGTGGTTTATCTAAATCGAACCACTGAGCTCTTTGCAAAGAAATGTGCTCAGTGGGGCACTCAGAGTGAGTGATGCATGAGCACAGCTGTGAGGGAGAGCATGTGGAGATACCCTTGCCTCTCGGATTGGTATCACCGTTCATCGCCTATAAATAGAGGAGTCTCAGAACAACTGAGTCACCACTAATAACCGCCGATTGATGCAGGGCTTTTAAAAGCCATCATTGTAACTATTGGCAGATAGAGAACTCGTGTGCAGGGCTGATGATGATAATAATAATTATTATTTTTTATAATTTTCAACCTATTATTAACTTTTGGAACTATTACAAATATTATTAACGGCAGAAACATTTTCTTATGCAGTTTTAAAGCGACGTGATGTAGTTATTTGTATTTTATTGGACTAAGCGGTTGGGTATTTAAAAAAAAAATCCTTGCAGTTCATCTCTGGGAAAGGACCCTGTTTGTTTCTAAGAGACATTGTTGCGTCTGAAGAAGTTGTTATCACGGTCCATTTGTGACATTGTTAAATAACACGCACTTTAAACACATCACCTACACGGAGATACAGATAAGGGAACACATGGATTAGAGAACATATGCAAAGTTAGAGACATCATATTGACTCTGAAGAAGAGTTCGTGGACTTGGGCAGAAACCCATTGCTAGAGAGGATGATGGATGATGGTCAAGAATAAAAAAAAAGGAGCCAAAGGAGGGAACATGATCGAGGTAGGAACTGCCGAGGAGATGGAGCGACGAAATCATCTCGTGTGCAGGTGCGAGGTGGATCGTTATATCGCAGAACTTGAGAGATGGCAACAGCTTTAAGCGGTCTTGATCCAGCAGTGGATTTATCATGGTGGACGACAATGGTGATGAAAACGTGACACATGACAGTAGTGTTTCCAATAAAGATGAGGAATTTGAACCAAACCATAATTACAACCAAAATCGTAATCCAAGCAGTGTCCATCACGTCAACTATTTATACGTAACCTGACCCTGAACTTGACCCTGCCATGAGCAATAGCCCATGCCTCAGTTCTATCTTTAAACCTAGCCTTACCCCGAAAAACAACCGTGGCCCTTGCCATAACCGAACTCTGGTCCTAACGTTAAATCCGTGTCCTAAAACCAAACCCAAGTCATAGTCCTTGAACAAACCCGAACTCTGTCTCCTAACATAGCCCCGGACCTACCCTCTTAAATCAAACACAAATACGATTCCTAGCCTCAACACAAGCACTACTTTTAGCCATGATGTTTGTGATTATAAACCGATACTCATGGAATGAATTGAACTGACGGGGTGAGCCTTTCTCACTGCATGTTACGCGAGAAAGCGAGGGGAAGCCGTGAGTGCAATGTGAGCGGCGCTTCAGGAGATGGCGCCGCACTTGCATTTGCAGGCAGGTTTGAGGCTCATTCCCCTCAAAAAGACAAAGATCCCCCCGTATAGCTTGAACAGACTGCTGCGGAAAGTGCTGTTAGCGAGCACCTATGAGGGCCAGCACCGCACACGAGGGGGTGGGTGGCCAGCACCACACCCGGTCGCCTTTGTATCCCCAGTGGCGATGTTTACACACCGCACCAGGTACTTATTTCGAGATTGAGTCGACCTAGCAGAGGCCAAGGACCGGTTCAGATAATCGTCACTGATGGTGGCCGTGAGCGGCAATCAAACCCGAGTTGCCGGGTGCATAGCAGAGGTCGCAAACGGGTTTTGATTCCTTACCCGTACCCGTACCCGGCCGCACCAGGGTCGCAAACGGGTACCCGTACCCTACCTGATACCCGGCTACCCGTACCCGGCCGGGTATCGGGTAGGGTACGGGTACGAGTACCCGATTGCGACCTCTGGGATGAAGCCATGTTGCAGGCGCGGATGGGTTGATTCTAGGATCTTGAATTGTGAGAAGAGACAAGACGTTGGGAAATGAGTGACAAACGGTTACTCACCAGTGACTCACGGTCTACCCGTACCCGTACCCGGCCGCACCAGGGTCGCAAACGGCTACCCGGCTACCCGTATCCGGCCGGGTACGGGTAGCCGGGTATCGGGTAGGGTACGGGTATCGGGTACCCTGTTGCGACCTCTGGTGCATAGCGCAGTGCCCTAACCGCTACGCGAACGCACCCCTACCCCACACTCTCGCAGGACCAGCCCCTCATGCCAAAGTGGAGATGTTGATCATTCCACTTACACATCTCCATCGACATGTGAATTGTTTTGACTGCAATTTTTGATTAATAATAAGTGGCACTTTGTAAACTCAACAACTCAATAGTCATTATTGTATTATGGGGATACTGGCCTCTGCTATGACACTGTCCCTACAGCAAAGATAAGTTGTAGTAGGGAACAAATCTGGAACTTGCAGGGCTCCACCCATTGATTTATTTTTCTTGCTTTTTCAATCGGGTGTCGTGGTGGCGAGATGCTAACTACCTCGCCTGGTTTACAGGAGGACGTGGGTTCAATCCCGTCTCTGACACCTGTATTTTTGTAGTTTAGATGTTCTCACCGTGGTCGTGTGGATTTTTCTCCTCGTCCTCCGGTATTTCCCTCCACATTAAGAATCAACGTGCGTTCAGAGTATTTGGCTGCGATAAATTCCCACGTGATAAGCCACTTTGTTGAGCTATCATTTGGGGCCAGGTCGCTTCTGAAAAAGAGCTATACAGCTCAGTGCGCCTTGGTAAAATACAAAGTGTAGTTTAGTTTAATAGAGGCTTGCGTTCCACTGCGTGGGCAAGCGACGGTTTCGCTCGATGCTCACCGCCTCTGTGTGCCGGTGCGTCCTCAGAGGCTGAGTGAGCTGCAGCAGGAGCTGCAGCTGCAGAAGCGCTTCCTGAGGGCCGAGTACGAGGAGAACATTCGCGACAAAGCCTCAGAGCTGCACGCGGCGCTCAACCAGAAGCTCAGACATTTGGAGACGCTGCACGAGGAGGCGAGGGGGTGGCGCCGCATTGGCGTGACACGGAACTCACGTTGACTGCTGTGGCGTCTGCTTCCATTTCTCAGACTGCTGTTGCTGCTTCTGCATCTGTTTATTCTGCTGCGCTCCACTGTTTCAGCTGCTTCTGTCGTTGCGTCTGCTTTCCCTCCAAGTGGATGTGCTTCTGCGAATTTAGTTTTCGAGGGTATATATTTTTTTCATTTTTTGTAATTATATATCAGTTGACATTTTGTCGCCAAGTTTTGAAATGAAGGCTTTTGCCATTTTGAACTTTCACAATAGGCACTCTACTGCCGACTTCCTTGTGTTAGAGAATGGCTCCAGAACAGAGAAAACTGTACAAACCAGAGAGGTCAACAAGAAACAATAGAAACTAGAGAGTAAAATTGAGATGGAAAACAATTGATTATCTAAGCCAGTGGTTCTCAACCGGGGGGGTACGCGGATGCTTCGGGGTACGTGGCAAAGCCCCAGGGGGTACCTGCGGTGATTTATAAATGTGTGAAATTATATCGTACATGAGTCATTGATGAATAATCATGTATGAATCTGCCAATATAAAATAACTGTAATAAAATGTAAATCCATATGGTAACCTGGCACGATATAAAAGACCTTTCTAAACTCATTAAGAGTAAACGATGTGGTTTCCGAGAGTAACCGGCGAGCACGAACACGTTACGTCACGCGTGCAGAGCGTCCGTTGATTTTCGTTTCTATTCCCTTGCAGTTATTAGCTGGTTAGGATACCTCACAAAATGGACAATTGGTTAAAATATTGATGTTCATTATGCATGCATTTATTTCTCAGAACCATGTTGGGTCGGGCCAAGGGGCTTGCTCGGTTGAAACTAAATTCAACAAGGAGGTGCAGTCGTAGCCAGAAAACGTTGAGAACCACTGGCCTAATGGATTCATGACCTGGATCACTACAATTGATTGTTTCACACCTGTAGTATGTTATTGGTGGACGTGACTCCCGCAGCCGCTGGAAACTACTTGCCCGATCGTGGCAATCAATCAATTCTTATATCCAATCACATGAATTGGTAAAGTTGGGATGTGTAAGCGTAGAAGTACAGTGCAGCAATGGATATTTCTGGACTGCCGTCTGCTGCTGAAGCACTGTCCAGGCTCAAACTTGCTTAGCTTCTGAGATCTGACAAGATCGAGTGCATTACGAGTGATTTGGGCATAGCCGTACATCAAATCATGACCCCGAATTGTGACAATTCATGGAATCACTGTAGGGTAGGGAGTAGCTGAATTGTTAACCCCAAGCTCCCCACCTCATCTTCCCTTCCTGTCTGTCTCGCTCCAGAGGCTGAACACTGCCCGGAGGAGTTTCCGACAGCAGCTGGATGATGCCCTGGTGCAGCGCGATGGTGCGCACAAGGTGAAGAAAGTGTGCAGCGCGCTCACCATGCAGCGCACTCACCGCACTCACCATGCAGCGCACTCACCGCACTGCGCCAGCCCGCGTTCCATATGCACCGCTGTCGCACACATCGTGCGCTATCAAGTGTCACAATTGGAGGCCTAGTGATTGAGATACAAAACTCTTGTGATATGTAAAAGTGCGCTGCATGGTGAGTGCGCTGCATGGTGAGTTTTTCAATGTTTTCAAATATATGTGCCAGAAGGTAAAAAAACAACAACAACGAGTTAAGACAATACGAAGTGTGATCTTATTCGTAAGGAGTGATTTGGGTTAATTAAGGCTCAAAGACTGATTCTGCTGCTGCTGCTGCTACGGGTACTCTGGCTGTTGACAGGACTCACATGGGCAACGAAAGGCAGAAGGAGGATGCCCGGCCGGCTCGGACGCGAAGCTGCAGCTGGCGCGGCTGCGGGAGCGTCTGGAGGAGCAGGAGGCACTGGTGGAGCGGCTGACACTGCAGTTGGAGGCTCTGAGGGAGGAAGAGGGAGATCAGGCCTCGCCCACGCCGGTAGTCATTACACACTCATTTACAACGACAAAGATCCCCCTATGGCAGGAGGAGCCAACCTGGAACAGACTAAGAGCCAAATGTATACGAGTATATATATTGACAGTTTTTGGCACAACACGGGAGACAATCTTGATTTGAAGCTTTCGTGACTGCAGGAATGCATACTCTGTGGTTCTTTCGGTAAAGTCACGTGGGTAGAAAAATAATAGATGACGACGTTTCGATCGCAACACAAGCGACCGTCATCAGGTGGAACAGATACAGCAGGAGAACTGCTGACATAGGAGTTCCTATGTCAACAGTTCTATTATTTTTCTACCTACGTGACTTTACCGCAAGAACCAAAGAGTACGGGAGACAATCATTATTCCTTGCTTCTGTGCTAGTAGCACGTTCTACGTTCGATAGAGCCACGTGTGGTGGATCAAAGAGCCGCATGCGGCTCAGGGGATGCCAGTTGGCCACTGCTGCCCTCTATAGCCTTGAGGAGAATGTGGGAACAAGTGATGTTAGTCGAGCGCCCATAAAGGGCCTGCATGATGTACGAAGGGGTGATGTGGTCAGCACAACGCCCGGCCCTTCTTGTTTACTCAACACACTAGTTACTCAATTTCAGGCTGAGTCGACCTAGTGAAGGCCCAGGGCATGTTATGTTAGCCATGGTTGGGAATTGCACTCTGATCGACAAGTTTTTTCGCGCAGTGCGCTCATCATCACTCCACCGCCCTCTGCTAATGCACACACATATTTTCTAAGCAAGTTTTTACCAGTACTTACGTGAACACAAAAGTTAACTGGAAACCGTTTCAGAACAGTAATAGGGGACAGGCAGCGGGACCGACTCGCGTGGTATGCAGAGGCACGTGCTCTCTAGTGTGAAGGGGCCAGTGCAGTGTGCGTAGAACTGACCAAGCCATCCGTAACAAGCGGCCATTACTCGCTCCCTCTGTCGCCCTCTCTGCCCCTACTAGCCGGTGGACACCACGGATCTTGAAGAGGCCGCGCGTCTCGCTGAGGAGAACATGGCGCTGCAGTTGGCCTTGTCGGCCCTGCAGAGCCGCGTAGAGGCATCTCACAGTGCATTGCTGGCCAAGGAGCAGCAGAGCACGGAGCTCGGTGAGACTAGTCGCCTTAACACGCTGCCCTCATCTTCACGTGCTGCCCATGCACGTCAGCCCGGCAGTCAAGAGCGCTGAAGTTATGCACTGTGTGTTTAAACTTACACAACGCGTGCCTGCACGATGTGACGGCCCAGATAAAGGTCACTTGACTTAGCTGCAGGATCTCAAGGGTTCAAATCTCGGCCGTGGTAGCCGTAGCCAATCGTCATCGTGTGTGTCTTTGTGCGTGCGTGTGTGTATGTGTAGATCTCTGTTAACCATAATTAACTAATTACAACGGGGCCTGTCCCGTGACTTCCTGCCAGTGAGCCTTTGACAGTTCATGAGATGTCAAATTGCACTTAGTCTGGCACAACTCCTGTAATTACGTTACCTTCACTTAGAGACAAGTGACGGCCGTTGTTGCATGTCTTCTCATATTTGTGTGTATAAACGTGTGCGTGTGTATATGTGGCCGGGCACAAGCGTCGTGGTGACGTCACCGCCACTCAGTGGCGAATGGCGGTTGTTGTTGTTGTGTATATATGTGTGTATGTTTGTGTTTTCAGAAAGTGAGATAGTTCAAATGAAAGAGAAGATGAACAGGCAGTGTTTGACAGTAAGTGGAACATTTTCACTTCATTATACTTTGTTTAACCAATTTATAACACACTGCGATTGATTTAGTCATTTTTTCGGTGATATCCATGTGAATAAATGGAAAAAAATCTAACAGTTGCATATTGTTTTTTTAATGTGCATTTTTTGGATGGTGGTGAATAGATTTGCCTCCTATTACGAACAACGTCACACGGTCTTTCACGTCCACTTTACTTTGCACCTCCGATTAGCACGGTCGGCTACGTTCAGTGCGAAAGATGTTCAACAAACATACATTTATGGCAGGGTGCATGCTTTGCTAAAGATGCCATTTGCGGTAATCACCGAGCGTTTATGGAAATTGAGCCAACGTCTTAGTGAGAAATGGGTCAGTGGCAAACCCAATAGCCCAGGAGCGGGAAATGGTAAATATTCATACCCCTGCCGATTTGTCACAGTTTTAAGTCGATTAATTAAAAAAGAGAATTATGCTCTTTTCAAATCCTTTATATTAAGTTCACTTGCTTGCTTGCTTGTGCGCTTACGACCGTGCAAATCTTTCGGTCGTTTTTTTAACCCACTTCCCGTGATCCAATCGAGCTGACATTTTGCACACAGACTCGTTGTGCGTGACAATTTATTTTCGTGAACATTTTTTTCCATAACTTTACACTTTTTAGGAAAAAAAAATTATATTTAATTACCAATTGCTTAATGGTGGCAGGCAATCATCTGACCCATAGGTGGCAGCCATCTCAAGCCAGAGGACGAGAGGACTCTAGCCGCCCGTTTCAAATACCAATTTTTGGCTGGGTTGTGGCCCATTGAACACGCATATAAAGGATTTATAGTGAAAAACTTAGTTTTTACGGGTTAATTTTTTGTCTCTTTGGGCCATCTCGTTTGAGTGGTTTTGTTCACTCCATTCGTGTAAAGTAACAGTGGAGTGTGATTCCAAGAAAGTTTGCGTAAAGTGTAAATCATTGTTTCTCACATCCACAATTCGATTCATGTATCATGAGCATAGGAATATATTTTAATCGATTAACCAATGCTTTGTTACGTACCAAGTAAGCATGGTAGTCCACCCGGAATGCCAAACACTCTAAAGATCTTACAAACATATGAATGCTGCACATTTCTGGCCTCCACCCAATCCCATCACTACTTCCCCCCCACCTTGCTGTGTCGTTCTCTGTGCCTCACAGTGTACGGGCGTCTGGGAGAGTGAGCAGGGTGCAGACACCCCCTCCCCCCCCCACCCCATGTACCATCCAATGCCTGATAGTGGCGCTACGTGTGGTTACCATCCCCTGTGTCCTGTGTAGCTGCAAGAGGAGCGCGATGGACTGAGGGCAGCGCTGGAGAGGGAGCAGGCGCTCCACAGCGCACAGGTGCCACGGAGCTGGCGCGCGCGCCGCTCCCACACCACTCCCACGCCGCGACGACACAATACGACGTGGATTTATGTCGAGTTCACGTGCAGCCCTTTTGTCACTGCTGGATGAGGCCCTCCCGATGCCTGTACGCAGTCTTAGAGGTTGTTTGGCCACAGTTCACCACTCTGGCAAGTGCGGGTTGGCGAGGGCAGAGAGCGTAAACCAAGTTTACTTGTTTAGCAAGGTGGGAGCATAGAAGCACAGTGCAACAATGGATTTTGCTGCACTGTCCTCTGATGCCCACAATGTAGCATAATCTATATTCTTAGGTTTTTTCGGTAAAGTCACGTAGGTAAAACATTAAAATTAATAAAAGTAAAAAAAAATAAAAAAAATCATGACGTTGTAGCATAACCCCACAGCAGCCTATAACAATCGGTTATATGCACGGTGGTTGATATATGATATGAGCGAGGATCTATGGAAAGTGAACAGAGAGGGTGTATATATGGTGTATGGCGCGTTACTTATAGGTTTTATATTTAGTACATATAGGGGCATTACTAATATTCTCACCTGCGACCAGGCCACTGAGGCCCGCACCTGCCACACAGTAACCACAGCCATGTGCCGATGTTCAGCTGCAGAAACAGAGAGAGAGCCTGGAGAAGGAGGCCAAGCAGAGGCTGTCGTCGATGAAGATGGAGGTGAGTGTGCGCTTTGCACCGCCGTCATTCGTAACTCGTTTCACATTGAGCCCAGAGATAAATTGGCTCGCAATTACCAGTTCAGATGGTTGGGCAGTGATAATATTAGTCAAAAGTACCTGGAAGTGTGCGCGGCTTGGGATCGAGGGTACCCTTCATTTGGCTGGGAGGGAGAAGGGCTGGTTCTGCGGCTGAGGGAACACAGAAGCACTCTCTCGCTTGAAGCTGGCTCCAGGACTCCGGGTTTCAGGCCGCGGAATGGGCACAGTGGGCGTCCCCTGTGGCGCCATTCCAGCGCCATCAGAAAGGGGCATTTATTGTTTGTTTTAATGTCCTGGCATCTCGTGGCAAGGCAACGCCACACATTCTTTTGGTGGGAGACAATAATCGGTGACCGAACAAAAATCTGCGCTTGCACAAAAAAGTAGGCGCGCATCAGAATGCGCCCATCGTTCACTACTAGCACTGCCGTATTGCACACATTCGATGAGAAATTGTTGGGTTAATTAAAATTGTATTCAAAAAAGTGTCCTTCCTTAAAAACGCAGTGGTGCAGCAGTGCCCCTCGCTCACAGTGGTGGTGCGACGCCCGTGCACAAGTCGTGCGGCATGGGGCAGCCTCCCAGCCCACAGTGTGCCAGCAGCCTCCCAGTCCATGGTGTGCGTTATCTCCACAGGATGTCAACAGAGGCCAAAGTAACCAAACGCACCGGCAGGCACCGGTTTACACAAATACCGTCGCCGCCACCGGCGCTGAATTACAGTCATAAAAGAGCGTTGCGAGAGCAGTGTTTTATGTTTATTTTGCGTGTTATCTGAAAATTACTCGACAATACAGAACGACCCTAACCGCTAGTTCCTATGGCACAGATAGACAGAAATGGTGCCATTGTTATTATGTTTGTTTTTTTTAAAACTGTGGGAGTCCTAAAATGATGACAAAATGTCTGTTATTAATTTTTTTATTGTTGCCGGTTTTGGCCGACTGCGTACTCATGCACAATCACACTTTGTGTGGATTTTTTTGTGAATTGGCAAGACACCAAATTACTGTTGAACGGCTTTGCAAGCATCACCTCGCAAATTAGAACCATGCCCGTCCGGAATTGTGAAACAGTCAGGAGAGACTGATCACAGTGTTGTATACCATAACCAGTGCATCCCGTCGGGAAGAGAGCATCCGTAACCTTGAAATAAGAAATGGTTCAACCTCTCCACATATCTTGACAATGATACGCCAAGTTACTTTGCCTCACCGCCTAATCTGCTCTTATTAAGCAAGCTTGTTTGAAGAGTTTGTCGCCTGAGCAGCTACAATAGTATCCAGAACAATACACCTTTGCATAATGTAAATCAGGGAGGGTTTATATTGTGATTGGCTACCTACTCCTAGCGGAGGAAAAGGGGGCGATCTGTGCATACTGACCATGTGAGATTTAATGCAGCCAGGGAAGATGGGACTGAGACCAATAAACGTACTGCACTTGAGAACCCAATTTAGTCTCAGGCTTTGCCTGATAAAGCATCCCTTCTTATGTGTGTCACTTCACTCTGAACCGAATTTGGAGATGCAGTCATGATAAAATGTTTAATAAATGCAAATTGTATGATACGCATTTTTGCTAACCCAGGGTATATAAGCAGTAATTGTTCATTGCTATAAAACAGCGTTTTCAGGGTGGAACAATTCACTACACTAATGAATCGATGAATTGTTGAGATGTATTTCACCTCCAGTGGCTGTAGTGATGACATCAGCCCATTACATACAACTTATATACAAGTTGGAAAACAGTAATTCTTACCTTTCTACGCATGTATCCTGACCTAGAAGAATCGATATTAATTGACGAAGAGTGCATCAGTGTAACCTTTACTCGCTCTGGCTTTAGCATCTATACTTTAATCTTGATTTGAAGCTTTCGTGACTTTACCGAAAGAACCACAGAGTATGGATCTATACTTTGACGCGTCTGGGCAGGTACTTATAAAGCAAGAATAAAAAAAAGCATGCACATGCATGCTGTTGCATCTGCTTTCCAATATGCCATCGTCCATAATAGAGATTTTTTTTGGGGTTAGATCGCGTAAATATAAATGTTGTCGTTAAAACCGCCACCACCCGACACAGCCAATTAGTAAGGTTTGTTACCGCCTTGGCCAGAAATTATTTTTGATTAGCACTGGATTTTTATCACCGAGTTTTAGCAAACCCTACGAAATAGTTACCTATTTCTATAGGTAACTATTCATATGCATATTTGAAAACTGGTGATCAGAAAACATTCTAAACATTTAATTCTCATCAGGCCCTGTGGTGTTGAGTGCAGTCTCCATACCCCTATTAACTCTGTCTCTCTCTCTCTATCCTCAATGTTTATGTGCTATTAAGAAGGGCCATTACCCGAAACGTTCCCAATTGCATACCTTTGTCTTTTAAGGCAGTGTTGTTGACGAGTTTCTTGACTTTTTGTCATCTGCGCTTGCACACCAATAGCAGTGCAGCATCGCCAAACAATCGTTTTTTGTTCTGCAGGGCAAGTCCTGAACAGCAACGCTCCTTTACATTGAAAATGTAATTCGTGTTGGACCACTTTTACGAGAGTTATCGCGATCCCGCGTTGAATTGGAGAGCGTTTAGATAAGGGGCCATCCATTTAGTATGTAACGCAAAAATCTGTCAAAACTTGACCCCCCCCCCTCCCTGTACGCACGCGGACTTTTTACCCCCCCCCCCACCCCACCAATCCTATAGAACGGCCGATATTTAATCCACGCAGAAACGATCAAGGATGAATAATATTAACGTATTTTTAGGTGTTTTCTCCGGTAAAGTCACGTAGGTAAAAAATTCTAATTAATAAAAGTACAGCTATCGTGCTGTGACGGTTCCACCTGAAGACGGAAGCTTGTGTTGCCTCCGAAACGTCGTGATTTTTATTTTATTTTTATTTAACTTTTATTAATTCAAATTTTTTACCTACGTGACTTTACCGAAAAAACCTAAGAATATGAATCCTTGCAGTCACGAAAGCTTCAAATCTAGAATTAATATTAACGTGTTTAAGCAAACAGATAGTCCACCGGCGGACTAATTTGAAGGCCAATATAGACAAATTAAATTATTATCGAGGCTTCACCCCCCCCCCCCCTCGTTTCCTATGCATAAGTACATTGTCAGTAGACCCCCCCGCCCGCTCCCCCCTCCATGCGTACGTACTAAATGGATGGCCCCTAAAACCGACGCATTCTGTTGGGCTATCTTCCGTGCTCCACCAGCAGGCAACAGCGGGGTGGCGTGGGGGGGTCGCGGCTGTGGTTTGGCCCCAGGGTCCCTTCAACGCGAGCCGATACGCGCGCGCGTGCGGTCTGAGAGTTAATGTACAACTTATATTGCCGGAGGAAGACCATTCCGGCAGTCGGCAGCGCGAAAAAATACGCGCACAGGCCTCGCTTTATGAAGCTGGGGGTTTTTTTTCAATCTGTTATTTGTTTTCAAATCGTACAAACTTCCTCCGCGGGTGCCATATACATTGATAGTGTGGATATGTATGCCTGGACACAATGAGCCACCCCGTTACCCGCGGTGATACTCCCCCCCCCCCGTGAGCCACAGGTTCCAATTAAAATAAATATACACAGCCCAAATATAAAAAGGCGAGCATTGCTGAGCACTGTGTAAATATTTTGAAGTGACTTTTGTGTGACTTTTTTATTAATGAACAGGTCCCCATCCGGTCCACAAATTGCCCCTCAAATATAATTTTGTTGCAAGAGTGTGTGAGGCACTTGCTGCTTGTTTAAACAAAGGCTGCCAGATGATATTTGGTTTGTAAAATATATTGTGTTATAGAGAGATGATGAATTGAGGGCTTAATTTATATAATTATATAATCATATTGATAGAATAATAAAAATAAAACATAATAAAATTATTCTCACGACGTTTCGGCCACAACGCAAGCAGCCGTCTTCAGGTGGAGAACAGGTCTGTCAAGCAGACAGAGTCTGTCTACTTGACAGACCTGTTGACAGACTCTGTAGACAGACTCTGTCTACTTGACAGACCTGTTCTCCACCTGAAGACGGCTGCTTGCGTTGTGGCCGAAACGTCGTGAGAATAATTTTATTATGTTTTATTTTTATTATTTTATTCCTTCCCTTCTACGTGACTTTACCGAAAGAACCAAGAAGATGAATCCCTGCAGTCACGAAAGCTTTAAATCGAAATTTAATATTTTTTTTTATTTTATTATGTTATATTTTTATTATTTTATTACTTCCCTTCTACGTGACTTTACCGAAAGAACCAAGAAGATGAATCCCTGCAGTCACGAAAGCTTTAAATCGAAACATATTGATAGAATTACCCACAGTGTTCACAACCATCAATGATGGGTTCATGTACATTGAGTTGCTGAGTTTTTATCCCCTTTTTTATTTTTTAATGACCTACATCCCAGTAGAGCTATCCACATCTGTAGGTGCCGTTTCCTTTCTGGAAACCCCTATGATAGAAGAGAGACAAGCATCCCACTGAGAAACAAACTACAGGCATGTGCCTGATAGAATTTGAGGTTCTATTTTAGAGGCGCCACCGTATGAAAGAGGTTGTGGGTTTGATCCCAATCCTGACTACTGCTGTATATTTGGAGTTTGCATGTCTCTCTCCACGTGGTCACATGGATTTTTCTCCGGGTCCTCTGGTTTTTCCCTCCACATTTAGAAACGTGCATTTAGAGTAATGTGGCTGCTGCAAATTTCTACAAGGTCAGCCATTTCATCATGGGACCTCCTTTGCCAGTCCCAAAATATGATCATAGGTTTTCCCTCTTTTTTCTGGCAACAAAACAGGTGTTAAGATGTTAAAACACCAAACTGAAACCTCTTACAAGGAATCATGTCTGCATTAACCACAATGCTTGTGATCAGAATGCCAAAAAAACATACTCTGATAATATATGCATTGTCCTTTGAGACTGATTGGTCCACACCAGAGACAGCTTTCTTTTGAGCCTCGTCTCAAATGGTGTTAGACCAGAGGACGTCTTCAGTCTCAAGGACAATGCATATATTATCAGAGTAATTTTTTTTTGCATTCTGATCACAAGCATTGTGGTTAATGCAGACATTATTCTTTGTAAAAAGTTTCAGTTTGGTGTTTTAACATCTTAACACCGGTTTTCTTGCCAGAAAAAAGGGGAAAACCCTATTATCATAAGCCATTACCGAAAGAACCAAAGAGTACAATCCATTTCGTTGATCTATAATTTGGTCAGGTCACTTCTGAAAACGAGCTACTATATAGCTCAGAGGACCTTATCTGGTCAAATAAAAAATAGTTTCAGAGTACCAGGATCTGCCAGACTGCACCGCTCACGGCTGTGGGTGGGTTTTTTCCCGAACGTGACGTCCCCAGCTGCGGGCCGAGAAGCAGAGGACAGCGGAGGCCGAGACACTGGCCAAGCGAGAGACGGCAGAAAAGGAGGCGATGGAGTCGAAGAAGAGGGAGGCGGAGCGAGAATCCCTGTCCCTCAAAGACGCTCACCGGGCTGCCGAGACGGCGCGCGCCAGCGCTGCGGTAGGCACCACCCCACCCCCTCAACCTCCCCCCCCCCACCGCCGTCTGCGTGATTGACGATGGGGACTGCAGCTACTGAATGAACGACTCTCCTTCTTCTTCTTCTTGGTTCTTTCGGTAAAGTCACGTAGAAGGGAAGTAATAAAATAATAAAAATAAAACATGATAAAAAAATTCTCACGACGTTTCGGCCACAACGCAAGCAGCCGTCCTCAGGTGAAGACCAGGTTTGTCGGGGAGACAGCGTCTGAATGAAACAGCACACGTGCTTGGAGCATATATTTTGCGGCCCCGTCTGCCTCCAGCCACAGCGCCTCGGACTGCGATCACTCGGCATTTAACCAGGGTTGTATTCAGCCGGGACTTTAAGGATCAAGGGCTCGGAAAATAATGCCACACCTGTGCATGCCACATCCAATACACCTCTCGCCTGTGGCTGCGGCTTCTATGCACGTACCTACTCTAGTCTGCCAGTGCCCTGGAAAATGTTCAGTTGAAAATTAAGCCCTGAATGAACAATTCACCCCTCTCTCCCTGCAATTGGATTGTCACGAATCATGGTCACAATTTCATTTAAGAATGAGTTCGTATTTGTCTTATTTGTACTGTCTCGTGCATGTTGTCTGCCTTGTATGTTCTGTCCTGTTTATTCCATTCAGCTAAAATTTGTGTTTCTATAACTCCAGTCCTGACAATCTCGTTATGGAGCAGAAAATCCGTGATTATCAACCATCGGGTTTGTGCAACGTAGCATATTAATTTGCATATGGATGGATACGATTGTTAATTTCAGAAAGTTTTACCGTGCGGGGACATGAGGTCTGGAATACGAGAAACATTGGTCCAAAGGTATCATTAATATTATGTGCATAATCATCAGCTCTGATCCATTCACTGCTGGATCTTCATCCGTGTTTTGATAATTATTTTGTATAAGTAAGTAGGTGCCTCAGTTATTACATTGTAAATATTGTCGGTTTACTCTCCTACACATCGGTGTGCTGAAGACATAACTAATTGGCACGTTCTGTTTCCGTGACAAACCTTACTAATTCCCTGTGTCGGGTGGTGGTGGGTTAACGACACATTTATATTCATGCAATCTAACCCAAAAAAACCTTTATTATGAAAGCCAGTGTTTACAGCTCCGCAAAACGACCTGTGCCCTCATCAACATTAGTACCCGGGTTGACCACCGCACGTTTTGTACACGAAACCACACACCACCACATATAGGGTCGTGTGCACTCGTCCGTGGGAGATGTCACAGTCGGTGCGATATTGATTGAGTTATTCTGAGGCTTTGTCGTGACGTCGCATGCAATAAACCCCAGCAACAATTTGCCAATTGTGGCTGATTAGAAATTTCAGTGCGAGCATAAACCAGAGAAACAGAGGAGCCTGTGTTGCAGCCGTGCTCAGCTCGGTGAAGAGGAGTCCACAAGACCGTGCTCTTTCATATATTTGATGTTGTTCATCTTTCAACAAAACTCGTTAGGTAATATTCCTAAACCTGGAATTAGTTTAAATTCTGTTTGAACTTAGGAACCTGTTTTTAAACGTTTGCTTTATTTCCAAAGTCTCCCTTGAGAAAGAAACTTTTGGTCTCGATAGACCTCCCAACCTCTTTTTTAAATGCTTTATATTAAGTTTGCTTGCTTGCTTAGGACCGTGCAAATCTTTAGGTAGTTTTTAATCCACTTCCCGTGATCCAATCGAGCTGACATTTTGCACACAGACTCGTTGTGCGTGACAATGCATTTTCGTGAAAAAAATTTCCAAAATTTTACACTGTTTAGGGAAATTTTTTAAAATATTTAATTACCAATTGTTTAATGCTGCCAGAGGACGAGAGGACTCTAGCCGCCCCGATGCCACGCATATAAAGGATTTATAGTGAAAAACTTTGTTTTTACGGGTTTACTTGTTTAACAATGGCAATGAGATCATCTCTTTTCAGGAGTTAACCTGGAGGTGGTACTTTCTCTGCGATACACAGAACACCTTTGCCTTGCCGAGGACATTTCCCATCACACAACTGTTGCCGGTGTCGTTTTTTGAGCTCGGTGTCTGTCCGCCCCTTGGTGCGTGGTTTTTTCCATTCGCCTGCAGGCCAGGGCCTCTGCTAAAAACAAACGAGAGTCTCCAAGAAGCTGGGAAGGAGGAGCGGAGACGGAAGACCAGAGGGCCCAGATCACACGGTGCGGGAGTCTCGAGCCCTGAGTGTGTTTGAGACCTCCCTGTCAGCTTGTCTCGGCGCTGCCCGTCGGCCCGTGCAAGTGCCGATGGCGATGGGTCACGGGAAGCAGCGGGTTTGGCACGGGCCCTGGGGCAAGGAATAACAGGGGCCTTCTGTCCACTTTGTAGTCTGGCCTGCGGGACCCATTGCAGTTGCACCGCCGGCACACTCCGTGGCTACACTACTGCTCGGGGGGGTTTGTAGTGGTCGTTGCATCCCTTTCTAAGGTGCAGCAATGCATGCTCACAATAAGATGCAACCCAAAATAAATAGCTCTTATCTTGCAGATACACACTTAGGCGGTATGCCCCAGACTGCATGACATTTCTACTCTTAGGTTTTTTCGGTAAAGTCACGTAGGTAAAAAAATAAATAATAGAAATAATAATAGAAATAAAATAATAAATCGAGATTTATTTTTTTATTTCTATTGTGATTTATCAATTGTGATTTATTTTTTTATTTCTATTATTATTAAAAAAAAATTTATTTTTTACCTACGTGACTTTACCGAAAAAACCTAAGAGTATGAATCCTTGCAGTCACGAAAGCTTCAAATCTAGAATGCCTGACATCTGTTTGACGCTTTATTCGTAACAAGATCAAACTATAGTGATGTCACTGGGTCAGCGCTTATACATGGATCGAAGAATGTCTAAATATATTTAGACTATTGAGATAAGGCATGGTAGTGAACTGCTATTCAGGATGGCACTGCACATATGCCCTGCCGCCTTATCTCTTTCCAACGTGAACGTTGGTTTCTCCTTTTACTCCACTGCAAAGACAAAGACCCCCCGTATAGCCTCAACAGACTGTTGAGGCAAGTGATGTCAGCGAGCACCTATGAAGGCCGACACGGCACACGAGGGGGTGGGTGGCCAACAACCATGCCGGGCCACCTCTGTCTCCCCAGTGCCAATGTTTTTACGCACTGCACCAGGTGCTCATTTGAGGCTGAGTCGACCTAGGGGAGGCCCAGAACCGGTTGAGATATCCGTCGCTGATAATCGGTACTCCACTGCACGCACACCCGCACTTGCCAGTACTCACCCACGTTAAACGCACGCCTGGCAGATCGCGCAAGCGCCGCATGCGGCCTCTTTCGTGATCTAAATGGGCCGGGAATCTTTCGTCTTTCGTGATCTAAATGGGCCGGGAAATATTCGCAGCGGTTTCATCTCTTTTGGGGGGGCAAGCGGCGACGGTGGGTTTGTTTCACCGTCTGCGCTTGTCTCAACAGCCTCCAGAAACAGCTGGAGAGGACAAACAAGATGTGGGAGCAGAAGTTTGCCGTGCTGCAGCAGAGGTGAGCGCCGGCAGCTGTGGCATCACCGAGGAGTGCCAGGCCCTCTCCAGCCTCTGCGCGCTGTCGGTCTTTAGCACGGACGGCTGGTGCCTTGAAAAGTCTCCCAGTTCGCATGTAATTTAGAAAATGTGAGAAATTGTCATCGAAATTCAATTTGGCATGTTTTTTTTTTGGAGGAGCTTGGTGTCCTCAATTCATCGGTGATAATATACAGCATCTTTTAAGTCTACAGCTGGATGAAGGATGGTCTTTCTATGCCGTATCCATTGTGGGAGTGGTTTGACCATATTTCACCACACGGGCCAGGGCAGGTCGGTGAATGGGTGCCCAAATTCTGTTAAGATATCAGTGAAGTATTAATATATCTATGTTGAACTATTTCGCGCTGTGCGTAGCCAACTGCGCTAATCGCTCAAGTCGCTGGGTTCACAGTGCAAGTGCATTGAACAACTGCGTTGCCACCCCACCCCACCCCACCACCCCAGTGATGTAATTATTGTAAATATAATGGTAATCATAACTGGGAATTTTTACTGTCACACTGCCACGCTAGAGGCCCTTCTGTTAAATGCTGTCACAGGGTATATAACATCTATTCAACTCCTCATGACGTGCCTCAGCAGTGAGCGATGACTGCGTGCCTCGTGTGTTTCCACGCTGTGGGTTGTGTTGGCGCACAGTTTGCATGCCGTTAAGGACGAGATGTTTCTGAGGACCTCGCTTCAACGGCAGGCAGCCATCCTGCACCATGCCGCCGTTGGCTACATGGTAAGACCCAGGGGTCAAATGGCAGGGACAGCATCGCACTCGACCTCTGGCCTAAACTTTGAACTGTAACCTTTGCCTTCCGTCGTGTTAACAAGCAAAAGTAAAGGCACCGGCTTATCCCATATACTGGATGTCAACTTAACAAAAACCATAGCTCTGAGCATGGCTGGCACATTTATTTTAATTGATACCCATAATCGCAATTCCTCTAGCCTTAGCCCTCTTCCTAGGCATAGCCGGAAAAAAACGACGAGTTGGCCAGTTGGGCTTCTGCAGCACTAAAGGTATGCTGCCTGCTGCACGTAATTGAGTCTGTGCTCCTATTGCCTTAAATCAACAAAAAAGTTCGACCTCTGTAGGTCCCCACCTCTTCTATTTAGGCCCCGTCGCTTCCTTGTTCGGCCCCAATGTCTTTTCCCTGTGCCTTTCCTTTCGCTCTGTGCCTTTCCTTTTTAGACTCCACCCCTTCCTCTTTAGGCCCACCCCTTCCTCTTTAGGCCCCGCCTCTTTCTGTATAGGCCCCACCCAACCCATCCCCCAAGACAATTGGGCTGATTTGGGTGGTGGTGGAGGATGTGGAAGGGGATGGGGCGGGAGGGGGCAGTGTGCACACAACAGTGATAGTGGTGGGTGGCGACGCTAGGGGTGGTCCAGATTCACGACTCCGACCAAAATCCCTCTTGGAGCAATGTATGGGGATTTGATAATTGGTTTTTTACCCTTTTATCTGGCAACAAAACTGACACCTTTTTTTTACAAGGAGTCATGTTTGCATTGACCACAATACCTGCAGTCGTAATGCAAACAAAAAACATAACTCTGATAATGTATGCACTGTCCTTGAAGTTGATTGGTCCACACCCGAGACAGCTTTCCTTAGAGCCTAGTCTCACATGGGTTGGACCAGATGACGCCAAAAGGCGCACAACTCAAAGACAATGCACCATGAGAGTATGAGAGCTCGGGGTAAGCATTTACACCATTGGTACCTCATTTGCCAGTAAAAAATATGATAATTGCCAGATAAAAGGGTAAAAAAACAATTATCTTATTTTTTACTGGCAAATGAGGTACCAATAGTGTAGATGTGGATTTGTAAAGAATAGAATATCACCTCAACATCCTGTACACTTAGAGGCAGTGTGAGTTACGATGGTGACAGAGCACAGAGGTTGAATAATTATTATTTTAAACCCTCGCGTCAACTTAACTTTGGTCCTAGCCCCGTATCAAACCTTTACTGTAATCCTAATGCTCGCCACATCGTAACCCTCGCTCAAACCTGTAATCCTAAAACGGGCATACACCCTAACAAAGACACTAATCACCACCGTAATCTCAACCACAGCACCCAGCCCCTCAGCCCACAGATATTTTATAACAGTGGCTCTTACTGCCTGACCGCCGAGCCCTCCATGGTTTCCTGCAGCAATCAGGACCTCGTTGTCCTTTGAATCTCGTTATCGGCACGGGCCGCCAAGGGGGCACGTTTACAGCACTGCCAATCGGTGACCCTGGCACACGTGGGGTCATTGCGGTGCTTATGGGCTCCACGACAGACCGCGACAATATCGGCAGGTGCCCGGTATAGGACGTCACTGTGACCGAGCCAAAACTGAATGACGAACGAAAATTCGGGTTCCAAATGTACAGAATATCAAATGGACAATGACTACAATTTCCTTGCTGTTATCGAAATGTCTCACCTGCGACGTCATGGGCAAGGTATATCGCAACTTGCGATCATAACCAACAATCTTATATGTTAAACTGGCTACACGAGGGATCTTTGTCTTTGCAGCCTCACGTCAGCCAGCAAGCTTCCTCGCCGAGTGGGGGTGGCGGAGGGTGGAAAGGGACCCCTGCTGGTTCGCGTGATTCACTGTGGGGTACGACAGTGCACGGGTCACCCCAGCATGAACTCAAAACTCACTTTTTAAAAAATATAGATTGAAAACTAATTTCTTTAGAATGGCTTTTTGTGTTCGGTTTGTTGATCATCCCCCGCACCTCCGATTAGCACGGTTGGCTATGTACGGTGCAAAAGAAGTTCAACATGCATACACACATGCATCTAGAACTGCGTCTTTTCGTAAGGTTTTAATTAAGAGCATGGATCATCATATATGGCAGGGTTAAGTAAATTTCGATTTAAAGCTTTCGTGACTGCAGGGATTCATCTTCTTGGTTCTTTCGGTAAAGTCACGTAGAAGGGAAATAAATACAATTCGTGAGAATTGTATTCTATTATGTTTTATTTTTATTATTTTATTATTTCCCTTCTACGTGACTTTGCCGAAAGAACCAAGAAGAGGGTTAAGGAATATTTCCCTGAAGTAAATTTTCAGATGAACTTCAGGCCACACATTCACAAAAAGAAAACCTTGGTCATTTCCTCCTGCCCCCCCCCCTCCCCCACCTTGTACCACAGGCTCAGGGATGTTCTTGGGTACACAGCAAGAGCCATGCCCCCTCCTAACTCGTCCGCCAGGGCCCCCAGCCACCGCCAAGTAACCCTCACAGTCATGTCTACGTTCATCTGGCACGGGGACTGTGCCTGGTGTTGCATTGTGCTGGTGTGGACACATTTATCGCAACCATTCCCGCTGCAGTTTTACACCTTTGAAACACAAAACTCAACATCCACTCAATAGCCAAAGCGCAGAACTCGACCTAGCACCCACTGTTATTTACACTTCAGAGAGACATTAACAAGGATGCCGGGTTTCACGTGACCCTCGTGATTCATAATGGCTGGCTTTAGAGACCGCATGGAGCCATTCCTTTTCATCGCTGAGAATTTCGCTGAATGCAAAGTGGAAGACCTTTTCAGAGATAAAGAGGGCAGATCAAACTGAAAACCTGCAGGAGCATTGTATCCACTTCAAGTGAGACATACTTGAGCAAATTACTTTTCAAATGTCCTTTACCTTTGTACCATTGTGCAGAAACTGGGACCTAATTCAAGTGCCGGCAGGTTTCTGCCAAATTAGGATTTAGCCATTGTCCCCCTAAATATTGGCAGGAACTAGTCTTTAGCCATCATGATAATTAGTATAGGCCTCTTATCTGGTTAACTGGACATCAACGAATTATTTCTGTTCATAATCAACGTTTTTGGGTTTAGATCGCGTTATTTATAAATGTGTCGTAACCCTCCACCACCCGACACGGCCAATCAGTAAAAAAGTTTCACGTTGACAAAAGACAAATAGTTCACTGCTTTAGCCCACCGGTGTGTTGAAGCATGAAACCACAACATTTACAATTTGAGTACGACGTTTCGCTGGAAATTGCATCCAGCATCATTGGGCAATTCGCCAAAATTATTTCTGGGCGATACTGGCCAAATGCAGCTGATGGTTACCAATCTTGTGTTTGTTGATTATGGATTATACAATTCCTCGTGATTCTTGTGTGTAAGGGGCTGAAATCTGTTAATATTGACTCAGCTGTATGAGACAGCGTCGTGTCTCTAGCCTTCCGCGTCAACACGTTCTCCCCCTTTCAGCTGTAAATTCAGTTGGAGGATTTTACCGACAGTGTCACTTCAAAACCCACGCTGTCTCTCTCGTCTGATCCGAGTGACATTTTTTTCTCTTCTTGGTTCTTTCGGTAAAGTCACGTAGAAGGGAAATAATAAAATAATACAAATAAAACATAATAAGATCAAATTCTCACGACGTTTCGGCCACAACGTAAGCAGCCGTCCTCAGGTGAAGACCAGGTCTGTCGGAAAGACAGCGTCTGAATGTCTTTCCGACAGACCTGTTCTTCACCTGAGGACGGCTGTTTGCGTTGTGGCTGAAACGTCGTGAGAATTATTTTATTATGTTTTATTTTTATCATTTTATTAATTCCCTTCTACGTGACTTTACCGAAAGAACCAAGAAGATGAATCCCTGCAATCACGAAAGCTTTAAATCGAAATATATTTTTTTTTTCTTTATTCGAAAGTGGCCATGATGCAATCCTAGCTTCCAAGGGCATGCGTACATACGGGCACACTAGTGAGTGTAAAATCACAGCACATGCAGTCTCTTGGCCAACTTGCATTATTTTTATTTCAGGAAATGAAGTCCTTGCGACAAGGGCAGTCGCATAACTTTTAAGGACTTAAGGCCCTTAATGTTTTAGCTTTTTGTTAATTTTCGCAATATGTGCTAAAAGCATGAAATCATGAGGCAAAACATTTACTTCGCAGTGAGCAATGCACTACCCTGTGTCAGAGAATAACCTCAGAAATTTCTGAGCCACTGGAGTAGACAACTTTTACACACCTTGCAAATGACGCCCATCACATGTTCATTCTCAACTATTAAACAAAAAAGTCTACTTTTTATTTTACCAGGTAAGGCCCACTGAGCTTTGTAGTTCTTTCTCAGAAGCAGCCTGGACACAAATGATAGCTCAACGAAGTGGCTTATCGCGTGGAAATGTACAGCAGCCAAATAATTTAAACGCACGTTTGTGCATGTGGAGGGAACAACCGGAGGACTCGAAGAAAAGTCCACGCAACAACAGAGAGAGAGAACGCGCAAACACCAAATATGCTGCAGACGTCAGAGTCGGGGACGAACCCACAACCTCCTGTATACCAGGAAAGGTAGTTCAAAGGTGAGGTACTTAAGATTTTTGAGGATAGTGGCTATTTCAGCTTTCGCAACGTCCATTTGGATGTGTCCTAAGCCTTTGAGGGCTACATCGACATGGGAGATTATAACCTCTACTGGTATATGTTTAGGGGTAACTGCGAAATTCAGCCCTGCACTTGCAAATTTGAAAAATTTAGTTGTTAAATCCTTTATATTAAGTTCACTTGCTTGCTTGCTTGCGCGCTTACGACCGTGCAAATCTTTCGGTCGTTTTTTAACCCACTTCCCGTGATCCAATCGAGCTGACATTTTGCACACAGACTCGTTGTGCGTGACAATTTATTTTCGTGAAAAAATTTTTCCAAAATTTTCCACCTTTTAGGAAAATTTTTTTTTTCATATTTAATTTAAAATACCAATGTGATTAAAATGAAACTCTTACTCAAGAAAAACAGAAATAAATAATAAAATAAAACCGATGCCACGCATATAAATGATTTATAGTGAAAAACTTTGTTTTTACGGGTTAATTTTTTTTTCATTTATTTTATTTTCTACCTACGTGACTTCACCGAAAAAAAACAGAGTTACTTAACATCCAGCCACCGTGGCACCCTCAGAACCGCAATGACTGAAGCTACCCGAAAACATCCGGTTGAACCAGGGCAGGGACGGCTGAAACCTGGATTTGAACTTAGTCTCTCAGCAGTGCTGGGCTTAGGGTGTCCAACCCCTGAGTCATCCGCCTGCCAGGTTTTGAGATCTTTTCATCCTGGAAGTTGAGTTCTTGGGCTGTATGCCCATGCTATATATGTATTTTTTTTTTTAAACATGTAGGCACACTATGTTTTTTAAATAAATTCTCAACAACAGTGACGAGTCGACGAGTCACTCCTGTGGAACGTGAAGACTGGACACCCCGTCTCCTGAGGAATATTCCATGTGGCTGTGTTTTCGACTCTAGAGCTCGTATACTCGCGGTCAAATTAAGACACCGGTCGATCAATTACGGAAATCTGTACCGTGGTGGTCGGGCGGATGACTGGAGTTGTGGGTGACTGGAGTTGTGAAACGCTGTCCTATTGAACCACTTTAGTCCCGAAACTCCCATCGTCCCGCCAGTAGGGGGCACGCAGATGCTACGGCTCAAGATCCAGACAAGGTGGCGATTCACCATGGGGGCCCTGGTGCGTGTGGAGACCACTCGCGCGACCATGCTGCTGCTGCTGCTTCGATTTAAAGCTTTGGTGACTGCAGGGATTCATCTGCTTGGTTCTTTCGGTAATAAAACATAACATAATAATGTTGTATTTTTATTATTTTATTATTTCCATTCTACGTGACTTTACCGAAAGAACCAAGAAGATGCTGCTGCGCTGTGGAGGCGGGGGGGGGTTGGTGGATTATGCAGAGATGATCATCGTCATGTGTTTGAAAGGCTCCCCAATACACACAGAGGGATACAAGATGGCTCGGCAATAGCAGGAGATAAAGTGGCTTCCCGATTCGTTTTTGCTGACTTGTGTTATTCCCTCGTATGCACGGTGGGTTTTCTCCAGAAGCTAAAGGTGTATTGATATAAATTCGTATCTATCAAAGGGATGTTGCCGACAAAACGTTATTGGATTCAGTGAGGCTTTCTCGATACACGGAGGATAGTTTAAAACATGAGTATGGGTCACTGCATTCACGAAAGCTTCAAATCAAGATTACAACGTAAGTTTATTTCCATCATCTCTCCACGAGTGTGATACATCGAGGCCATTATTTACAAGAGGATCTTGTGTGCAACGTTTTTCCCCAACGCCCTGTCTTGTGTTTTTTGCGAGAGAGAGAGAGAGAGTGGAAACGGAGAAAACCCCACGGGTACCGCGGGCACTTTAAAAAATGCCCATTGAATTTTAAATGCACTGGTGCGTGTTGTCTGCTGCGCGGTTTGTAACTGTGACCGTCATAAATAGTCATTCACCCTGCGTTGACCCTGGCAATGAGTGGGCACCTCGGTGACGTTGCAACGAATGATCGTCGATTACCGGTTATTGATTTCTTCCACATTTTTTCGTGAGGTCTAATAATCACATTTGGGTGACACAATTGTTAGCGCACTGAGCTATGAACCCAGCGACTTCAGAATCAGAATTTGTATTCGTACTGGAGGAATCCGATGAGCTGTGAAGCTCTTTTTCACAGATGTCCAGTCGGGGCACGGGGTAAGCGCGTTACAACAGCAAGCAGTACAAAAGCGCGATCGGAGTGCAAAGTACAAGAAAGGTAATCAAATCACCCAAAGACATACAAATTAAACTAAACCATCCCCATTCCACCAGGCAAAGCCCACTGAGGCATTAACTTGTTTTTCAGAAGCGAGACCTGGCCACAAATGAAAGCTCAACAAATAAACTTAAGTTTATCTTCTTGGTTCTTTCGGTAAAGTCACGTAGAAGGGAAATAATAAAATAATAAAAATAAAACATAATAAAATAAAATTCTCACGACGTTTCGGCCACAACGCAAGCAGCCGTCCTCAGGTGAAGAAAAAAGGGCTGTCGGAAAGACAGCGTCCCAATGAAATTTTAATCGAAATTTAACGTAAGTTTAGTTTCTGGCCACAGCTAAACTCGGAGCATGAGATCTCAACTGGTCCTGCACCCCCCTTCCTCTTCATCAGTCCGTACTTCTTTCTTTCCCATGGCCGATGTAGTTGCATACATTTTTTCATTGACTGGTTCACATAATTGTCAATGGTGTTAGCCGTGAGCAGGAATTGAACTCTGGTCGCCAGGTATGTAGCGTGGCGCGCTTAAGGGGCCGTCCATAAATGACGTCACGCGATTTTGGACGATTTTTGACCCCCCTCCCCGTCGTCATACGGCGTCACAAAAAGTCAGACCCCCCTCAAATATGACGTCACAAAGCTCTGCCCCCCCCCCCCCCAAATGTTTTTAAACATGCTTCAAATCGCTTTAAACTATTGTCATTGTAGTGCGTGTTTAATGTGGCGCTGCACTCTGATGTTGTAGGAGAAAACATTTATTAAAAAGTCTATTTAATCAAGTAGAACGTGTTGTCTACATTTATTTAAAGTTGCGCATTTTGATGTGACGTCACATTTCTCAAACCCCCCCCCCTCGTCACACATCGTCACAAATGTCTGACCCCCCCCCCTGGGTGCGTGACGTCATTTATGGACGGCCCCTAACACTTGCGCCACCGCTCCACACACCACCAGCACCAAAATGAAATTTAACCCAAGCGGGAACTTGTCATACAGGAATATCGTGCAAGGTATTACCTGGCTCGGATACAATGAAAACACGAGAGTTTAAACAGAGCACAGTAATAGTATTATATATACGGAGTGGTATCTCCTGTAATCTCTCATTTGCTTGATACAGCTGTCGTGGCTGTGACGGTTCCACCTGAAGACGGAGGCTTGTGTTGCCTCCGAAACGTCGTGATTTTTATTTTATTTTACTTTTATTAATTTAAATTTAAATTTTTTTACCTACGTGACTTTACCGAAAAAAACATAAGAATATGAATCCTTGCAGTCACGAAAGCTTCAAATCTAGAATTAATGGTATCATCAAATCGACTGTGCACTATCGTTCAGCGCTGTGGTTTATTTCCGTGTCGTTGTTTGGCCGTGCTAATCTTGGAGGTGTATCAACGAGACTCACTGGGAATGCGTCGTTTATATGATTGCTGTGCGTTTGTAACAATTTGCGAATATCACTTTCGGAGTCCTGTTAACGTACAATTTCACCTCGATCTCGAGTTTCCGTTGTTGTTGTTGTTGATCAGATATGTTATCGATGCCCTGTTTTGCCTGTATGATTTTTGAAATCAATATCCGTGCGATGTCACCCGGGACACTCTTTGCGAACAAGACCATGTTTCGTGTTGTCTCGGCGTGTTTTGCCGTCTCCTGGTGAAGTAAAACTTTCGCTGACGATTGGCATCACAGGATCGATAGAAATCCGAGAGTCGGCAATGTGCGTGATGGAATCGGTGCCATACCCAACGTCCGTCCATCGCTGTCGTCTCGATACACACGCATCGGTGACCGGTGGCACAAACAACTTTAACTTTAAAGTTGTCCTTGAGTTGTCCTTGAGTTGTCCTTTAAACGTCGAACCCCTGCGTACTTATTACTGTACACACTCTACCTTGCGCGTCCCCATTTTCTCGACTCCCCATGTACCTAACCATAAACTATTCTAGGGGCCGTCCATAAATGACGTCACGCACCTAGGGGGGTGGGGTCAGACATTTGTGACGATGTGTGACGAGGGAGGGGGGGTTTGAGAAATGTGACGTCACATCAAAATGCGCAACTTTAAATAAATATAGACAACACGTTCTACTTAATTAAATATACTTTTTTTTTACAAATGTCTTCTACAACATCAGAGTGCAGCGGCACATTAAATACGCACTACAATGACAATAGTTTAAAGCTATTTTAAGCATTTTTTTTATATTTCTTTGGGGGGGGGCAGAGCTTTGTAACGTAATATTTGAGAGGGGGGGGTCTGACTTTTTGTGACGCCGTGTGACGAGGGGGGGGGGGGTAAAAAATCGTCCAAAATCGCGTGACGTCATTTATGGGCGGCCTCTTACCAGGTAAGGCCCACTGAGCTATATAGCGCTTCTTCAGAAGCGACCTGGCCACAAATGATGGCTCAACGAAGTGGCTTACCATCACGTGGAAATGTATAGCAGTAGCCAATAACTCTAAACGCGTTTTTCTAAACGTGGAGGGGAAACCCGGAGGACCCGGAGAAAAATCCACGCGACCACGGGGATAGAGAGACACCGCAAACTCCAAATATACAGCAGCAGGCGTCAGGGTCGGGATCGCACCCACGACCTCCTGTATCCCAGGCGAGGTAGTTACACATCTCCTAGCCACCTAATTCTAGATTTGAAACTTTCGTGACTGCAAGAATTCATACTTTTAGTTCTTTCGGTAAAGTCACGTAGGTAAAAATTTAAATTAAAATTAATAAAAATAAAACAATAAAAATCACGACGTTTCGGAGGCAACACAAGTCCCACCTGATGACGGAGACTTGTGTTGCCTCCGAAACGTCGTGATTTTTATTGTTTTATTTTTATTAATTTTAATTTCATTTTTTTTACCTACGTGACTTTACCGAAAGAGCTAAGAGTATGAATCCTAGCCACCTGTCTATTCGTGTCCGCATCTTGTGTCTCCGTACATTTGTCTCCCCATATCCGCCTGTCCCCAATCTAATTTCTCTCACCCGTTGTCGTCACCATCGGCAATAGCAGCAGCAGCACCATCGACTAATCGTCGTCCTCGTCATCATCAGTCGTGCTGATTTTCATATTTCGTCATTGCGTTTTGGGGCAATGTGAATGGCGACCTCGTGTGGAGGTCTCCGTCCAGCAGTGAATTGTTCATGGTCGCTGATGGTGACATCTTCTTGCAGCCGCGTGGAACACGTGCACTTTCGCGACCCCCTGGCCGTGAAATTATAAGTACTGTACGTACTGTAATATACAAATATTTGTTTTACCGGCTACAATTAATCGAACACCGTCTACTGGGGCAGCACCAATTGGCCTGATCACGGTAGTTTTGCTGGTTCGATGGACTGATCCTGCTCATAGGAACGTGGAATTTTCCATTGCTGGCTCTTGGCTCCGGCTCAACACCAAAACCCTCTCCCTGCCGCTCGCCACACGCACGACGATGACGATAATACTGTTAGTTCTTTCGGTAAAGTCACGTAGGTAAAAAATTAAATTAAAATTAATAAAAAATAAAGCAATAAAATCACGACGTTTCGGAGGCAACACAAGTCTCCGTCATCAGGTGGGACCGTCACAGCCAGATTTGCGGCATCACGTGGTACAGCAAATCTCACTTGATGCAGCAAATCTGTCTGTGACGGTCCCACCTGATGACGGAGACTTGTGTTGCCTCCGAAACGTCGTGATTTTATTGTTTTATTTTTATTAATTTTAATTTCATTTTTTTTACCTACGTGACTTTACCGAAAGAACTAAGAGAATGAATCATTGCAGTCACGGAAGCTTCAAATCTAGATGACGATAATGATCATTGATTCATTAAGAGGGGACTCCGCGCCTACTCCGATTTGGCTCATTGAGCTCGTCCCATCCCCATGGCCCAGGTGTTCCGCATCGATTCGCGCCTTCGTTGACATCGGGCGACGACCGTCGTTTCCAGCTCTCCCCCGCTCCCACTGATCCCCCACCCACCGCTTCAGTCGCGAGCATGAGGAGCGTCCAGGACACACCGCTCGCCTGCCTTGCTCCCTGGATCTATGTGCACGCGTTCCGTTGGGGTTTTGGTTAAGGCAATAAGGTGTCCCCCAAACTGCCAGCCCCTGCGACTGGCGATTTGTTTTTATATCGTTTTAAGTTACACCGGTGCCACCATAATATTTACGGAATGGTCACATGGGCAGTGTTTATCACCACAATAATCAGCGTGTACACCGTTCAAACATTTCCTTGAACATCTCACAACATTTCAGGCGGATTTGTTGAGTTTGCAAGCAATCTGAATTGGCTGCTGCCCGCATTCTCCAATATTCGGGCGGTCGACCATTAATCTTGATTTGAAGCTTTCGTGACTGCAGGAATCCATACTCTTTGGTTCTTTGGGTAAAGTCACGTAGGTAGAAATAAAATAAAATAAAACAAATCACGACGTCTCGATCGTAACACAAGCGTCCATCATCAGTCTGATGACGACCGCCTCATGACGACCGCTTGTGTTGCGATCGAAACGTCGTGATTTATTTTATTTCTAACTACGTGACTTTACCGAAGGAACTAAAGAGTAAGTCCTCATTAATGTCAGGCGCTGTCCATGGACAGTCTGCGTGAATTCTGAGCGTTCCCTAAACAGCCATAAAAATAATTTCACGTGATAGTCCTGAATGTGTTTGAGGTAAGGCCCACCAGGTAAGGTCCACTGAGCTATGTAGCTCTTCTTCAGAAGAGACCTGACTATCACAAATGATAGCTCAACGAAGTGGCTATCACGTGTACATCTATATCAGCCAAATGCTCTAAACGCGTGATGTTGATTCTAAATGTGGAGGGGAAACCCGGAGGACCCGGAGAAAAAATCCACGCGACCACTGGGAGAGAGAGACACCGCAAACTCCAAATATACAGCAGCAGGCGTCAGGGTCGGGTTCGAACCCACGACCTCCTGCATTCCCACTTACGGGAATGATTGGTTCAGTAGGAAGGGCGGACACTCGTGGTGCGTGAGGACGGGGGGGAGGGTTTGGGAACGCTTGGTGGCGAGTGCTTGGTCCACCTGGTGGTGGTGATGATGGTGTCGACAAGGGGATACGGCCGACCACTGGCGCAAGCGACGTGCACAGCAGTCACTACTGCGTCCCCTGCACCCGCACGGGAGCCCCCACAGCGGCGGTGGCTACTTCCTCGATAATTGGTCACAATCATTGCAGCAGCGTACGAATGGTGTGTCCCCGCGTAACCGTGTTCGGATGCAACAGGTAAAAGTGTGGCACACAACGCATCGCCAACGCAGTCGATGCATGGTCCACGTGGAAAATCCCAAACGACAATGAAGACATTGTCCGACACACGCAGCTTTCCACCGACGGTGGTGGACATCACGTGGAACCATTGTGGGTATAAATGCACAACTACGGTACGCATGGCACATACACACCAATACCAATGCCACAAAGTGACGTTGACGTCACCACGGGACCTGTGCCAGGCCAGGTGCACGTTGAGGCCACGTGAGGTGTCGAAGGCTCGCTGGCAGGAGGTCACGGGGCAGACCCTGCAGGTGCCATGGGTTGGCTGACCGGGATGACTGGCAGACGCACCACCTGTGCCCCCTTCTGTGCCAACTTGCTGCATTTCAGCCGCCCGGCGCTCCGCTCGTTGTTGTGATCGCCGCTCCTCTGCATCCAACTGCACACACACACACACGTGTTGACATGAGCCTTTTGGGGCTTTATATGACCAGGTAACGATTTAAAAGAAAAATGTTCTGCGTTAAATTACACCACTCACGCTTTCGACATGCCCATAAACAAGATGGCACGCGTGGGTGGTAAACGAACACGCGTTGAGTTTCTTTAGTCGCCTCTGAGTTGGATGAACGCGCAAATAGCACTTGCTTTGTATCTATGATCTCGTGTGTGTACTGTGTGTCTACTGTGTGTGTGTGCGCCGTATGTACCGTGTGTGTACCGTGTGTGTGTGCGCCGTGTGTACCGTGTGTGTGTGTGCGTGTGTACCGTGTGTGTGCGTGTGCGCCGTGTGCGTGTGCGCCGTGTGCGTGTGCGCCGTGTGCGTGTGCGCCGTGTGCGTGTGCGCCGTGTGCGTGTGTACTGTGTGTGTGCGCCATGTGCGTGTGTGTGTGTGCGTGTGCGCCGTGTGTGTGTGCGCCGTGTGCGTGTGTACTGTGTGTGTGCGTACTGTGTGTACCGTATGTGTGTGCGTGTGTGTGTGCGTGTGTACCGTGCGTGCGTGACATCTCTGGCTGTAAATGACTCGCATCGTGTGCCCAGCACAGGTGCGCGACGGATCATAAATTAAGAGTTCGGGAGGGAGGGGGGGGGGCTATGGGGTCAAGAGCGTCGGGGAGAAAGGGGGGGCAAGCGCGGAAACACCACCATGGATCAGCCCCCACCCTCGCCCCCCCTCCATTACCAACCCCCCCTAGCCCCCACCTCCTTTTCGTACACCCCATGATGCCCCCCGCGTCTCCCTCCCCCATCCCCCGCCCCCAGCCCCCACCCCCCCCCCCCCGACCTGGAGCCATGGACGCGAGCTCAGGTACGGACGGTGGCGAGGGGGTGACCTGAGACCCCCCCCCACGTACCCGGGCTCGATCCCCGCTATCCGCGCTCCCAGTCCCCTCTCCTCGGGGTCGGACCCCGCGAGAGGAGCGCGCACGGAGCGGGGGAAGCCGCTGGGAACCGAGCCGGCTGCGCGTCCCCTTTCCCTTTACGACTCAAATCCGACAACAACAACATCGGGGTGAGAGCCGTGGGCAGAACCGAAGCCGGCGCGAGCCAGGTTCGGGGCTCAACGGGGTTCAGGCCGCCCCTCCCGCCACTGCTCCGAGTTGCGCAACGTGTACGCACGGCAGGTACCGCCCGCCCGATTCGCAGACGCGTCTGCATCTCTCCCCGCAAAGTGAAACAACGGCGAAGAGATTCCCCCACCTCTCCAAATCGGGGACCTTGCCAAGTTCCACGAATCCACCCTCGCCCGCTCGCTCCCTCTGTCCCTCCGCGGGCGCGCGCCCGGCGCACGGGAACGTGCCCCGCGGGGCGCGCCCTCGCGCGCCCCGCGGGTCCCCACGCGTCTTTACGCATTCGCGACGCGTCGAGGAAGATGCGGGCGGCCCCGCACGCAGTCCCCTCGCTCGTGCCGTCCCCGCGGGCTCACGGCGCCCGCGGTCGCGGCCCAACGGGGCACGACGTGGGGCCCGGGTCGGGCGGGCTCCGCGGGACGTCGGGTCGAGTCGGGTCGGGTCGCCCCCTCGTCACGCTCCACTGCGCAAAGAGAGCCCCCGCGGGACGCGCTGCGCGCTGCGCCGTGGCCCGGTACCGGCAGCCGCGGATACCGCGGCGTGGAGACCGCCCAGGGGCTCCCGGCGTCGCGCCCAGCGGCGGCTTCTGGGCGTGAAAACTGCGCGCGACGGCCCGAGGGTTCGCGGCTGCCGGGCAGGCGTGCGGCGACGTGGGGGGGGGGGGGGGGGGGGGTGGGGGGGCTCGTTTAGCGAGGACAAAGCACACAACTCAGAATCTGTGGAGGAGGCGAGAGAGGAGCGTTACGCGCGGGGGACGCGCCACTGTGCCCAGCGCCGGCGCCCGCGGCTTCGCTGCCTCCCGTGGGTCGCTTTGTCTCGCCGCTCATGGACCCCCGGTTGGCAAAGGACAGCGTCTACCTCCGCGTGTAATAGATCACGCGAAGTTGGCAAGTTTCTCTTTTGTGTTGCGGGGGAAAAAAAGAGACTGTATATTTCATCCGTGTCACCCGCCCGCACCTGTGCTCGGCGCATTCAAGGGACACAAAACACCTTTTATTTTGATTTCTTTTTGCCCTAATTATTCAGAGTCCACGGTGGCCGAGGCTCGACGCGATGTGCCTGGTTTCTCGTTGTGTCTATCTCAATCGGCGGGCGCCGCTCATTGTTTGAGCCCTCGACAAGCCGGTTCCCTTTTAAGAGGGGACTCGCCCCGCGCGCTCCCACTTCAATTGCAACATCTGCTTGATCGCAGGCATCAAAATATGGAGGGACAAAACATATGTAATGCTTGATTTGTTAAATCCTGGTAATGAGTTATTAACAGGGCCAAACAATGGCACATTATGGTGAGGCCCTTATGGTGACTGGAGTCACTTTATATAACGCTTGGCGGGTCCCCCCCCCACCCCCCGTGATAGATGGAGCGCGGCTTCGCGGCGCCAGGTGATGTTCGGAAAATCAATGTGTTTGGGTCAAACAGAAAGACTTTCTGGATGTGAAAAATCGAGAGACATAAAATTTAATTGGCTGATTACAAAGCAGAAGGTCTGGCTTTAATTGTGCGCGCCGCTCTGCCCCCGTGAGTGCGAGCGTGTGCATGTCGCCGTATTTATGATCGGCCAGACCCCTACAGTAAATTAATTTAATGTGCAAATAAATAAATAATCGCCGTGCCACGCAACGCAAGCTGGGGGGCGGGGGGCGATAATAATGGGCGGCGCGCGGGGGGGGGGTTTGAATGGGCGCGCTGGGATGAGCCGGACAGGAGAGTGCTCTGCTCGTGTTTGTCACATTTTAGAGATGTCCCAATCGGTTTGCGTTTGTGAATCACTAGGCGCACAACCCCGGGCACGAGAGGCAATTGGTTTTGGGAGGGATCTCCGATTCGTATCCGCGCTCCGGGTTCAAGGGACACCGTCGCGCGGGTGAATTCGGCCTTTGCGGCTCGTGGGGTTTGGGTCCCACCCCAACCCCAACCCCCCCACTTCCACGAGCTCTGAGGTTCCCCGTGTGTCCGCCTCGTCCCCTCGGGGCTCGGGCGCGGGGTGAGCTGTTGGCTGTCCACGACTCCACACCTGTTGGTCGGCGTCGCGGGAGGCACGGCGCGGGGTGGCGCTGGTGCACAGTGGGGTGTACGTGAAGGTGATGGGAAGGTGGGGGTGGACGGGGAGATGGTGTGTGTGTGGGGGGGGGGGGGGGGGGCTTTGGTGGTGGGAGCCAAGCGGCATCGTGGCTCCCAAAGCTCCATGAGACCCTGGAGAGCTTTTGGCTCCCACGCGGCGTTCGCCTGGACCCCCGGGTGCGTTTCCCTCTCGCTCTGCCACACGGGTCACCTGCAGGAGTCCGCGAGAGACTGAAGGAGAGCCAGATCGAGTGGAGGGGTGGGAGACAGTGGGGGCGAGATATCGGAGAGAGACAGAGAGAGAGGGAGAAACTGAGGCGTGTGGGGGCGTGCATGGGTCTACAGATGGTGGACCCTGCTGGGCATGGGAATTGGCGACGGCTCGGGGCATCGGCCATCGGAACGGCGAGGTGGAGTTGAGAGTGGGATTATCCCAAGCGGCTCCTCACTCCCATGGCAGAGCGTTCAAAGTGGCTTGGAATCGGTGCCCGCTCTTGCCACTGAGCCACGGAGCCACGGAATTCACAATTAGATCCCTGGCCTGGTGAATTGTACAGAATGTTATTACTGCTGAAAAGTAGACATTGGATTGTTAGGGCACCTTCTGTGAGCGTGGGCCGTTGTGTGATGTTGCGAAAATTCAATAATATCTCCTGAAACTTCACGACAATTTTTTAAAAATAATATATATTCACATATGTGAAGCTATAACTGTATCCCAGCTCTCTTCTTAAACTGAAATGATAAATCCCAATTGGTTAAATAAATGGCAGCAACAACGCATTAATCGCCTTAATCTTTCCCATGCGTGCTCGGAGAATGGGCCGGCGGGTGGGTGCGGGGGGGGGTGCGGGGGGGGGGGGTGATTTTCTCACATTTTAAAAATGTGACATTAATAAACGTTCACCTGCAAACCAGATTCAACAACCCAAGTTCAACAGTGTCAGTATATCGCCCCGACAGAAGAGCCAGGGGACTCTCACGTGGCGATCGAATAAAGGGCATCGCATTAACGTCGTGTGGACGGGTGAAGCCCCGGCTCCCGCGCACCGCCCACTCGCAACCGGCACGAGAGGGCACCCAGCCAACTCTGCCAAGCTGGCCAGACGCGTCGGATAAAAGAGCTGACAGGCGATGGGCGCTTACCCACGATTTTACCCACCGCCACTGAGCCAACTGGGGCAGAGAGATTTCTAGAGACGGCAAAAATAAAACAGCGTTTGTTCAAATTGGTCTTTAATGATTCGCGTCTTTTTTTTTGTTACCTGCGGCTTGCACGGCTTCCCCGTGAGCAGGAGGGGAGCGTTTAAGATGCCGTCCACCCGACAGTGAGGGAGTGGCACTGAGAGTGGAACACGGGCCCACGAATGAAAAACAACTCGGTCGAGGTCACTTATTCAAAGACCCGCTAGACTTTTAACTTTTAATAAATAAATATCACGAGCAAAACAGTCCACAAATGCCACGCATTTATGGACCACCAATCTGCGTATGCGAGCAATTCTCACAGACGTGTTTTGTTTTTTACCTAATAAGAAACAATACGAGTAATAACGACTGAAACACTGAACGTTGGTGATGTTGGTGTACCAAATCGAAATGTGAGTGCTGTTGCCATGTATTCGATAGATGGCCCTCTCGGTCGAGTGTTGTATTTGTCGCAGGCTGTCAATTGAATATCTGAGAGTCTCGCAGAGGCATGTTTAGTGCATTTATGTCACGTAATGCGGCACGTCAGCGCCTAACGAGGCGTTTACGTTCCTGCCACGCGCGTCTCCTCCATTCACAACATCAACCGAGTGAAAATTTGACAATGGGATGGAGATGAGCAGCCGAGATTTTTTTTTGTGGGCCATGGGTCCATGGCATATGAAGAGGACTAACACACACCGATGTCGTGGTCGCAACGGACGCCTCGAACATTGGCGGAGACGGGAATTTTGGGAGCTTTGTAAGTGGAGACGGGCGTGTGGAACGTGATAGAGAAAGTTAAACTGAACTATTTTTTTTATTCTACCACGTAAGGCCTACTGAGCTGTAAAGTCATGGCCACAAATGATAGCCCAATTAATGTACAGCAGCCAAATACTCTAATCCGGTGGTTCTTAACCCTTTACTGCAGCCTTGCACCCCTTTGGTTGTCAATCGTAATTTTTTTTATAATGCTAATAAATACATAAGGTTTGGTAAAAAAAAACAAAGTTAATTTAACTTTCGTGCCCGTGCTTAATTTGTGTTTCGATTCTTTACTTTCTCAAAAAATCTGGCTACGTCTGGCAGCCCCAGAAAGGTCATCTCGCTCCCCCAGCGAGTGCGTGCACCCCGGGTTAAGAACCGCTGCTCTAAACGCAAATGCCCGGAGAAAAATCCACGCGCCCACGGGGAAAGAGACACGCAAACTCCAAATATACAGCCGGCGTCAGGGTCGGGCTCCAACCCACGAAAACCCCTGTATACCAAGTGAGGTAGTTAACATCGCGCCACCGCTGCGATGCAGGAAACGAAAGCCTTAGCTGGAAATTTGGTAGAAAATAATAAACGCGTGACTAAGGAAACGACCTCCGTGGTGTTTGGTGGACACGTGGAAAGGGGACACGTGAGTTGCAAGACGCGATCTCGTGTGCGTACATTTAGGGTCAGCCCCTCCCCCCCAACTCTCCTGCCCACCTCGCCCCCACCCCCCCCCCCCCGAATCTGCAGCCATGACTGCAGAAATCGTATCACGGTTCGACTTTAAATCAAGTCAAGGTGTATGGGCAGGTGCAGATGGGCACGTGTAATTATGTGTTTCTATTTATACTATTTAAAATAAATACTCACATTTGTCATTCACTGCAATATTACATAGATGTATATAATAGGCTGACGTTTTGGGCAATAACCCGTCTTCAGAGCTGAGAACAACTGCAGAAGAGGTTCGTTCACACCTAGCCAGGTGCTCCCCATCATGTGCAGCTGTAAAGACAACGACCACCCTCCTGTAGCCTGAACAGACTGTTGGGGCAAAGTGCTGTTAGCGAGCAGTACCTATGATGCGCGCAGCTATGAACTCGCTCACCCACGCAAATCTGTGACTCGTTTGCTACAGCACTGTGACCCGCGCTGGTACGACGCATCAGCTCCAATAATGCAGTACTTGAGTCGCATTCAGAGTTTCAATCTTAATAAGTTCCTGGGTATTTTACTGTTGCAGACGTTTGTTTGCTAAGCAACGTTGCACTGCGAAACGGAAAACTGCTGTCGTGTCAATTCAACCTTCGCCTCCCCCCCCCCTAACGATCAACGTGGTGAAGTATGGTCAAAACAACCTCCATGGCACGGGTAGGCCTTCAGCCAGCAGTGGATTTTAACGACGACCTGTGAATGACTGTGAACTGCTTTTGTGTGTGTTTGGTTTATTTTTTCCTTCCACAGCACCTCCGATGAGCACGGCTGGCTACATTTGGGTGCGAAAAAAGTGCAACATACATACGTACAATTAGCCAGTTTAACACGTAGGCTTTCGCGACCAATATTATACATAATAGAGGGGTTTTTTTGGGGGGTTAGATCGCGTAAATATAAATGTGTCGTTAATCTCGCCACCACCCGACACAGCCAATTAGTGAGGTTTGTCACGTAAACAAAACGTACCAATTAGTTACTAGTTCAGCACACCCGTGTATTGGAGAGTAAAACCCAGAGCATTTACAATTCGGGCACCGTGACATTCCGCCGGTGATTACAACCAGCATCATCAGGCGACAGCCAGAGTTGTGGAGAAATCCTCCTCGTGTTTTCGGTCTTCAATTACAAAGAGTCTTTAATGATTGTTTTCATTTGTATAGCGTCTCGGTACGGGCATGGCCTCAAGAGGTCGTACAGAGCCACGTGTCGCTTCGCTCGGTGGCCAATCACCGTGGATGTGTGTGTGTGTGTGTGATGTTGTGTGTTGACCTTGCCCGCTATCTTATCTGAAGGTGGCGGGATCAATACATCAATTAGGGTATCGATCGTTTCGTGTTAGCGAGGGTTTATTGATTCCCGCTTCTCTCCCCCAGCCCCTCCCCCCCATTCCGCCCCCCCCCCCCCCCCCTGCAATTCGGTCAATTGTCGCGAACTAAGTTCGTGCGATTCGATGCAATAACACGCAGCACCGTAAATAAATATATACACAACAAAAAATCGGCGGTGTGGTGAAAATAGCGGCATGTAAGGGGCTGCACGGGCCACGCGTAGCTCTCTGTTGTAATGGAAATGCGTACGAAGCGAACCATATCGATTATTATTATACACCCCACGATGACGTGGATGTCAAGAGTCCTAAATAATCGATACATCGTTACACCCCCCCCCCCTGCCCCCCCTCCCCCCCAGCGTTTGACGCTTTCCTATTCTGAGGAATCTTCCAACCCCCGTCGGCTTCACAGCACTCTGCATGGTGCATGAACTGACTGTGGCGTGACACTTGTGATGCACAACAATGATAGTCGTACACCAGGACCTATCCACTCTTGCATGGTGGCCTGGTCAACTGGCTACTCCTGTGCAGCAAGTGATGTTTGTTACAGAAGGCCGAAGGAAGCTCATCTCTCGCGTGCTTTCGAGAGCCCGGGGGGGGGGGGGGGAGGGCGGCAGGGACCTCTCGCATCTTAGACGTTACGAATTAAAAAGAAAATGCCAAGACCTCGTTGCTGACAAATTTTTTTTTTTAGATTTTAAGCTTTCGTGACTGCAAGGATTCATATACTCTTAGGTTTTTTCGGTAAAGTCACGTAGGTAAAAAAAATAATTTATTTTACTTTTTATTAATTTAAAAAATTTTACCTACGTGACTTTACCAAAAAAACGTAAGTGTAAAAAAATTCATCTTAAGCCTTTAAATAAAATATATTCCCACCGCCTAAACCGTGTCTGATTTCACGCGTTTTTGGGTGGGGTGCCTCAGATCGGCCTGAGAAGCGACGTTTTCTTTTCTGGCGCATGGCGAAAAAGTCAGAAGTCGTTTTTATATTTTTTAGTTTTTAACAGCCTCACCATTGCTGACGAGACCCGAAAAAAAACAAAAAGCCTCTGCTTAAAACAACGACAATTTGGGGGTCATTATTTCGATGGACGGATATAAAATGCGATTTTTACGTTAAAATATGGACGTTTTGTCTTGCCTGTGTCCTGTCCCACGCGAGTTTAAAAGCTTCGCGAGAGCGACCAAAAATTTTCGTTTTAAATCCGTCAGGTGGGCTCCAGTGACGTCACAGGACTAAAGTGCCACCGCACTGACGTCACGGCGGCGCGAAATGAATGTGAATTTGAAGTTTCATTTGACTCGCAAGACTTCAACCTTGGTGGTGGGGGGGGGGTGAACGTCTTCGTGTTTCGCTCTGCCACAAGAGCGCCGTGTGTGTTGCGTATGCATGTGTGTGTGTCAGTGTGTGTGTGTCTGTGTGTGTCAGTGCGTGCGTCTCTGTGTCTGTGTGTGTCTGTGTGTGTGTCATTACGTGCGTCTCTGTGTTTGTGTGTTACTGTGTTTGTGTGTTACTCTGTTTGTGTGTTACTGTGTGTATTTGTGTGTGTCTGCGTGTGTGTATGTGTGTGCGTGCGTCTGTGTGTTACTGTGTGTGTTTGTGTGTCTTGTGTGTTTGTGTGCTACTTTGTTTGTGTGTGTGACTGTGTTTGTGTGTGTCACTATGTTTGTGTGTGTGTTTGTGTGTTTGTGTGTTACTGTGTGTGTGTGTCTGTGTGACTGTGTGCGTGTCTGTATGTGTCTGTGTGTGTCAGTGCGTGCGTCTGTGTGTTTGTGCGTTACTGTGTTTGTGTGTGTGACTGTGTTTGTGTGTTACTGTGTTTGTGTGTGTCTGTGTGTGTCAGTGCGTGCGTCTGTGTGTTTGTGTGTTACTGTGTCTGTGTGTGTCTGTGTGTGTCAGTGCGTGCGTCTGTGTGTTTGTGTGTTACTGTGTTTGTGTGTGTCTGTGTGTGTCAGTGCGTGCGTCTGTGTGTTTGTGTGTTACTGTGTTTGTGTGTGTGACTGTGTTTGTGTGTTACTGTGTTTGTGTGTGTCTGTGTGTGTCAGTGCGTGCGTCTGTGTGTTTGTGTGTTACTGTGTCTGTGTGTGTCTGTGTGTGTCAGTGCGTGCGTCTGTGTGTTTGTGCGTTACTGTGTTTGTGTGTGTGACTGTGTTTGTGTGTTACTGTGTTTGTGTGTGTCTGTGTGTGTCAGTGCGTGCGTCTGTGTGTTTGTGTGTTACTGTGTTTGTGTGTGTCTGTGTGTGTGTCTGCGTGTGTGTCTGTGTCTATGTGTGTGTATTTGTGTGTTTTTTGCTGCTGTCTCGCGCTGATAATGTGCCCTTCCTTGGCCACTCCACTGCTGGCTCAAGAGGATCCGCACGCCACACTTCGACTGAGAGCCTTCTTCTGTCTTCACGAGTGTGAGCTGCTGCTCATTGTCAACTTCAATCTTCGCCAAAGCGCTCTTGCAAGCCGCTTTTTCGTCCACCGCCTTCTATAATTATGATCATGATCACCCACGTCCGCCTTTCATAACGGCGTGGCGTGGCTATACATACACTCTTATGTGCAGATGAGATGTAAAGCGTATGCAAATGTTATGCAAATGTTGCATTTAGCTTAAATGAACTCAAGGGACTGAACGAGCGACACCAAGAACACGAGGCAGCCAACGCAAACGAGACGACGGAATCAGGATATGTGTTTATACCGGAGGAGGAATCCGATGAGCTACAAAGCTTTTTTTCACAGATGTCCAGTCGGGAGGTTAGAACGATACAACAACAACACAATTGCAAAAAAAACACGATCGGAGTGCAAATTATAGACAGGGTAAAAACACATCACATTCAAAATATATACAAATAAAACTTAACTTCATTTTCTCTTACCAGGTAATGCCCACTGGCCCATTTGCTTCTTTTTTCAGAAGCGACCTGGCCACAAATGATAGCTCAACGAAGTGGCCCATCATCGCGTGGAAATCCACAGCAGCAAATTAATCGAAATAATCTAGACGCAAAAAAACACCGATTATTGACTTGAAACGTGACGATGAATCATGACGAATAATCTAATCATGTGGGGAGGAGGGGGAGGAGGAGGGTGTGAATCGCTTCATACCTCGACCAGTTTGCCTTGTTGCTGGGGGGCGAGGGGTGATGTAACTCGGGGGTGAGAGGCGTGTTCATGGTTTTGGTAATGCTCTCCCCGCAATGCACGTGCAACTTAATGAACTACGATCCTCACTTTCGTGGCGCTGCTCGCTTATCACCGAACGCGCCACGATCTTGTTCGTGTCTGTGAGGCTCAGAAATGTTTGAGCCTGACCGCGTGTGGTGGTGGAACGGGCCGACCGCGTGGCTGTGCTTGGTGGGTGATCAGCAGAGGCAAGAGCAGCAGCATCTGTTGTTGTACTGTGTTCATGTGTTACCACGTTTATGCTCAACGTTTTAACCAACCCGCATTGACCGGCGTGGTGAAGTAGACTAAACTATAAACTTTTATTTTATTTTGACAGGAAAGGCCCACTTAGCCATATAGCTCTCTTTTTCAGAATCGATTTGGCCACAAATGATAGCCACAACGAAGTGGCTTACCACGTGGAAATGTAAAACAGCCAAATATTCTGAACGCGTGATGTTGATTCTAAATGTGGAGGGAAAAACTGGAGAACCCGAAGAAAAATCCACGCGACCACGGGGAGAGAGACACGCAAAGTGCAAATATACAGCAGGCGTCAGGCTTGGGATCGAACCTGCAACCTCCTGTATACCAGGCAAGGTAGTTAACATCTCGACAAAGTAAGTATGCAGTGGTGAATTGAGAAAATTGCTGCACATGTGCGTGATGGAGTCGAGTCAGTTTTAATAACGCGAGACAATACGGTCAATTTCATCACATTTTACAAAGTAATTTATACAGTTCTTGTAATACACAATTGCATTCTAGCAATTTTTGTATAAGTTACTACGGTACTTATAGAATACAACCAAGACTGAGCGTCTCCCTGTCACTGACGGTCCCTGAGACATTGTTGGACACTCCCCATTTCTATGCCAGGGGCTGGTTCATCCAAAATATAACCATTCCCGATGTCCCACTAAGTTAGTCTCATTTATCCACCCCGTGAGGATGACGATAATTCGACTCGCGACCTGGATTTGAACTCGCGAGGTTCACGTTGTACCACACTACCATTTTAATGGAAAATGCATTCCACTTGGGTTGAATTTTCTCTGAAAGCATTTTTTGTCTAATGGCTTAGTTGCAATTTTTATCATCAAAGTGATTAAACCAAAGTCCTTAAACAGTAGAACCCCTCTTAACGACCACCCCTGCTGTTAACGACTAATCGCTGTTGTAGGTACAGTAATATTACTGAATGCATTGATTAACCACGTTTTATTTTAAATATGTGTTCATAATGTTGTTAGTACCTTCATGTATTCATATCCATTGTTTACATATTATAATAAAGCACGTTTTTGGGGTGAAAAGTGTAACTTTCGATGCTATCGCAACGAATGAACCCTTTAACCGTGTATTCCCTATACTTGCTTAACGACCAAATCGCTTACCGTAATGACCGGTTTCTTCGAACCAATTACCATCGTTAAGAGGAGGGCTTCTACCGTAACTAACTTTTAGTGACTTAATTTGTTGCCCGCAGCGGCGGTGGGCCAGTGGTGAAAAATCCACACTTTCAGCAGCGCGGGAACCAGCCTATCCATGGTGCCAGTCCATTCCACAGGGTCACCCGTTTGTCCACCGTGGGTCAGATCTCCGTGTACGCGGTTGGAGGGATGAACGCCGCGCGTGCGGGCAAGGATGCCCGGGGATTCGCACGTGCTGGGGGCGGTCACAGAGGGCCTTCTCTCGGCGCGTCGGCACCCTCCGGGGAGCGGGGATCCTCAGGGGTCCAGACCCGGGCCGTGCGGACCACGTGTCGCTCTCGGCGCTGCCTCTCGTCCGTCCAGGAGAGTGAATGTCCGGCCAGCGGGGTGAGACCCGGCGACAAACCTGGGGGAGAGAGAGCCGCGGACGGTGACGATCAAGAGACAGTGAGCGGGGGTTGAGCGGGAGGCAGAGACGAGGAGAAAGAGGGGGGAGGGATGGAAGGAGCGACAGTGTACTGGACATCTGTGGAAAAGAGTTTATAGGTTATCGGATTCCTCCAGTATGAATATATATTCTGATGCTGTGTGGAGATGAAGGGGGGGGGGGGCAGAGTGATGAAGCGAAACAAAGGGTTATGGACGTGTATTTGTCAAAGTCTTGAAGGTATTACTTCTTAATCAAGTTACGTTTATTTATTTTTCTAGCCATGCGATCGTTTATCCCCCCATACTATATCAACAGACGCACAAAATAAATATGTATAGTAAACACTATCTAAATAAATATCACAGAGTAGTCTAATATTCAGAACAAACTTCAAACGCACAACTTATAAAGACGCAGAGTGGCAGAACAGACACAGGTTCTCCGCGAAACCACCATACAGACTAAATTTCGATTTAAAGCTTCTTTCGTGACTGCAAGGATTCATCTTCTTGGTTCTTTCGGTAAAGTCACGTAGAAGGGAAATAATAAAGTAATACAAATAAAACATAATAAAATAATTCTCACGACGTTTCGGAGGCAACACAAGCTTCCGTCTTCAGGTGGAACCGTCACAGCCACGATAGCTGTATCAAGTAAGAGCTTGTGTTGCCTCCGAAACGTCGTGAGAATTATTTTATTATGTTTTATTTTTTATTATTTTATTATTTCCCTTCTACGTGACTTTACCGAAAGAAACAAGAAGACGACACCATACAGACTGTTGGGGCAAGTCTTGTTCGTGGGCACCTGTTGCGGCCAACACTGAGCATGGAGAGTCGGTGCGGCCAGTACATCGCCCTGCCCGCCAATGTGTCCCGTGTTCATAGCTCTACAACGCACCAGGTCCTCGTTCACGGCTAAATTGACAGAGGGGATGGCGACCCAGGGCTGTTTCAGATGACCCGCCGCTGATAGCCTCGGCAGGGAGTCTAACGCTGGGTCCACCCGCTCCTCACAGACTCACAGAGAGACAGATACATCCACGCAGCCTACGACCAAATCATTGCGAAACTAAGCAGGCTTGAGCCTGTTTTTATTTTTATTTTATTTTACTTTTTAATGTTTTTTACCTACGTGACTTTACCGAAAAAAACCTAAGAATATGAATCATTGCAGTCACGAAAGCTTCAAATCTAGAAATAAACAGGCTTGAGCCTGGTTGGTACTTGGATGTTAGACTGTCTGGGAATAACAGGTACTGTGGGATTATGCCATTGAATCCATCTGTGCGGAACTTTTTGAGTGATATCTCCTGACATGCGTGATGGGTTTTCTCCAGGCACTCCAGTTTCCACCCAAACGATAATGTATTGACCAAACATGGCCATGTACCAGGACCATGGCTTACTGTCATCCGAGTCTCTCCGGCACAACGAGTCGGACACTATTTCCGTCACCGGCACACCACATGCAGTTTAACACGTAGAGGGCTTTCGCGACTAATATCATCCATAATACAGTTTTTTATGGGTTAGATCGCGTAAATATAAATGCGTCGTTAAACCCGCAACCACCCGACACAGCCAATTAGTAAGGTTTGTCGCGTAAAACAGAACGTGCCAATTCGTTACTAGTACAGCACACCGGTGTGTTGGAGAGCAAATCCACATTTACAATATGTGTACAACGAAATATGGCTGCCGCCTGATGATGCCAGTTGTAATTACTGGCGAAACGTCGTACTCAGCTTGTAAATGTTGCGAATTCGCTCTCCAACACACCGGTGTGCTGTACTAGTAATGCATTTGCATGTTTTTTGCCGTGACAACCCTTACTAATTGGCTGCGTCGGGTGGTGGCGGGTTTAACGACACATTTATATTTACGCGATCTAACCCCAAAAAAACTGTATTATGGACACCACCTACAGTAGAGTAGATATATTCGCTACGGTCTGGGCTACTCGGCACGTACCCAATCTGGTCTAACAGCGACACGGAAAATACGCACTCAAGAATTATAGCCCTGAGCAGGTCTTTCCGAAAAATGAGCCTTGAGACTCGTCAATAAAAAGGACACAGCGAGCCACACGAAAAGATGACACGGGCCGAAACACGCGTGCCGCGAGGAGGAAGAAGAGGAGGAGGAGGAGGAAGATCACGAAAACAGACGAGGAGCAGTCAAGTTCACTCACCGGACGCGCGATGGAAGATGATGATCTTTTTTTGCTGGCACAACAGCGGTTGCCCCGCCTGTGCGCGGAGGGGCCTCTCCGAGTGGACCAGCTCGCCCAGGAAGGAGATGTAGCCGATGGCGAGGCGCAGAGTGTCCACCTTGGATAACCGCTTCTCGTACGGCAGCGTGGGGATATGCGCGCGGAGGCCCTCGAAGGCCGCGTTGATTGACTGCATGCGCCTCCTCTCTCGCTGGTTGGCCGCCTGTCGCAGGTGGGACATGTCGCCGTGGACGCGCGATCTGCGCCTCCTGCCCGATGACCTCCGATGCGCCGGAGGAGCGGACCCATCACCACCACCGCCGCCGCCGTCGCCGCCAGGTGTCCCCACGCCACCTTCGAAGCCTTCCCCCGCGAGCAGAAGGGACCCGGGATCTCCACGCTGCTGCTGTCCATGTGAGTGGTGGTGCTGCTGCTGCTGCTGGCGGTCCTCCTCCTCCTCGTCGTCGTCGTCGTCCTCGGGGTAGTAGTCGCTGAGGGAGTGCGCGAGGTAGTCTACGCTGTCGCACATGATGAGGTCCACTTGGTCGCGCGGCGACGAGGAGCCGCCGCCGCCGCCGCCCTCGTCGCTGAAGAAGTCGTCGTCGTCGTCGATGAGGTAGGAGGAGGAGAAGCGCTCCATGTCCACAAATTGCTCCAGCACGGCGTCCATGCTGCGCGCGCGCATGCGTCTCGACGTGTGCACGCGTGGGTCGGTACACGAGGAGTGTGTGTGTGTGCACACGTGTGCGTGCGTGTCGGTGAGTGCACGTGTGGATGTGTGTGCACACGTGCGCGTGTGGCTGAGCGCAACGTGTGGGTGCGAGCGCACGTGTGTGTGTACACGTGTGTGTACACGTGTGGATGTGAGCACACGTGTGAGTGTGAGTATGAGCACACGTGTGGGTGTGAGCACACACGTGTGAGCGTGCTCGTGTGTGTGTCTGCACACGTGCACACGAGCGGTCGTGCGTGTCTGCGCGTTGTGTTCGCCGCGTGTCTCTGTGTACACACGCGTATCTTGCCGTGCGCGTGCTGCACTCCGTACGTGTACGTACTCGACTATGTGCGCTTGCGTCTATATGCACGTGTGTCTATACCAGTGTACACACACACACACTGTGTGCGCGCGCGCGCGCGAGTATATGTGCACCTGTGTATGTACCGCTGCGTGGGTATGCACGTGTTTGATAAATATGCGGGTGCTTTAGTACGGCGTGCAGGTGGAGTGGGTTACTGCTGTTGCTACTGCGTCAGGTTTGTGAGCAAAGCCAACAGGTGAACTTAGCGCTCACGTCTCGATGTGTAACGCACGGTTCTAGACGTCGCCTACAAGTGTAACAGTACAGGTGTGAGAATAATGTTGACCGGGTGTAGGAGGTGCGGGGTGTAGGAGGTAGGAGTGGTTCTGTTGGAGGGTGGCCCGTTTCTGAGGGCACGGCGATGCGGGGTCTCGTTAGTAGAGAGTGGTTCGGATCCGGATGGGACGTGGTCCCCCGTTTCAGCACCGGTGCAGGTGCGGTATGAAGCCCCGGGCTGTTGCGCGTGGCCTCTTTATCGGTCCCCGGGTCTCGGGTCGCGCGCGCGCGCACGTGCGATTCACGAGTCGCGAGCCAATCGGAGCGCGCGAGCGCAGCGGGGCTTCCTTCTCCCACCTCTTGCCCACCTGCTTCCCCTCCCTGCCCCCTCCCCTCTGTCCCCCCTCCCACCTCTCCGACCCCCCCCCCACCACCACCACCCTCATCACCCTCCCACCACGGCTCCTTTTCTCCCCTCCCCGATATCCACGTCCCACCTCTTCCCCCCCCACCCCCCCCCCCCCCGACTCCTTATCCTCAATCCCCCACACGTCGACCGTGTTTCACCACCTGCCGTCTCAGTCGCAACTTTCCGCCGATTTTGCGGCGGAAATCGACGGGGGACTTGTTCGAACAAGAACTCGCGATTCGTCCAGTCCGGGTCCGATTTAGCCGTGTGATTGAAATCGCATTCATAGCTTGTGATGATTGTGGTGATGATGATGATGTTCAAATGGGCGCCACGGTGGCGAGATGTTAACTACCTCGCCTCGTAAACAGGAGGTCGTGGAGTTCGATCCAGACACTGACGCCTGCTGTGTATTTGGGGTTTGCACGCGCTCCTCGTCGTCGTGTGGATTGTTCTCCCATTTTTATCGCCACATTTAGATACTTTTACGTGCGCTTTGATTATTTGGCTGAAATCAATTTCTGCACGACGAGCCACTTCGTTGGGCTATCATATGTGGCCAAGTCGCTTCTGAAAATAACTATACAGCTCGGTGCGGGGCCCTCTCCGGTAAAATAACAACAAAAGTTATAAAAAAAAATAGTCCAATCTCCTCTGCTGCCTGCCATAGTCATTCACTCCCCGCTCGCAGCCTCCCGTGCTGCTGGCTCCCTGTCCGTGCTCAAGTCCAGAGTTAATCTCCACGAATGGATTGCGATGGTGAATTAAGCCGCCTCTATTTAAATCGAGGGTGATTTTAAACGACACTGATCTTATCAAGGATATATAGCGCTTTCGTCAAAGCGCTTTACAATAATTAATTATAACATTTTCATTAGTTATTGACTGATGGGGAAAAGTGATGGGGTTTGAGTGTTGGGGAGGGGAAGGGGTGGCAAGGAAGGGTGGTGATAGGGGGAGGTTAGGAAGGGGACTGGGGGAGGATGGTGAAGGTTTTAAGGATGCGGACCGGAAGATTTATAGGGATATACTCTTGAAAAAAGATGAGTTTTAAGGCTCAACTTTGCGAATGTGATCCCAACCTCGCCCGCGCGCATGAGGCTTCGTGATGAATTAAGCGTTTGAGGTAAAAACCCACCAACCACCACAGCGCGCGTGGGTCTGTTGGTGGATCAAGATCTTCATAACACGTACTCTATGTAACTCTATGGGCCTCTTTGTGTGTATGCGTCTACAGCATATGTCAGTATAACCCCGTGAGTCCGTATATATTTCGGTGTTAAAACGGAGCATATAAACCGGTAACCGTTTCGTCATTCAATTACCGGTTCCAGTAACCGATCACCGTTTCCAGTGGCATGTTGGACATTCATGGGACGATCGCGCGTATTTCTCAAAAGGTCAAAGGTCGCGAGAGGACCCTTGCCTCATCAGGAAACTGCTGGCCAAGGTGGTCCACGAAAAGGAGCCCATGAGGGTATTTTTGGCCTACTCTTCGATGCTGACCAGACGTCTTGGAAGAAACTATTATCTTTTGATTCAAAGCTTTCGTGACTGCAGGGATTCATATTCTTGGTTCTTTCGGTAAAGTCACGTAGAAGAGAAATAATTAAATAATACAAATGTAAAACAGTAACAATTTCACACCTGATGATGATTGCTTGTGTTGCAGTCGAAACGTCGTGAGAATTATTTTATTATTGTTTTATTTTTTTATTTTATTATTTCCCTTCTACGTGACTTTACCGAAGAACCAAGCATATAAACTATTATCTGTTTTACCAGTTTACGCCCAATGAGCCATGTAGCTCTTTTTCAGAAGCGACCTGGGCCACGAATGATAGCTCCACGAAGTGGCTCATCACGTGGAAATGTAGAGCAGCCAAATATTCTAAACGCTTGATGTTGATTCTAAATGTGGATGGACTCGGGAGAAATATCCACGCGACCACGGGTAAAAAAGACACGCAAACTTCATACACAGCAGGCGTCAGGGTCGGGATCGACCCCATGCCTCCTGTATACCAGGCGAGGTAGTTAACATCTCGCCACCGTGGAAGAGGTGGGCGTATCCAGACTTAGCCCAGCATCACGTAAGTCTGTGGGTCTCAATGTAAGTCAATGTACGGGTGTCTTGTGCGAGTCTGTATACATCTTTCGTGTGTTTCGTGCGCAATTTTTTTTGCACAGCCGCAGATCTCCTTACGTAACGGAGGCTACGTTTAGTGGCCTGGCTCAGAAGCTTGTTCTACACACACACACCCTGTACCGTAGAGTTAAAGACTGCGTCTACCGATCAATGTGAATGTTCGAAGTTCACATCCAAGTCTCGGGTCGATTCAGTTCATCATCTGCCAGGGGTCGATGCAACATTTACCGCGTTGTGGAAACGTTAACAATGGTTGTCCTATGGATACACTAGTCCCCGCCATGGGAATATGGAATTTCCACGAATGGCTGAGGGTCGTCAGTGAAGATGACCCAGACCTCGCTCGCTGCGAGTGTGCGCAGTGGTGTGACCGTAATGCCCTTGGCTAGCCCTGACGGATGTCATCTAAATCTACTTGGCCCACTGGCCCCTGTTGATATGCAATGCGTGTGCGTGAGAGAACAACCCCAACATGCTGAAGCGAAACGCTTCGGGGAGCGTTGACCGAAACCCAAGCAACGTGGATGATGAGATAGCACCACAGAAGAGGAGAGAGAAAGGTGACAGACCGAGGAGGAATGCAACAAATGAAACGATTAGAAACTATATATACTTTTTTTAAATTTTAACAAGGTCCACTGAGCTATGTAGCTCTTTTTCAGAATCGACATGGCCACAAATGATAGCTCAACGAAGTGGCTCATCGTGTGGAAATGTCTATCAGCCAAATATATAAGCGCATGATTCTAAATGTGGAGGGAAAAACCGGAGGACCCGGAGAAAAAAATCCACGCGACCACAGGGAGAGACATGTAAACTCCAAATATACATTTTGATTTAAAGCTTTCACGACGTTTCGGCCACAACGCAAGCAGCTGTCCTCAGGTGAAGAACAGGTCTGTCGGGAAGACAGCGTCTGAGGACGGCTGCTTGCGTTGTGGCCGATACGTCGTGAGAATAATTGTATTATGTTTTATTTTTATTATTTTATTATTTCCAAATATACAGCAGCAGGCGTCAGGGTCGATATCTCAACCCACGACCTCCTGTATACCGGGAGAGGTAGTTAACCACCTCGCCACCGTTGGCGCCCACATCTCGCACTGCGTCAAGAGGCCCACGAGGTGGCGATGCTGCTCTACCCAAAAGGGAACCCACGGCGTCGATAGCGCTGCGGCTGTTCGGTGGCCAACGCGGCTTCTGCACAAATCAAAGGGGTTTCCTCGGTCCTTTCGGTAAAGTCACGTAGGTATAAAATAAATGAAACCACGACGTTTCTTGCTGTGGTTGTCCCACCTGATGACGGACGCTTGTGTTGCGCCCGAAACGTCGTGATTTAATTTATTTTATACCCACGTGACTTTACCGAAAGAACCAAAGAGTATGGATCCCTGCAGTCACGAAAAACTTCAAATCTAGATTGGGTTTCCTCGGGTTACGAATGAGGGCGACCGCCCGGGCCCCGCGCTTTGGGGGGCGGGGGTAGCTGTGCTTCATCGTCACGGTTTCAGATGTATATACTTACGGTATAGTTTAAAGGCGTCGGGGGCCCACACAATGTGGCGAGATGTTATTTCAATCGCCTGGTATGCAGGTGGCTGCGGGTTCGATCCTGATGCCTGTTGTTTATTAGAAGTTTGCGCGTCTCTCTCCTTGTGATCGCGTGGATTTTTCTCGGTGTTCTCCGGGTTTTCCCTTCCACATTTAGAAGCATGCGTTCAGAGTATATGGCGAATAATCCACTTAATTTGGCTATAATTTGTGGCCAGTTAGCTTCTGAAATAGAGCTATATCGTTTAGTAGACCTTACCTGGTAAAATAAAAACGGTTTAAGTTTTTAAAATAGTTTAGTGTGATCTGCCCCATGCCCCGCACCCCGCACCCCCGTATGGACTGCCCTGGTCACGCCGACCACCGATGCTAGCGGGACTCTACATTGCTTCCAGACCGCCTGCAGTACACTGCTTCTAGATTTGACGGAGACTTGTGTTGCCTCCGAAACGTCGTGATTTATTATTTTATTTTATTTCTATCATTACTTTTATTAATTGTAATTTCATTTTTTACCTACGTGACTTTACCGAAAAAAAACCTAAGAGTACTCTACATTGCTGCTCGACATATCCCCGACGCGCCCTACGCCCCTACACGGCCCACCTGACACGCAACGTTTGCTAAAGTTGACAGGTTTATTTGCGACCTTGAAAATGACCTCGACAGGACAAGCGACCTCCCGCGTACCCAGCTGTCTCTCTGCCTCTCTCTCTCTTGGGGACTTTGCTGCAGCGTTAGCTCACTCGGCTTCCACCGTGCCCCCTGCCTCTATTGTTCGCCGAGAAGAGATCGACACTCGGACGGGGGGTCAGCGTGGGATTAGAGAGACACGCACAGGTAAGATCGGCGTTTGGGCTGGCAAGCGAGGGGGGTGCTCTTACCTCTGTGTTTATATTCTTAGGTTTTTTTCGGTAAAGTCACGTAGGTAAAAAATGAAAATTAATCAAAGTAAAATAAATAAAATAAATACAATAAAATAAATGTGTTTATCTTGATTTGATCTTGATTTGAAGCTTTCGTGACTGCAGAAATCCATACTCTTTGGTTCTTTCTGTCTTTGGTTCTTTCTGTCTTTATCTCCGTCCAACCTGTCCATTGCACCTGAATTAGGGGAGCCGATTCCTTACAACTGGCAGCCTTCCGTGCTACCGGCCACTCACCTGTCTGTTAACCTTCATTCATCACGCATAGCCAGCAAAAGACCATTGCGCAAAAACGCGTGACCTCTTAAGACGACGTTCGCATTAACTTCTGCTGCCATGCGCCCGGCGTCTCGAGTGATTTGTTTGATCCACGGATCACGGGGGGGGGGGGGGGCAACCACGGGGATGGTGCAGTTCGTTTCAGGGTCGCAGTCCACTTGGAACATCAACCACAAACTGAAATGCGCCATTTAAACAACAATTTTTTAAAATTTTATTTTACCAGGTAATGCCCACTGAGCTATACAGCTCTTTTTCAGAAGCGACCTGGCCACACAAATGATAGCTCAACGAAGTCGCCTATCGCCACGTGGAAATGTATATCAGTAGCCAAATACTCTAAACGCGTGATGTTGATTTTAAATGTGGAGGGGAAAAACCGGAGGACCTAGAGAAAAAATCCACACGACCACGGGGAGCACATGCAAACTCCAGATATACAGCAGGCGTCAGGGTGGGGATCGAACCCACGACCTCCTGTATACCAGGCGAGGTAGTTAACATCTCCTAGCCACCGTGGAGCGATGCTGGAGTTTGCGCGTCGAGACGGGCGACGCATCCAGAAGGTGATATCCGTCTCCCTCGCGAACTAAAGCTCTCGATGTCGCTTAGAATTCCCGAACCTCTTTAAAATTCAATCTTGATTTCAAGCTTTCGTGACTGCAGGAATCCATACTCTTTGGTTCTTTCGGTAAAGTCACGTAGGTATAAAATAAAATAAATCACGACGTTTCGGGCGCACACACAAGCGTCCATCATCATCCCACCTGATGATGGACGCTTGTGTTGCGCCCGAAACGTCGTGATTTATTTTGATGATGGACGCTTGTGTTGATTTTTTTTGATGATGGATGCTTGTGTTGCGCCCGAAACGTCGTGATTTATTTTATTTTCTACCTACGTGACTCTTTGAATTCGTGGCTTCCTCGCTGTCCCGGGATTGTTGCGTCTCCTTTAATCCATTGCTGGACTGCCAGGTCCTGAAACTCTCTCCCGTAGTGGGCGCTTGTCCCGACGCGACCTCTCCACTGCATTACACAATCCCCTATGACAGGGGTGGGGAACGTCCGGCCCGCGGGTCGTATGAGGCCCGTGAAATCATTTGAGTCTGGCCCTGTCAAGGCAACCGCAGGCGGGACTCGAAATTCAATAAATCTCGGAGAAACCCTGGAAAAGCAGTTGCGGGTAGCAACATCATCAATACCAGCTAACATCACACGCCTCACCAAAGAGAAGCAGTTCCAGCCCATCACATTAGGAGTGAGTTAATTAAATGTTTGACCAAATATAACAGGCTATTTTTAAAGTTGATAATTTTGTATGGCCAGCGAATTATGTTCTAAATATCCAAATGGCCCTTGGCAGAAAAAAAGTTCCCCACCCCTGCCCTAGGCCAACGGTTCTCAACATTTTTTGGCCACGACTGTATTTTGCTTCTTGAATTTTGTTTTCAACCGAGTAACCCCCCCTTTGGTTCTGATAAATAAATGTAAGAATAACGAACATCAATATTTTTACCAATTGTCCATTTTCCTAGTAACTGCAAGCGGATAAAAACAGATTTTCTATGGACGCTGGGTACTTTGTTTACTATCAATGAGTTTAGAAAGGTTTGTATTTTTGTCGGCTACAATATAGATTTACAATATATCGTAGTTATTTTATACCAGCAGCTTCATACGCGATTATTCACCAATGACTGCCATGTATTTTATCATTTCACACATTTATAAATCAGTTCACGTCGCCCCTGTGACATTGACATGTAACCTCCAGGCGTCCACTGAGGACACCTTGGGCCGAATCACTGTCCGGGTTGCCTCAGGAGAAAGTCATCAGGTGGGGTGGTCTGACGCCAGGACTGTATTTTAGGCTCCTCTCTCCCCGCGTGGGTCTAGTGGTCTAATGGTGTACGAGGTGTGGGGGGCGTAGGTGCTTCTTGTTTATTTGCTGATTGCGTTTTTGAGCCAGCTGTATAAGAAACAACTTGTTTACCAGGTAAGGCCCACTGAGCTATACTCGTTTTCAGAAGTGACCTGGCCACAAATGATAGTCCAACGAAGTGGCTTGTCGTGCCGAAATGTAAGTGTGAAAGTCGCAGATCAGAGGAAGCGTCACCAACCTTTTTGCAGCTTCTACACCCGTCAAGATGGGCTCTGCTTCTGCCACAATGTGACCAGTCTGTTCGAGGTAATCGGAATCGCCTATAACCAGAATGAGTGGCGCCTCTTCATTGACTGCTCATCCAGAAGCCTCAAAGCCGTGCTGCTCCATCATGGTAACAAGTACCCGTCTCTTCCCCTGGCTCACTCGGTGCACCTCGAAGAGGATGACAACAGCATCAAGACCTTGCTGGATGCCTTGAAGAATGATGAGTACACTTGCAAGGTTATCGGAGACTTCAAAATGGTGGCATTCCTGATGGGTCTCCAAGGCGGTTTTACCAAATTTCCCGGCAATCATTAACTTTGGGACAGCAGGGACACCAAGGCACACTACCAAAGGCGGGACTGGCCACAGCGGGACCGAGTTCTCTGTGGGGTGGAACAACGTCAAGTGGGATTCACTGGTGGACCCCCGAAAGGTGCTGATGCCACCACTGCACATCAAATTGGGCCTTGTGAAACAATTTGTCAGCTGTTGAAAAGGAGTCGGCAGCCTTCAAGTACCTTCAAGACTTCTTCATTAAGCTGTCTGAGTCGAAGGTAAAAGCTGGTGATGGACCACAGATAAAGAAGATCCTGGAGTGAAATTAATTCCCCAATAAGCTCACTAGTAAAGAGAAAGCGGCTTGGAACAGCTTTGTCACAGTGGTTCGTGGCTTCCTGGGCAATCACAGGGTCGAAAACTATGTGGAGCTGGTTGAAACTCTGGTGAATAACTACGGCACAATGGGCTGTAAGATGTCCCTCAAAGTCCATATCCGTGATGCTCATCTTGATACATTCAAGGAGAACATGGGAGCGTACTCGGAGGAGCAAGGCGAGCGCTTCCACCAGGATATACTGGACTGGAACGCCACTACCAAGGACAGTATAACGAGGACATGATGGGAGACTGCATTTGGTGGCTGATTCGTGAAAGTGATTTACAGTATAATCGTAAATCTCGAAAAACTACTCACTTCTAAATATTTTGTCGTAATTTTTGTATTACTTTAGTATAAATACATGTTAATTTTGATTCATATGTTTTTGTATAACTTTGTGAACGACAAGACACAAAGTTGCCCGTTTTCTCATTGAAAATATGTACATTTCAAAATATCAATGTCCTGGTCACAAAAGCAAAGTTTTTGAGGAATAATAGCCATGTTCTATACTTTTTAGGCATAAGCAATTAGGAAATAACACTTACTACTGAGGAACAAATATTGTGTTACACTGCTATCATTCCGTTCGCGTTCTATAATACGTTCATTCATGGGCGGGTGACCACTACGCGCAAGAAAGAACAGGTGCTATAGGCTTCGTGGCCTGTAGAGGGTTGTGCCGGGAAAAAAATCAACCACTAAAATTCTCCCGAGGGATCCTTCGAGTGGAGGATCTTTCGCCAACAGTGGCGTGAGCAAGGCCATTTCTGGGTAGCGCCTTTAACGGTTAACAAGAAGAGCCATTTTCTTCGAATTCCGTGAAAAAAACTAAATATCTCAAGAACCACAATACATGTGAATACAAGACGACGGTTCTTCACGAATAACGTCAACCCATATTTTTTTCATTACTATTTTAAGAACAGCACACGCGCATGATTTGCGATGCCGCATTACAAATCATTGTTGGGCTTTTAGACGTCCAGCGTTTATAGAAAATAATTATGAGGGAGAGAGGGGGGGGTACTAATAGGGGGTTTCCCCTTTTTTCCGGCAACAAACCTGATACATTTTGCAAGGAATCATGTTTACATTAACCACAATACTTGCAGTCAAATGCAAACAAAAAACAATACTCTGATAATTTATGCATTGTCTTTGAAACTGATTGGTCCACACCAGAGACAGCTTTCTTTGGAGCCTCGTCTCATATGGTGTTCGACCAGATGACGCCAAAAGGCGCACAGTTCCAATTCAACGCACTACCAGAGTAATGAGGGCTCGGGGTGAGCAGCTACGTCATGGGACCTCCTTTGCCAGTACCAAAATATACTAATAGGGGTTTTCCCCTTTTTTAAATCCTTTATATTAAGTTCGCTTGCTTGCTTACGACCGTGCAAATCTTTCGGTCGTTTTTTAACCCACTTCCCGTGATCCAATTGAGCTGACATTTTCCACACAGACTCGTTGTGCGTGACAATAAATGTTCGTGATTAAATATAATATTTTTAGGACAAAAATATTATATTTAATTACCAATTGCTTAATGGTTTCAATGCAATCATCTGACCCATAGGTGGCAGTCATCTCAAGCCAGAGGACGAGAGGACTCTAGCCGCCACGCATATAAAGGATTTATAGTGAAAAACTTTGTTTTTACGGGTTATACTTGTTTCTGGCATATTTGGTACTGGCAAAGGAGGTCCCATGACGAGAGGGAGGGGGTGTTAAATTTCTTATTTCTCGTGTCGGGAGCCCCGTGCCAAGTCAGCGCCGTGGGTTCTGGGGTGGTTGCCTTGGCACACGTGCGCCACTCAGTGGCTGGTGTCACCGTCGGGGATTGTGTTGACTGAATGTCCCCATGTGGAACAAAACAACTCATAAAACGCGTGCTCGTGAAGCGCTCGCACGCTTGGAGATAGACAGAAATAGGAACACGCGGCTTAGAGAACACGCGCACGTTAAAGACATGCATTTAAACTGTTCAAGATAATTCAATACGTAGGCTTTCGCGACCAATAGCATCCACGAAATTGGGTTTTTTGGGTTAGATCGCGTAAATATAAATGTGTCGTTAAAACCGCCACCGCCCGACAGCCGACTAGTAAGATTTGTCACGTAAACAGAACGTGCCAATTCGTTACTAGTACAGCACCACCGGTGTGTTGGACTGACGTGGTTAGTGTTATGGATAGTCGGACAGAGTTTTAATCGCTCGCGCATACACGCAATATGCAGATGCGCGTGTGGCTTGTCAGACTGCCTAGCTCGATAAATCGAATTCACACCCAGGAATCTACACAAAGACCCCCCGTATAGCCTCCACAGACTGTTGGGGCAAGTGCTGTAGGCGATCAGCACCTATGAAGGTGGGCACGGCACAGGAGGGGTTGGGTGGCCAGCACCTTGAACTTCTTTCGCACCGTACGTAGCCAACCGTGATAATGGGAGGTGCACACGGACTCACAGCTTTAACAGTCGTCACAGTGACAACAAGCAACGACTACACGTGTCCAGTGACAAGACAATTCCTCCAATGTGCACCTAGGTGCGTGTATGTGCAGCGATTAGCGCGCTGCACTACGAACCTGAACACCCGGAATCGATTCCCGCTCACGGCCAACACCAGTGACGATTATTATCTGAACCGGTCCTGGGCCTCCCGTAGGTTGACTCAGCATCAAATGAGTACTTGGTGCGGTGTGTAAATATATCCACTCGGAAGACAAAGGCGGTCGGGCGTGGTGTTGGCCACCCACCCCCTCGTGTGCCGTGCCGGCCTGCATAGGTGCTCGCTAACAGCACTTGCCCCAAGTCTGTTTAGGATATACGGGGGATCTTTGTCTTTGGCTGCACGTGACACACGGTGGTAATATTGGTGAGGACACTGCGCCACGTGGGTTCGATTCCCGGCCACGGCTAACATCAGCGGCGAATATGTGAACCGGTCCTGCGCCCTACCATAAAATAAGTACCTGATGGTGTTAATTCTAGATTTGAAGCTTTCGTGACTGCAAGGATTCATACTCTTAGGTTTTTTAGGTAAAGTCACGTAGGTAAAAAATAATAATAAAAAATAAAAATTATAGAAATAATAATATAAATAAAAGTATTAAATACAATTATTTATATTATTTTAAAATAAAAATCATAGAAATAATAATAGAAATAAAAGTATTTTTATTATTTTCATCATTTATTATTTATTTTTATCTACGTGACTTTACCAAAACAACCTAAGAGTATGAATACCTGATGGTGTATAAACATCACTGGAGAGACAAAGGCGGCCGGGCGTGGTTGTGCCCCGCCCCTCCGGCCTTCTTAGGTACTCGCTGGCTAAAATATAAGTTAATAACTCAGTGGGTTTTACGTGATAAGATTTAAAAAATATATTGTTCAGTTTTATTTGTGTGTCTATATTTTATAAATGATTTGTTTACCTTTCCTATACTTTGAACTCATATCGCGTGTTTTTGTATTGTTTTTGTTGTTGTAAATTCTGACAAGCCCCTACTCGACATGTGTGAAAAAGAGCTTTATAGCTCATCGGATTCCTCCTGCAGTGTAAATACAATATTCTGATTCCAGTTATTGGGGTCTGGGTGGTTCTGCACGGGCTCACAGCGCCACCCGGCGGACCCTGTTGAGGATCTGCACGCAACCATCGCCTGGTTTATGACGTCGTTCCCACATTTGAAATGAAGTCAATTATAGTTAAAATACGGTATAACACCATGTGAGACTAGGCTCTAAGGAAAGCTGTCTCGTGTGTGGACCAATCAATTTCAAGGACAGTGCATACATTATCAGAGTTGTGTTTTTTGTTTGCATTCCGACTGCAGGTATTGTGGTCAATGCAAACATGACTCCTCGTAAAAAAGGTGTCAGTTTTGTTGCCAGATAAAAATGTAAAAAACAATTATCATACGGTATAACAAAACTATGAACTATTTTTTGTATGTTACCAAGTAAGGCCCACTGGCTATCACAAATGATGGCTCGACGAAGTGGGTTGATCGTCATTGCGTGGACATTTATAGCAGCAGCCGAATACTCAGAACGCGTTGATGTTGATTCTAAACGTGGAGGGGAAAGGGGCCGTCCCTAAATGACGTCACGCGATTTTGGACTATTTTTGACCCCCCCCTCGTCACACGGTGTCACAAAAAGTCAGACCCCCCCCCCTCAACTATGACGTCACAAAGCTCTGCCCCCCCCCCAAATAAAACATGCTTCAAATCGCTTTAAACTATTGTCATTGTAGTGCGTATTTAATGTGGCGCTGCACTCTGATATTGTAGGAGAGAACATTTATTAAAAAGTCTATTTAATTAAGTAAAACGTCTTGTCGCTATTTATTTAAAGTTGCGCATTTTGATGTGACGTCACATTTCTCAAACCCCCCCCCCCTCGTCACACATCGTCACAAATGTCTGACCCCCCCTAGGTGCGTGACGTCATTTATGAACGGCCCCTAAGAGAAAGCGAGAGACGCAGGAGGCATTTCAGTTTCATTCATTTCATTTATTTGGTAGAACCCTGTGAGCTATTCGGCTCTTGAATCGGGTGCAACCGCAACAAACAAAAACATGAACAAGAAAAATATCTTAAAGTGACTTTGTGCAAACAGAAAATCCAAGAAAAGACAGCAAAATATTGCAGAAAAGGCACCGTACACCAACGCTATGTGCAAAAATCCCAGTGGGATGCCAGTCAAACAACAACAACCACAAGACAACTTAGATTAAAGCCATCAGTCTAACGCCGTACTACAACAAACAAACATGCCCAAACCAAAAAACTTTCGAAATCATCAAAATAAAGTCATAAAAGCAATGTAACAGTGATCATAGGAACTGTCACCGAATTTCCACAATAAACGCCATAAACCACATGTACCACCAAAACCCTGTAGCCATAGCTGGCTGCATGAGTCACTCCACAACAGTAGGAGCATCAGTCGGAGTATCAAAAACAAATTCAATGCACCTTTAAGATCAGCACACTAAATCAAAACACAGATCATACTTTGCAGCGGTCATCCGGAGCGAAACATTTTATTTTATTTTAGGCATCAGCGTCGGGATCGAACCCACGACCTCCTGCGGGCCGCCTTGACGTCACACTATTTAAAGCGGCTGCGTCACGTGACGACCGAGACCACCCCCACTCACGATAGCCCCTCCCAACTCCGCGTGATGTCACGAGGGCCGCGCGCGCGCGCTCGCGCGCAGGCTTCGTACCACGTGACTTGACCCCCCACCGCCGCGGCTCCTCCATCTCCCCTCCCTGATACCCCCCCCCCCGCTTTAAGCCGGGTGACGTCACGAGGCTTGGGCCACGTGACCCGCGCGCCCTTCGCCGTCGGTAAGAGGCCGCGCGCGCGCGCGCGCACTCGGGGTCGCGTCGGGAGCCCCGCGTTTCCTAGTTCTCCTGCCGCCGGAGGGGTCACCCGGGGTGGCCTGATGACTAGGCCTCACTGACCCCCCCTCCCCTACCCCGCCCATCCGAGCACAACTCCCGCCGCCAACCACGACCACCGTAACCACCGCGCCGTGCGCCGTAGCGATCGCGACACGTAGAGGGATAGCAACAACGACGACGCAGGGCGATGGGAGTGCGGTAAAGGCGAGGGCGAGTTGAACTCCCACCCCCCCCCTCCTCCTCAGCCGCCCCCCACGTGCCCGCCTGGCCCAAGAGGCCACCGTCACCATTGTGGGGGCAATGCCGGCGCGGCCTCTCTCCCTGCGTGGCGGCGAGGGTTTAAACTCCACCCGCTCCTCTCTGTCTCTCGGTGTCTCTCTACGTCTGTGTAGGTCGATGATGCGTGTTGTTGTGTACGTGGCTCCCCGAGCGAGACTTGCCCGCGTGTTGCCGCGTTCGTTTCTCGGCGCCGTCCCGATGCGCCGCCACTGCTACTGCTGCCCCTCTTTCGACTTTTTTCTGCGTCTTATTTTCTGCTTCCGTGTTTCCGTGCGTTTCTTTCAACGCGCGTCTGTGTGGCTATACCTCGTGAGTGTGCCCCTGTGTGTGCGCCTCGCTGTCGCGCCGTGTCTCTGTATACCTGCGTGTGTAACTGCTTGTCTCTGCGTTCCGCCGTGTTAATGCCTTTCCTCCGCATTGCCATGTGCGTGTGACGTTGTCAATGTCCAGCCTGTTTTTGTTTTAATCTGCGCGCGCGCGCGTGAGACTGACTGACTGACTGCGTCTGCTGCGTTGACACTATTGTTGTTGTGGTTGTTGTTGTTCTCTGTCTCTTCTCGTGCCTCTTAGCGGTTGGACCGCGTCGGCACGGACGCGGCGGCGGCGGCGGGAGGAGGAGGAGGAGGCGGACACGACAGCTGCGCTGGCGGCGCAGGCTGCGCTGGTGGTGGCGGTGGCGTCTGGACGGGGCCCGCGCTTGGCTTATTGGGCCCGAGCGCGATGAAGGAGATGGTCGGCGGGTGCTGTGTGTGCTCTGACGAGCGAGGCTGGGCTGAGAACCCGCTCGTGTATTGCGATGGACACGGCTGCAGCGTGGCCGTGCATCAAGGTGAGGATGCGATGTCGGTTCCGCGGTTCGCCTGCCCTCATTCCCTTTAATGAGGTGCTCTCTCGTTCTACTGCAGCAGAGGTTTTTCGAACTGGCCACGTGTGGGATGCGTGCTTTCACTGCCACCAGATGTTTTCACTGCTGTGACGTTGGCTTGTGGTTACGGTGCGAGTTAAAGGTTCATTCATGAGAATATTCCATGCTGGCTATTAGAAACTAAACTATTTTGCATTATAAAGGTTTTCTTTGGGGTTTTATCGCGTAAATATGAATGTGTCGTTAAACCCGCCACCACCCGACACTGCCAATTTAGTAAGGTTTGTCACGTAAACAAAACATGCCAATTCGTTACTAGTACAGCCCACCGATGTATTGGGAGAGCAAATCTATAACATTTACAATCTGGCATCAGGCGGCAGCCAGATTTGTGGTGGGTATAACGACACATTTATATTTACGAGATCTAACCCAAAAAAAACTATTATGGATGATATTGGTCGTGAAAGCCTTAGTGTTAACTTTTTTTTAAAGGTAAGTCCCACGGAGCTATTCAGAAGTGACCTGGGCACAAATTATTTCTCATCGAAGTGGCTTATCACGTGGACATTTATAGCGGCTAAATAATATAAACGCACGTTTCTAAATGTGGAGGGAAAAACCGGAGGACCCGGAGAAAAATCCATGCGACCACGGGGAGAACAGGAAAACTCCATATATGCAGGCTTCATTGCAAACACCAGGCAAAAGTAGATTATGTAATTCATTTGTGTTTGTTGATGAGACCGAGAACATACAACTGACCCAGTTTTATGCTGCAGAAAAACATTTGTATGAAATGCCCATAGACCAATGGACCGCATCGATTTATGTTCTGTATTTGGCGCGACTTTTATATGTTTATCCCTGTGGGTGGTGTAGTCCTCGACTCTTCCAGCTCATATCAGACGAGTTCAAAACCATTATCCTTTAACGCAGGTGTTTCTCGCATGATGTCAGGTGACATGATAGACCTCACCTCTATAAAGGTAGTGTAGAGACCCTGCCGAGAGGCTTGTCCGCTATATATACGGCTAACAATCATTGGCCAGTAACTTTTGTACATTGAGAGACGTGAGAATCTAAGTGGAACATTCCACTTCCACCTTTTTGTCATTGGCCACCAACTCAAGTGAACTTGAGTGTACTCAAGTTGGCCTGATTTCTCCCAGCACTTGAATGACAACTCAAGTTGTGTTGATAACACGGAGTTTCACAGTTTTTTCCCAAGTTACTCAAGTTGTCACATAAGTTAGTTGGATCACTTACGTAGTATGTAAAATTAAATTTTCATTCTGCCTACAATATTTCTTATTCACATTTGGTAATGTACTCCATTTTGGCCAGAATAGTGACATAGAATTCAGGGCAGCCCCAGAGGAGACATGGGGGGACAGTGCCAGAATTGCCAGCTAACTCGCACTCCCATGGAAATGAGAGGTGGTAGAGGGTGGGGGGCGGCAACTGCCCAAATTGTAGACACGAACACTGGATTATTAACAGTAGCATCTGCCGTAGACTTAATAATGTTTGTCAAAGGACACCTAACCTGTGCCTGCCGAATTGTAGTGAATGTGAGAAGTGCATTCAGTGTTGAGTGCAGAACTGACACTGTGTAAACTATACAACACTGTGGTCAGGACGAATCACCAAATACCACTGTTTCGTACCAGTAGTGTGCTACAACAATCTACGTGGTATAAAATTACCGTGCAGACATACAGTCAAATGCAGTTTGTGTAACATTATCTTCATTCGATGTAGACTAATACCGTTCGACAAATTAACGACTGATGGGCACGACATACTGGCGCACACCACTATGGTCCAGAAATTTAGAGGCAAGGGTCTTTGGCTCATCGATATGTTTATTAAACTCCCAAATCCCCTGGGCTGCAAGAGGACCAAGGAGATAACAGGATGGAAATGTGGCTCAAGAACCCTCTTTGTGGACTTGAATTTTCCATTCTTAAGTATGGAATTTCTCTGGGTATTTTGGTCCTTTCACACAGAAACCTATTTATTACTGTGGCATGCTGGCATTAATGTAGTAGTGAAAATATATATATATTATTTGCATAATATAGTTTTGTATCAATGGGTTCTCACCTAGTATTAAATAACGCTCATGTGTGTACATTTGCAATACGATTCACTGGCTCAATCTTGCCTGACATCTCTATTGTCAGCCTCCAAGTACATGGAACTTCGTATTTACAGTTCCAGTACTGAGGATGATGCATCTTACGAGGCCGTGGTTGATATTTTTACGATGAACAACAAGACGTGCAACTCATTTTCTCTTTCAAGCTGCTCAAGAGATAATCGGAGATCACCCATAATCCTTGACACCGGCCTTAGTCCTAACACCACTTTACTTGCAAACATAACCTAGGAGGCCCCTTGCCTTAGGGTTTTCTGTGTTTAAAGATTATTTCTGTATTGTTTAGAAGTTAACAGTACGAAGCATAATAGAGGTTTTTGGGTTAGATCGCATAAATATAGAAATGTGTTAAAACCCGCCACCACCCGGCACAGCCAACTAGTAAGGGTTGTCATATGAACAGAACATGCCAATTCGTCACTAGTACAACACACCGGTGTGTTGGAAGCAACAACATTTACAAACTGAGTACCAAGACCTGATGAAGAGTTATATATATATATGTTTTTAAACAGGCTGTGGTTCATCCTGCCACTTAAAACATTTGCATAAAAAAACATCAGTCTACATACTTTGTTAATTTAACTGGTGACATGAAGGGTACCTGTCAATATATTTTTTTCACAAGTTCATGTAATTTCTTCCTAAAATAATTTCTCTTTCAATATCACTTTCACAACTTTTATCACAAGTGTTGTTGGAATTTGTTCATAAGTATCAAGTAAAATACACCTTCAGAAGACTTAACACAAAATGTGTATTGGACAGATGTGGAAATTCTATTTATTAATGACTGTGACTTTGTTGTGAGATCCAATGCTTGCTAACACGTTCCTGTCCAACTGCTCAGATTGAACGATTGCCCAATGATATAATCGCAATTAATAGTTAATTCACGACACGTTTAAACTGTGGCGTAAGATATTGATAAGAAATTAAAACGTGTAATTAAATCGGTAAAACTTAATCGATGTTTTAATGCACGCTGTGCACCGTAGTTTTATAACCAGGCAGTGTCGTGTTATCTGGCTGGTGTGCGTATGTGTACTCGCACATGGCCCTCCCCGTTACATCATGCGCCTGCTGCTGTCGTCCGCAGCTTGTTACGGGATAGTGCATGTCCCCACGGGGCCGTGGTTCTGCCGAAAGTGTGAGTCGCAGGAGCGAGCAGCGCGAGTGGTGAGTATGCAAATGGTCCTGCACACTTTCACACATGCATGCATGCTCACCCTGCACATGTGCATGATCGCTCTACATGCATTCAAGACTGTCCACCTACTTACATTAGTAGTGGCCTAGGACCTCAGAATGCTTCTTAATCTTTTGCGATACTTTAGCATTGCTATCGGCATGTAACGATTCAACACCAACCCCCCCCCCCCCCCCCATTAAATCATTTCTTATTGTCCCATTTTTCTACTGTATTGTTTGTTTTCTTAGGTATTCTGTGTAATTTGTACAACTTTAAAATATTAGCATGAAAACAACAGCATATGTGCATTTTATTTGCATAGAGATCAATGACTGATTTTTGCATGAACATTTTGGTGTCTATCACGAGTGTGAAAAATAGGTACATTTTAACAAATGAATAGGTAGATATGTTATTTGCTTAGTTAAGTAACTGAGCTGCAATACTTTTGAAGAGGAAAACTATTTAATAGCCACTTGTTATCTTTGCCCAGTCTTGGAAAGGGAAATTAATACCATCCTTCTGAAGGAAGGTGTACTTTGTGCCTAAAAAAAACATTGGAGATTTCAGGAAAGATTTTTCTTCTTTGCCAAAATGGATTTCGAACCGTTGGTTTTTCTTCAGGTCACAATAGCAACTTGCGGCACCGCACTTTTATCTTTGGCTTGCCGTGTAGTGCGCTCTGCATTCTGCGTGCATAAATAGCTACTGAAGACACTATTGTGTCTGTGTGCCCGGCCGCGTGGAGGCGTTTTCAATGGGTGACAGCAGGCGATGACAGCCTCCGACAAGAGCCCCTCCTGCTTAGAATGGGTGCGCGAATCAGATTCTTCCCCGCTTGCCACGTTTGATGCTAACGCTCCCATGCACTGCTGCATTCCACGTCCCTCCATGCAACTTATTCAAGGTTTTTTTTTTTGGTACAGTCTTGAGATGCCCCTTTTATTCGTGATAAAGTTTGTTGGGTTAGTTTGCGTAATTGTGTCGTATACCCACCTCCACCCAACACAGACCATTAGTAAGGTTGACCTGGCATGTATTGCTCCACCACACCGGTGTGATGGAACACACCTACAACATTACCAATTGAGTGACATTTTGCTGGTTCTGTTCATGTGACAACCTTACTAATTTGCTGTGACTGGTGGAGGTAGGTGTACGACAAATTTACCTTTACGCGATCTAACCGAAAAAACTTCATCATAAATAATATTGGTGGTGAAAGCCTATCTGTTAAAATGCCCCATTCATACTTTGTACATTAAGAGTATTTTTTTTTATTGTAGAGCTAAGTCAGGGCCAGCATTTGGCAGTGCAGAAATATCCACTCTTGTATTTTGCTTACGTGCTCCCATATCACACTCACATTCGCTAACCCGCATTATTGACCAGCATGGTGACCCATATGGCATTGGAGGCCTTCAAAAGGGCTGTATATGTACATTAGTTAAATGTTTTTGTTGCACAGACCTCGGTTCGAATGTTAACGCAGCATAGCGATTTTTTACATTCATATTTGTTCGTTATCTTAATTCCAGTTTGGTTGTCTGTGCCAGGCGTTGTCTAAGAGAAACCACATTTTTGGGTTTTATCATTTTAATAAGAGGCTCAATTTTTTTTGTTGCACGTTCGGGGCGCAAACACAATTGGCACATGCTGAGTGTTGGGTCAACGGTCAGCGGCTTGTCAGATTGCTCCTTAAAAAAAAAAAACCCCAGGGTGTGTCCCTTTTTACTCATTATCTTCCTGCAAGGGTCACCATTGTCAATAGTAATTTGTGAACTATTTACATGCACACGTGGGTTTGATTGATCGCATGGCTTCAATGGGAAAGATGCCGACTTGTTCAAGTGTGTGGCAAATGGGCCTGCTTTCAGAATGCGCCTTCGTGTGTTTTTTAAACGTATGTGTCGCGGCAGACGGCGCACTTTGGATGTAGATCCCTGCAGTGCATTCAAACCCTCTGATCCATCGTCACCTGCTGCTCGATGTTAACGCACGCAACGCTGATTGATGTTCCCACAGAGATGTGAGCTTTGTCCACATAAGGATGGAGCATTGAAGAGGACGGATAACGGAGGTAACTGACTGGCCATCAGGGAAAATGGTTACATCCACAGACGGGAAGGGCGAGCTTGTGTGGCATGCTGTTCGGATCGGTGGGCTTCCACCAGAGACGAGCCCACGCTATCCTTCTCACATGCCCACTCGTGAAAGCGGATCTCATGGCCCAATGAGCCTGATGAGATAAAACGTCCAAAAAGGAAGTGGGTAACTTGGCCTTCCTCGTTACAATCAGTTCTGTAATCTGCCGCTGGTTTGCATTGCCACATCGTTGAATGTCTGCGCACGTTTAATGCGTGGTACATTGAATCCAAAAGTCGTCGATTCAATCACCTGTGTGTCTACACTGTTGCATGGTTACTTAACAACTGCAAAGCGGAGACAAAGATGGACGGTCATAGTACAGTACTGGTCACTTGACCCCCTTGTATGGCACGTCAGCCTAATTAAGTATCTCGCTACAAACATTTGTACCTGCTATCCGTAATGTTACGATGCATCTTCATGTATACGCATGTGGGGGGTGGCGACGTAGTCGTTGGCGTGTGCATCGAGCTCGTCTCTTCATAGGTGCACGCTGACGGCAATTTTTCTCTCACCTCGGGCATGCAGGCTGGGCACACGTGGTGTGTGCGCTATATATTCCTGAGGTTCAGTTTGCAAATGTGTCCACCATGGAGCCCATAGTACTCCAGTACGTGCCTCACGATCGCTACAATAAGGTGAGTGCCGCCCGCCTCCCCCGCTGCACTTCCCGTCGGAGCCATCGCCGCCTCTCCCAAGAGGCGCCATTCTTTGCCGAGCCATGTCGCGTCGCACTTTTCCGTTTCGGCCGAGCTGAGGGAGTGCCGCTTCGTTGTCGCCGCGTTGCCGCACGCAGACGTGCTACCTGTGCGAAGAGCAAGGGCGCGAGAGCAAGGCGGCCACGGGCGCCTGCATGACCTGCAACAAGCATGGGTGCCGGCAGGCTTTTCATGTCACATGGTACAATGAGCGCTCATGCCTGCACAGATGCATACACACACAAAACATTATACATTAGTCCCTCGGTTAAACTTTTTTTTTATCCGTTCCACGAAAACTTCTGTTAACCAAAATAAGTTGATTGAATTCACATGTAATAAAAAAGAAAGTCTTAAAAAATCACGTCTGCAAGAGAGCTGTTTCCACTGCCAAAATAGAAATATAATATAAACAAAGCCCATAGTGGTCTAAACGCTCAAATGGGCATCGCTGATTGGCCGAGTGCACGCTCTGCCCGCTTACGAGCGCGCGGATTGGCCGAAGTTGGCGCCATTGTATGCATAACGCAAACAAATCGTTAATCAACATTTTCTTGGTTCTTTCGGTAAAGTCACGTAGAAGGGCAATAATAAAATAATAAAAATGAAACATAATAAAATAATTCTCACGACGTTTCGGCCACAACGCAAGCAGCCGTCTTCAGGTGAAGAACAGGTCTGTCTTCCGTTGTGGCTGAAACATTATCTTATTATTTCCCTTCTACGTGACTTTACCGAAAGAACCAAGAAGATGAATCCCTGCAGTCACGAAAGCTTTAAATCGAAAAAAATCTACATTTTTTTTTTTTAGAAAAGTATTTTATGAACACCGTTAATCAACATTTTAACGTTAGTCGAAACGATGCGGTCCTGTCGGAGGCGAAATGTTAAGCAAAAAAACTTTCAACGATGTCACTGTTAACCGAGGGACGACAGTAGTTTATAATAGTGTTGGTTTATATCAGCAGGGGTGAGGATCCTATGGCCCGAGGCATCATTTCAGATGCTCCACTGCCACTTGAAAATGGCCCAAAAACGAAATCCGTCGTTGCAACGGATTTGGCCTCACTGAGTTGGCATGAAAGGACAATGTTGTACTTTTAATGTTAATGCATTCGGTCATTTCGTTCGCTACAAGGGCATCTTGCGTTAACAGAAGTGTTTCTCAAGTGTGTGTTTATGTGCGGCCCACGAAGGTATTTGAAAGTCTTATACGGAATTTCCCACCCAGAGTTTATACGGTGGTACTCTCCCACATGTGTACGCTAACGGACCTGTTTTAATTGTATGATGGTATAGAGTGACGGAGTTTTTTTCTGGCCAACGAGGACAGTTTATTTAGGTGTATTTTAATAACAATTATTGGTTGAGAGCATACACACAACTCTGGGGGTTGTCATGTGACCTCTGTGATCTGGTTGGAAATTGCCTTTCCAATAGCCCATCAGGGGGGAAGAACCGATGACATTCAGATTTGGGAAACTGCATTTCCTTTACGTTGGAAAACTGCAGCAACTATTACCAGGGTCAGTTGCCAGCAGCGATGGCCATAACATGCCCAGGTGTCGGTATCTGAAGGGGAGTACATATGTGCTTGCTTCAGTGTGGCCGCGCACCTATACATGTGGTGCGGCACGGTGGCGAGATGTTAACTACCTCGCCTGGTATGCAGGAGGTTGTAGGTTCGATCTTGACCCTGATGCCTGCTGTATATTTGCAGTTTGCGTGTCTCTCTCCCCGTGGTCGCGTGGCTTTTTCTTCGGGTTTTCCGGTTTTTCCCTCCACATTTAGAATCAACATCACGCGTTCAGAGTATTTGGCTACTGCTATACATTTCCACGTGGCGATAGGCCACTTCTTCGATCTATCATTTGTGTGGCCAGGTCGCTTCTGAAAAAGAGCTGTATAGCTCCGTGGGCATTACCTGGTAAATAAAAAAAAATTGTGATTATAGTTCAGTGCGATGCCTGCTGCACATAGTGATGCCAGTGTGTGCCTTCACAGCGCGCAGATGGCCGGCCTGCTGTGCGAGGAGGAGGGAGTGGGGGCCGACAATGTCAAGTACTGTGGCTACTGCAAGTACCACTACAGCAAGATGGTAAATGGCACGTGTCGTGGAGTTTGTGACGTTCCTATCTCACTCTTAATTGCAGTTGCTTGCTAAAACAAATCGGATACGCCGCAAGCGGATAATCGAGTCTACTGTATTTGGCTGCTATAAATTTCCACGTGATAAGTCGCAGCGTTTATTTATCATTTGTGGCCAGGTCGCTTCTGAAAGCTACATAGCTCAGTGGACCTTACCTGGTAAAATACAAAATAGTTTAGTTTTATAGTATCAGGACATTGATGCTTACGTAGGTAGTTGGCACTGCTGGTGCAGGCTTGATATTAGCGGCGATGTTGTGATTGTCGCTGCTGCCACTGTAACGCTCACGGTGTTGTCCAACAGAAGGGGCGCCCGGCCGGACGGAGTGCGTTTGATGCCGGGCTCGGCGAGGCTGCGTCGCACTCTCAGGAAAAACACGAGCGCGACAAGAAGGTTCGTTTGTGCCGCTGCACACGCTGTGTCCATGTCCGTGCAAACGGGATGCGCTCAGTCCTAATGAGGCTCGGTCAGTGCTGCTGGGTTCCCAGTCAGTGCAAATGAGTCTCAGTGCTCCTGGGATTCATTGGGTACCAATGAGTCTCAGTCGCATTGGTTTTTTTTATCATTACTCATGAGTCTCAGTGCTACTGAGTATCTGTCAGGACTGATGGGTATTGGGTTAGTTAGTAAAGTTGGAGTCTATTGAGGCCAGTGTTCTTCATTGCAAGGCCTGCGGGCCACTGGTGGCCTTTAATGCGGCCTTTGACGAGCAGCCCCCGACAATACATAAATGTGAAAACACCCCCCATCGTGCTGTCACACCCAATGGTTTCAAATATGTGGTGGCCCTCATACTGACGATGTCTTATCGGCGAAAGTGGCCCCCCTCTGAAAGTTGGTGTAGAACACTGATTTAGGATAATGATCCTCCGTCAGTATTAATACATCCCAGTGAATACTGCTAGATCAGTGTCAGTACTACAGGGATGCAATCTGTACTGCTGTACCAGTCTCTGTACTGATACGTTCCTGTGAATACATGTATGTATCCTTCAATACAACAGTCTGCTTGGTCTCTGTGTGTCTCTGCATGTGTCTTAGTTTCTGTGTATGCCTTCGTATCTGTTTGGAGGGAGTTATGAAGGCGGGGGGTAGGGACTGATGGCTGTCTGCTTTGCCACGACCAATGGAGACAGGAAGGCGGGAGGTGGGCTTTTGGGTGTTTGAGGTTCTTTCCCTTCCTATAATTCCAAAAATACCGCGGCACACCGGCTGCAAAGCTGTGTGTGTGTGTGAATGTTGAACTTCTTTCGCACCGTACGTAGTACTGCCAGACACTGTCTCCCAGTGGCTTAGAGTTCCAGTGGCTTTTGTCGGACACCTGCAGAGAACATCACATTTTTGTGTGAGGTTTGTCCCGGTTGTCCTGACGTGCCCAAACGGGTTTTATGGAATTCCGTTTGTGGGTGTGGCATTGAGTCTTCGTGCGAATTGTTCGGGAAAAATGTGCAAGTTGTGGTAAAGCGCTTGATGTGACACGACTGACAAGTGGTGATGTGCGCACTGTGCAAAAACACAGGGAGGCACGTTGGGTCAATCCGGATCCCAGCCCGGCTCATTACCCGTTCCGTGTTTGCAGAAGAATCGAGAGAAGGAAAAGCAAAAGAGGCATAAACGAGTGGGGGAGCCGAGCCCCCTACTGCCTTCCCTCACCGTCACCACTGAGAAGGTCAGAAGTCATGCCATCGATGTCCTTAATTGTCTTATTTTTCCCAGAGGTCCCTTTTGCTGTGCCATTTTCGGGAGGGTTTGGGTGGCATTAAACACCAAAGGCGGTTTTGTTCCCGTGCACGCTTGACAAGGTGTAGTCCGTTTATTCTTGTTTACTTTCCAAGACAAATTAATTAGATATAATTGACATGTTTTTTGGTAATTTACTTCGGGAGAGGGCTTCTGTGTTTTTTTTGGTGGGGAAAAAAATTAGAACGTAATAGGCGAGGTAAATGTTATCGCGTAAAATGACTCGCATTCGTAGTGCCTAATGGTGGTGTCTCACCACGGTGACCATGTCGTCGTGTGATCGTCGTGAAAGATGGGGGATTAATTGGAGTGACCAAATACGTACTTCTCTGATATTCGCTCGTTATCCATTGCTTTGCGACACGCAGATGGAAGAGGCGGTACATGCCGAGCAGGTAGTTCTCACCGGAACTATTCTCTTCATCAAACATTTTTTTCTCCTGGGTGCGACCCTCTTAAAAATCAAACTTGGTTCTTTGGCAAGGGGGGGGGGCGATCTTTCTCTGGATAATTGGTGTATTTCTCATCCTATGGGACATTCTTTTGCCAGTATCAAAGTATGAAAAATAACAATAGGTTTTTGCCATGTTTGGCAATAAAACAGGTGTTAATATGTTCAAACACCAAATAGATAACTTTTGCAAGGAATCAAGTCTGCATTAAACATACGTACTTGTGGCAAACATGAAAGCATGTTGTTTGCATGCTTACCACACGCATGTGTGGTTAATGCAGACTTGATTCCTTGCAATAGGCGTCTATTTGAAGGTTGAACATCTTAACGCACCTATTTTATTGCCAGAAAGGGTAAAACCTATTATTTCTCATCCTTGTGCTGCATTTGGCTCTCTGGTTATACTTTCGCTCTCTGGAGTGATGTAACAAATATCTCTCGATTAAAATACTACCGTCCGGTCTCCCATTTTCCACCACTGACCAATCGGGGTTAATTTGGCAGCTGCCTACGTGAAGTGGAAAATGTAAATGAGTTTATTTGATGCTCCTCGGTGTCGGTCCGTTATCACCAAGCGTGGTGCGTGTCTGGTGAGTGGCGAGTAGTGAATGTCCGGTGCTTATCAAGAGTGGCAAGTGGTGATGGTCGGCATTAGGCATGTGTAGTGACGCGAGTAAAGCTAGTCTTTACATAAATTAACAGCAGGCGATGTCCGTCGGATGCCGCGTGGTACAGACGTACACCAGCCCGAGTGGCGCCTTCCTGAACGCGTCGCTCAAGCGCCTAGACGACCCGACTTCTCGATTCACCCATGCCAACTTCAAGGAGGTGCCGGTGCACTCTGGCACCGGCAGTGAGGGCTCCGAGGGCAAATGTCAGGACGGCAAGAAGAAGAAACTGCCCCATGGCTCGGGGCAGAAGGGAAAGAAAGGTGAGTGTGGGGAGTTTTTTTGTAAAAGTTGCCATTTCATTATCGTCCAGGGCCACACGCCAAAACGCGTGCGGTGTGCATAATGACAAAATGCTGATTTGAAAATGTGTTGTGGTAACAATAGTAATAGGGCATGTAAAGATTCATCGTTTGATACATTAAATACATTAAAATCCATTCTTACATTTTCTGTACTAGTATTGAATAATAACATGTTTGACTTAAATTAGTAAAATTTCGGTATAAAATGTTCATAAGTTAAACATTGAAATTGGTGGCCTTGGTAGTTGAGTCCCTGCACGCGACCATTGATACTTTAGTTTCCACACATGGCCCCTTCCCTTCCCACTTGACTACGACGCAACGTCTCACAATCGTACGTGCACGCCACAGGTGGCAGTGGCGCCGTTAAGTCGGTAAGCCTCGTGCAGTCAGCCCAGGAGCTGCTGGGCTACGTGGACCTCAACACGCACAAGGACGGTTACGCGCCGGCGAGCGGCCTCAAAGGATCCGGCCAGGGCTCCGGCGCCACTCGCGATGGCCCCAAGGCCATGGATGGGGCCTGCCAGGACCCCACGGCGGCCCCGAGCAAGGCCGCGCTCGGCGGCTCGGCCGCTCCGCCTCCACCGCCTCCGCCGCCCCCGTCGTTGTGCGCGCCGGCCCCCACCGCATCGCCACCGAGGCTCTACGAGAAGGCCTACGAGCACTCGTCGCCCCCCAAACTATACGAGAAGGCCTACGAGGAGTACGTCATGAGTGGCTTCAGCACCGTGGCTGGGAAGCGTTCGCACCCCTGCTCGTCCGGAAAAGACGAGTCGGGCCCCGGCTGGGAGAACAAGCGCAAGGCGAGCAAGAAGGCCAAGCCTTCGGTGGGCCTCGCCAGGGCCGCAGCCGCGTCGGTCGGTGGGCCCGGGGGGGCGCCGCCACCCGCCGCCGCCGCCTCGTCGATCGCCGGTGCCGCGACGTGCCCCGGAGGCGGCGCCGTTGGCGGAGGTGCGGCGGGGCCCCCCGCGCTGGACGGGCTGGCGACAGGTGGCGGAGTAGGAGGTGGCGGCGGTGGCGGGGGAGGAAGGGCTGGCGGCGCAGGGCGGCCCGACGCCTTGCCCACGTCCTCGCGCCTATCGAGCTCCTCCAACTCTTCGTCGGCGTCCTCGGTGGCGTCGTCGACGAGCAGCGCTTGCGGTTCGAGCGCCAAGTCGCCGTCGTCGCAGCGCAACGGCAGCTTCCACAGCATGAGGGCAGCGAGCGCCTCCCCGCCCGGCTCGTGTTCGCACAGCCCGCCTCCGCCTGGCCTGCCCGCCTCGGGTACGCCGTGTCACCATCGTCGCCATCGTCATCAACGTTATCTTCCTTGTCGTTGTCATCTTTATCATTCAAGAGATGCGTGATGGTGTATTTTGGTTTATGTGGCAGTGTGTGTTGTGCACGTGGAGCGGGCGTGTAGCGGTCAGCACGATGCGCTACGAACCCGGCAACCAAAGTTCGATTCCCACTCACGGCCAACACGAGTGACGTTTATCTGAACCGGTTCTGGGCCTCCCCTAGGTCGACTTGGCCTCAAATGAGTACCCGGTGCGGTGTGTAAGCATCGCTACTAGCGAGACGGAGGCCGGGCGTGGTGTTGGCCATCCCACCCCCTCTTGTGCCGTGTGCCGGCCTTCATAGGTGCTTGCTAACAGCACTTGCCCCAACAGTCTGTAAAGGCTATACAGGGGATCTTTGTCTTCGTATGCGGTGCTTGTGTGTGGTGAATTCTCTGCGTGCGGTGTGTACGGTCATTGTGGTCCGTATGGTGCTGGTGATGCATGTGGTGCATATTCCCAAGCAGAGCGTGCGATGTGTGCGTGCTGTGCACTTGTGGGCGCGTTCAGGTGGTTTCCTGAGTGGGGACGCGCCACCGTCCCTGCAGAGCTCGGGGGGTCCCTCTCCTCTGTTTCCGTCGGCGCTGGCCCAGCCGCACCTGCCCACGCTGCCCCCATTGCAGTTTTCCTCGCCCGCTTTCCCACCAACGCTCTCCACACAGGTGCGGTTGACCTCCCTACCTCCCTCCCTCCCTACATCCCTACCTCCCTCCCCCGTACGTCTGCGCCTGAATCTTGTGTGCCCCACCCCCTCACCGCCTCCTCTTATTGAAGACGATGCCGTTCCTCGACTCCCGAATGGTACAACCCAGCCCATTGAGCTGCTCAAGTGAGCAGCGGGCAACTTGCATGATCGTGTTCTATTCGAACACGAGAGAGGCTGATTAATTTGGCAACTTGCCACTGATGCTCACCCCGGTGGCAAGCGATATCTCAACCGGACCTTGGTCTCCCCTCGGTCGACTCGGCTTTGAATGAGTACATGGCACGGTGTGTATAGGTCAGCGCTGAAGAGAGGGAGGCAGCCAGGCGTAGTACTAACCACGCCGCACACTTGTGCGCCATGCCAGTCTTCATAGGTGTTCACTAACAGCCTATGTAGGTGTTATGCAAGGTTATTTGCGTGTTTGTGTGTGCACGTGTGCGCAGAGTGGAGGGTGTCTGCGGTCTCCCCATGGTCTGGCACCGGCTCATCTGTACGGGAGTCCCCTCAGTACGGCCACCAGCGTGGCCGCCCTGCCCGCCATTACGCCCGCCGCCGAAACAAGCTCCCTGGACGGTGCGAGTCGGCTCCTGAAACGCAGTCGGTGTCGCCAGCGCAGCCATCGGCAAAACTACTTGCGCCGTCACCACTGTCGTCTTCATATCATCGTTACCATCATCGTCATCGTCTTCATCGCAATAAGTTTTATCACTACTGTCGTCATTTTCTGAACATTTGAAGATGTACACAATCATTATATACGTGCAGTATTCATTTTACATCATCATTCACACTTTTGCAATAAGATTTTTACATAGATTGCTAAGTTTACGATTAACAGTGCGTGTACACGCTGCAGACACCGACATTTTTTGTCAAATTTTTGCGCTAGCAGTTGCATCTCGCTGAGGTTTGCGTGATGGTGCCACGTGCGTTTGTAGACAAGGCAGTGGACAACTCTGACTCGAGGCTACATAAAAAGAGCATCGCGTCGCACAACAGCGCCCCATCTTTGTGAGTATCCACACGAGAACACCTTCCGGCTGGCGTGTGTCTGCCATGCACAATCGTGAGTTGAGGCGATTATCAAGTCGGGGCAATTTTTAAAACAAGTTGGTGCCAGAATTTCTCTCTGTTGCTGGTTGCCACCACCATTCTTCGTGGTAAAAAAACGAGTTATCTCCAAATATTGGATCCACCCCCTCGTTGACAACTGGGATGACAACCTTTAAATCAGAACAGAGATCACATGACAATCCAAGGTTGTGTTCTCTGTCGACCTATTAGCGTTCATCAAATACAGTTTTCAAAAAGTCTGTCTTCATTGGCCAGAAAACAACTGTCACTTTGTAGCAGTTGCCAAAGTTGCTCATAGTAGAGGAGTAAATCACAACTTTGTGGAACGTCAACGCTGTGATCATCCCATGCAGAAGCTGGCCCAGCCATGGGTGGTGTGAGTTCTCAACGGGAATGAGGGCTGCCCCCAGAGCTCCCCCTTGACTTTTGACGAATTGCACCGATTGCAGTGTGAAAAAGAGCTACACAGATCAGTGGGCCTTGGTCAAATAAAAAAAAATTGTTTAGCTTGGTGTGCGCCCACGCGTTATTGCCTATTAACGTGCGACACCATGCCCGGTGCGTGCAGTCTGCAGACGTCCGACATGCAAGTGCGCTTCGACGCCGCTCCGAGCGCTCCCTCCGGGCGCTATGATGTCCCGCAGCCTGGCCTGTCCGTGCGCTACGAGCCGGGCCACCTGGGGCCCGGGATGGGCCGCTTTGACCTGGGCCAGGCAGGCATGGGCATGGGCCCTGGCCCTGCCGGGCTGGAGGCTGCCCAGCAACCAACACCCACCAGCATCGAGCAGCTCTTGGAGCGGCAGCTGAACGAGGGGCAGCACTTCCTGATTGAGCAAGCCGCTCCGCCTGATGGTGCGTTCCAGATTGCCGTCATTCACTAAACTAAAACTATTTTAAACGAAACCTATTTTTTATTTTACCAAGTAAGGCCCACTGAGCTATATAGCTATTTTTCAGAAGCGACCTGGCCACAAATGATAGCCCAATGAAGTGGCTTATGTGGAAATGTATAGCAGCCAAATACTCTAAACGCATGTTTCTAAATGCGGAGGGGAAAACCGGAGGACCCGGATAAAAATCCACACGACCAAGGGGAGAACATAAAAACTCCAAATATATAGGTGTCAAGGTTGGGATCGAACCCACGACCTGTATACCAGGCGAGGTAGTTAACATCTCCCCTCCGCTAAGTGACCCACATATTACGGTCACTCTGACCCACATAACACACTCACGGTGACGCACACGGCGACCCACGTTCAGTACCAAACTCCCCACCCATCCTGTCCGACTGCGCGTGCAGTCATAGGCTACTTGCGGGGCCTGCACCGGCTGCAGACGGAGAACCGTCGTCTCGAGGAGCAGATCCGCATGCTGACGGCGCGACGTGAACGCCTCATGCTGCTCAGCAGCCAGCTCGCTCTGCCGCTGGGGCACGCTGGTACGGTGCTGCTAGACGTGGGTGGGCGCTGGCGGGCATTGGTAGGCATGGGCGGGCATTGGTGGTCGCGGGCAAGTACTGGCAGGGACTAGCGGGTGCTGGCAGACACTGGTAAGCACTAAGGGGCATGGGCGGACATAAGCAGGAATTAAAAGGCATTAACAGACACAGACTGGCACTGGCGGGTACCGGTGAGCACTAATCGGTGTGGCGAAAGCGAGGCAGTGTGGCACACACCATGCAGGTTGTAGCACCACTTCATTGATCGTCACAACTGGAGGACGGAACTCGAGTTAAACTGGAGGCCCCATATGGGTGCAGTGTTGAATATATTAGTTGGGCATGGCAATTACTTAACAAATGTAAATTACCCGTGAAAAACAAACCTGTGCTGTCAGTGCGTTCTTACCTGGTTACCTGGCTGTAAATAGAGATAATGTATCTGTAGGCGTCAGCAAATATTGGTATCATATGGGGCAAGCACACACAAGGGATGCATTTGGACAGTGTTAATTGTGTATCATGTAAATAAGATAAATCTACCAAAATATAAAGAAATACCACAAGACTACTTATCCTTACCAGTTGTGACCGCTGAGCAGACTTGGCCTCTGAGTTCCATACAGAAGTGCAAGTCAGAAGTCAGAACTGAGTTTGTGGTGGAGGGAAAGGGAGGTCGTCCAAGTAATGGAAGAAGTGATACTGACCACGATAGAACACGTGCGAACTCGATAAAGTAATTATCAATCCCCCAATGGGATCACGAGCTCAAATTTTGACAATTAAATCAGTCATGGGGGACTGAATCATTACGGTCCTAATTGACAGGACAGCATGAGAGCTGGCATTCGTGCAGTATTATATTATCATTCTATTTAGATCAACAGTGTCTTTCACACATTACGTGTTTATCCATAAATCTCACGCATAGTTACACTTTTGTAATTGCAGCACAGCCACTGCTCCCTCGCCAACATCGCACACTCCCCTCTTACTTTCACCACCTCCCACCGATCTGATGTGAAACGATGCCTAATTTAAACAAATTATTGCACTCACGAATCAATCGTTATTTGCAAGTGATGTGGCAATGTTACATTTAGGCTGATAGAGCAATGAAAACGAACCGGAGAGAGAATCAATAAAAAGTGCTTACAAGATGGTCACGTTGAACCGCAGGGTGTTGCCGCCCAGGGGTGGTCACTCTGGGAAAAACAGCCGTCAACTTTTACAAGCACACAAAACAATGTCCCGTGGTGGATTTCCTAACGACTCGGATTTGTTGTTGTTTCTTTTCACTTTGGGATTATAATGCTTCTTGTCAAACCCGCCCCCCCGGGGCCTTGTGTTTATTGCCACAGATCAGCAGTGCAGCAGGAAGACTCCGCCGGGTGGTGCCGGGTTTCACATGGACGGGTCGCTCACCATGTCTGCCGCTGTGAGTCGTCTCCCCCCCCTCGTTCTTCTGTATCACTATTCCTCACCGCTCAACCGATTCGGTGGGGGAGCCCTGGTCCGGCCAGCTGAAAATTCGGGGGCTTAGCCGTTATTTAAATAAATATATACATAAAAAAACACGTGTGTATGTGTATTACACACACAAATAAGCTCTCCAGTATATGTAGTACAAATATTAGTGTGTTGGGTATGTGTGTATTCGTGTACATATAAAAATTTTTAAAGTACTTTGTGGTATGTACCTGTTGAACTTCTTTCGCATCGTATGTAGCCAACCGTGCTTATCAAAGGTATTTGTATGTTACAGTGTACTGTAGTTATGTCTGAGGGTATGTTTTTTCTTAAACAAACTAAGCTACTGTGGTGAAGGCCTCACTCTTAAATGGATCGCTGCAGCCACGTGTGTTGGCTGTGCCGTTTGCTGGTAGTTAGGACAGTTTTACAACTCAAGTCTCGTTTTAAAGTTCAAATCCAGCCGCAGACTTAATCGCAATGTTGTGAATGTGGCAGTGAGATGAGCCGCTCAGATTCGTTTGCTTATGGCCCCCCCGTGGTCAACAGGAGTCGGGCTCGGGCACCCCTCTGTCCGTACCAAGCAGCTCCCCTCTCCTCCCGGGCGCCTCCCTCACCCCGGCCGGAGTGGCCAGCGTCCTGCATCAGCAGCAGCAGCAGCAGCAGCACTCACTGCCTGTCGCCTCCGGCATGCTCGGCATGCAGCAACAGCAGCAGAAAGGAGCAGCCATGCCCACCCTGACGCCAGCTCAAGGGGCGGCGTGCATGCCCACGGGAATGCTCGTGCACCCTCAGGGCCCTGGCAGCAGCAACTCCATACCAAGTCTGGTTGTGCAGCAGTCGCCACAGCAGCAGCAGCAGCAACAACAGGGCCTGGGGATGCAGCAGTCGCTCAGCTTGCAGCAGCATAACACCGTTGGGATGCCGTCGATGAGCGTGCAGCAGCAGCAGCATCAGGGCGCCGGACTGACGGGTGTGCAGCAGCAGGTGGCAGCTGGTGTCGGCGCGATGCAAGGCGGCGCCGGCAGGATGTTAAGCGGCCTCCCCGGCAGCCAGATCTCAATCAACGGGCTCGTGGGGGCACTCAACAGCGTCGTGCAGACGCCAGCGGCAGCGCCCATGGGGCAAAACTCGAGCCCCAACCACCCCACGCTGGGCCTCTCGATGCCCAGCAGCCTCGGCAACAGGTGTGGAGATGAACCCACCCGCGCGCTGCCAACGTCCACATGCGCCCGCTCACTTGTTGTTGTTGTTTATTTTGACTTGTCTGGCTTTTGTCTACAATTTTAACCTAATTTTGCTCTGCATCATCACGAAGTTAGAATCTATTGGGGTTTCTCACAGAGCAGTTGCTTCAAACACTGCGAGTTTAAAAATGCGCTGCGCTCAAGGTAAATTCACAGAGCCACCTCTGAAAGCCCATCAAGTGACCTCTCCGTCCACTGAGTCGAGGGCAGCACTTTCCCACCAATTCTGCTTCTGAGAATATAATGTTGAAATTTAGAATTTCTAAGAAGAAAACGTTTTCATCAAATTAAAATCCCAAACCCACTTTAATGTTTTTCCTCTTTTACAGTCATTGTTAAACAGGCTGAGACCATCAACTAGTTACACTTGAGAACCTGATGTAATCACAGGTAGGTGCGTGGATTCAAACCCAGAATCTCAGCAGTGCCGAATGAGGGCGCTTACGGACCCCCCTTCCTCTCGGCCACATCTAATGAAATCCGGGTTTTATTTTATGATCCAAGCTCTCATTTTTTAATAACAAAAATGTGTATTCTAATTATCGTCACCTTTTCATATTCATCTGATATATGACTCTCAGGCCCTTGGCCCATTGTGCAATGCAGCCAGACAGAGAGATTTTTAAAGGATGAAACCCAGATGAAGAGAAACATTCATTTATATAACAGCTGACCAGGTGGTTTGAAGTGGGAATGGCCTCTGAAAAACACGTCATTAATTGGGCCACTTACTGTGTGCTTAATCTTCCAGAGTTGTTTGCCGCCGACTTTCATTTGCATCCTCTGGCAAATATTGACACGCTTTTGTGTGGCTTGCTGCTGCAGAATTGCGTCCGCGTGCGTGTTTATCTCCGCCGGTGCATGTCTTTGACTCTCTCGTATGTATGCAGCATCTCTGGGCTCGCCCTGCTGCAAGACCAGCAGCGCCAGATTTTGATGCACCAACAGCAATCCTTCCACCAGCTCCTGGGAGACCAGCTCTTCACGCAGGTCAGACTCTTGGGCTGTCAGAGGTGCAAGCACCAGTGAGTTCGCCAATTATGAATTCGCTTGGCGGATGCAACGATTTGTCGATCAATATATAGTTTTTATTGCTCTACATACATTGACATCTTGTAATAATCCATTATTTCAAATCTTAACATTTAAGGGAATTTTCGTACCCAAGTGTATTTTTTATCTGTTTGCATATTTACCCCGTGCCATTTCTGAAGCAGTCGTCAAAGAAAAGTTTAGTCTTTCTACGTGTAATGATTTTACGCAGGGCCCCTCAAGCCCCCCTCCTACACCATGGACTGTTGTGTATTGCAGCGTAATTTTCTTCTTTCGTATGGCTGACGTAGATGCAGAGCAACAACTACAATTTCACATTCAGGTGGTCAAGCCAGATAACCGCATCGGGAGCAGCGGAGTGTATCGATCGCTGTGATGTCTCCTTTGTATTTGTGGATCGGGCATTGCGTCGTTACATGGTTGTACGGCCTCTATTCTGGATGACCAGTCGCACACTACAGGAGAGTTTAAAATGTTCCATTTGTGTATCAGGTCTTCGCATCTGCCATGGTTTGTGCGGATGCGATTTAGAGTGAACCATGAGTGTAATGACTAACGTGTGTGCCGTCAATTGCATCAGAACAATAGGTCAATGCGCACACCTCCTTCATAATTGGAAAATTAAATACAAGCCACAGTGCGATTGAGCCCATGAAACCCAAATTACGGACCATATAATTAACCACTGGTCTGCGCTCCGTCAACGGAGGAAGAATAGCAAATACGCACTAACTCTCACCTGAAGCCCTGAATATATTGCCATGCGCAAGGTTGGAATGAATCTGTCCAGGTAAAGCCCGTTTGTCAACCGGTTGATAGATAAGGGCCTCCCTACATCATGCGGGACATGGGGGTTATTTGACTATCCTTAACTACGCTGGTCTGTGTCAATTGGTGAAGGTTGCTTGAATAGATAACCAGGAGCATAGAAGTTACAATTACTGATTTGAGTCCCCCATCCTGCATGGCCACTGGACAGGATCCTCAGCAACTGATGTACCACCTCATGCAGCAGCAGCAGCACCAGCAGCAGCAACAGCACCAGCAGCACCAGCAGCACCAGCAGCAGGGCCCCAGCAACGCCGCCTCTCACGAGCAGCACCTGGCGGGGGGCCCATCGTGCACGCTGCCCCCCCTGGGTGGCACCCCCGTGCCCGTCTCTGCTCCTGGCCAGGCAAACCCCTTCCTGAGTCTTCATTCTGACCAGGCTGCTCTGAAGGTGAAGCCGTCTGCACAAGCTGCTGCTGCTGCTTTGCTCTTCTCCTTTGATTTGGGCTGTAAACTAGGTGGCGGCGGTGGCGGGCGTGGTGGCGGCGGTGGCGGCCGTGGTGGCGCACGCCTGCAGACCAAACCACTTTGGTGGCAGGGTTGGTCGATCGAGCTGATTTCATCTTGTGCTCTGAAATGCCAAACCTCCTGGGTTTCAATGTGGCCCAGTGATGGCAGTGTACATTCATTGACATCTTGCTGATATATCTATATATATATAAAATGGAAATTTGTGAATGTGTCTGTTGGAAATGTTTAGCATACTTCCCAACATGCAACAAACTTTAAATTTGGCACGTGGGTAGCTTCCAGACTGGACACAATGCAAAAAGTATAAAAATAGACTTTTGTATTTTTGAGGGGGGGGGGGCGCAATAATGGATATATTTTGCACGGCAAGTGAGCGGTGACGTCACATCTGTGATGACATTACATCTGTGATGTCACCCGCATGCGGCAGCGTCACGCAGTGTGCCTGCTGACGTCACGCACCCCCACCCTCCGCGTAGGCCGTGTATTAATCCAAGACAAGAATTCAAGTCTCGGGTGAAGCCGGGTAGTATAAAGCTAGTTAGTAATAAGCTGCATTTTTTTCTTCAAAAGTTGTATGCACTAGCAGATGTGGCTTGACTTTGTCTCGATATGGTATACGGTAACAATGTGGACAGTGGTACACTGAGCTAATATTGGGCTGGGTTTGGGTTGAAGATGCAAATATTTAAACTCTTGAAGTTGCTCCTTCACATGTACGATATCACCTGGCTCAAATATAGATTTTTTTTTCTTTAAATGTTTGTAAAAGCCCGACGATGCATATTTGGCCCATGACCGCCCCCCGACTCCTCTGCGCTCTCCACTTTCTCGTCCACCACAGAAGCGCAGCGAGAGAGGCACCCCCGGCAGCGGCGATGGAAGCTGAAGGGTCGTCTCCGCAGGGCCGGATCTGCGGAGTTTGCGCAGGGCAGCTAGCGTGAGCGGTGCAGGGGGTTGAGGAGAAGAGGAAGAAGACGGGGCAGGGGTGGGGGATGTCGTGCTATGCTGGCATGGAGACGGCGGCGGTGACGGCTTGCCCTCGTCGCACGGCCGTTGAGATCACCGATTACTTGAGCTGAGCCCGGAGAAACTGAACTCATTTGGGGGAGCACACGGAGCGGCATCGACAAGACACCAAAAATGTACCTACCTCCTCTGGCATGGTCTCGGCAACGGCTGCTCTGCACGCCTGCAGCTCCACTTTCTCACCGCTCTTATGGTGCGTGAGGATGAGTGGGAGGCAAGCTTTTGAGTGGTATTATATATTTTTTTTACAATTCCCAGAATGTATAAATATTTAGCGAGTGCCCACTAGGTTTAACTTAATGTGGGAAAATTGCTTGGATTTTCGCAAAAAAAGGATTGTGGATAGTAGGACTAGCAGTCGCCCGTTGTGGCCCAGGATATGGCGGAGCTGACGAGACCACGTTTATAGAAAAAGTAAAGTTTATTTGTTTTTATGAACTTGATAATTTTATTTATGTTTTTCCGTATTGAAATGGACACGTGTGTGCTTAGGGGGGCCCACATTGGGATTTTATTTTGCAAATGGTCTATCCGTCACGAGGGGGGCTACTGTGTTGTAGATCTTAAGTTACAGAAATTCATGGACAAGGACTCAAACCCAGGAAAATCATCCCTGCAAGTGCCCCCACCCCCCCTCCCTATATCCACTGCACAATTCACCAATGAGAGGCCAGCGTATTGTGGCCCCTGATGCACATCGACATCTCCCTTGCACGCATTTTCTTGACCGAGCCGTAGAGGGATATATTCAGTCCTGGCAGCAGACAATTAAATCTGCTACTATGGTAGTTTGTGTGCAGGCACAGGTTTCCTTCACGCCAGGCACAATGCCCCAATTTGCGAGTCCCGGTCACGGCGAGTTTGTGCCGTTGGGGTTCACGCTGCCAGCAGCTGCTGGACTTGGGGGGCAGCATCTGTCCCCAGCAGCATGTGGGTCAAGCCACGAGACGCGGTATTCGTTGAAGCAGAACTGCGCCGTTCCCAAACCTGCGCCGCATTGCCAATTCTGCACCACGCTGAAATTGACGGCCAGTCTGTTCGCATATGGCTCTCTTGGGCAGTGGTTTTTTGCCTGTCGCGAACACCACGACCGAGTTTCCGAGCCGTGCGCATTCGCAGCGAGTGAACTCTTGCTGCCACACGCACGACGGTCGCTCATGAGCAAGCACGAGTCGAGCCCCCATGCACGTTCCCAGGCCTCTCTTTGTCCCTGAGAAGGCTGCTTGCATGCCGTGTAGCATTAACTGAAGTCTGTGCACTGTGCACAAACACTGGATGTGGCCACAGGAGTCGTCACAAGCGAAAAGGTGCGAGGGGAAAGTGGACTCACATGCCTGGCCTTGTTTCTCTCCTCTTCATTTTGTAAAACTCCGACCCGAATGACGTTGCTGCCACCGCCCGTGCCCGTTTTGCGCCTGCGTCGCTGCTCGTCTTGGAAGCCGCTCGCCCCCCGCCCTCGCGCGCGACAGTTTTAGACCGATGGTAGCAAATACCTTTATAGTTGTGCCTCGTGGAAAATCAGGTTTTTAGCACTACTAGATCTTTTATAAAGAAAGCTAAATTATACGTATTAAAAAAATGAGATTATTGCAAACGCAATGGGGGTGTGTGAAGAGAGAAGAGGGGGGTGCTAGCCGACACGCGCCTTAGACCTCGAGGCCCTGCGTTGCGTGCGGTTGCGGTGAAGGCACGAGCGGCCGTTTGGGGATCGAGGGCTCCCTCCCCATGTGCTTTGGGCCTCAACGTTGATCATTGCGGCTGAGGTTTGATGGTGTCGCTTTTTACCCGGCAATGATCTCCCCGAGGTCTCCACAGACAGACGCGTTCATCTTCAGGTATTGTTTCGATGAAATGTTTCCATGTTTACACTATTTTTGTTTTCCTCAAAGTGTAAAGGCGGGGGTGCATTAGATCTTGCCCGTGTCGTGGGGGCCTCGTCAGCTGACCCAGGTGCCTCTCATTCAACCCAAGACGCTGGCTCTTGAACTCTATAAACTCCGTCTGCCATTGATGTTATGGCAGGAGCTCTCGCCCAGCATGGGATCTCAATGCCTAGGATACTTGTTTTTTTTTTATATCCACCTTTTGCTATTCTTGAAAGAACTATTTCACGAGTGATTAATTTGTGGTGCCAGTAATGTATACGTTATTGTATGTATACCTTTTTTCTAATGCACGAAACTACGCGTGATTGCACGTGTAACTACCACCACCTGTTTACAGTATGGACAGGATGTGCAGTCGAAGTTGGCGGTGGGCAGTCTCACAACCCTGGCTTCTCCATCCGCAGATTTTGGCGACGGAGCTAAAATGATTGGCCATTGTTCCAGCTGTCGTCCTGGTGATTACACATCGATCTTTTAACACGTAAATTCAACCCCATCTCTAACTTGAACTGTATGTGGAAAATGCATTTGCAGTTAGTGATCGCCAACATTTGATAGTCGGTGGCATAACATTCATGGAATAGAACTGATTCTTATGCTTGCGGTGCGTGCATCAATTTGTCATTTGAGAATTGGTTATTTACAATTCGTGCAACTTGTATGCAATTAATAGCAAATGTTTCGACCTATGAAATTAACAAACGTGCACAATTGGGAGACAAATGAGTGCTAATGAAGTGGTAAAAATTAAGTTCTTTAAATTTCTGCCTAAAGATCTGACAACCATTATGAATATGTTGGCTCCTGAATATCCTGGAGGAACTCTTTGGTTATTGCTGAAGAAAAATTTGCTTTCTTGTTGCATGCTGAGAATGGTTCTCCATACCTCGTGATGACTTGCGTGTTTCAGACTGAATCAGATTTTTGTTGGAGACTGATTTGCATTTACCATCAAACTGGTGCAACGCAAAAAAAAACATATTCCATGATCTTGTATGAACCACTTAAGAAATGTACAACAGCCAGTGTAGTGACAAACACCCATACAGTTATTCAACACATTTTGGTTCAGAAATGAGCAGCAACATAGCTTTCAAACGAACTATCCGGATGGGAAATTAGCCTGAGAACATCATGAACCAGCCCATACCCCATTCTCCGACTATCTCCAGGATTTTCACTGCCCAGGTCAGGAAATTATTTCAATCTGTGTTATTGTGTTATCTTTGTACATTTAAATGCACTGGCCACACCTCACCTTAGGGCGCTCTGCAAACTGCCCAACAAAGGCCACGCTCCCCACAGCTTCCTCTGCCCCATAATACAAAAAAGAGCACAGGCCTTTTTTAGCCGCCCTGCACACAAACTTGCATGGGTTTTATCAGAACTGTACTGTGGGAATAATAGTTCTTCGGGGAGGCAGCTCGGTGGCATGTTCCTACGAGCCTCTGAAACGTTCTGCTCAGGGACGCGAGCGAAACGCATGTGGACGTGCCCGTGTCCATACGTGTCTCTGCCATCGGGGCACCGTTTAGCCCGTTGCCTTACCAACACTGAAGCACTACACACGTATGCACTAGCAATGACAAGCATGGCCATCGAACGTGAAACGCGCGCAATGAAAGGGTCGCAACGTGGCGGGCTCCTTGAGATGTCTCCACAACCGATCTTACATTCAGTACTTTTGTGGGCTCCTCCAGAAAACTTCGTGATGCCCTCTTCATTTTATTTTGATTAGGGTTTCATTCACGAAGATTCCTCCACGATGCATCTTCCATGCCACTCTTTGGCGAGGGGCCTCCAAAAGGCCGTTGGTGCGACCGCTTCCGGAAGCTCCTCCATTCTCTTCCTCGAGGCTCTTCTTTCTGCAGCGTCTCTGTTCGAAAGGTCGATCATCTCCGTGGCGAACGAGCGAAACGTTAACGTTGTGCACGTGTCATCATGTCGCGGGTAATGGGCATGTTGTGTTGTAGCGCTACGCAGTTGAAAATATTCCTGTAGGGGGTTTGCTGAGCACTGGCCTGGCCCCTGGTCTTAGCCCGTGCATGTCGCGATGGGGAAGGAGTGGGGGGGGCACGATGGTAACACGCCTGCGTCCTGCTCAACACGCAATGGGGTTCTGCATATTAACTCACATTTTCATTTCATTTTGTACGTTGAAGAGGCCCAGCAGATGTGTTTGTATTTCTAATTTATTTCTACACGTTTTCCTGTGAAACAAGTCTGGTTTGTAGGATGTACAGTGGGTGATTTTTCTTCCCAGTTGCGTAATAATGTGTACAATTTTTGTACAAATTTGTACCTGATACTTCCTAAAGTGTAAATGGGTAATTAAATGTCTTTTGCAGTTTAATATTTTTTTACATATTTTTGTGCTAATCAAATTTTTTGAAGAATTAAATGACATGAAAGTTGTAAAAAATGACATCAGCTATGAATTCCGGCTTGCGAGGAATGGTGCCCGTCTGAATGAACCTCATGAGGTTTTAAACTCGCCTGGACACTGCACTAAACTGTCTGTGCTTGCAGGATCTAGGTTTGCTCTGTCCAACCATAACTGGCCATTTGCCTGGGACTATCAGCTGGTATTGTGAGGATTTACAGGTATCTTGTAATCGCTCAATTTATTTACAATCGGGTAATAGATTGGAGATGTCTTCAACGTCTCGTGGATGGATCATGAGATGTATCCAGGAAAGCCTTGCCAATAAATACTTTTGAGGAAGTTCCTAAAATTGTAAACTAGTGCTTAAACAAACCCCACTTGTATGAGGATAACACAATTGTTAATTAACCTTCCTGCTGTACTGTCATGTGGTTGCATTGCACTCAGAGCTTTGGGAGTTTCGCTAATCTATATGGTTCTTGCCTTAAGGAATGCACCACCACACCACTTAAATTGGGTGGACCGCATTCCTTGTTTACAATGCGAGTCCAAGGCTAACACTTACATTCAGTGTTTCCAGCGACCAGGCTCCACCCCAGTGCATTGTGTGCAAAACTATTTGTCAATGACAATGTGTGAATATGAAGTGTGGATATGCTATCAAGTGGTGACAAGAATTTGAGAATTCACTTAGACATTAATAATTATGAACCGATAACGACTGTCTAGGAAGGGAATGCTTTGGCCAAAACTTCCCACCTCTGGAAAGGCACGCATTAACGCCACTTGCAATAAGTGACTGCACTAAAATGAGCAGTTTTACCAACTTTAAAGTGTTCTCCAGATAGTCCGATCAGTTTGCATAAGATGTCCTGCAGCAACAAATACTGTTTTTGCGCAGTCTTGAAACGATAGGGCTTCAGGTTTCTGCTGGCCAGTCCCCAAACCTGCCTTTGCACAATCTCTCCTGACAACCCAGCTGATGTCTAATAGGGGGGGGGGGGGGCAGCTTCACTTGCATTGATTAAACGCAGTGTTGCCAGCAAGGACTGACGTGGACATCAACCCTCCAATGTGACACCAAGCCCTGCATTCCATTCTCTGAATGCAACTTACCCAAGCCGATTCACTGCTCTGCCTTCAAGCCTGCATATGTACAAGCTTGTTTAATTTCACCTGTGAGAAGGCCTTCAGGTGCTTGCAGTGACACAATTGTCCATTTACAATCGAGATTATCCTGAGAATTCCTGCCGATACGTTTCAAGTTTCGTGCACCATGCTTCAATTTGTTAAAGTTAGGCATGTGGCGATTTTATAAAAAGGTATGGGGAGATTTAAGGGTACCCATATCACTGGCAATTTGATATTTCGTGGTGCAAAATATTGCTTCCCAAATTTGGAAAAAGCCAATTACTTCCCTTCCACTCTAGAACAAGGGTGGGGAGCATTCCTTACTGCAGATCAAACAGGGTTCTGGAATATCTTTGGTCGGCAAAGCACATTACCATATACACACCTTGATCACATCTCTGAACACGAGGCTCTTGCAAGTGACAAGTGATTCGGTGCACTAAAGTTGACGTTTCCAAAAGTATGCTCATCTAGTATTGAATTAGGGATGCAGAAATACCTCCAGTGGATAGTGGTAGGGCTCACGTGGCTGTGGGCTATATGAAATGAAGTCAAGACCACGGGTAGCAGGTTCGCCTGTCTTAGAGGGCAAATGGCATTGAAACTTCCAATTAGATCACAAGTTAAATTAGTACCCAAGGTTTAACGGCTTGGTGAGTTATAACTCCACTTCGCCACTGCTGTGCCATATTATCTTTGGTCATGCCTTAATCTCCCAGGTATTTCATGGTCTGTCTTAACACAGCTGTTGCAGACCACTGGTTTTTGCCAGACCCCATGGCGACATGGTACAGCGGTCACATGGGCTCCGTGTTGATTAGTCGTTTAACCAGTGAAAATGCACAACTTGTGTCCATGCATCCCATTATTATCGCACAGACACTATGCACACTTCCATTGAAGATTTTTTATTTTGTGACTTCTATAAACAACATTCACACAAATCAAGTAAATGATTATTTAACGTGCCAAGACAGGATAAAATAATACCATCACAATGGACAGATGGGTCCAGAGTGAGAACATTTGACTTGACTGAGGTTTAAGTTTTGAGGTGAGCTTGGCGAGTTTTTTCACATTTGCATTAACATAACGATTGTGTCAGAAGTGGCATCTGGTGGACATTGGGTCATGGAAGCCTGCGGGGGTGGGGAAGGGGTATATGCAGTTTATAATCTGAGCAGGAAAGTATCATCGAGGTATTATTACTCTGCTTTTTCAGTAGCACGCCCCAGCCCCCACTGGCTCTAAATGAGGGTCCGCCACTAGGTGTTGTTTGGGCCGTGTCAGCGTCACAGCAGGCGATGGACGACAATGGCATAACCACCAGGTGGCACTTGAGGGCCCTGTTGTCGGCGAGGCTCGTGCCCCCTGTGCAGCTGACAGGAGCAGCCTGCGCCACCCAGAAGCCTGCCTCATTGCGAGGGAGGATTCTCGGATGGCGCCGTGCCAATCTTTTTGTGCGCACCGTCACAGAAGGGTGGCTTGCCTGTCTGCTTGCACAGACAGAGCCACGCGACGCCACTCTCGGGCACCTTGAAGAGCACGGGCCACTTCTTGGATTCCCCCTTCCAACGGGCCTTGAAGTGAGAGCCATCGCAGAACGGCTTTGGGATGGGGGAGCAGGGAGAGTCAGAAAATGTGAAAGTTAGACTCGGCGACCAAGAGATTTCCACGCTCGGCACATCACATGCAGTACTCTGTCCTCGCTGTGGCTACTTGTCACGTGATCCCTCCCAGATTTTTTTTTAGCTCCCAATCACCCAGAAAATATTCAGTGAGGAATTAAAACCCTTCCGTGAAAACAAACTTCACTTTGCATCTTGAAACCAGTGATACAAATTACGCAAATTGGCACAAACTAAATCACCAGTGATGTGCAGAAGCCGAGGCATCAGTGGTGACCCCTTGACCATATCGGCTAAGGGATCTACTGATGTAATGCCCCTTACAAATGTAATTGTTTTTTTATAATTCATAAAACTCCGTCTATTCCTCACTGCGTTGAGGTGGGTTGCACACCTACAATGCTTGTTGGTCTTTTACTCCATGTAGAAAGGGTGCAGCAGTGATTATCTTGGAGCCGAGCGACCTAAGTTCAATTTCCAGCTATGGATACCACCGGGGGGTGAGTGATATCTGAACTGGTCCCACTCCACCAACCCGCTTGAAATACGGTCAAATAACGCCGACGATCTGCCCAGTGGTGGGGGGGCCTCATCCAGCAGTAGATTGACAAAAGGGCTGTACATGTAAATACATCACGTAGATATGCATTCAGTTTGACAGGTATAATTAATGTGCATAATGGCGAAAGTCCATGGTTTGCTGCGACTGGTGGTTGACACCTAGAAAACATTAACGGTCTTAGATTTGCGGACCAGAAGGCATTGGCATGACCATTGGAAAGTAACTACAGCAAACGTGAGAACTTGATAAGGCAGATACATGAAGAGAAAAAAGCAAAAGTCATATGCAACAAGAAATGGGTTTGCCGCAAGTCTACGACCCAGGTGTTTATGCCTAAATGTTCACATTTTGACAATCACCAAGATAGACGGTAAATCAACTTAATCAATTGACACGTGAATGGAGAAGATTAATAAACTGCCACTGTGGGGTGCACGATGCCTTTGTTTCGTTTGCATATGCCTAGCACCAACACTGATTCATGGGAATGAATACACGTGATGCTATCTTGAATAAAAGAGCAAGGTTTCAAATGCCTATTCCAGCAACATGTTTTACGCATACCACAATGATGAATGCAGGCGACTGCCATTTGTAAGTGGAATGTGGGAATCTGCGGGACTGCTGTCAAAGGATTAAGGTAATTCTCGACCATCTGTTCCCCAAAAAATCATCATGGGTTTCTAATTTTTCTTCAGCCCAGCCAGTTGCGTTAAGTTCCACAGGAATCGGTATTATCACGTTCAATATTTACATTCCACCACGGAAGATCTGATCAGAGGACATGGACTTTCTGTTCACCAGTGTGCTTGACATTGTAAATCTGGGACAAGCAGGACGTTACTACCCTGCCCGCTTGTCTGTTGGATATCGATAGTTGGATGTCTGACAACTGGCTGAAACCCGGACAAAGCAATATTTGCTGGTTGGACAAGAGTCTAAACTTGTTAACGTGCCTCATGACAGGATCTTTAACTGTCAATTGAATGACACCCCAACTAGTATATAGGACTCAAGAGGCTTGGTGTTGGATAATAATCCACTGCTGTTTCTGCTCCACTGAAGGCAAATAAAAAAAGATCAAACCATTCCTCTCGGACTGAGATCGTGCTATCGTTCCGAACATCTCGTCTCAACTGGCAATGCCCTGTGCGTGGGTCTTCTACGGTGTCGAGTTAAGACGACTCCAAGGCATTCAGAACGCCTCTATGCAACGTTTGACCCATCGTTCTTGTTGGGACCCAACCTCCCAAGCTTTACTGGACCGACACTTGCTTCCAATTGAGCTCTGTGCACGATTCAAATGATCGTTCCTAATTTACAAAGCCATCTTTCAGCAATAGCCTCAACATTTGACCGGTAAACTGCAGCTTTACAACCCTTGTAAGGAGTTTGAGGTCATCACGTACCATGCGCCTCGTCAGCCATGCTTTCGGCAAAAAACGTTCAGGAGCTTGGCCTTTTTCGGCCCTCAGATTTGGAATTCTCTTACATGTAGAACTGCCTCAATTTAACACGTAGGCTTTCGCGACCAATATCCATAAGAGGTTTTGTTTTGGGTTAGATCGCGTTACATCCAGCATAATCAATTCTGGCGAATTGCGATGATGCTGGATGTAATTACCAGCGAAACGTCGTACTCAAAAATTGTAAATGTTGTGGATTCACTCTTCAACACACCGGTGAGCTAAAGAAGTGAACTGTTTATCTTTTGTCAACGTGACACTTTTACTGATTGGCCGTGTCGGGTGGTGGAGGGTTACGACACATAAATATTATGAATGATTGTGTGATGCATGTTACTACTGCACGGCGCTCTCAAGGCGCTCCCCGTTGGTTGGGTCGCCCGCGCCTTGGACAAACGAAAAAGGATAATCACCTAAATAAACACGTGTCGAAATTTGCACTGCAAACACAATAACCGCTTAAACTCTCGGAGGCGTAGGTGTGTATTGACGAAGTTTATGGAGATTTTATTTGAAAATCCCAAACTACACAGCCTTTGAGGAGTTGCAATCGGCGAAGAGCAGTGTGGAAACACTGCAGGCGGTGGACTTTTTTCGCACCCTACGTGAATCGTCCGTGCTTGTCGGAGGTGCACGGAGAGTACACGGCAACTGCGGCATTGCACGCTCTCGACTCAAGAAACCACTGTGACCTTGACAAGTCGCCGTACACTTATGTGCAACATGGAACAGCTGCGCTAAAGACCGTAAAAAAATGGACACCTTGTGCTATTCTTCTTCAGGCCAAAAATCCCATTTTTTTATTAACACAAAGCTAAACGTGTGTGTGATGTATTGTTAGTTGCGAAGCGTCTGGAAGCTGGGGCTTGAGGGCGAAATGTGGCGGAGTTCAAACTCTAAACTTGCCCCGGTCACTGTTCAGGCGATTGCGAAAGTTTCCAAAGCAGTGCCATTATTGTTTTCCCCCTTCTACGTGACTTTACCGAAAGAACCAAGAAGATGAATCCCTGCAGTCACGAAAGCTTTACATCGAAATTTAATTGTGGGTTTTTTTGGTGTCTAAATGTACCTGAAATAATCCTCTCCCCCCCCTCCCCTTTTATTTGGTTATAAAGCAAAATGTTACACGTTAGTAGGATGTTGGGGAACACATGTTACAGACACACTTGGTGGCTACATTTCCCATCGTCGTTCTCAACTTTACGTACACGCTCATCGACGCGAACACTTGTAAAAGATGAACATACGATCGAACAAGTTATCGAACTGCTTTTACGCACACACCTTCCAGCATCTATTTCTGACACGATACGAAGATTTGGCACCCTAAGGAGGGCACCATCCCACACCGTCCCACACCATCTCGGGCCCGGCCACGTTGATCGACCCCTTGCAAAAAAAGTTACCGCCCGTGCGATCCCAGCCCCCGACACAACCCCGCCGTACCTGGTTACGACTGAAGCCACACGCGCACCACAAGTGCCTTTTGCCCGGTTTGCCCTCCAGGCGAAACGGCTTGAAGGCGACGGGCGCCCCGGGTGAATCTTCCCCGGCCCCGACTGCTGCTGCGGCTGCTTTGGCGGTGCCCTCGGCAGCGCCTCCGGCCGCCTCCCCGCCGCTCGCCCAACGCGTCGAGACGACCGGAGACCACCCGGGGGGTCGAGCCCAGCGACCGATTCCTGCTAATAACTGCGCCCGTCCGATCATGACCGCCGCGAGGTATTTTTTGAGCTCACAGATATGATGTTGATGTCTCCCCCGACGAGACAAAGCGTGCTGCTGCGTGCGTGATGCTGCGTGCGTGGAGCGGCAACTGTCAGGAATTCGTGTGCGGATTTCCTTTTATGGTCGGAGCGCTTTCCGTGACGTCACTCGCGCGGGGGGGGGGGGGCACGCCGGGAGCCAATCACGGGCGTGCAAATGAGGCCCCCCCCCCCTCTCTCCCCCGCCCCTCTTGGGAGGCAAAGACCGCGTGCAATTAACGTTGCACGTTCAAGAATGTTGGGGATCATTTTAACAGAACAAAAGCCTCCGGTGTAGCCTTCAATTTAAGTTACAGTATACGTGCGTTTTTTTACTTAGCCAATATGAAAATTAAAACCGTTTTTTTTCAAACGTTTAACCGAATCCGAACTTTAAAAAAACATTTGAACCCATTGAACCGTAAACCTTTTCTAACGGTTTTCGGTGCACTCGGAAACCAATAATTTCAAATCGAAATCGCAATTTGAAACAATGCGGTTAGCAAATCGCAAAGGCTGCGATTTTTTTGATATTTAAAAGTCCTATTACTTTCTTATTCGAATAGTTTTATTTATTATTATTATAACTTTATTTATTTAACTTAACAATTTTTCTATGTATGATTGTTCTATTTCATTTCATTTTTTTAATAAATACATGTTGGAAGCAATTAATATATTTTAAGTTCTCATCCTTGCATGAGAAAATAAAAAGCAGTTCATATGTTAATGGTATCATATGGTAATGCTCCATCACATGTTTTACATCTATTACACAGTGAATTATGAACTGAAGCTTGGCTTAAAAATGTTTTAATCGCAATATCTGTCAGAAAAATCGCAATTAGATATTTTCCCCAAATCGTTCAGCCCTAGTTTTAAATTATATCATTGATAGAGGTTCTTCAGAAACCATTGAAAGCATGAGTGTGAGTACCAGTGCTGTTCAGCACGGATGATGTATAATGAAGGTGAAACCATCTCACACTGGTCATGTCTGGTAACTACTGATTACGTATAATAACGATGGAACCACTACACAGAGTTGTCATATGCACAAGGTAGCAGGGCTATAATGTTGATGATGTCTAATACATTTTGAACCACAGGTCATGTTGAGTTGAACATGGCCACGCAACACTGAAGATTCATAATAATGCTGAAATTTGTGCAGTACCCATAGTGTAGAAGTGGTGTGATTCACTGCTCATCCCCAATAAGAGTGAAGCCAATGCACTGCAGTCGTATTCAGGGACACATATGATGAACTGAAAATGCATAATACATAATTATGATTGAGTGCAATTATAATACTGTAATTTACTTATTTATCCAGGAAAGCCACACTGAGTCGTAGGACTATTTTCAGGAGGGTCCTGATCCTACATTGGGGTTTTATGTTTAAAAAAATTCAGCCAATTAACGAACAGTGTTTGTAATACACGTGGACGGTAACTAGAGCACCCGGAGAAAACCCACGTGTTGTGCGAGGGGGCAACACTTTATCCCTGTAGAGATGGACACAGATGGCGATTAGTCCACTCCGCTATACCGCCTCCTCCTGGCTAGCCCGGGTTACGGCAACTCCTTGACGCCCAGGGGTAGAAGGGAGTTTCACACCATCAGTGCGATAATCCATCAACCCTCACTGCTGCCTCCACAGCGCGCGAGCACGACAGGCAGCAGCCACCACCACTACCCGGCTATTCATAACAAAACCATTTTACAGTATAGAGCATAGGTGGGACAAAGTCATTGTTATGCAAGTCCAAGTCGAGTCGCAAGTCATCAAATTCATGACTCGAGTCTGACTCGAGTCCAAGTCACATGACTCGAGTCCACATCTCATAGGTGGGACAAAGTCATTGTTATGCAAGTCCAAGTCGAGTCGCAAGTCATCAAATTCATGACTCGAGTCTGACTCGAGTCCAAGTCACATGACTCGAGTCCACATCTCATAGGTGGGACAAAGTCATTGTTATGCAAGTCCAAGTCGAGTCGCAAGTCATCAAATTCATGACTCGAGTCTGACTCGAGTCCAAGTCACATGACTCGAGTCCACATCTCATAGGTGGGACAAAGTCATTGTTATGCAAGTCCAAGTCGAGTCGCAAGTCATCAAATTCATGACTCGAGTCTGACTCGAGTCCAAGTCACATGACTCGAGTCCACATCTCATAGGTGGGACAAAGTCATTGTTATGCAAGTCCAAGTCGAGTCGCAAGTCATCAAATTCATGACTCGAGTCTGACTCGAGTCCAAGTCACATGACTCGAGTCCACATCTCATAGGTGGGACAAAGTCATTGTTATGCAAGTCCAAGTCGAGTCGCAAGTCATCAAATTCATGACTCGAGTCTGACTCGAGTCCAAGTCACATGACTCGAGTCCACATCTCATAGGTGGGACAAAGTCATTGTTATGCAAGTCCAAGTCGAGTCGCAAGTCATCAAATTCATGACTCGAGTCTGACTCGAGTCCAAGTCACATGACTCGAGTCCACACCTCTGGTATAGAGGTCATATATAGGAATGCTACCACAGTGGATGCGGTTCAGGGTTCACCATGAGCTTCTCGTGGGAGATCAACAACAACCACCGTCCCCCCCCAGAGACGATCTTCCTTTGATCCCAGGGCCTCTTCCACACCTGCTGCGAGCAGCGACGATTTCGTGTCTCACGCAGCGTTGCGAACACTTCGAACGCCGATTTAAACGATTGTTTCGTGCACACGTTGTTACACGTTGGCTTTTGCGACCAATATCATCCGTAATATGGGTTTTATTTTTGTTTTGGATTAGGTCGCGTAAATTTAAATGCGTCGTTAAACTCGCCGACACAGCCAATTAGTACGGGTTGGCACGTAAACATAACGTGGTAATTCGTTACTCGTACAGCACACCGGTGTGTTGGAGAGCAAATCCACTCAGATTGTAAATGTGCATTTGTTCTCCGACACACAACCGGTGTGCTGTACTCGTAACGAATTGGCACGTTCTGTTTTACGCGACAAACCTTACTAATTGGCTGTGTCGGGTTTAACGACGCATTTAAATTTCGATTTAAAGCTTTCGTGACTGCAGGGATTCATCTTCTTGGTTCTTTCGGTAAAGTCACGTAGAAGGGAAGTAATAAAATAATAAAAATAAAACATAATAAAACAATTCTCACGACGTTTCGGCCACAACGCAAGCAGCCATCCTCAGGCGAAGAATGAAACACCCCAAGCTTGGAGCGTATATTTAAGCTGGGTTAGAGGGGGGGGAGGTGGGAAGAAGAGCGCCTAAACAAAATAATTTGCATATCAAGAGGAATTCAGCATATGGAAAATGCGTAGGAGGTGGGCGGGGGGGGTTCCAAATCAATACTATGCCCGTGCATTATGCAGGATTAGCAGCATCAAAGGGGGGGGGGAAGGGGGGGAGCATTAACAAAGGAAAGGAATGTTAATAGTATGTAGCTTTATTATGTTTTATTTTTATTATTTTATTACTTCCCTTCTACGTGACTTTACCGAAAGAACCAAGAAGATGAATCCCTGCAGTCACGAAAGCTTTAAATCGAAATTTAACCGCCTCTACGGGGAGGGTTTCCACATAACTTTGAGATCCTTCAACAAGCTCCGGGACAAGAAGGCTCAGCTAATCGAGTCTCTCACCTTTCTGAAGAGATGCCGCGACTCTAAGGTAATACCGAACGCATTTACACTAACATCTGCTGCTGTAACTTCTTCTAATGCGAAACGAATTCTGTCTAGAACTAGCTTAGCTCTTATCTCAGAGAAAATCAGACTTACGCGCACCGAACTAGATCAGTTAGACAAGACACTCTACAAATCACACTTATTCTTGAGTGCAACAATGTCCACATCGGATTGGGAACATGTGGAAAAAATGACTGCCTCTTCAGCTGCCGCTATGTCGACTAAATGTAAGGACAACTTGATTTCCAAATTCAACCGCCTCTCAAACAAGAAACCGGACCCACACATTGAAAAGCTAGATGTTAACAAAGTCGTAATTAATCGCAGTAACAGTCCTATTTCTGAAGGTTTGAAATCCGTTTTAGCTAAAGGACTAAACTTTGCAGTCACACCTAGACACATACCAGTTAATGATATAATTGCTCGAGTAGATGTAGCTCTCAAGGGCTTGAGTCACATCGCTGCAGACGTAGCAAGATCGGAAATCTCTGTAACCCTCAAAAACGCTAAGATGCCAGCTAGCAACATCAGCAAAGATGAGCGTTTTGAATTAGCTCAATTAAAAAAGAGGGATGACATTGTCATCCTCTCAGCCGACAAAGGCAATGCCACTGTCATCATGGACAAAATAGAATACAACAACAAAATTCAAGAACTACTCACCGATGGCAGCTATACAAAAATAAAAAGAGACCCCACCAACAGCCTCGTCTCCAAAACCAACAACATCATTTCTGCTTCAACCGCATTAATTGATCAGACCAAACAGTTCTCGTTGAAACCTTCTGCAGCCAGGCCACCAAGATTGTACGGCTTGCCAAAGATACATAAAGAAGATACACCTCTTCGTCCCATTGTCTCTACTATCAACTCCCCGACTTACAAACTGGCTCGTTTTTTGTCCGAAATCCTACGGCCTTTCACTGGAAAAACCACCTCTGCAGTACTAAACTCTACTGACCTGGTATCAACAATCAAGGGGATTGCCCTGTCCCCAGACGACCTGCTTGTCAGTTTTGATGTGGTTTCCTTGTTCACCAAGGTGCCTGTGCCTGACACCATCGCAATCATTGAAGACTTGGTTCATCAAGGACTGAATGCTGGGGTACCCCCCCTGGTGAGACACTGCTTAACCAATACATACTTCACCTGGAATGGAACCTTCTACAAGCAAATTGAGGGCACCCCAATGGGCTCCCCCTTATCTCCGGTTGTAGCCAACATCTTCATGGAGAAATTTGAGACGGACGCCATCCAGACTGCCACTCTACGCCCGACCTTATGGAAGAGGTACGTAGACGACACTTTTGTCATCTGGCCACATGGCCGGCCTGCTCTAGACCAATTTCTCGACCATATCAATTCCATACACCCAGCCATCAGATTCACCATGGAAGTCGAAAATGATGGCAAGCTACCCTTTTTGGATGTCCTAATCAAAAGGAGACCTGATGGTTCAATGAGCCACTCTGTCTACAGGAAAGCCACCCACACGGATGCTTATCTAAAACCGGATTCCCACCACCATCCATCCCAGAAGAATTCCCTCATCAAGACTCTATATCATAGAGCCCAATGCATCTCCGACCATGAACACATTTCCAGTGAACTCAAACACGTACGCCAAGCTCTTAAGGCTAATGGTTACTCCGACTACACAATCCGCAAAGCCATCACTCCAACCACCAAGAAGGATCCTGTTGAGGAGCCTTTCAAGACCATCACCTTACCCTACATTGCTGGGGTCACAAAAAAGATCTCCAAAATCCTGATTAAACACAAGATCCAGGTCCGATTCAACACAGTACATAAAATCCGTGATCTGGTACCGTCTGTAAAAGATGTGGTTCCAGACATACAGTACCCTGGTGTCTACAAACTAAGTTGCCTCTGTGGTAGCAGTTACATTGGGGAAACCAAACGACATGTCTCGGACCGCATCCGTGAACATAAAGCTGACCTGAAACACTGTAGAACAAACACCTCAGCCGTGGCAGATCACTGTTACAACTCAGTGGGCTCACATGACATTGACTTCTCCAAGACAGAGGTTCTCTGCAAGCCATCTGGCTATCATGAGAGATTCGTACATGAGGCGATCCACATTTACAAACACAGAGACAATTTTAACCGAGAAGATGGATTCTGGCTTAGCAATCACTGGAAGGACGTAATAAACCATTTTGATACACATTAGGGTGGGTAGAATAATACATAGTGTTATATTAAAAATGTATAAGGTATAGGGTGGTTTATAGCAATACAGTATGTAATTTAATGTTGGTTTTGCCTATGGAAGTATATAGTACGGTATAGACGCGTGTGATGTAAGAGAATAAAGTTTAGATGGAAGCATATTATATAATTTTTTACAACGTAGAATTTTTCATGTATTACTTACTGTTAGTAACTCAGCTTATTGTAGAGTATAGTAAGTTTACTGATGATGCTATGTAGTTTATACTTTAGTTTGTCATGCAGTTTATACTGTAGTTTTTTACGTGGTTGTTTAGTAACTACAGCTACATACTATTAACATTCCTTTCCTTTGTTAATGCTCCCCCCCTTCCCCCCCCCCCTTTGATGCTGCTAATCCTGCATAATGCACGGGCATAGTATTGATTTGGAACCCCCCCCGCCCACCTCCTACGCATTTTCCATATGCTGAATTCCTCTTGATATGCAAATTATTTTGTTTAGGCGCTCTTCTTCCCACCTCCCCCCCCTCTAACCCAGCTTAAATATACGCTCCAAGCTTGGGGTGTTTCATTCTTCGCCTGAGGATGGCTGCTTGCGTTGTGGCCGAAACGTCGTGAGAATTGTTTTATTATGTTTTATTTTTATTATTTTATTACTTCCCTTCTACGTGACTTTACCGAAAGAACCAAGAAGACGCATTTAAATTTACACGATTCAACCCAAAGTAAAAAAAAAACCTCTATTATGAGAGTTGTGTTGTGGGTTTGAAGCTTTCGTGACTGCAGGAATCCATACTCTTTGGTTCTTTTGGCAAAGTCACGTCGGTAGAAAAAGAAAATTACTTTATAAAATAATATTTTATACAAGAATAAAAAATAATAATTAAGTAAAATTATTTTCATTATTTTATGAAAATAGTATTTTTTAAAATAATAAAATAAATGTATTTTAATTATTTTATAAATATTATTTCTAAAATAATTTCTAAAATAATATTTTATAAAATAATTATATTGTATACCTACGTGACTTTACCGAAATAACCAAAGAGTATGTTTGTGTTGTGAGGTTTTCGCATTAAAAAAGCGTTGTTCGTGACCCCGTCCGGGGGCGGGGCTTAGTGACCTGGAAGCGGAAGCTGCGCGCACGCGCCTTCGCGTTTCCCGCGAAAGTGGCGACCCAAGATTCCCGCCCGCCACCTTCTCGTCCTCCTCCTCCTCCATCGTCGTCGTCGTCTCCCTGGAACCTTATCGCCGTGCCGCTTCAAAACAACAGCAGCAGTAGCAAGCACGCAACCCGCAACGACTGCGACATCAACACCCAGCGGTAACAATCGCGACTGTAGTAGGAGCACTCGGTTCCGTAGCAAGCGATTTAAAATCTCTCGCAGTTCATCTCCGTCGGCCTCCCTTGTTGTTGTTGTTGTTGTCTCTCTCTCTCACGGCCTCCCGTGAGAACCTCCTCGCACACTGTCCCCCCCTCGTGTCGCACGCACGACCCTTCCCGACCTTCTGCCCTCTCTCGTCCCTCCTGTGTCACCCCCTTTCCCCGTCGCTATCTTGCACCCGCGTGTTTTTCTCTCGTCTCGTTAGTTTATCGAGACCCCCTTTTCTCTACACGTCACCTGCCATAAGCCCAAACCAAATGTTTCACTCGTGGGTACCACCTGAAGTGAACGTTAATTGAGCGTTCAGTGTTCTCCATATGCGGCCAAGTCCGCTGAAACATTTAATAATCTACTGAAATAATCGGGTCGTCAAGTAATTCAATCTTGTATACATGTCGGTACACGACTAACCTTAGGTGGTGAGATTTGCTGCGTCTTGTGTTGCAATTGCAGGAGCTTAATTAGCAGTCAGGCGTACAAATACAATCCTTCGTCCAGGCTCCACGGTGGCTAGGAGATGTTAACTATCTCGCCTGGTCTACAGGAGGTCGTGGGTTCGTTCCCGACCCTGACGCCTGCTCCTGTATATTTAGAGTTTGCGTGTCTCTCTCTCTCTTCATCATCACAGTGGCTAGGAGATGTTAACTACCTCGCCTGGTATACAGGAGGTCGTGGGTTCGTTCCCGACCCTGACGTCTGCTGTATATTTGGAGTCTGCGTGTCTCTCTCTCTTCATCATCACAGTGGCTAGGAGATGTTAACTACCTCGCCTGCTATACAGGAGGTCGTGGGTTCGTTCCCGACCCTGACGCCTGCTGTGTATTTGGAGTCTGCTTGTCTCTCTCTCTTCATCATCATAGTGGCTAGGATATGTTAACTACCTCGCCTGGTATACAGGAGGTCGTGGGTTCGTTTCCGACCCTGACGCCTGCTGTGTTGTGTATTTGGAGTCTGCGTGTCTCTCTCTTCATCATCACAGTGGCTAGGAGATGTTAACTACCTCGCCTGGTATACAGGAGGTCGTGGGTTCGTTCCCGACCCTGACGCCTGCTGTGTATTTGGAGTCTGCGTGTCTTTCTCCCCGTGGTTGTGTGGATTTTTCTCCGGGTCCTCCGGTTTTTTCCCTCCACGTTTAGAATCAATATCACGCGTATTTGGCTGCTGCTGCTATAAATTTCCACGTGATAAGACAATTCGCTGGACTATCATTAGTGGCCAGGTCACTTCTGGTAAAGAGCTATGTAGCTCAGTGGGGCTTTACCTGGTAAAATAAAAAATAGTTTAGGCAAGTCTCGTTTAGCCTTAATACTCCTATTAGTCATATACACGAGGGTCTTGTATTGGGATGTTTTGCCATTCCATTCAGACGTTATCTATGTAAGGTGTAATTTGCGAATGTAGAGCCACCTCACTCGTGTAAGCTCTCCAACAAACTTGTTTATTCCATTCAGGAATGTTTAGCATGTGGAAGGAAACTGGGGTGACGCTCGGCTTTGCGCAGATAGTTGGAAACTTAATATTGTACTGTATTGTGCAGATTATTTGCTGTCAAGATCGAGTACCACAGGGGGCATCTATGGAAACTTAGATTTATGTATTGAATCATTTAGGTTTACAATGCACTGTGAGACTAGATTTGCGTTTTAAAAATGAATAAATTCACGTGATGTCCAAAGTTGCGTTAAGGCGAATAATGAGAACAAAACTGTGCCCCGAAAACGCTCGCTGGTTACTCTTCAACCCCACATTGTTTACTATTAATGAGTTTAGAAAAGTATTTTATATCATTCTAGGTTACTATAAGGATTTAAATGTTATCGTAGTTATTTATAGTAGCAGATTCATACATGATTATTCACCAATTACTACATATATGATATAATTTCACGCATTAATCACCTCACGTGCCCCCTGGGACATTGCCACGTACCCCCAGGGGTCCGCATACCCCCGGTTGAGAACCACTGCAATAGATGGACTCAGCCTCATGAGTCTTGAGCAGTGACACTGAGTGGTGTGTTGTCGGTGTGTGCATAGGCGATGCCGCTCCCGGCCGTGGAGGGCCTCCTCCGCACGCTTCAGGATGGTCCCCCGGATGACCAGGTGGATGCGCTGCTCACCCTCTCCAGGTGAAGATGCACTTTAGCTATGTCTGTGGGGCTGCCGAGTTTGCGTTCCTAGTTGCACCTGTCCAGGGGTGGCCAGGGGTGGCCAATGGTGGTCAGGGGTATCTGCTCAGCGAGAATTGAAATGCGGCTGTGGCGCACATATCATCAGTCTGCCTACGGTCACCTCTTTGCGAATATGTAAGTACAGTCATACCTCGGTATACGACCGCTTTTGGAATACGTCGACGAGAAAAAAATGTCTTGGGATACGACGTCTTGCTTGGGATACGACGCGCTTGCTAGAACTTGTATGGTTCGGGATGAGTCACCGCGTAGACCCCGTTCACGACTGAAACAAAGCGCCGCTCGTCAGTCTGCCTGTATAGTAGATCTCGTTTAAGTGCACAACCCGTGCTATAACTCTCCGTGAATTTTCACGTGTTTTTTGTCATTTTAACGTGCATTTTTTGCGAATTCATTCAACTTCTCTCAGCAAGGTAAAGTGATGTTAAATAGTATTTTTATTTCAATTTATTTTAATTTATTTATGCATTTATTTTAATTTATGTATGCATTTTAGTAAAAAGTAGTGTCTAAATTATTTTATACAACCCCATTAATGTATAATATACCATATAAAATATAATTTCTTATACTCTGGAACGCATTATTTCCTTTCCCTTTATTTCTTATGGGAAATATTCGTTTGGTATACGTCATTTTCGGTACAAGTCCTACCTTCTGGAACGAATTAACAACGTATACCGAGGTACCATTGTACTGTTATTTTGGGAGTGACTACCGTCCCTGCCGCTATTGTCCACGCATATTTTCATCCAGTCGTAGAAAATGTTTGGGTTATAGTTGCCCATTGATGGTCCTCTCTACGTGTTCTTTATTTGTATTTTAGTTAACCAAGTATGAGGGGACGCTGCTTTGTTTAGGGTTAGGGGTTTAGGATTAGGGATCAGAGATTATGAGTTAGGGTTTAGGACTAAAGATGGTGTGTCTAAATTGTCTTTTCTCTAACCTGAATCTGTAGTGCAGTAACCTCGGTCCTTTTCAATGAACAGCAAATAATGGAATTTGTCTTTCAGTCCGTTATACAAGTAGCATAAATTGCAGTGGTAATAATGCGGAGAAATCACTGCACTGTTGCAGCCCAAACCTGGTAATGTAAGTTGTGGTGATGTTTAATTGCACCAATGGTGAAGACAGTTGTAGTATAACTACATTCACCACAAAAGTGACCTACGAGTACATGGTAACTATGTGATAATGAAATGATTATTACACAAGCACTGTGTGCATAATAGTAGCAATGCAGCATTGATTGCGTTTTGTGTATTAATGTCAACTAGCATTGCTCGTGTGGCGAGACGTTAACTACCTCGCCTGGTATACAGGAGGTCGTGGGTTCGATCCCGACCCTAATGCCTGTATATTTGGAGTTTGCATGTTCTCCCCGTGGTCGTGTGGATTTTTCTCCGGGTCCCCCGGTTTTTCCCTCCACATTTAGAAACATGCGTTTAGAGTATTTGGCTACTATAAATTTCTACGTGACGATAAGCCACTTGGTTGCGCTATCATTTGTGGCCAGATCGTTTCTTAAAGAAAGAGCTATATAGCTCAGTGGGTTTACCTGGTAAAATTTAAAATAGTTACATAGGTGAGCGTGTCTGTCTGTGTGTGCAGTAACTTGAGCTCTGAAACAGCTGGTGAGGTGGTTATGGAACTGGTTCCCAAATCGGAACACCTCTTCACACTACTGCAGGTGTGTGCATGTCACTTGTACCTATTCTTAGGTTTTTTCGGTAAAGTCACGTAGGTAAAACATCAAAATTAATGAAAATAAAATAAAACAAAATTTTGATGTTTTACCTACGTGACTTTACCGAAAAAACCTAAGAATATGATTCCTTGCAGTCACGAAAGCTTCAAATCTAGAATCACTTGTACCTATATTCATGCTGAACCCAAACCAGGTTGGTCCAAATGAAAAAATCTCTCCAGTGAGATCTAGCGAGGTTCAAGCAGTACTGCACATGCCCATAATCAATGTCTCCGAACGCCCCCTTGTCTCTTGTTTCCCACTTCCATCCATCTTCTCAGTCACGAGTGGGTAGCTCCCAGCAGGTGCCTCCAGCGGAGGTTCAGCATGCCGCCCTGCGGACACTGGGCTTCTGCCTGGCACAACCCTTGCTCGTTGCTACTCTCTCCGGTAATGATGCAATTCTTGGCATGTCATTGACGTTCTTCTCTGTGGTGTCAGTTGGCAGCACGATCCGATGGTTGGATTTGCAAGTCGAAGATCCCTTGGTTTGAATCCAACCTGGATGAGGTGTCCTGGGGGCTTCTTTGTGAGCCATTTGTGTGGAGCTTGTCTGCTAGGATTGTCTCCTGTTGGCAGAAGAGTACAATGGCCTACAAAGCTATATGCGGAATCTCTTTTTTTTTTTTCTGTCCGCTTGGTCCTCCGCACATGCTTCGTGATCCGTCCACGTGCCTCTGTGCTAACGAGCTTGTGCTTTCATGTCTGCGTGTGCAGATGACACTGCCGATAGCCTGCTGTGCATGCTGCTGGATGTGGCACACGGCTCAGGTGATCTGAACACCTCCACCAGGGTGCTGTGGGCCCTCTCTCAGCAGTTGCTGCCACCCACCTTCATGGAGGCAAAGGTTTGTCTCTGGAACCTTGTAGTGGTTCAGGCACTTTCTCCCATCACTGTCGGCCTAACCGTGGGATTGTGCCACGTTGCATCGTGTTGTATTGTGTTTTGTTGTCATGTGTTTTGTCGCATTGAATTATCTCATGGTTGTGATGTACAAGCAGTGAGGCTTTTGCTATGGCGTAGCTATTGAGTCTGCATGCGCTATGCAGAACAGGGCGCTCCAGCGCCCGTGCCAACCACATTACACCACTGGGCTATTGCCAAACTGCACTCACAAGTGGCCGTAGTGCAGCGTTTATTTCACAGCCAGGTTATTTTAGCTTCCACGGTTTGTATTTAAAATACAGAGGGATTCGCTGCAGAATGAGGTGTGTTGCTCGCAGGACAATTGTGACCTACACAATCCTGTCTTTTAAACAAACCTGAGGTGCGATCTGGAATACTGGAAAGAATGTTCTTAATACTTACGAAAATGATTAAAATAAAAAAGGAGAGATGTCATGCCTGAATGGAGCAATCCAGTAAGGATGAAAGGTTTTAATTAATCAAGTGAGGTAGGCATGCAATATGTGATTTATTGTTTACATGTGCTCTTTGTGACTGTGTTATGGGTGGTCGACATGACAATGGTGTGTGTGGTTGATTTGTATAAATATGAATGAGATGCATGCGTCCGATGTGTGCCTATGATGGTGTGGTGTGTGTTTGGTTGGCCTTTGCCTATGGCGGTGGAGTTTGTGGTTGACATGTGCCTGTGGTGTGTGTGCTTGATGTATTGTGGTTGAGGCGATTGTGGTTGACATCAACCTGTGCATTGCCGTGGCATCTGCACAGCTTTCTTCGCTGCTGTCACTCCTGGAGAAGCTAATGGCGCCAGGGGAGGCTCACTTTGTGGTGGAGAATGAGGCTCTCAAAGTGTTGAGCAGGTTAGCATCGCACTGGGCACCATCACTTGTCTGTGTTAACAACAGAGGCACCATGCATTGAAATCACAAGGCATCTGTGAAGCAACTACTGTGAAGTTCTGACGTTTGGGTTAACTGTGACAAAATTAATGTATTATAGTCATTTACAACCCTTTCTTAGTCCACTGCTGAATGAAGACCTTACCTCACCATGTCATATGTAGGGTGTTATTTTACCATTCTTTGCCCTGCTGGTTATTGCTGGGGATAAAGTCTGATTCTAAGATTTGTCAGAGGCTTCTCTATCCTTCACATATTCGACACGGGAAGTGGTCACAGGCTAGTTTGCTCAACGTTACACTTTTAAATAGAGCCGAAGAGAAAAAGTAATTCATGGACATGTACAATTTTACTCTGAACAGATCTCTGTTGAATTACTGAAAATGTAAAACAATTCAAGGTATTTATTGAAAATGGACCATGGTTAAATTGATGGAATAAAGAGGCTGGCGAGAGCAAGTTGGAGTGCTTTTGGAATAATTAATTGTATCATGAATATGAATTTTACCTTATGCCTATAGAATATGTATTAATCACTGTGTATTACCTCAAATCTATTTGATTTGGAAACATGGACGATGTAAAAAACAAAAGCTGATGTCTGAAGGCAAGGAGAGGTGCATGCTTGAAATTGTACTTAAAAAAATAAAATAAAAATAATACATTTATCAGAGAACGCGAATCAGAGACATACTGACTGAAGAAAAGTGAGCTTGGATAGATACTTTTCTCGCAGTGATGATGGCTAGTGGTCGAAACTAACAATGTAGCTAAAGCAGGCAACACGTTTTAGCATCAACCACTATGGATAGAGCAATGAGATCAGCCCTTGTGCAGCATTGCGATCGCTTGTTTCATCAGGAGACCGTAAGGGGTACCACCGGCTTGGATAGACCATCTTCCAGTGGATAGATCGTTGTTGTTGAATATTGACGGTGACATTATTGATGTGATGATGATGATGACAACTGAGTTGACGTGGAAGGATGGCGGCGTAAACAGTGCGCTTGTGCTTCCCGATCGCAGGATGTTGCAGCAGGTTCCGCGTGCGATGACACAGAAGTCCACCTCGTGGCTTGCGCTGCTGCTGCCTATGCTTGCCCACTCCATCGCCAAGGTGCGTGCGCGGGCCCTGTCCGTGTTGGAGTCGGCGATGCCGCTGCTAACCCCCGGCTCGTCGGCGGAGCTCTCAGCCTCCGACTCCGCTGCTATCTCCGTCGTCGTTGAGGCTCAGCTCAAAGGCGTGAGTGAGAAAAATTACGCATGCGCACGAACGTACGACAGGGTTGGCCCGGTGACATGGCCCCAGCACAAACGCTTTCGCCGTTCGTTGCAAAGGTTCACGGATTGAATACCAAGAAAATACTACGCAGTCTGCTTTACAGTTGACGTTAAATGACTTAATTCGTAAAAGTGGGCCATTGTGTGCCATCGTCATGGCCCAGATTTTACTGCAAATATACATGGCAATCACACCCTTAGGCGAATATTGTGCAAGTTGCTGTTGAAAACAGTCTTGAGGCTCGGTGAGGCTTTCCTGGGTAAATAGGTTTGGTAGAGACAATAATTCCACTCCCGTATGTACACACCAGCTCCCTGGATATCTCATGTCGTTTGTTGCACGCAGTGCTGGAGCAAGAGCGGTGTTTATAGAGTGCGTGCACGTGCGCGACATTGTGCTGCCCTTGTGTGACTGCTTGTACGTGACTTTGTTTGCCTTGCAGAACCTGCTAAAGGAGATGGAGAAGCTTTTCGCTGCCAAGAACGAGGTGCACGTGATGCGCGTGTGGGCTCTGTGCGTCACGCTCTTGTACTCGGTATGTATGTATAACTTCTTTCGCACCGTACGTAGCCAACTGTGTTAAATCGGAGGTGCGGGAGGGTCGATTTGATGCATTGTGCATTCACTGCAGAACTTCCTTGTCCGACACTCCAATGAACATCAAACTGCACTTTTCTATGTTGAACTGCACTGCTTTGCTTAGCCTCGTGTGCCAAGTTTCAAGGATTGTACTACGTTCTGTGTGTCTTATTCTTTGTGTGCCATGCACCTTGTTTTGTGTGCACCGTACTATGCGCCCTGTGTTGTCTGTACTCCATGCTGCCCTGCACAGGTGCTGCGCAAAGGAGGGAAGCTCACCAATGCCGTGCTTCACCTGGCAGAGCTGGGCTTCCGTAGCAGCTCCTCGGAGGTTAAGAGCGCGGCCTATTCCGCGTGGAAGAATCTCATCGACAACTTTACCTCCGAGCCCGGTGAGCAGCAGCAATGAGGATAATGCTAATGTTGACTCACGAAAACACTTATGATTTAACTTCTTTCGCACCTTACGGAGCCAACCGTGCAAATCGGAAGTGCGGGGGAAGGACAACAAACTAAACACAAAAATCAGTTTTAAAGAAATTAGTTTTCAACTTAGATTTTTTAAAAGTGCATAGCTTCAGTGGCTTTTTAATATCGGAAGGAAGAGCGTTCCAGATGGCCGCAGAAGCGCATCCGAAAGCGTGCGATGCAGTGCCGTCTTTAATATAATAAGCAAACGATATTTATATTGAAGTTGATAAGCAAACTATATTTCTTCTTCACATGTGATCATGCACATAAAGTACAATTGTTTTAACAGCCCATCGGCCGCACAGCCTTCTGGGAGTGCCAGATTTCAGAAAAATGTTTGCCCCTACGAGAATTGGTTCGAGAATATATTTTGTGCATTGTTCCTCATTTGCTCTTTATTGTAAATTTTGTGAACTCTGCTCGCCCAAATCTAACCAGCATTTATAGGAAAAGCCGCGGTTATCCAGTATCCATGGAGAATGGAGGTTAATCGAATATGCCGGTTATCTGAGTGAAACTTATGGTTCACCAAAATTTGGCTAGAACATACAATTTTTAAGAAAGAAATGAAGTCTCCATTTTAACGATGATTTGAGAAATAATATGTTCTTTTACAGAGGTGGTCACCAGTCAGTTGTAGAGCATTCTAAGTTCATGTTAAAGAAGCAGTGGGGCAGTTTACCCAGATCACTAAAGTGTCGCACTTATAACATTACACTTATAACATAACTTAAGGGTACGGTACAAGCACAAAGCAATCGCAATGGCGGATGTTTACAATCGAGGCTGCCAATAGCGGCACCACTTGGCCGTGTCTTGAAGCTTCCGTGAGCAGTGGATCTATGAGAAGCGCACGGCAAGATGCCGGATGGCTATCGGAAATTTTCCCACATACGTGAAGAAAGATTTGAATTGCCGTCTGTAGCAGATGTTGGTTAATAGTGCATTCCTGGATGGTAAAGTGCTGGATAACAGAGCTTTTCCTGTAATTCGCTTATCATTTACATAGACCATAAATAATACATTATAACATGCACAATTTAAAGCATGCATAAGTTGTGAGATAATTTATGAATCGATGCAATGTTTCATTCCGACCACTAAACTTTTTATATCACGTTTTTTTACACCCAGGAAAGCCTCACTGAGTGTTTTGACTCGTTTTCAGGAGGTTTCTGCCAATTTTACGGAGTAGGGGGTGAATTGCTGTGTTTTTTCCAATTGAGGATTTTGCGGTGTTTAATTTCAATTTTGGACTAGGTTGCTGGTACGCAATGGGCCCATTCTTGCAAATTATGTTACGAGATCTTTAACATCAATCGTGAAGCAGACCTTGCATTTTATTTTTAGGATTGATACACATGGCAGTATTCACCAGGGTGACTGCTGGATCCATACCATGAACCACACAAGCAGCAAACGCCATACCGTTAAGCCGCGTGGATTAAAGTCATGACGACAAGAGTCGCGGTGAAGGCTTAGCCTCGCCTCTTGAGATGGCCTTTGCGTGTGTGTTGCTTGCTCATCGCGCTGTGTGCGACCGGCTGCAGAGCTCCTGAGCAACGGGAAGCGTCTGCGTCTATTGCTGCAGCCACTGTTGGTGACGACGGTGCGGGTCGAGGTGCTGGCCCAGGCAATGCTTCATACGTGGTGGCACCTGGTTGGCCGCCTCAAACAGCAGGTGGCGAGCAGCTTTGAGCAGGTAAGGCTTATTAACCTCAAGGCTTCACCTTCCAGTTGCCTTCAGTCCATTTTCGTTATCGGTCATCACCATCTTTAAAGTAATTGAATAATTATTTGCTTTTGGGTAAAGCACCATAAGTGTCTCAGAGTACTTCCATCTCATCTCAAATATTTTAAAGGTCACCCCCAAGTGGCATCTGTCCCTGTTGATTCATATTGACTCGCGGAATGAAGTAATGCTGAAGTGTTGAAGCAACTGCAGCATGAATCCTAACATCCACTTTAGTGGAATATTGTTACGTACATTTTTTTCCATGAGGTTTTGCCTTGATTGTATTTAGCCAGCGGAATTAGCAGTGCCAGGATCTTTGCAGAATTGTATAATTGGTCACTTAATCACTACAATTGACATGTAACCTTGTTTGTTTACATATCAGTACAAGTCATCCTATATCTGTTTATGCTTTTTGTAACTTAATTGTGATTGCATTATAATCGGTATAAGAATAATCTGCTCCAGGGAATGTATAATTTCAAATTGTTTCATATTTGTGCAATATTTTATGCTTCTCTTGTGACAACAGTTGTATTGTGCCGACTTCTCTTTGCTTCATTGCTGTTCTTTTATTTTGTATTTATTTTGGAGGTCTTGGAGACTATCAGCATCTCTCTCAGTTTTCACCTGATTAAACAAATAAAGTTGGCACCACCCTAAGAACGTCATCTGCCAACCTCACCCCTTGTCTGCTCTCCCCGGACGATGCCCAGGTGTGTATTCCACTGCTGCAGTTTGTCCTGGGCTCACCGCTGAACGAGACAACGCTGACCTCCGCTTCCACCCCAACTGGGTCACTGAAGCCCGGTAACGATGTGCATCATACTCGCATTGCAATTGTATTACCACCAGGGGGCAGCACTATCCTGGTCTCGAGTTCTCACCGGGTTAAATAATTCAGCTTCAATTAAGAATGTGGTCATGTGGTTAATTTCAATTATTATTCCTATTACGCTTATTTACCCAGGAAAATTTCATTGGATCATGTTTTTCAGGAGGGTCCTGCCAAGTTTTTGCAGTCGTGGGCGATGATCGCTATGTCGATTCCACTTGAGTAATTTGCGGGGATTTTTTTTATTTGCCAAATTTGGACCACGACACCGGAACATGATGGCCTACTCTTGTGAATGACGTCACAGAGTCTTTTAATGTCGATTGTGCAGCAGATGGTGCGTAGTGTTTTATGGCTATGACACCCACAGTATTAACCAGGGCAGCCACTGGATTTGAACCGTGAACCTCTGCAGCAATCGGAAAACTCGATACCTCTAGGCCATGTCATGACCTTTCACCCATGTGGTTGATGAGATGATGTTTTGTGCATTTGTCCAGGCTTGCCGGTGACCTTGACGCCCAATTTCCGACTGTCACTGGGTACGGGCTCGGGGTCGGCACGCGTGTCCTCCCGTGCCATGCAGCTACGAGGCTGTGAGCTGATCGGACATCTGCTCCTGGGTCCTGACATTGCAGTGCTTGGCCTCCCGCTGACCTTGGGTACGTACGCCTTAAATGGAAGACATTAACTGGCAGAAAACAATAATTCCTTATCTTCACCTGCAATTGCATTTGAGTTGTATTACATATTAGTGCAACAGTCACCCTATTATATCTCTTGCATCGTTTATGTAACTTAATTGTTGTCGTATGATGATGAATAGAAAAGTAATCTGCCAAAGCCAACTTATGCTGCAAGGAATTTGTTATTTGACATCTACTTATATTTATTGAACAATTTAGATTTTTCATATGCTATTTATTTCTGAGTTCTATTTGCTTAATTGTTAGTTCGTTTCTCAATCCGCTTTTCCTGGTGAGGGTTGCGGCAGTAGCATGTTGAGTAGGACTGTCCAGACCTCCCTTTCCCTGGCAACAAGACTCAAGCTCTTCCTGGTGAATTCCCAAGTGTTCCCAGGCCTGCCTAGCTGCTTCATTGTTGCGATTTATTTTCTTTGTTTGGCTTTTGTCGTTTTGGTGACCCGTATCATTCTTGCAAATGAGACCATCCTGGTCCCTTGAGTTCTCACCTGGTTATAGAAAATAAACGTAACTCGTAGGTACGTATCTATGTTGTGACAAAAGTGTGTCCTCGAAGCAGCCATTGTTGCTTCAAGCTGCAGCTTTACAATTGAAACTAAAAATGTGTAAATGCCCCATTACGTTTAGTGATTTGTTGTTATTGTGAATTTTTGTACGCAGGTTTTTGATTTAGGTTTATCAAAAGTTTTGCTTTGATTTTTTGTGCGTGATGTCTTTGTCGATCTCTTTGCAGCGCCGCTGGCTAGCGTGCCGATCACGGCGGGGAGCTCGTTTACGCGCCTGGCCCCCACACTGATTATGGCCACAAACAACGCCCTCAGCATCGCCGGCAGTGACGTGCAAAGTGAGCAGCGCCTGCACGCAACACGCAGCAAACACAACACACATGCACACGCAGCAAACACAGCACACACAACACACCCAAACACAGCATACACAGCACACGCAAACGCAGCATATACAGCACACACAACACACGCACACAGCACACACAACATACACAACGCACACGCAACACACGTAACACACAACACATGCAGCACAATATAACACGCAACACACAGCGCACACAACACACACAACGCACACGTAATACACGCAACGCACACACAACATACACGCAACACACATGCTCTCACATATACGCAGTGATTAAAACAAATTTCAATCATAATCGTGGTAATGCACGACTGTAATGAAGTCAGTGGTGGAGTTGTAATAGCACGTGCAGAATTAATTCTGTTGGAGGTGTCCAACATACAGGGCTATGATGTGGCCACCAGCAGGTGATGGAATAGCAAGGAGGTAGATGACTTGTCTTCGTGAAAAAAATTCAACACATTCATCAAAAACACTGCCTTAAAAGGAAATATATTTTAGGAGACATTTCAGGCAATGTACCCTCTTCATAACACGTACGTATGGAGGCCATAGATAGATTTGGAGGCTATACCATACACGTTTGGGTCCGATACGAATAAAAAATATATATATATTAGTAGCTACTGAATAACAGACAAACCCTTTAATAATAATACAAAATATTACTAAATAAACTAATTTGTATCAAAAGTAAAATAATAAAAATATTGCTAGCACATTGCAATTTGGGTATCCCTGTTGCAGTGAGGTTCACAAACCATAATTAGCATAATCCACTTAATAATGCATTCCTTGTCCCAATTATCATTGTCATTTCAATATGGTTTGAGAGGCGTTCACTATTTGTTAGGATCAAAGGGTCTTTCATCTGTTTTAAATTCCTGAACCTTGCAAGCAGGGTAGTGAAATTTATGGGTGACTATTTCTGTCCGTCTGCACATACTTAGACACCTTTCGCTCGACAATGTATCGTCATCATCATTACCACACCTCATTGCTGCAATCCTTGCTGTTGTCATTGCCAGGTTCGCTGGTGTTGCCGGTGTGGCATAAGCTCCTGAGCCACGTGGCAGCAGGCATCGAGTCAGGTAAAGGCAGACATTATTGTTATTATGCTTGTGTACCTAGGAATGCCTGACTGAGTTTCATGACTTTTTCAGCAGGGTCTTGCCAAGTTTTCACAGAAGGGGGGTGGCGATATCCGCTACACATTCCAATGGGGTATTTTTGGTTACTAATTTTTTTTGGCTTATTTGATCCCAAAACACTGGAACGCAATTGGCCTACTCTTACAAATGATGTCACCGGATCTTCAACATCCACTGTGAAGCTGACCGCGTATTTTTACGTACCCGCCAATATTAGTCGTGGTAGACGCTGGATGCTAACCGTGCAACAAGCGGCAAATGTGCTACTGCTCGGATGTGGGGTATGCGTCAGCTACCCTCTCCACCAAAATGCAATTGTGTAATTGTGCTTACTCAGGTGGCTCTTGGTGTGTGAATTCTCCCTGTGTGCGTGTGTGCATCTCTGCACTTGCGTACATGGCTAGCTGGTAATCGCAAAGAGCGGCATGGAACGGACAATTTCGCACTACTGCTAATGAGCCTCCAGCATCTGGTGCGATCGGAGAACCTGCCTGCCTCCCTCTCCATGGTGAGCACAAATAACCCACTTCACCTGTGTATGTTTCCCAATTTATGTGTTCATCTTTCTGTCTCCCATCATTATTACAAGCATAGACACACATCATGGGACCTCCTTTGCCAGTACCAAAATATGAGAATAGGTTTTCCCCTTTTTTCTGGAAACAAAACAGTTGTGTTAAGATGTTTAAACACCAAACTGAAACCTTTTACAAGGAATCATGTCTGCATTAACCATAATACTTGTGGTCAGAATGCAAAAAAACATCCTCTGATAATATATGCATTGTCTTTGAAACTGATTGGTCCACACCAGAGACGCCAAAAGGCGTCCTCTGGTCTAACACCGTTTGAGACTAGGCTCGAAACAAAGTTAGATCTCGTAAATATAAATGTGTCGTTAAACCCGCCACCACCCGACATAGCCAATCAGTAACTTTGTCAAATAAACAAAACATGCCAATTAGTTATGAGTTCAGCACACCGGTGTGTGGGAAAGTAAACCCACAACATTTACAATTCGACTACGACGTTTCGCCGGTAATTACAACCAGCCTCATCAGGCGACAGCCAGAATTGTGTAGAAATCTTCCTATTTCTTAAATAGAGGGGGGTATTTTTATAGCTAATACACCCACAGTATTAACATGGGTGGCCACTAGATTTGAACCGTGAACCTTGGCAACAAGTGGCAAATGTGTCACCTTGGGCCATGTCACCACCCTGGTCTCGGTCACGTGGTGTCTTACGTTGACATGTCGTAAATGAGTGCCCGTGCACTTGCCTTGCTCCTTTTTGCAGTCCCTACTGGAGGCCACGGTGGCCGGGCTACCCAAGAAGGTTCTGGGCTCTCCAGCGTACCATGTGGCTAGCATGGACGTTATGCAGGTGAGCGCTTTGCCCCGGGATGTGTACAGCTGTGGGCAAGGAGATGATGGGTAGAGATGGATTGGAGACCGGTGGACATAGAGGAGGGTGGAGATAGAGGGGAAGAGGCTAGGCTGGCAGGAGACTGGTGGATGTGTGTGTAGGAGGGTGGATGTGGAGATTGTTGAACTTTTATTAACTCGTGTTAAGCGTTGACTTTGCTCAACGCTTTCTTTATTTTCTTTTGGGGGAAAATATATCCATCAAGTATTTAGCGGAATTAACCAAGATACATCTTGACTTAAAGCTTTCGTGACTGCAGGAATTCATATTATTTGGGTCTTTCGGTAAAGCCTTGTAGATAGAAAAAAAAATATCACGACGTTTCGATCGCAACACGAGCAATCGTCATCAGGTGACTCTAGCATTAGGTTATTTGCTTTGCCCAGGATGCGACCTACAATACCACTGGGCTCCGTTTTAAAAGTTATCTTGGATAATATTCTTTGGGTCTTTCGGTAAAGCCACGTAGATAGAAAAAAAATATCACGACGTTTCGATCGCAACACAAGCAATCGTCATCAGGTGAATTGTTTTTTTTCGCTGTGATTGCTTTGCAGCTGGTGTAGTAGTTTTTGCTGTTCGTTTGTGTGTGTGTGTAGGGCACCTCTGCACTATTCCTCATTCAGATTCTTTTCCATGACAGCCTGCTGCAACTTGACTCAGCAGAGCAACGGTAAACACGCGAACATGCACAAACGCACATGCACTCGCTTACGCTTGGCACATGAGCCTCACATCTTTTACGAGCACACTGAGCTGTCGATTCAAAATATACTAACCTGGTGGCACTGCCTCTCCAGTTTTCCTTACAAATTTTTTGTTGCAATTATAATACTGTAATTTACTTATTTATCCAGGAAAGCCACACGGGAGTCGTAGGACTATTTTCAGGAGGCTCCTGATCCTACATTGGGGTTTTATGTTAAAATATTTTCAGCCAATTAACGAACAGTGTTTGTAATACACATGGAAGGTAACTAGAGCACCCGGAGAAAACCCACGTCTTGTGCAAGGGGGCAACACTCTATCCCTGTACAGATGGACACAGATGGCGATTAGTCCACTCCGCTATACCGCCTCCTCCTGGCTAGCCCGGGGTACGGCAACTCCTTGACGCCCAGGGGTAGAAGGGAGTTTCACACCATCAGTGCGATAATCCATCAACCGTCGCTGCTGCCTCCACAGCGCACGATCACGACAGGCAGCAGCCACCACCACTACCCGGCTATTCATAGCAAAACCATTTTATAGTATAGAGGTTATATACAGAGTACTGCCTTGATAATCCGAAACGAGTGAATCCAGTACACGATGACGATGCATTATATGTCTAGACTTCACGGCTGATCTCGAATGAAGGTGAAACCAGTAGTGGTCATGTATAAGGGGGGCATGCCTGTGCCTGCACTCATGCTCCCAAGGCACCGTGGTGGCGAGATGTTAACTCCCTTGCCTGTTAGGTAGCTCATAGGTTCGATCCCAACCTGTATATTTTGAGTTTGCATCTTCCCCCCGTGGTTGCGTGGAATTTTTTCTCCGGGTCCTGCGGTTTTTCCCTCCACGTTTACAATCAACATGCGTTTAGAGTATTTGGCTGCTATAAATTTCCACACGATGAGCCACTTCATTGAGCTATCATTTGTGTCCAGGTTGCTTCTGACAAGGAGATATATAGCTCAGTGGGCCTTACCTGGTAAAATACATTTTCTTTTTTATAGATTTCAGTGTTAATACAGGAGCAACATAGAGGACTTGCTATACATAGCAATCAGCAGCACCTCCTGCAAAAAATTGGCAGGACCCTCCTGAACAAGAGTCACACTCGTATTAAATCAACACTGCGGAATTTACGCACACTCAGAAAGCCATGGGGCTTTTAGGTTGAGAGACCCATACATGAAGGAGACTTGCCCGCTCATATATGTTGCTTTTCATTGTAACAATGCATTGATTAAAATGTATTCGTACATACGATACGTGCATTGATTCGTGCTTGTAAGAATTGGTTATTTATGATTGATGCAAGGTATACAAAATGTATAATCTCGTGTAACACTTCAGCTAAAGATACAGACAAAGGGGTAGAAACGAGATAGACCAAACAATACAAATTAGATGCATAAGAGAGGTTTTTTTTTGGTTAGATCGCGTAAATATGTAAAAGTGTCGTTCGAACCCGCCACCACCCGACACAGCCAACTAGTAAGGGTTGTCACGTAAACAGAACGTGGCCAATTCGTCACTAGTACAGCACACCGGTGTGTTTGAGAGCCAAGCCACAACATTTACAATCGGAGTACGACGTTTCGCCAGTAATCACAACTAGCTTCATCAGGTGACAGCCAGATTTGTGGAGAAGTCCACCTGTTTCGTTCCTTATATAGAGGCGTAGATGTGGTGACCATGCTTCTGCGCTCTTGCGCCAAGTGGGGCGGGGCGGATTACTGAGTCAACTACATTATGCATTATGTGAGCCCTTTGATCTTGTCCTTCCTGTCTATTGTGTATGCAGCACTAAGGCGGTAGCTATCTGAACGGTTAAAATTATTTTTATTTCTTTAAATTTCCATAGATTATCTAATTTGTCTTGGCTCGTAGTCGCTAGTTTTGAGTGTCCTTGTTGACACGTGTGTTCTGCTACTGCTGACCGTTGTATTTGGGAGAAATTCATATTTTTCTGATCTTTTAGTCTCGTGCTGATCATTCGTCCTGTTTGCCCAACATAATATTCACCACACATGCAGTTAATCCTGTACACACCTTCTGTTGATAGCTTCGGTAATACATATTTGTACCAGATATAAAATTCTGTATTTTATGTACCGTGCCAAATCTGACTCTGATGTTTTGTTTTTCCCAACATCTGGCTAGTTTATCAGTTACTCCCGCAATGTATGGTATTTTGATCGTTTTTATTACTTGGGCAGTTTCAATGCTCGTGTTATTTGATTTGGTTTTGTAATTCAATGCCCTGTTGATTTGTGCATCATTGTAACCATTTATTTGAAGCGCTTCTTTGACATGTTCTATATTTACGCGATCTAACCCAAAAAAGCTCTATGGATGATATTGGTCGCAAAAGCCTACGTGTTAAACTCACATATTAGATAGTCAAAAATATACACTTTTTTTTTTACTGAATTATGTCCCGAAATCATGACACATGATCGTATCGATGGTTGGGGGCAGGAGTGTGTGAATCGTTACATTCCGAGTGCGCCTACACATGTGGGTTGCGGGCGCAGGCTGGAGTCGCTCCTGCACACGCTTGTTGCCTGCGTACTGGACGGGCCGGCGTCCCCCCTGGGCTTCAGTGCAGCGGTGCTGGGGCTGCTTGAGCAAGCCGCGGTGGGCGCCACCCTGCCCTGCCAGCGCCTGTGCACCATTTGGGAGTTGGTGGTGCACCCTCTGACGGCCCGCATTCAGCAGGTGCGTGCGTGTGTGTGTGTGGTCTCAGGCTAGGTCGGTCCTTCACAGATGCCATATTTTACGTCCGTCTGCTACAGCAGAGGTGGAGGGAATTCTAGCAGCACCTACATCTGCTTTATTGACCTGGTCAAGACCTATGATACTATCAATAGGCCTGGGCTCTGGCTTGTTCTTCGTACTTACACAATCCCTGACTCTGCTCACATTAATTAAGGAACTACATGATGGTGGGCAGTCACTACAGATGTAATATGGATAGTTACGCATCCAGAATAACATAGTTACGTAGCTTACATGATTTTCAAAACTCGTTTGCATGTTTGCATATGATTACAAGCAAATATGATTGGGAAATATGCTGTAATTAACCTTAATTAATTGTCTTAAGGAGGCGAATGGGCATAAATTATAATAATGGTTGAACAATTATATAATAATTGTATAATTTACCATTAATTTGAATAAATTAGACCAGACTATAAAGTAATTTGTGAAATGTTTATTTTATTAAAATCGACTGGTGTATTCATTTATATGATTAATTAGTCCATGAGAGTACAGGTAAAAAGAGCCTTAAGAGACTGGCTCGATTAATTTGTGTGGTAATTGACTCACTGAACGTTGTCAGCTGCTGCGTAAATGAATACAGTACTGTAGTTATTGTCAAAGAGTTTATTTAATTCGCTTGGTGGTTTTGATTTTAAGTTATTGATTTAGTGTTTAATATTTTAAATGTGTTAATACTGTTGAATGCCAGTAATGATATTGTTATTCATATGAAAATAGTGGGTAGATAGAAAACCAATATCAGATTCACAGCAGTGATGTTGTCAACCCGTGAGGCTGGGAGAAATGGGCTAAAGTGAAAGTAATACTTTTTACATACAGGAGGTTCGAGCTGAAGTTCCAGATAAAAAAAAACACCTCCAAGAAGTCTCTACATCCATTGTTGTGTGCCCGTTGACACCTGAATGGACACATTTTCTTTATTTTTAAACAATAAACGTGCAGCCACTGAACTAGACATACGCTCTACAATTCGATGTGCTACACATGCAATGTTTGACCAATTTCCTATTGAGTATTTAGCAGAGGTGTGGACTCGAGTCATGTGACTTGGACTCGAGTCAGACTCGAGTCATGAATTTGATGACTTGCGACTCGACTTGGACTTGCATAACAATGACTTTGTCCCACCTATGAGATGTGGACTCGAGTCATGTGACTTGGACTCGAGTCAGACTCGAGTCATGAATTTGATGACTTGCGACTCGACTTGGACTTGCATAACAATGACTTTGTCCCACCTCTGGTATTTAGAGAACTACTCATTTAAGCTATACAGTTAATGCACCAATGGATAAAAAAAATCCGACTTGCTCTACTGTGCTGTACTGGCTTTTGTAAATATCCTTGAAACGTAATTCTGCCTCTTGTAGAGATGCATTGTTTCGCGAGAATCCCATCCACTGCAGTTCGATTGTTTGCCAATCTGTGGTGGGCTTCCTGTTAAGTGAACTCGGTATGTGCAGACGTGCATGTATTAGCACGCTGCGATATGTACCCAGCAACGATTAGATTCCCAGCCATGGCTAACGTGAGTGGCAAGTTATATCATACCTGTCAACCCCTTATCAGCAGTGCCTACCTTATTACAGACCAATTCAGACCTTATTGGTCACCCCGTGCCCTTATAAATCTGAACATTCATCCTGCAAAGTCTCATCACAAGGAAGAAAAACAAATAGACTTTTTTTTGCCAGTTTTGAAATGGCTGTATGCCATATGGACTTGAAAACTCAATTTCCCTGTGCAAGAATACTGGTAAAACCACATGGGTTGACAGGTATGTGATATCTTAACTAGGCCTGGGTCTCCCCCTAGGTTAACTTTCCCAAATGTGAATGCCTGGTGCGCTGTTTAAAACATCAGTGCTAGGGAAACAAGAGGTGACAGGATGTGGTACTGGCCACACCACCCCCCTCGCCAAAAGCATTTGCCCCAACAGACTTTGTCGGCAACATTGGAGATCTTTGTCTTTTGCGTGAACACTCGGATGGTGCTAAGGGTGGCAGGGCAAAGGGGCGGGTATGAAGTGTGTGTTTACTTGTGTGGTTTCGTCTCAGACCAAGGAGGTGAACCAGGGAGATACGTTGGAGCACAACTTCACGGCACTTTACAAGGCCTTGCTTTTGCCCATCCAGTTCATCTTCCCAGAGGCCAGCCTACGTCCGGTACCACACCCACACTTGCATAGGATATTACTGCCAGTCTCCCCCTTAATTATATTAAAGTCTAGATGAAATACATGGCACCCAAAATATATTTCCAGAAGTAGTTAACTCGGAGGTTCAATGCTTGCGTCTACACCTGGCGTCCTGAAAAGGTGTCTTTTAATGTAGCATCTCAACAATTTTATTTAGTGATGCAGAGGAGCGCATTGTTTTTCTCGATGTCTGCGTACAAAGGAAAGTGCTTCAGAGCCGGGCTGGACCAGCGATGGGTTTTTTGTCCGGTAGTTGTTGCTGATCAGAGTGCGTGTGCGTCAGCAGGCCAGCTTGAAGGCGGTGCTCCACAGCTGGAAGCAGCTATACCAGGCCTTCTCGTGCTGTGCCTCCCTCGTGTGCACCGCCGAGGCAAACGTGTGGTGCGAGGAGCTGTGCGCCCTTGCGTTGCCGCACCTGCATGTTGACCAGCTCGCGGTGAGCGTCCCAGTCCACCACGCCGTTCGACGTCCAATGTTACTGAGCCCCGTGTTGCCGAGCCTCACTCTGCTGCACTCTATGCTCTGCTGTTCAGGTGGGGAGAGTTAGCGCAGTCGTAAACCAAATAACATGCACGTTGAACTCGGCAACCTTGGGTTAAATTCTAGGCTGCGGCGAACATTGGTGGCGAGTAATATCTGAACTGGTCTTAGCTCCTGACTGTTGCCAACCCACACTGACCAGCGTGGTGAAGTTTGATTCACAATGGGTTTCTTTTGGGATAAATTGTGTCGGTGTAATGTCGATTAGAGCCACCCAACAAAGCCAACCAAAGAAAGTTGTCACGTGGGCAAATGTGCCAACATAATAGTTTTTCAGCAAACCGCAATGTTGAAAAACAAGCACAGCGTAATTAGCATGAGCTCAGATCTTAATTGATAGTGCTTCCTGATCTGGATCCTTAAGTAGATCCCATCATGTCATCAGAACAGCCATACAAGTGAATCGCTTTGAGAATAAATTGATTGCTGATTAATTTCGTTGTAATTTACAAGGTTTAAAAGTGTAAAAAACTGCATTTGTTTAATGATTGATGAAAATAGGCCATACTTAATTATGTTTAGGTGTAGTGTGCTAGTTTTTCTATAATTTAGTATAAATTATACTAAATTATATATAAATTATTCCAAATTATAGTATCATAGCTCCAGCACTTGAAGTTAAAGCAATTTATTATTTGATTACAATAATGTAAAAACTAGATTTGAAGCTTTCGTGACTGCAAGGAATCATCTTCTTAGGTTTTTTTTCGGTAAAGTCACGTAGAAAGTAAAATAAAATAAAAACAAAAGTCACGACGTTTCGGAGGCAACACAAGTCTCCGTCATCAGGTGGGACCGTCACAGCCAGATTAGCTGTATCAAGTGAGGCAATGATTCAAGATGTAATCCCTTAAAAGCGAGTTGAGGGGGGAGGGAGAGGGAGGGGGGAGCTCATCAGACTATGGTAGCCAATGAAAGGAACGTATCGGGAGGGAGGGGGGGCGAGGCCAAAAGGGTGGGCGATGGACGTGGAAGCGCTTGTGCGCAAGCGGCCAATTACTGCACACGCCAACCAATGGAGCGATTGTGCGCAAGCGGCCAGCCACTGCACCCGCCAACACAATGGGCAGAGAGGAGGAGGGGAGGTCTAATACACATGATAGACAAAAGAACGAAAATGATGATGGGTACAAACTTAGGGGGAGCTCATCAGACTATGGTAGCCAATGAATGGAACGTATGTTATCAACCACGCAAAAAAGACTTAATCACAAATTTTTTGGACTATCTTATCTGACAGGCACTATTTCACTGTACTTTACCGAGTGTTAACATCCCCAGTTATTTTAACAGTACTCTCTTCATTGTTCAGCCAGCATTGGTATAAACATGGGCATTTTCGTTCTTTTGTCTATCATGTGTATCAGACCCCCCCTCCCCCTCTCTCTCCATTGTGTTGGCGTGTGCAGTAATTGGCCGCTTGCGCACAAGCGCTTCCACGTCCGCCGCCCACCCTTTTGGCCTCGCCCCCCCCCCGCCCCCCCTCCCTCCCGATACGTTCCATTCATTGGCTACCATAGTCTGATGAGCTCCCCCTAAGTTTGTACCCATCATCATTTTCGTTCTTTTGTCTATCATGTGTATTAGACCTCCCCTCCTCCTCTCTGCCCATTGTGTTGGCGGGTGCAGTGGCTGGCCGCTTGCGCACAATCGCTCCATTGGTTGGCGTGTGCAGTAATTGGCCGCTTGCGCACAAGCGCTTCCACGTCCATCGCCCACCCTTTTGGCCTCGCCCCCCCTCCCTCCCGATACGTTCCTTTCATTGGCTTCCATAGTCTGATGAGCTCCCCCCTCCCTCTCCCTCCCCCCTCAACTCGCTTTTAAGGGATTACATCTTGAATCATTGCCTCACTTGATACAGCTAATCTGGCTGTGACGGTCCCACCTGATGACGGAGACTTGTGTTGCCTCCGAAACGTCGTGATTTTTGTTTTTATTTTATTTTACTTTCTACGTGACTTTACCGAAAAAACCTAAGAAAATGTAAAAACTAGCAATATATTGAATTAACCTTACCAAAATATTGTAATTAACAAAATAACTGTCTCACCTGAAACATGGCTTGCACAGTGTTGTTGTAAACTTTGTCCAACAATGTATAGACAAAGGGCTATCAATTATAACTGCACATTACTGCATTACTTTATCGTACTGTTCACTGAATTGCACCACACTGTAACGTGTTGCACTGTATCAAACCCAACTGCACTGCATCGCACACTAGTCTGCATGGCGCTGCACATCGCTTGTTCTGCACTCCGCTGTGATGCACTGCGTTATAATCCCAATAATGGTTTGTGTACACATGGCCCATGCACCGGAACTCATTGCTCAATTTGGAGCTCTGCTTCAGAGTTTCATGCTACACTCAAAAGGATATATGCCTGGTTGGGTCTTTGGATGAGTGACCACAACGTTTTGAAAGAAAATTGCAAAGAAATTACACCTTCACATTTAGCGTATTGATAATATTTTCACTTTACAAGTATTTTATTTGTCTAGTTTATAATGATGTCATCACCTCATATCCCCTGAGCAGCGTGATCACTCCATTGTGGACTCCGTATCATCACCCTCCTCACCTCTCCCTCCACAGCACTGGCACTCTCTGCGTGCAACGGCTCACCTGGTGAGCGTGATGCTCGCCAACTTCGACTTCTCTGCTCTGGCGCAGAATCGGGCTGCCACGGACAGTTCCAAAGGTGAGCTTGCTGCCCTGCCCGTAGGGGTTGCGTGCCCCATCGCCCCCCACGGGTTTTCCCTCAATCGCGTGGAGGCTGGCGCACGGCATGTAATTGTTAATCAATTCTTAGATTAAAATTCATTGCTACACTTGGGTTGAATGTTTAAAATGGTGGGTGTAAGAATGCATTGTTGACGTTATGCAAATGTTAGATTTCTGCCAGGCAGTGTTGGTGGCTAGGTGGCGAGGGGTTTGTGGATGGCACAAATATTGTGAAATTCCCTTCCCATGAGTGCTGAGGTGCCATACCCTGTCTTGCCTCATAAGGCAGTCCGGCAAATGTGGACCAATCTCCATCTATTGGCTCTCTGCAAGGATAGAGTGTTGTTGCCCTCTCCTATGTGTGGGTTTTCTCAGAGTGGTCCTGTTTTCTCCCATATTCATGAAGTTAGCCAAACATCCAAATTTAGGCCCATAGAGCTTGGGAAATTGTTCTTGGGCCTCTGAATTTACAGAAACTGTGCATTCCAGATATGCAACTTTAACTTTTTTCTGCTTATGAAACAAAACAAGACAGGAAAAATGACACTGAACAGAAGAAACAGATGATTCAAACGTGACAGTATACGCTGGACAACAAAATACATTTCTTAAATTTGAATTGTAGCTCCAAATCATCGGAATGAATTGAATCGTGGCAATAGCGAATCATTGCATGTCCACCGTGTTCCACCCCCCCCTCCAAACGCCAGGGTGCCTGAGCCCCGTGTGTCCTCGCCGGGTGAGGAAGGACTCCCTGGGAAACCTGAGCTCGCTGATCACTTTGCTCGCAAGGGCCATTGAGGCGTTCGGCAGTACTGCAGCAACGCCGGCGACAGTGGAGACAGCGCAGACCAAGCTTTGGGCGACAGGCGCGAAGTTGGTGGATGCGGCTGCCACGCTGCTTCGCCGATTGCAGACGTCGTCTGAGATCCGGGCGGCTATGACCATGATGGTGCCTCCCATTGCCAGCCTTTACGCACAGTGAGCATCTCGAGGATGATCGCAATTACGGGGTATTTGGGGTGATTTTTTTTTCATCCTGTGAGTTGTTGAGTTGCTGTCTTGTGTTAATGCACTCAACTGTGTCCCTTTTCTAGGAGTGGGAGAAAGGGCCATCGTTACAGCCCCCTGCTGATGGGCAAGGTAAGACGTCACACTACGAACACGTGTGCGTGCATGTGTCGGTGCCGGTTTGTGGCTTCAGGTTGAGGAGCCAACAAAGTCTATCATCTTGGGTTTTCCAGTCTAAGATGACGCATGCAAAAACTTAAATGGTCTGGCAGTGGCTTCATCAGCACCGCTTTCTTCAACAGGCGGGCATCCATAACCCACGCATGTTCCCAGGAATCGCCACTACCACACGCTGCCTTTGTGTTTAAATGATCAATTAGTTCACCTGCACAGCCATATTATCAGCTGAGACTGGAAAACCCAAACTGGACTTTTTTGCCTCCTCCTACTATTTGACCTCTCGGTTTTTCCGAGTGCCTTCACCATCGGCAGTGGCGCTGCAGGGTTCGATATGTCTGGTGGTGGATGGCCTGCAGCGTTGTGGGTTCATGCTAAACGAACCGAAGTGCAACATTCAGCCCTCCCAACGCATCATACACCTCGGACTGGTGTGGGATACGAAGTGGAATGCCATTGTTTGTGCGAGAGGAAAAGTGGGAACAGCTGGTGCACGTGCTAAGGAAACTATGCTCTCTCATGGCGGGTCCACCGCCAGGGCGTTCCCTGTGGTGCTGGGACACATGGCGGCAGCTATAAACAATTTTTTTTTTCCTGGTAAGGCCCACTGAGCTATATAGCTGTTTCTAGAAGCGACCTGGCCACAAATTACAGCTCAATGAAGTGGCTTATCATTTGGAAATTTATAGCAGCCAAACTCTCTAAACTCATGTTTGGTTCTTGGACCTTCTGGCTGTGCAGGTAGGGCCAAACGTGGTGCCTACCAAGTCGCCCAGACCTGTTGTTCTAGAGGGGCAATTGGTGCCAGGATCTGCCGGAATTGAATTTGTCAGTATGGCGGTTGAGAGGGCATGCTTTTCTGCTCTAGGGCTTAGCAAGTCAGTGCATGATTTACTCTTGAAATCTCGACATCAGTCAATTTGGCAAGGTTATAACTCCTATTGGTGACAATTCTGACTTTTGGTGTAAGTCACACAGGGTTCACCCGGTGACATGTGGCCTTGACTGGGTAGCCCAGTGCAGGGTAGACCAGTTACAGAAAGGGCTCTGAATTCCCCCACTCAAAAGTGAGAGCTGTGGCGATGACAGATTTTCACGATAAGTATTCGGGGAAATCGGTTGTGGCATCCTAAGTGACATCCGTACTTCTCCGGCCATGCGCCTGGAGTACCTGCCGCACCGATAAATAGTTTCCCGTGGAATCTGCACCTCGCACTGAATGTGCTGTGCAACCTCAACCTCTTTTTAAGGGACAGCCATTACTCTAAAGTAAAACTTGTTGTTTGAAAGCTGATCAATTGGATCATAACATCATCAGAGTGCATAATCGGCCTATCATCATCATGTTATGCGAGCAAGGATTGAGGGGGGGTGGAGTCTGGGTCACGTGGGGAGTGGGTGGAGTTAGGGTCACGTGGGGGAGAGGATTTAGGGAGAGAACCGGAAGGGGAAAGGGGAGTTGAGACGGAGTGAAATACGAGGAGGCCACGCTGGGCAAGACGGAGAGTGTGGCGCGGTTGCCACGCGGGGGCAGACGTCGACACAGACGGCCATCGGTGTCAGGTGAAGAGAGCTAACGGGGCAGTGAGAGGCTAGCTGAGAGGGGCAGCAGTGACGCTAGATAGCGGGGCAGCGGTGTGGCTGCAAGGATTGCCTGACGGGGCAGCAGTGAGACTGCATATTGGAGCAGCAGGGAGACTGCACAACGGAGCAGCCGAGGCTGTGGAGAGGTCGTCGAGCGGGACGCGGGCCTGAGCGAGACGCCGTGGTACGGAGATTCTACGAACCCAATAAAGGACAACGGAGATCGACATCTGAGAGAGTCCTTTATTACAATCAGAAGCAGTTCCAGCATCATCAGTACCGTAGTGTCATAATATAGCCTCTAGCTCGCTGTGAAGGCAAGTGCTGTTCACGAGCATCAATGACGGCCAACAGTGGAAATGGGGGTGTAACAGCACCATGCCTGACTGTCTTAAAAAAAATATTTGTATTTTACCAGGTAAGGCCCACTGAGCTATGTAGCTCTTTTTCAGAAGTGACCTGGCCACAAATGACCACGGGGAGCCGGGATGAGTATCTGGTACTTGGAGTAAACATCAGAATTTGGAAGACAAAGGCAACCTGGCGTGGTGTTGACCACCCACTTCCTCATGTGATGTGCCGGTCTTCATAGTTGCTCGCTCACAGAACCTTTCCCTAATCGTCACTTAAGGCAATATGGGGGATCTTTGTGTTTACGCCCATACTGCTGGCTCACTAGTCACTGTAGTCAGCCAGTCAAAATATGTATTTGTCCTGTGACCTGCCAAACAAGCCTTTGTGATGGCAACTGACCTCATTCGATTTGATTCAAACTGAAAATTGAAAACTTCTTTGCTGAAATAAGCCACAGTTTTGCTGTTTCATTACCAACACCCTCCAAAGCTATCCAGCCAATTTAATTTGAAGCAATGCTCGCGAGCGAGCCCCTCTTCGTTTCCAACAATACAGAAAACGTGATGCAGTGTTAATCGTGGCGAGGAATAAGAAACGCGGAGTTGCTAATTGCGCCGTCTCGTTCGGCCCCACGTGTGTCGAATAGCTGCCTGAGCTGTGGGAAGTTGTGGCAGGCCTCCTGGAGGGCCCGTCGGCGGGACCTCACGACGACTCGCTGCTGCAGCTCCTGTCACCGCTGCTGTGCCACACACTGCCTCACCGGACCCCTGCTGTGCGATCGCGGGCTGCGCAATTTTGGGACGCCACCTTCGGGAGGACGAAAGCGCCTTTGAACTACCCTGAGCAGCTCAGGTGCTGGGAGCGTGTGCGTTCTCGTGCATGTGTTGTGAAACTGGGACACGTGTGGTGTGACGCAGGGGGTGTGTTCGTGTGAGACAAGGGAAGGTGGTGTGACACGGGGGGTACTGTTTGGCTTCTCACTCATACTTTCCAGATGAAAAACCAAAAAAACCTATTAAAACTTTTTATTTTACCAAGTAAGACCCACTCAACTATGTTGCTCTTTTTCAGAAGTGACCTGGCCACAAATGATTGCCCAATGAAGTGGCCCGTCATATGGAAATGTATAGCAGCCTCTTAAACGCATGTTTTTAGATGTGGAGGGGAAAACCCAAGGACCTGGAGAAAAATCCACGTGGCCACAGGGAGAGAGATATGCAAACTCCAAATATACAGGCATCAAGGGTTGGGATCGATCCAATGCCTTCTTGCGTACCAGGCGAGGTAGTTAACATTTCGCCACCATGGAGCCCATTTAATTTCTCCTTTAGGGCAGCGGTCCCCAACCTTTTTGGCACCAGGGACCGGTTTCGTGGAAGACAATTTTTTCACGGGGAGGGGGGGGGGGGGTTCATCATGGAGTCTTTCACCCTTTTGAAAGAAGCTCTCCAGCAACGTTTGTGTTTTACTCATTGTGGCTACTAGGGGTTAGAGCTTGTGGGCTCACCAAAACTGTGATTGAGACGAGTGCGCAGTGCGGGAAAGAGGCGCGGACGGAAGGGGTAAATTAAATAATGGGGGCGGGCCACGCGCGGACTCACCGCTCTCACCTCCTGCTGCTGCTGTGCGGCCCGGTTCCTAACAGGCCACGGACCGGTACCGGTCCACGGCCCGGGGGTTGGGGAGACCCCTACTTTAGGGGACTGTTTGCGTCGGCCAAACGCAAGTTTTTGGTTTGGCATACCTGTTCACCTTTGTCTCGCCAGTGTTGGTAGCAAAGCCACCACATTTCCGTTGCTTCAGTGCACATGCACGAGCTTATGAGGGTATACGCTGTCTGAATGAGGCAGCTTGTCTGTGCCGCTGTCATGCACTTGCAACGTGTTCATGGGAACCCTGCTGTGCACTGTTCTCAAATAGCAGCCGCCGCTTAATCGTGTGACATCTGCGCTCATTAAATATTTTGTGTATGTTGTTTATTGCTTGTGTGAACAGCTGCGATTTGTGTGTCTGTGGGTGTGTGCATATCTTGTCTGTACTTGGATGTGCCTTGCTATGAAATATTTCTCCATTTTCTTGCTCAGTGTTTCTTTAAGCATTCAGTTTGATGATTCATTTAAAATAATCATTAGCCACTGTGGAGAATATAAATAACAAAATACATAAGCAGACAATGTCTCCTTCACATATCTATTAAAATAAATTATGCTTTAGACAAACCATTATTTTTAGTTATTTATCATTTGATTTTGCATACAACTAAGACCCATATATTAAAAAGAAGAGTTACTTGCCTATAACATTTGGCAGTTTGCCAGCATTGGTTCAAGCAATCCTGACTGCTGATGAGACTGCGTGTTGAAACTGGTCCAGAGTTTGCTCGTGTTGAATCAATGCTACTGAAATTATGCACTCAAATAAGCCCCGTGTGGCTGATAAATGTGGATATGATAATAGGTTTTTCCCCTTTTTTCTGGCAACAAAACAGTGGTTAAGATGTTAAAACACCAAACTGAAACCTTTTACAAGGAATCATGTCTGCATTAACTACAATGTTTGTGGTCAGAATGCAAAACAAAAACACTGATAATATATGCATTGTCCTTGAAACTGATTGGTCCACACCAGAGACAGCTTTATTTTGAGCCTCGTCTCAAACGGCGTCCTCTGTGTCAAGAAGACTGCGTCCTTAAGAGGAAAAATATGTACTGGGCGAGGTTTCGGGCAATGGTCCTTCTTCGTACCACATTCAGAGAGGCCAAAGAGCCATGGTGAAGAGTAGTTGGAGATTACACGATACACAATGGGGCCTGATAATAATTGCATTTTACAAATATTTTCTGATTTAAGTTTTAAAATGACGTACCTATTACTAGATATTGTGTAACAGAAAAACTCTCCGATAATCAAAAATGTATTCCTACAAACTCATTTGTAGTAATATTAAAACGTGTTGTTGCCACATATTATCGGCAATCCTGTTGCAGTGTCGTCTCTTATTATATATTTATCACATTAATAATTCACGTAATTACATAGACTTGTTGATGCAGGTCATAATTAATAGATTAATCCTTGACGTCTTGATGAGGCTAACGATGTGTGTGCATGCTTGCTGCATATTTGGAGTTTGCATGTTCTCCCCGTGGTCGGGTGGATTTATATTTTCCCGGTCCTCTGGTTTTTCCCTCCACATTTAGAAACATGCATTGAGATTGTTTAGCTGATGTTGCTACTATAAATTTCCGCATGATAAGCCACTTTGTTGAGTGATCATTTGTGGCCAGGTCGTTTCTGAAAAGTAAGTTAATACCTCAGTGGGCTTTGCATGGTAGGCTGGGGATGGTTTAGTTTTATTTGTATGTGTGGTGGTGGTATCGGGGTATGCACACGTATTTTGGTGATTTGTTTGCCTTTCTTGTACTTTCCTGTACTTTGCACGACTATTTTGTTTTTGTATTGTTTGTTGTGGCGTTCTTACCCCGTGCCCCGACTGGACATTCTTTGAAAAAGAGCTTTGTAGTTCATCGGATTCCTCCGTTATAAATATTCTGTTTCTGTGTGCTGACGTGGCTGCTGCGCAGGTTGGTGATGCAGCGCCAGCGATCTCCGCTTGCGTTGCCTGGTGTGGAGGTCACAGACGAGGAGGCATGCTCCGCCCCTCTGCTTGACAACCCAAATGATGACGACGACGACGACAACGACGCCGTTGCTGACAAAGGGGACTCCAATCGCTTCGCTGTCAAGGTGCAGCAGCCAGCGTTAAATGTTGGCCCATGTAGAGACCTTTTTGTCATTCTGCTGTGGAATGGGGGCCCATGCCATAGGGAGACATGGGTGTTCTTAACTGTACTGTCAAGGATGCACCTCCGATTAGCATGTAAAGCTATGTACGGTGTGAAATAATTTCAACATACTTGTATAAACAATTGGAGAAAATTCTCCTTGCAGAAATGCTGCCGAGCCTTACACAAGAGGGAACGGTGTTGTCAGTGCCATGCCTGACTACCCTTTGTGTGCTGCACCGGTACACAAGACAAGGCCAAATACCACTTGACACTGATGGGCATGGTTGGGAATCTTGCCAAGCTCACGGGGATTGTCGTGCAATGCACAAATCACTGCTTCACCACTCCGACACACAACCCTTGATAAAGACAAAGATCCCCCGTATAGTCTTCACAAACTGTTGGGGCAAGTGCTGTTAGCGAGTAGTACTAATGATGGCTAACACGGCACACGAGGTGCCAATGTTTACACACCACACCAGGTACTCATCTGAGGCTGAGTCGACCTAGGGGAGGCCCAGGACCAGTTCAGATATTCGTCACCGATGTTGGCCGTGAGCGGGAATCGAACCCGGTTCACCGGGTTCGTAGCGCAATGTGCTAATCACTGTGCCACAACTCCCCACACATCACATTACACATACACCCCATGACACAGCACATTACACAACCGTGTATTATGACCAATGGTTAGTCAAAGAAAATCTGCCCATTGTGAACCTTTCATAAAATGTCGCTTGAATTGTTCTGTCGGTTTACTTCTGAAGCTGATTTCAAGACATTGGTATCGCATTGCATCATCTCATTTGTACACTCCCGACAGCAGGAAGCCACAGTCCAGGATGGTCGGCATCCCACGGGGACCGGCGTAAAGGAGGCACAAGCGATCCACAAGGAGACACAGCCAACCATTCCCACACCTGTTACCCCAACCCGTAATAAGACCGCCATAGCTACCTGCGCCTCTCCGTGCCTGCCTGTGGAAAAGGCAGCTACACCGAAGGTACACGCTCGTTCACGCACACGTACGTACGTGTGTGTTTGTGTGCAGCTTGGCATTCCCAAGCAGCTTCTGTTATTATGGATAGAGGGCGCTAAACCAGCACGGCACAGGCGAGAGAAGAGATGGGCCGATGTTGTGCAAAAGGATCTGGAGCTCTGGACTTGCTGAAGACTGGTATAAGCAGTGTCAAGATCCGCCTCTGTGTAGAAGGCTTGTGAAGGACGTTACTTGGCAGTTAGAGGCAGTTGCCCTCTTATCAACAGCGGAAGGCAGAGGGGTGACGCTCACAACAATGGTCGGGCAGCTAAAACCTAGCAGGTTGGCACAGTGGTGAACACAGATGGGGGTGCATCTGTCAGTAATCTCAGTCAAACCATGGTACCTGGATCTGTCCTCTGACCTGTCAGCAAGCCGTTGACAGTTCACTTAGCCTCAAAAGTGCACGTAGCCTGGCACAAGCGCTGTGGTGATGTCACCGTCACTTGGAGGCGAATATCAGTTTTTGTTGTTGCAGCCTGGCAAGCGCCCACTTGTTTGCCACTAGGAATTCTTACAAGCCATTTAACAATTAACCTTCACGGCAGTTTGAACTGTCACATTTTGGGGTCACGATTCTGTTCAAAAGTAGGTTATTTTTGTCTTCTTTTTAGTGTCAGTCCTGTTCTGGTTTTGACATTACAAATGTACCACGAAAATGGATAATAGGCAATACGTTAAGATAAAGACTTACGTTAAGAAAAATCTTTTTAACTGCAAGAAACCAGCAATATTTGCATCTGTGCGTCTTTTTGGCAGCATTTGTTTACGTGGGCAAACTCTAACTTTCTAAGCTTCAGCAGAATTTGGTATGTTAAACATTTCCTGCTGGGTATATGCATGTAATGGTATATGCCGGCCCTTCCACAAACATTACAGGAACTGTGCTGTGCAGCAGGAAAAAATGTTACAAAATATAACTTGTCAAGTTGTCGGTTATGATTTACACATGCTGTTTTGAAAATGTCAGTGTTTTTCTGAACAGCGTTGGACTCCATTTGAGCCCGTGAATTTTTGAGGCTCTTTGAAAAAGTGTTAATTGGTAAAAACGGACCGTTGCCGTGCCACGCGCGCTTTGCTGCACAACAGGCAAGCAGCCTGCGGTCAACCAGGACAGTGCGCACACGCCAACGTGTTCAGCTCGAGGAGGAGAGCTCCCAGGACTTTGTGTTCATCCCCCCGCCAGCTACAGCCGCCAGCCGATCCCGTGTGCTCACAGAGCATCAGAAGGAGGTGCTGCGGACCAAGAGGTGCTGACTGACCCGTACCATGCACACAATGTCTATGCATAATGGCCATACATGATGTACATACATTATGTATGTTGATTTTACTGTGAATAACCCAACCAATAATATATATCGATTGTAATTTATATGAATACATTAATCTTCCCCCCCCCTCTTGTCCCCCCGCGGCTGATTGGCTCGCCAGAGACAACATCACATCTATCCCTCTAAAACCAAAACAGGAGGATTTCTTTACAATTCTAGCTGTCGCCTGATGAGGCTGGTTGTAATTACCGGTGAAATGTCATACTCGACTTGTAAATGTTGTGCGATTACTCTCCAACACACCGGTGTGCTGAACTTGTAACCAATTGGCATGTTTTGTTTACGTGACAAACCTTACTAATTGGGTGTGTCGGGTGGTGGCGGGTTTAGCGATTCGCGATCTAATCCAAAAACCTCTATTATGGATAATGCACAGTTTAGCATTCCGTGTGTCATGATACAGGTTCATCATACCATAACCAATCAGTTCTGGGTATCACAACAATTCGATTTAAAATTTCGCTTGGGATATGGGCACAGGTGCATAGTCTTGGGAATGGTAAATGCTTTGGCTTCATACAAGTCGATCTTGTAGATGATTGTGCGCTTTGCCAATTCCTCGCAGACATAACCGGCTATCTGCATGAACGATGCCTAACTGACCACATGTGAACTGGAATGCACTGACTTCAAGGCCACCAGTCCAAGCGTATGGTGTGAGAGTGCGTGGTACGCAATGCATGGCATCACACTCTCTGCCTCCGCATGTCTCTTCTCACCCTTGCCTCTTACTACGTTCCTTCCCCCACCGCCCATGTCCCACCATTGGCGAGCAGGGTGGACATACCGACCATGTACAACACACTGGACGCCTCTCAGGACTCCACCGTGTTTTCTCAGCTGTCCGGCACGCAGGACTCTGAGTGAGTACTCTGCCTCCACGTCCACACGCTCACCGCACGGCCCATCGTCATTATTATGATCATCACCACAAATCTTAAACACTCCCTTCTACGTGACTTTACCGAAAGAACCAAGAATATGAAACGGTGGCTGTGTTAGTGAGACATTTAGCGTGTATGTAACTCCGATAGCCCTGTTCTTCACCTGAGGACGGCTGCTTGCGTTGTGGCCGAAACATCGTGATAATTTTATCTTATTATGTTTTATTTTTATAATTTTATTATTTCCCTTCTACGTTACTTTACCGAAAGAACCAAGAATATGAATCCATGCAATCACGAAAGCTTTAAATCGAAAAAAATCTTGTCACCATCTAACTTTTTAACGTGTGGATCTGGCTTCTTCATGGAAAGGAGGTTGAACTTGGAAATCAGGTTATCTTTGCATTTAGTTGACATTGATGCAGCTGAAGAGGCTGTCATGTTATCTACATGGTCCCAATCAGATGCAGACTTTTTTCGTCAATGTTAAGTGTATTTGCAAGAGAGTCTTGTCTAAATTGTCTCGTTCAAATCAGAGCAATAATATTCTCTCTGAGATCAGGGCTAGGCCGGCCCTGAACAAGATCCGTTTAGCATTAGGAGAAGTGACAGCAGCAGATGTTAGATACCCTTTGCAAGGCATCAAGTCTGCATTAACCACATATTCTTGTGGCAAAACATGCATACAAACATGCTCTGATAATATATGCTTAAAAATATTTAATATATATTAACATAATACGTCACCTTTTATGTTTTTCATTTTTGACTTTACTTACTTTTTCAGGAAAGCCACACTGAATTATAGGACTCTTTTTTTTTAGGAGGGTCCTGTTTTGGGTTTATATTTTATTTTAAGATGTTTACAGCCAATTTAATGGTGAGTGTTTATACATGCGAGAGAAAACTGTGGAGCAACCCGGAGAAAACCCACGCATTTGATGGTGCAACACCATCCCATTGCACATGGAAAGAGGGGGAGCGATTATTCCACTTGCTCTACTGCCTTTTTGACAGCCATGGTATGGCACCTCGATGACCACTGGAAGGGAGTTTCACAACATCAGATCGACCAACACTTGAACTAAAACTATTTTTATGTTACCATGCATACTATTTAAACTATAAAATACTATTTTTTTACCAGGTAAGGTCTACTGAGCTACATAGCTTTTTTTCAGAAGCCACCTGGCCACAAATGATAGCTCAACGAAGTGGCTTATCATGTGGAAATGTATACCAGCCAAATACTCGGAGAAAAATCTACATGACCATGGGGAGAACATGCAAACTCCACATATACAGGCGTCAGGGTTGGGATTGAACCTACGATGTCCTGCATACCAGGCGATGTAGGTAACATTTTGGATTACAGGTGTGCGCCATCAGTGCCCAGAATAGACGGTGTTAGTGATGAATGTGAGTTTTTGTGCTTGTGGTACACTGACAACGCAGCATCACCAAATAAATATTTTATTGTTCAGAACCAAAATAAATAGTTACACATGGTACCCAGCTGATGATTCATAAACACTGAAGTCTGTGCTGTGGTTGGGGCTTGAGGACTGGAATTGATAAATGGCTGTCGTAAGCCTGCCTGTAGTTGTTTTGACCTGACGGTAGTAGGTGTCGATTTAAAGCTTTCGTGACTGCAGGGATTCATCTTCGGGGAGATAGCGTCTGAATTCAGACGCTGTCTCCCCGACAGACCTGGTCTTCACCTGAGGATGGCTGCTTGCGTTGTGGCCGAAACGTCGTGAGAATTATTTTATTATGTTTTATTTGTATTATTTTATTATTTTCCTTCTACGTGACTTTACCGAAAGAACCAAGAAGGTAGTAGGTGTGTTTTAACCGGTGGCTGTTGTTGAGTTTGACAAACATTAGCTTTACTTGCGTGTTCCATGACTGGTTCTGCAGGAGCAGTGGGTCCTGCCCTCTCACACACAAGACTCCGATATTCGCCGATCAGATGAATGCGGATGAGACGGCTGTGAAGAGGGTGGTGGAGACGGGAGCCATTGCAGAAATAGAGTCAACGGAGACAACAGTGGATGAAAATAACCGCACTGCACTGGTGTCAAGCGGACACTTGAATGGAAGCGCCGACAACGCTCAAGAGGTGGTGCAGTCAACACCGTGTGGTAAAGACGAGGTCATCAATAGTGCCAGCAGCAAAGAGATTGAAGTAAGTTCCTCGTGCGTGGACGACAAAGCGCAGGCCCCTCCGAGTGGAAACGATGCTCCAGAATGCGACGCTCACAACGGAGAGGCCGAACCGGAGCTGCTGATCTGTAATGGCAGCACAGATAAAGATGGAGCGAACCTGGATTCGGACGGGAAAGCAATGGGGCTTGCAGTCGACACGGAGGAAGCCAGTGAAGATAATGTGGCTGTGGGCCCTGCCAACAGCAGCAATGAGTCGATAGAGATGGTGGCTGGTACCCCGCCAAAGCACACTCCGGGAGAGCGAGCCCTCCCCACTCTTGGCAGCCAATCGAGAAAGACGTTTCAGGAGTTGGAAGTCGATCTTGAAATGGAGGAGCAGCAGGAGCAGGAGGATGCCTCCAGGGAGCTGCCGGTCACGCCGGTGACACAACCGAGAACCCGCCGCAGTAAGAGTCGGGAAAACGCTGCGCGTGAGGGCCCGAACTCAGGGTCGGATGGCAAGTTGACGGCAGAACGGAACGTAATGGTCGACAGCCAGGAGGAACTCCCACCAGAGGGCGCTTTACAGCCTCGACGCGGCCTCAGGCAGCGCCGCATAAAGAGCAGTGATCATGCAGCTCCCATCGTGACCCCAACGAGTAAGTTGGTCACGGAGAGCGACATTCCACAGCCAACACCCGGGACCGATGGTCGGGCAGCTGACCAACGGAGAGCATCTCAAAAGGGGCGGATGTTGAGCGCAAGCAAATCCCGCAGGAAGCTGCTTACTATCGAGGCCGGCATGTACATGGGAGATTCAGAGGTGGAAGTGACGAAAGCAGAATCTAGTTCTGATAAGAGCAGACTTGAATCCCTCTCAGATAGCGCTTCTCTTCAAGAGCATGGTTCTTGCAAGGGCTTAATGGCCGACAGCAGTTTGAAAGGGAATGCTAATTTTGGTGTTGCAGTGGCAGATGCAGCAATCCCAGGATGTAGCATCGACCTCAACACTCCTCGCAGCAAAGCAATCCGGGGGCGACAGCTGAAGCTGTCTCAGATCTCCATGCTAAGCACCAACAACAGCACACCCTCCACTACAGCAGAACAATCTCTTGTGTCTTCCCTCGTGGTTTCAGAACCTGCCACGACCTCTCCTGTAGTGGCACAGTTACCTGTTGCTGCTCCAGTTGAACAATTCCCTATGATTTCTTCTGAAATGGAAGAATCCTCCAAATATTTCTCTGCAGTGGTAAAGTCATCCACTCCTATGATGGCAGAATCCCCCACGATCTCATCTGCGGTTGAAGAGTCCTCATCTCCTTCACCAATAGTTGCACTGACCCTGCTCGAGGCCTTCAATTCCGGTAAACAATCTAGTAGTCAAGCAAAGGACGGCTCCTCCAGCTCAAATGTTGGAGATGGTGTAACAGAAACAAGTGACACTGCAGCGGTGGCAACGGAAGAGGAGATTAATGGCACCAGCGGTGACAGTACTGTGTTCAGCCCACAGGCCAGCCCTAGCAGACCGACTAGTTCTGACGGTCGGATCCAATTAAGTGGAGAGCCAAAGAAGAGGAGGGTGAATTTGGTGAGCATCCCAGGTGGGCAGGTAAACTCTGGGTGGGCAAACGGGAGTGTCCGCATTTCTGTACGCGATGTGGTGCGCACGCCAACGAATGGGGAGAGAGCGCTTACTGCATTCGAGAGTAGTGAGCAGAGTGCAGGTGTGACGAGGGACAATGGAGCAGCCGGAATCTTGGACAGGGAAAACACAGCTGTGGACACCAACCCGCAACCCACGGAGACATCGGCATCTGCAGAAACAAGTGTTTTGTGCTCGGAGCTCGTCCTCTCAGGTAGCTCACATTTAGAGCCCAAGCTCGGCTTGAGCAACTTTCTGAGGAGGTCCCAGAGGAAGAGGAAGAGCTGGGGCTGCGGAAGGTACAGTTGGGAGAATGTCTCCATGAAGAGGAGAAGCTCGATGCCCGAGGCGTCCGCTCCAGAGTCAAACCCAGCAGCTGGCGGAGCCACTGTGAGCGACATAGACGATTGTAAATTGGAGGGCAAAGCCTGCGCCAGGCTTTGTGGAGATGCCATCACCGAGTCAGATTCGCCACTGCAGCCATTTAAGTCACCGTTAGAGAAACTGTCGCATAGAACAGTTGAAGGAGAAAAAGGAAGCGGGAAGGATACAAAGTTGCTAAAGAACGTTGAGGATGAGGTGGAGGAAGGGACTGCCAAGGAGAAGATGGAGGAGGATATGGAGGAGGATGGGGAGGAGGAGTATAATGTGAGTGATCAGGTGGGGCTTGAAGAATCTCCACGGCTCAGCGAAACAAGAAACACCATGGAATGCGCTGCTCAGGAACAATCGATTATAGATTTGAACTGTATCGCCACGTCTGATTTTAAAGCCAAGGAGCAAGACCCCGAAACAGAGTTTGTCAATGCAGGAGATGACGAGGTAAACACGTCTCAAGTTGTAGATAGGGAACAGCCGGGCAATGTGATGCTGCCCCCCTCTCCCTCGCTGCTGGTCTCCAGAGGGAGTGACTGCGCTGCCTCCACCTCTCTCTCATGTGGAGCGGATCCCGACACAATTGATACAATCGCCACCGCATCTCATTCCGTGCCAACCGAAGGCGGATTTGTGGAGGAAGAATTTGGTGTCGTTTCAAGTGAGATGAGCAAGGAGACAGCATCACCAATCTTGACCGCTCAGGAGAACCCAGCAGAAGAGAGCAATCCCAAGGGCCAGGAGGTATTGCCTGGGGAGGATGGCAGCGAGCTGGAGATCATCAACTCCAGCAGGGCCTCGCCAGCAGAGCCCTTGGTCAGTGCCGTATGCGAGGAGGTGATGGTTACGGTGACTGAGGCAGTGGCAGGAGGAGAGCAGAAAGTGTTGGGGGAGGAGAAGATGAACATGGGTGACAGCAAGATGGAGGAGGGGCAACAGGAGGAGGAGGAGGAGGAGAAAAAAAATGACATTGCAGCCCAGACTACGGAAGCTCCAGCCTCGCCAGGGTGCAGCACTCTTCTGCGGTTGAACGGAGACATCGCCCAGAGGGCAAGCAGCCCTCCGCCGGTCGCACCAAGAGGCACGTGGTCCCCAGCTGCATCCCCATCCCCCAGCATCCTCAAGAAGGCAGCGGGCATGAAGTCGGAGGCTGAGCAGCTGCCGTCAGACTCTCCACCAAACAAGGTGAGACCTGCGTCACAAAAACACATCCTGCCAAGTATTACTGGCAGTTAAGAGAGTGGAATATTCAGATCCTGCTAATGCATCGACTCAGTCCATCACTTTTCCATTGGTCATTAAATGTGGGATGCCCAACAGCGGTTGTTATAAGGAGAATTTGGTGCCACCATTTACGTTGAATTTCCGGCATCTCAGAATCGCTAACAGAGATGTGCTTTGCATGACGCTTGTTTCAACAGGGGGACGCTTTGACTTGTTTACTTTAGTTTAAACATGGCAGCATGTCTCTGTGTGTATGTGTACAGACACGACGCGTGTCATTTGCTAACCCCATCCGGCACGAAACGCTGGCAGATGACATCGACCGCCGCAGTCCCAGCCGCAGCCAGTCCCGCACGTTCACACAGGTACGTACGAACACGGATAACAACCGCTGTTCGCCACTCGGTGGCGGTTACGTCACCATGACGCTTGTGCCAGACTAAGTACACTTTGAAGCCACCTGAAGAATGGAAAGCTCATTGGCAGGAGGTCACGGGACAGACCCAGGTGCCATGGGTTGACTGAGATGACTGGCAGATGCACCACCTGTGCCCCCTGACTGTCAACTTTTGTTGTATTTTAGCCGCCCGGTGCTCCACTCATTGTTGTGAGCTGCACTCTTCTGCTTTCCGTTGTTGTTAGAGGGCTACTGCTTGGCGGAGCCAGTGGGGGGGGGGTGGGGTTGTACGTGCCCCCCCCCCCAATGATCTGATCGAAATCCCTAATTTCGATCAGATCATTGGGGTTTATTATTAATAAATCGGCATTTGGTGACCCCACTGCCACTGTGTAGCATATTATTACGTGCCAGGGACTTTATGAGATGATAGGACAATAGTCCGAGTCCATAATTGGCAATAAGTAACGGCAAAGCAGTTCTAAGTGACTCGCAGAATTGTGCGCAGTTGCGTATACAGTACACGACTTCCCTGAAGGCATTAACACCTTCAGCGAGCGCGATGCAGATCACATACGGTATGAATTCGACCCTCGATCGATGGCTGCATCATCGCCGCACACGCGTCGAATAAAAAGCAAGGGACAAGTCCTTACTTACTAACAACTATAATTTTTCATTGCTGGAGGGGTTGCCCCCCCCCCCCCACCTGAAAATCCTGGCTCCGCATTGCCCACACCAGCACACAGGTGGTTGTGAGCCCCCATCTATGGTGACAGTGGTGCGTGTGTGTGTGTGTTGCACAGCACCTTTTGACTCCGACGCGGACCTCCCCGATGAGCCGGCGGCCTCTTTCTCGTCGTGCTCTCGGAAACACCCCACCCAAGAAGCGGCTGGTGAGTGGAGGAGTGGCAGTGGCAATGGAGAGAGCAAGGGAGTGCCAGGGGCGGTAGTGTGGTGGCAGGGAGTGTTAGGGAATACAGCAGGCGAGTGAGTGTAATAATTATGAATTACATTTATAAAGCGCATTTCGACGGAGTACTAGAGGCATTGTAAATTACACGAAAAAATCGTCGGCCAGTAGGAGTGGCAGATTGTTGTTTACATATTTGTACAATAGTAACGCTATTTCTATTTAACTAGCCATTTGCCCGTCCAAGGCTGGTGTATTGCAGTAAATGTGAAACTTGCAAGCGAAGAGCAGACCGCGACGTGATATTCATTGTATGAATGCGTGTGCAATTTGTAAGGGCGCGGTGACACAGACCTGTTTCATTTTAAGGTTATAATCCTTTGTTCATCATGACGTCCTTTTTACTTTGATGCCTCAACAGCATTACGGAGATCGCGTGACGTGAGGGTTCTGCCTTTGTAGTGAAGGTTGTCAGTTGACGCCGAGGAGGGGGGAGGAGGCGCATCGGCCCCCCACGTGGAGTGACGTCAGCCGCTAATTATTATTAATGGAGGGGGGGTAGCCCATTTGGAGGACGTCACCTGTTCATGATTATTGATTATGGGGACTGTTTGATGTGGAGTGATGTCACCTGCTCATTATTAATGAGGGGGGGGTTCTCCGTGCAGACTGACATCACCCGCTCATTATTAATGAGAGGTGGGGGGCGTGTCCATTTGGAGGACGTCACTTTCTCATGAATATTAATGAGGGGGGATGGTCGATTTGGAGTGACGTCACGAGCATTAAGGACATTCCTGGGTGATTATAGTAGGTATGTGTCTGTAACTTAATTGTAATTCTTATGATGGTCAGTGATTACAATTTTCTGCCTGAACGAACTTACATTACAGGGAATATTTTGTTTAACATTGATTTATGTTTGCAATATTTCCGATTCCCCTGTTGCCGTTATTAAATCCTTTATAGTAAGTTCGCGTGCTTGCTTGCTTGCTTAGGACCGTGCAAATCTTTCGGTCGTTTTTTAACCCACTGCCCGTGATCCAATCGAGCTGACATTTTCCACACAGACTCGTTGTGCCAGACAATTAATGTTCGTGAAAAAAAATTCCCAAAATTTTACACTTTTTAGGCAAAAAAATAATATTTTACATATATTCAAATAGAACTCATTCATCGCTTTGGCTGAACGTCACAGTATAAGAGCCCAGAGCGTAACCCCTCCACAGGCCGTGGCGGAGTAGCGCAGTTGGTAGCGCCCTCGCTTCCCATGCCAAAGGTCGCGGGATCGATCCCCGCGTCCTCCACAGGCGAATATATTTTTAAATCCTTTATATTAAGTTCGCTGCCACGCATATAAAGGATTTATAGTGAAAAACTTTGTTTTTACGGGTTATACTTATTTTTTCCCTGACTTTTTTGTCGTTATCGTGACATAGGCCACTTGCAAAGGAGACTATCATGGTCTCTTGAGTTCTTACCTAGTAAAATAAATAAACTGGACTTGATAACCAAGTGTCCAAATAGTACAGCAAGCAACATTGCTAGTCGCTAGGCATGTAGGGCTTTAATTTACGGTTCATGAAGACGACCTTAGAGATGAGTGCCACGTCCTTGTGCCAAGCTGTGTCAAAAAGCATTTTTGTTTCTCCCTTACTTGCCCCCTACCTTGTTCTGATGTGCCAAGTCTCATCGGGTTTCGAGTTACAGCCAGGCTGGTTGTGCTGCTGCTATGTGCGTTGCGCAGCATGACTTTCCACGCTTTCACTGCTCCGTGCATCCTCAGCAGGAACAGCTGTGCACCATGTTGCCCCAGCCACTGGAAGTGGTTCCCGTGCAGAGCGTGGGCCCCATTTTCCCCGCGCTCATCGGCTGTAAAACTCCAGTGGAGGCCGTGCTGCACCAGCTCACGCCGGCGATATGGTGAGGCCAGTGTTAACTATTGGCACGGCCACATGTACAGCAGTCCTGTTACACATACACAATCGCAGTGCCACAACCATGTGTATCACAGAGCAACGCGGTGGCAAGATGTTAACTACCATGCCTGCTATACAGGAGGCTGTGATGTCGATCCCTACCCTGATGCCTGTATGTTTGGAATTTGCATGTCTCTCCCCGTGGTTGCGTGGGTTTTTCTGCAGATCTTCTGGTTTTCCCCTCCACATTTATAAACATGCCTTTACTAGAGTGTTTGGCTGATGTAAATTTCCATGTGATAATCCACTTTGTTAAGCTATCATTTGTGGCCAGGTCACTTCTGAAAGAGATCTATATAACTCAGTGGGCCTTACCTGGTAAAATTAACATAGTTGATAGGAAAGTTTCCATTTAAGTTAGTTCTGCATTTTGAACAAGTGGGTGTTGTTTTGAAACTTCACGAGACGTGATCTCAGACCAGCGAGGGATTCAGAACTGACTGTGTTTGACCTACTGCTCAGTGGACTGAGGCGGACCAATATTATTTTACAATAAATAATACATATTCTTTGGTTTTATCGGTAAAGTCACGTAGGTAAAACATTAAAATTAATGAAAGTAAAATAAAATAAAACAAAACAAAAATAAAATTCACGACGTTTCGGAGGCAACACAAGTCTCCGTCATCAGGTGGGACCGTCACAGCCGAATTAGCTGCATCAAGTGAAGCAATGATTCAAGATGTAATCCCTTATAAGCAAGTTGAAGGGAGGTGGAGAGGGGGGGGGGGGAGAGCTTATCAGGCTGTGGTAGCCAATGAATGGAAACGTATCGGGAGGGAGGAGGAGCGGTGATCAAAGACTGCACGTAGTGCTCAACACAATGAATGGAGACGTGTCGGGACGGAGGGCGAGCGGCGATCAAAGACTGCACGCAGTGCTCAACACAATGAATGGAGACGCGCCGGGACGGAGGGCGAGCGGTGATCAAAGACATCACGTAGTGCTCAACACAATGAATGGAAACGTGTCGGGACGGAGGCCGAGCGGTGATCAAAGAACAATGAAGAGATTACTGTTAAACACTGGGGATGTTAACACTCGGTGAAGTAAATTAAAATAGTGCCTGTCAGATAAGATGGTCCAAAAAGTGTAATTAAGTCTTTTTTGCGTGGTTAATAACATCTTTCCAGTGATTACTGAGTTTGTACCCATCATCACGGTTGAAATTATGTCTGTGTTTGTATATTTGTATGGCTTCGTGTACAAACCTTTGATGGTAGCCCGGAGGTTTGCAGAGAACCTTGGTCTCGGAAAAGACAATTTCATGAGAGCCCGCCGAGTTGTAGCAATGATCGGCAACGGCCGAAGAATCAGTTCTGCCGTGTTTCAGATCTGACTTGTGCTCGCGGACATGATCAGCAACATGACGTTTTGTTTCTCCAATGTAGCAATCACCACAAATGCAACTCAATTTGTAGACTCCAGGATACTGTAAGTCAGGAACGACATCCTTCACAGATGGAATCAGATCACGGATTTTATGCACTGTACTGAATCGGACTTGGATCTTATGTTTGTTTAGAATTTTGGAGATCTTTTTGGTCACGCCTGCTATGTATGGTAACGTGATAGTTTTGGTCGGAGTTTCATGTGGTTGTTTCTGTGTGGTGGGAGAGACAGCTTGGCGGATAGTACGGTCAGAGTATCCGTTCATCCTGAGGGCCCGATGTACATGTCTTAATTCATCAGTCAGGTGGTGTTGGTCAGAAATGCCATGGGCTCTGTGGTATAGCGTTTTGATGAGAGAATTCTTTTGAGATGGGTGGTGGTGGGAATCCGGTTTCAAGTAGGAATCTGTGTGGGTGGCTTTCCTGTAGACAGAATGTCCCAAGGATCCGTCAAGCCTCCTCTTAAACAGAATATCCAAGAATGGTAGTTTACCGTTTTTCTCCACTTCCATGGTGAATCTGATAGATGGGTGTCTAGAATTGATGTGGTCCAAGAAGTGGTTCAATGCTGGGAGGCCATGTGGCCAGATGACGAAAGTGTCATCCACATATCTCTTCCACAGGGAAGGACGCAGGGTGGATGTCTGGATGGCGTCTGATTCAAACTTTTCCATGAACATGTTGGCTATAACTGGTGACAAGGGGGAGCCCATAGGGGTACCCTCATTCTGTTTGCCATCCAGACATCCACCCTGCGTTCTTCCCTGTGGAAGAGATATGTGGATGACACTTTCGTCATCTGGCCACATGGCCTCCCAGCATTGAACCACTTCTTGGACCACATCAATTCTAGACACCCATCTATCAGATTCACCATGGAAGTGGAGAAAAACGGTAAACTACCATTCTTGGATATTCTGTTTAAGAGGAGGCTTGACGGATCCTTGGGACATTCTGTCTACAGGAAAGCCACCCACACAGATTCCTACTTGAAACCGGATTCCCACCACCACCCATCTCAAAAGAATTCTCTCATCAAAACGCTATACCACAGAGCCCATGGCATTTCTGACCAACACCACCTGACTGATGAATTAAGACATGTACATCGGGCCCTCAGGATGAACGGATACTCTGACCGTACTATCCGCAAAGCTGTCTCTCCCACCACACAGAAACAACCACATGAAACTCCGACCAAAACTATCACGTTACCATACATAGCAGGCGTGACCAAAAAGATCTCCAAAATTCTAAACAAACATAAGATCCAAGTCCGATTCAGTACAGTGCATAAAATCCGTGATCTGATTCCATCTGTGAAGGATGTCGTTCCTGACTTACAGTATCCTGGAGTCTACAAATTGAGTTGCATTTGTGGTGATTGCTACATTGGAGAAACAAAACGTCATGTTGCTGATCGTGTCCGCGAGCACAAGTCAGATCTGAAACACGGCAGAACTGATTCTTCGGCCGTTGCCGATCATTGCTACAACTCGGCGGGCTCTCATGAAATTGTCTTTTCCGAGACCAAGGTTCTCTGCAAACCTCCGGGCTACCATCAAAGGTTTGTACACGAAGCCATACAAATATACAAACACAGACATAATTTCAACCGTGATGATGGGTACAAACTCAGTAATCACTGGAAAGATGTTATTAACCACGCAAAAAAGACTTAATTACACTTTTTGGACCATCTTATCTGACAGGCACTTTTAATTTACTTCACCGAGTGTTAACATCCCCAGTGTTTAACAGTAATCTCTTCATTGTTCTTTGATCACCGCTCGGCCTCCGTCCCGACACGTTTCCATTCATTGTGTTGAGCACTACGTGATGTCTTTGATCACCGCTCGCCCTCCGTCCCGGCGCGTCTCCATTCATTGTGTTGAGCACTGCGTGCAGTCTTTGATCGCCGCTCGCCCTCCGTCCCGACACGTCTCCATTCATTGTGTTGAGCACTACGTGCAGTCTTTGATCACCGCTCCTCCTCCCTCCCGATACGTTTCCATTCATTGGCTACCACAGCCTGATAAGCTCTCCCCCCCCCCCTCTCCACCTCCCTTCAACTTGCTTATAAGGGATTACATCTTGAATCATTGCTTCACTTGATGCAGCTAATTCGGCTGTGACGGTCCCACCTGATGACGGAGACTTGTGTTGCCTCCGAAACGTCGTGAATTTTATTTTTGTTTTGTTTTATTTTATTTTACTTTCATTAATTTTAATGTTTTACCTACGTGACTTTACCGATAAAACCAAAGAATATGAATCATTGCAGTCACGAAAGCTTCAAATCTAAATAATACATGTCTAGCGAAATCCTTTGTTGTACTGTACTATACTCCCGAACGCTATGCTTCACAGTTGGACTTTAAAGATTCTGTCATGTCATCTGCAAGGGTAGGCCCATTATATTCCGACATCGTGCTCAAAATGTTCCATATACATTTTTTAAAATCGATTTTATTCATACATGGCAACCATCGCTCCCTACTGCGACATGGCAGGATCCTTCCTGAAACATAGTCGTGAAACTCAATGAGGCTTTATAGTTATAGTTTTACCCAACGGTGTGAACAGCTACACACGGGATATTTTTTTTGTCTTGACACGTGCGCGCGTGTGCGTGTGTGTTGTGTGCAGGGCCCGTGGGCTAGGCCACTTGGTGCGAGCGCGCTCCATCAGCACCGTGGGCGACCTGGCGGCACTGAACGCCGCAGACCTGCACTCCCTCCCCATCCGCTCACCCAAGCTACACACGCTGCACAGGGTGCTGAAGATTTTCCATGAGCAGGTGCAACCTTGTTTTTTTCCTTTTATAGGTGGTGGTGGTGATGTTGATGAGACTGGTCTTGCTGCAGCCCATCGACTCGTGGGCATTTAGAGGGAGACGAGATGGCCGGTATTTTGGTGACATGGCCCAGCGGTTGCACATCCGCTGATTTGCACAGGTTTGTGGTTGGAACCTAGCCGCAACTCTGATTAATTTTGTGGATGCATTCTGTAAGCTTTCCCAAGAAAAGCCTGACCGAGTATCAACACTCTTTTCAGCATAGACCTACCAAGTTTTCTCAGGAGGAGGCAATGATGCCGATTGAGTAATTGTCAGGAAATGTCTAAGCATAGGGCTGTTTGGCCAATACCACTTGCTTGTTTTTTTTCTATTGGAGGAGATTAAAAGATCCAGAATAGAGGGAGAACATACAAATTCCACACAGAAAGGCCCCAAGTCCGGAATCGAACGTCGGATATTCGTGCTTTGAGACAAGTGTTACTGCTGTGCCATCCTTCTGCCCAATGAACCGTAAAATAGCCCCCTCCCCCCGGTCTGTTCCACAATGTATATTAAAGATCCCGTGACATTGGAAGAAAAGTAGGCCATTTTAGTGCGGGCACCATGGTAAAACGTTGCCAAATGTGAAAAATACACCCCAAATGACTTGCCGGAATTGAATTTCAGTCACCGGGTTCAAAGTGCATTGTGTTAACCACTGCAGAAGCTAACTAGTGAAGGGATAATGATTCGGCTTAACAACGATGGTGTATAGACTACGTGGAGGTAGTCGGTGTCCCATCGCCAATCAAATTACATTTTATTTGTTTAAGCAATTGAGAGGTCAAGAGACCAGGATAGGCCAGTTTGCGAGAGTGATTTGTGTCACCAAAATTACAAAAGCGAGACAAAGTACATCAATGAAGAAAATCGAAAACCCTGCAAAAACAACCTTTTCACACGAGAAATTGTAAATATTGCACAAATGTGCATCGGTGCTAAGTAACAAATTGGCTTAAGCATAAGTTGGCTATGGAAGGTTATGTTTAAGCTAATCATAGTACAATTACAATTAAGGTACAGTAAACAGCCTTATAGTGCCTATTGTACTGATATATAGATAACGTTATATTTCTAATGCACTTATCCTTCTCTCTTGACATAATAGTCACTCTTGGCTTTAAATTGGAAATGCCCAATCACTGCAGGAGTAGTAGTCCTCACAGCATCATCAGCCATGGCGCAATCATACAATACATTAGTTAGTAAAATCTCTTTGAGGGTTGATAATGGGAACATTACTCGAAATGCTATAATTGGCTTCCTTTGTTTTGTTTTCATTGCTTGAATACATTAAAGTGTACGTAAGTGCTAATTGGCACTTGGTTCCCCTGTGCAATATAGATTCAGGGAATTAAGCAAAACGGGTGAAGCAGACAGTGATGTGTGTGTGTGTATGCCATGGTGGCGAGATGTTAACTACCTCTCATGGTATACAGGAGGTTGTGGGTTCAAACCCAACCCTGACGCCTGTATATTTGGAGTTTGCATGTTCTCCCCTTGGTCGCGTGGATTTTTCTCCAGGTCCTCCAGTTTTACCCTCCACGTTTAGAAACATGCTTTTAGAGTATTTGGCTGGTGTTCATTTCCACGTGATAAGCCACTTCGTTGAGCTATTATTTTTGGCCAGGTCGCTTCTGAAAAAGATCTCTATAGCTTAGTGGGCCTTACCTGCTAAAATATAGTTTGTATGGTTTAAATACCATAGGTGGGACAAAGTCATTGTTATGCAAGTCCAAGTCGAGTCGCAAGTCATCAAATTCATGACTCGAGTCTGACTCGAGTCCAAGTCACATGACTTGAGTCCACATCTCATAGGTGGGACAAAGTCATTGTTATGCAAGTCCAAGTCGAGTCGCAAGTCATCAAATTCATGACTCGAGTCTGACTCGAGTCCAAGTCACATGACTCGAGTCCACACCTCTGTTAAATACTATGCATGTGTCGGCGTGAAGGGGCAGACCTGTGGGTGGGTCAGCAACAACACTACCATGGCTCCAGTGGCTGGGCGTCATTTCCCACACAGCGTTAGCAGCAATTGTCAGTGTCTTAATCGGGCTTTAAGCTCCTCAAGGTTAATTATATGTAAAATATAAGTACTTTGGGGAGGGGCGGGGTTTGACTGGTGTTGTTTCCTGCTTTCACTACCACCACCCCGCTGTGCTGACCTTAATAGGAATAAATATATTACAGGCGACGTTTTCGGACTATGGACTCTCTTCTTGGAACATAGAGAGGCCAGGGAGACAGTAGATAACTGTTGGAAGCTGCACTTTACACCGTGGGGCATGATGATAATAAAATTAGAATAGAGTTTCTTATTGAACAGTTTTTCTTTTAATTAAGTACCTATTCAAGTTAGCACTTGAATAGGTACTTGAATAGGTGCTTATCAGTAGCTTTTGAGGAACAGGCAAACTCTGCAATGATCAACAATGTGTCACTCAATAAGCTCATTTGGATTCAAAGTAAATGTTTATGTTCCTGGCACATTGCGTTTTGGGTATGCTGTCATAGTGAGGCCATCATTAACATCATCTGCTTAGTGATGCATTCCTGGGCCAAATGATAAATTCAACCGGATTAGAGAAGTTACTAATAGATATTTCGTGTTTTGTTGTTATTTATGCTCGTGCACGTCTGCAAACGCAGTACAGTCTGTTCTCCTATAACGCGTGTTTTCATCACACTAATTGGATAGAACGCGATGAATATATTCGGGAACACAATCCAGTGAATGGAAATATGTCGGCGAGTAGGAATAAGCTGTTGTACGGCTGCCTCGGTATAGCATCACACAAGGCGGGATGCTGCTGGATGCTTCTAGATGCTACCCACCACACGCCTTAGTCTTTGTTCATCCCTATATTATATATAAAATTATTATAACGCCATTTTTCCCATCAAGTTGTGTTCTTCAGGAACCCAACCTCTTCCTGCCGTTATAGGAGAAACAGGCTGTATCACCGAATGATGTGACTTTAATGTGGGTTCGCTTTCAGTGCTTGCTCTCTGCTGCCCAGAGATCCGCATTCTAAACAGGATGATGATGGTGGTGGTTGATGTTATTGTGGTTTGTAGAAGGGGCCAGGGGCCACGGAGCAGGAGATGGCGCTGGTGCTGCCTCCCGACGACCAAGGTGACCTCTCCCTGAAGCCAGTGTTTATCTCCTCTCTCAACCCTGATGAGGGGACAGTCAAAAAAGTCTGGATTGAGACCATATAAGAAAAACGGTAGCAGCCACCGAATGTAAATCGTCTTAATCATTTAAATGTTTCGCCAGTAATTACAACTAGCTCCATCAGAAAACAAATCTGGCTGTCGCCTGATGAAGCTGGTTGTAATTCCTGGCGAAACATCGTACTCCGTTTGTAAATGTTGTGGCTTGGCTCTCCAACACACCGGTGTGCTGTACTAGTGACGAATTGGCACGTTCTGTTTACGTGACAACCCTTACCAGTTGGCTCTGTCGGGTGGTGGCGGGTTTTAATGACTCATTTATATATTTACGCGATCTAACCCAAAAAAAACTCTATTAAGGATGATATTGGTCGCGAAAGCCTATGTGTTAAAGCATTGCTATCATTTTGTGATATACAGAGCTCTTGTGTTATGCAACGTTTTCTTGTTTCCATTCTCCAAATCCTTTAAATAAATAAGAATAATCAGTTCAAATTCCACTTAGAATTCTCTGCCTAGGAGAACTTGCTGAGATTTTCTCTGATGGAAAGTAAACCTGAGTTTAAGCTGATTAAAAATGAATATTATCCCTGACACAAATCAAAAGCATAAAAGTATTTATAATGATCATGCGTGCCACCAGCGCCATGTCAGTGTTTTTTTTTAATATATATATATATATAATCCTCACTGAGTTAAACATTGTTTCGACAAATAAGTTGAGTTTTTCGTGAACCACTTTCGGAGCCTGCCCTGAGATGTTTGGCTAGTTCCTGACTGAGAATGTTGGCGTGTCTTTTTCTATGTTGCTTCCAACATAGTAGACTCCAAGGCGCTGGTGAATGGGCTGAGCGAGGAGGCTAGCAGAGCTGAAGCCCCAGGCGCTCCTGTCTCTGCAGGGGGCACGGGGTTCTTGACGGCGGTGTCAGCGCTGACACACCATAATCCTAGCGAAGAGCTGAGGGCCACGCCGCTGCCTCTGCTACTGCAGGCGCACGGTGAGCTTCTCTCCGCACTGGTGCACGTCGCTCAGGCAATGGCGCGGCGATGAGCACCATCTCAGTGAAACGCCCTTGTTTCCTGCAAAACGGCCTTGGCCACCCGCAAACAAACGGCATCACTACCCATGCCCGATGGAGAGAGAATCAAGCAAGATCCTCAACTATCAGCAGCTGTGCTGATGCGATGCAACCACAATGTGGCCACGTCTGGCACACAATGACTTCTCAAACATGACCTGGGTTGGCCAAAGTGTCTGAGTCTTACTTGATGCAGCCTTGATTTGAAGCTTTCGTGACTGCAGGAATCCATACTCTTTGGTTATTTCGGTAAAGTCACGTAGGTAGAAAAATAATAGTGATTGTCCCACCTGATGACGATTTCTTGTGTTGCGATCGAAACGTCGTGACCTATTATTTTTCTACCTACGTGGTCTTTACCGAAAGAACCAAAGAGTTTGGTGCAGCCTGTTTTGGTCACATGTGAGAATGAATAAGGTAGTGGCCATCGGTTAGCAGGGCCATGAAGCTTGCCCGTGAGCTTTGCCACTTTCCTGCACAAGCCTTTGTTGTTGAGGGTTTCAGCCTAAATGTAACAGCAGCCGGCACGGAGCACTAGCTTGCCTCTGTGTTAGCCATGCCTGGCAAGGGGAAGTAGCAAGAACCAGCCGGTGCTCACTGAAGTTTTGTATGTGTTGCTTGGAAGAAACATGAACAAGAGAGGCGACAGCAGCACATCTCAGCCTGCGAGGGGAGAGGGCTTGGAGCTCTGCTCTCTTTCTCTAAAGCAGAAATTTTAATTTACCTGATAACTCCCTGTGGTACGTGGAGAAGTCCCAATTCGGAGTTAGCGTTGGACACATTTCACTCGGTTGACGTGTGAAGCTGTCGCACGCATTTACGAAGCATCTGTTCTGTAACCCGGCCACGTCTTATCGCGTAAACCCTCGCTCCGCCCGCAGGCACAATGCAACAGGCACTGCCAACCTTATTTGATTGCCAAGGTTGTCTCTTGTTGCCAGTGCGCCCACCCACTCTTACTTTCCAGCTGAACATTCTGCCCCAGCACACACTCCTCCCTTGACTGCCAGTTGTGGAAGCACATCAGTGTTTGTTTTATCCCGAGGGATGTCAGTTCATTATTTTAATTTTTCAATATAGTTCATTCATTGCTATTCTTGTTTATGCATACCACTTTTGTGAATATGTTGATTGAACAGTTGCTAAATAAAGTTAACAAATATAACACCTCATTCTCTTCTTTGTCATAAGCTTAGTTGTGATTTCATCTGGGAAATTACCACCCAAGTGGTTTTATCACCGGATTCATATTTTTGTTAGAAAATGTCAAGTGGATTAGTCATTAGGTCTGATGTTTGCCTAAAATTTACTGGTTCTGAATTATAAAAATTTCCTTGGTATATTTTTACCTCGGGATGAAGTTGGTTATGACATGGACATAGCGGTAACATGTTTGCCGTTTATTGCAGAGGGTTCACCGTTTGAATCTTAGCAGCCGTTCTGATTAATACTGCGGTAAAGTCATGTAGATAGGTTGAACCTATCTACGTGACTTTACCAAAAGACCCAAAGAATATATGTATATGTGTTGAACTTCTTTCGCACCGTACATAGCCAAGCCACTTTGCCCAGCTATTTTGCAAGGGAGATCTGTGGTGCATGAGCACATTAACAAAAACACACAGACAAAAACGTCAATATTGCAGAGAATGAGTTAATGGATCCTAACAGAATATTGCACAATAACAAACGAGGTATGTAACAGTTGTATACAAACCACCAAATATAAAAACAGTGCAAGTGTACTACTACTACTATAGAGTCGGTTGATACTACTATTGAGGCTGTAGATACTACTGTAATAAGAGCCATGTAGGGCTCACGTGGTGATTGGCTTGCCGGTCCCGCTTTGTAGTTAATAAGGGGTGAGCCAGGGAGCATGGCCTCGGCGTGATCACGGCATGTTAGCAGGGGTGATTGGCCTGGCCGATCGGGGCCTCAGCTAATGGGAAGCCGGATCAGAGGCGTGGTCCCGGGATTGACGGGGAACCATCTGGAACGGTCAACGCTGACTACGGAGGATTGGCTTAGGGGTACCACGTGACCCAGGGATTAAGAGGAGGGGAGACAGAGGAGTCGGGAGCAGACTTGGGAACGAAAAGAGCAGGGGTCACGTGCATACGGGGCTCCGGGTGCCACGTGCGCGGTGGGGACTTAGCTGGGAGTCTGCCCGCTTTCCGTTGTCTGTCAGCAACGGGGAGTGTGTGTGTGTAACTGTGGAAGTTGAAAAATAAAAGGACGGATTCCGGAAGCCGTCTCGAGAAGGTTTATTACACTACTATAGAGTCAGTAGATACTACTGCAGTCATTAGATAGCACTACAGTCAGTAGATACTACTATACAGTCAGTAGTTACTACTACAGTCGGTAAATACTACTGTAGTGTCAGAGGCGTGCATGTGCCGTGCAGCGCACACTATTCAGTCGGAGACGAGGTAGTTGCAGGAGGTACTGTCTCTCTATATTATCTCATTCAACTCCACCAAATCCGGCTTCCTCTCAACCACGCTGCCGTACAGCCCGGCCCAGACACGACCCTGTCCGCGTTGCACCAACGGTGTCGACCGAGACAGCCAACTACTGTCGGGCCGCGCAATGATCGGGCGACGGTGACAGCGACGAAGGCGGCGACGACGAGATGAGTCCACTCCCAGAACCGGCAGCCCAGAGCTCTCGCGCTCCGCTGCTGATATTTTCTTCCGTGCAGCTTGGCTCCGCCCTAGCTGTGCCTCCCTTCTTGAACCCACCACAGGGTTCCAGGAGCCTCCCTATAAGGTCTACCGTAAGCCTTGCCCCAGTTCCTCCGCCCTGCCGGCACACCTGTGTATATGCTCAACGGCGTGTACGCTAAGTGTCCACTGCAGTTGACGCTATGTCACTACATCACCCCCCTTCGTTAAAAAAACAGCCGTCCCGGCTGCCAATACAGCAGCCGCAACCAGTGGACAGGCAGAGCAACCCCCTAATCTCAAGGAACACTCGTAATGTCAACTCAACGAAGAAATAAAAAATTCCCACAATCCTGTTACAACCGCGGTGCCCCCCCCCCCCCCCCGCACACTTCGCTACCACACCGGTGCCCCCTGCTAACCAACTTAACACTCAACCCAACGCGACGCCCTAAATCTCGCGAATCTGCAACATCTTACTCAGCACGGCGCGCACTTCCGTGAATCGGCGACATTCTACACAGCACGGCGCCCCCCATCCGTGAATCGGCAACACCTTACACAGCACGGTGCTCCTCCACCCCCGCAATCGGCACACCTTTAATTCCCCTTTCTCTCCCAGGGCCTTAGCCCCAACACCTCCTCTGCCTCGGATCCCCTCCCCTATGCAAGGGAGAGACACCCCATACCGGGAAATGCCTCGCGTGATCCGGTTCAATGAGAAAATGTGTGCATTTGTGTCATTCCTTCAAATATAGTCCTGGTCAGAAAAGCAAAGTTTGTGGGGAATAATTGCCATTTTCTATACGTTTTAGGCATACGAAATAAAAAAAATAACACTACCCAGGGACAAAAATCGTATTACATAGTTCTAGATTTGAAGCTTTCGTGACTGCAAGGAATCATATTCTTAGGTTTTTTCGGTAAAGTCACGGAGGTAAAACATCAAAATTAATGAAAATAAAATAATTAATTATTAATTTTGATGTTTTACCTACGTGACTTTACCGACAAAACCTAAGAATAGTATTACATAGTGTTATCAGTGACCATCGCAAACTATTTCCAGACTTTCGGAAATCCACACCGACTGCTTGAGAGGCCTTTCTATGATTCCACTATGTAACACAATTTTTGTTCCTGGGTAGTGAGTGTTATTTTGTAATTGCTTATGCCTCAACAGTATATAAATTGGCTATTGTTCCCCTCAAACTTTACTTTTATGACCAGGACAGTGATATTTTGAAATTTACCTATTTTCAATGAGAAAACGGGCGAATTTGTGTCTTTTCGTTCACATAAAGTCAGCAAAAAATAACATGAATCAAAATTCACATGTATTTATACTAAAGTAATACAAAAATGACTACAAAAGATTTAGAAGTGAGTAGTTTTTTGAGATTTACGATTATACTGTAAATCACTTTCACGAATCAGCCCCCAAATGTAGTCTCCCATCATGTTCTCGTCATACTGTCCTTGGTAGCGGCGTTCAAAGTCCAGTATATCCTGGTGGAAGCGCTTGCCTTGCTCCTCCGAGTACGCTCACATGAGCATCAAGGATATGCACTTTGAGGGACATCCTACAGCCCATTGTGCCGTAGTTCTTCACCAGTTTCAACCAGCTCCACAAATATAGATTTAAAGCTTTCGTGACTGCAGGGATTCATCTTCTTGGTTCTTTCGGTAAAGTCACGTAGAAGGGAAGTAATAAAATAATAAAAATAAAAGCAGCCGTCCTCAGGTGAAGAACAGGTCTGTCGGAAAGAAATTTCAGACGCTGTCTTTCCAACAGACCTGTTCTTCACCTGAGGACGGCTGCTTGCGTTGTGGCCGAAACGTCGTGAGAATTGTATTTTATTATGTTTTATTTTTTTGCCCCTCTTGGGCTGGCACCACGCCCAGTAACCGGGCAGCACACAATGACAACACATTACCCGCCGTGGCTTCACAAGCCCAGCACCACGCACTGACATTCACAGTCACTACATATATAGAAAACTAACCAGAATGTATTGTTAAAAACAATGCATTGGCAAATAAAAAATAACGCATTTAAGTAACAGTTGAACAAATATGAAGATTGCACAATTTATCTGCATTGCGCCAGGTTTGCCTTGCAAAAGGGAATTAATTCCTGCACTCCCACCTGGATACACTAAGTACCAAGTGAACCTAACGCATCGCTGCAGAAACTTGATGGCAAAACGATTGCCGTTCGCCGAGGGAGACATTATAGAGATCGAAACAATACAAATGCGAATGTACTTAATTATTTCGTAAGATCATTAGTTTTTATTTATTTTATATTTTTAAATATTTTATATCTTGTTTATTAACTCTTGCTGCAGCCGTGTCTGTCTGCCGGACCGAGTCACCCTTCAAAAAAGAGCTGTATAGCTCAATAGGCAAATTACTCGGATAATAAACTTATGATTCTGAGAGATGTTTCGTGATAGCAGCGCATCCACAGTTGGTCTTGACTGGGGGATGTTTTGGAGGCGTATGGAGAGAATGTGGCAGCTTGACGTGCCCTCACGCACACTGTTAACGAATGCCCCCTTTATTGACTAGTGGCTCATCTTCTTGGTTCTTTCGGTAAAGTCACGTAGAAGGGAAGTAACAAAATAATAAAAATATAACATAATAAAATAATTCCCACGACGTTTCGGCCACAACGCAAGCAGCCGTCCTCAGGTGAAGACCAGGTCTGTCGGGGAAACAGCGTTCAGACGTTCAGACGCTGTCTCCCCGACAGACCTGGTCTTCACCTGAGGACGGCTGCTTGCGTTGTGGCCGAAACGTCGTGAGAATTATTTTATTATGTTTTATTTCTATTATTTTATTACTTCCCTTCTACGTGACTTTACCGAAAGAACCAAGAAGATGAATCCCTGCAGTCACGAAAGCATTAAATCGAAATTTGACTAGTGACTGTCTCTAAATTGTCCAGGGCAAGTGGCGTGCTCGGGCAAGCCCTTGGAGAACTCGTGCAGCGATGTCCGGGCAGGTGTGATCAGGGTAGAGATGATTGTGGACACTGACGCTCGGTTAACTAGGCAAACCTCGCCGAGTCTTGTGATGCATTTTCTGGATTTTGCAGTCGGGGCAATGATTGCAATGTGTATCCCAATTGAGTCCATTGCAAGCAGTTTTTTTTATTGGATTATGACATTGGCACACAATGGCCTACTGTTGTGAATAACGTCACAGGCCTACGACGTCCACTGTGAAGCAGACGGCACGTATATTTTTTGGGTTAAAACACCAGCAGTAATAATATAATCAGGGGAACCGCTGAGTTGGAACTGACCCTCATCAACAAGTGGCGAAGACGCTACTGCCAACGCCATGTCACCACCCACATGGTGTTGGTGATGATGGTGGTGAAAATTATTGTTGTGAATATGACGCTGCGGGTAGTGGTGGCAATTACGTGAGTTATCATGATGGAATTGATGATAATAGTAGGTTTTTACCCTTTTAACTGGTACAAAACTGACACCTTTATTCAAGGCATCATGTTTGCAATGACCACAACACAAGTAGTCAAAAAAGCAAACAAAAAGAAGCAATTCTGATAAGGATGATAATATGCACTGTGCTTGAAGTTGATTGGCCCACACCCGAGACGGCTTTCTTTAGAGCCTAGTCCCCATTGGTGTAGGGCCAGATGACACCAGAAGGCGTACAACTCAAAAACAGTGCAATATCAGAGTATTGAGAGCTCGGGGTAAGCATTTACACTATGAGATCTCTTTTACCAGTGGCAAAATATAATAGTAGGTTTTTACCCTTTTAACTGGTACAAAACTGACACCTTTATTCAAGGCATCATGTTTGCAATGACCACAACACAAGTAGTCAAAAAAGCAAACAAAAAGAAGCAACTCTGATAAGGATGATAATATGCACTGTCCTTGAAGTTGATTGGCCCACACCCGAGACGGCTTTCTTTAGAGCCTAGTCCCCATTGGTGTAGGGCCAGATGACACCAGAAGGCGTACATATTATCATCCTTATCAGAGTTGCTTCTTTTTGTTTGCTTTTTTGACTACTTGTGTTGTGGTCATTGCAAACATGATGCCTTGAATAAAGGTGTCAGTTTTGTACCAGTTAAAAGGGTAAAAACCTACTACTATATTTTGCCACTGGTAAAAGAGATCTCATAGTGTAAATGCTTACCCCGAGCTCTCAATACCCTGATATTGCACTGTGTTTGAGTTGTACGCCTTCTGGTGTCATCTGGCCCTACACCAATGGGGACTAGGCTCTAAAGAAAGCCGTCTCGGGTGTGGGCCAATCAACTTCAAGGACAGTGCATATTATTATCCTTATCAGAGTTGCTTCTTTTTGTTTGTTTTTTGACTACTTGTGTTGTGGTCATTGCAAACATGATGCCTTGAATAAAGGTGTCAGTTTTGTACCAGTTAAAAGGGTAAAAACCTACTATTATATTTTGCCACTGGTAAAAGAGATCTCATAGTGGAATTGATGATATTGATAATTATGAAATTGGAAGGCCTCACAGTAATTATGATGTTAGTGTTGATGGTTGCGGCGTGAATGTGGTGTTGACTGTAATAATTATTGATTACGATTAGCATCTTCAGTTTCCAGCAACCAATTAGCAGGGTCGTGCAACACGCATTCCCTGGAGACTGACGCATTGAGTGACATCTGAATAGGCGGAGTTACATACGGTATTCCAAGGAACATAGGATGCATTATACCACCTGAAGTGGTACGATTTTAGTGATTTTTATTAAATGGCAAACAAAAGTGAATTCAAGTCATTTTCATGGTATCATAGGGACCGTCTATAAATGACGTCACGCACCTAGGGGGGGGGGAGGGGTCAGACATTTGTGACGATGTGTGACGAGGGGGGGAGTGAGAAATGTGACGTCATATCAAAATGCGCAACTTTAAATAAATATAGACAACACGTTCTATTTAATTAAATAGACTTTTTAATAAATGTTTTCTCCTACAACATCAGAGTGCAGCGCCACATTAAATACGCACTACAATGACAATAGTTTAAAGCGATTTGAAGCATGTTTTATTTGGGGGGGGGGCAGAGCTTTGTGACGTCATATTTGAGGGGGGGGTCTGACTTTCTGTGACGCCGTGTGTATCACGCCTGCTATGTATGGCAACGTGATAGTTTTGATCGGAGTTTCAAGTGGCTGTTTCTGTATGGTGGGTGAAACAGCTTGGCGGATGGTGCGGTCAGAGTATCCGTTCATCCTGAGGGCCCGATGTACAAGTCTTAATTCACTGGCCAGGTGGTGTTGGTCAGAAATGCCATGAGCTCTGTGGTATAGCGTTTTAATGAGATAATTCTTTTGAGATGGGTGGTGGTGGGAATCAGGTTTCAAATAGGAATCTGTGTGGGTGGCTTTCCTGTAGACAGAATGTCCCAAGGATCCGTCAGGTCTCCTCTCAAACAGAATATCTAAGAATGGTAGTTTGCCATCTTTCTCCACTTACATTGTGAATCTGATGGATGGGTGTCTGGAATTGATGTGGTCTAAGAAGTGGTTCAATGCTGGGAGGCCATGTGGCCAAATGACGAAAGTGTCATCCACATACCTCTTCCACAGGGAAGGACGTAGGGTGGATGTCTGGATGGCGTCTGATTCTAACTTTTCCATGAACATGTTGGCTATCACTGGTGACAAGGGGGAGCCCATAGGGGTACCCTCATTCTGTTTGTAGAAGGTACCATTTTACCTACGTGACTTTACCGAAAAAACCTAAGAGTACGATAGGGGATTGTGTGGTGGGAACGGCTGAACGAGTTGGAAGGGTTAAGAGATGGAATTTGGAGGGGGGGGGGGGTCCTGGCTAGGATCGACCCAATGTGGGTGAAAGGATTCAGCTCACGCGGTGTTCGGCTAAGGTCTCATTATTGACAACCCACAGGTAATGCAACCGGTCATACAGCAGGTAACGGTTCAGCCTTCCGCACTCAGAACTCGCCTTCTGCTCTCTCTCTCTCTCTGTCCTCTCCCCTCCTTGCCAGTTTACCATTGGCAAAGGCTTCTGCCGCAGATCCTGACTAAGAGGCAAGGCGACTCTCTAATCTGCTAGATCTTTGTCCAGGGCTTTCGCCCCAGATGATGATTCATCAATAAGACGCCCCCGTGTCTCCTTCAGGGGTTAACGGCGGCGTCGGGTGGTGCGGGAAGGGGTGGAGGGGCTGTTCCCCCATATTCTGCCACCTCATTCATTCTAGATTTGAAGCTTTCGTGACTGCAAGGAATCATATTCTTAGGTTTTTTCGGTAAAGTCACGTAGGTAAAACATCAAAATTAATGAAAATAAAATAAAATAAAACAAAAATCACGACGTTTCGGAGGCAACACAAGTCTCCGTCATCAGGTGGGACCATCAGCTAATTCGGCTGTTGACGGTCCCACCTGATGACGGAGACTTGTGTTGCCTCCGAAACGTCGTGATTTTTGTTTTATTTTATTTTCATTAATTTTGATGTTTTACCTACGTGACTTTACCGAAAAAAAACCTAAGAATATGCCACCTCATTCTTGCTCAATATTTAGCTGTGCGCGCTCGCGTTTGTATATACTGTTTATTTTTAAACAAATCAGTGCTTGTGTTTATTGTTCTCTCGCCTGGTCATGAGCCTATTATATTTTGGACAGCTGGAATAATAATGATATTGGAAACACAAATTAAGCCAATTAAAATGTTAACGTCTAAATGATGAGTGACCCTTTCAAAACAGAAAAGTTAATGCAGTCTGGAAACTAATTTCACAACACACAAAGGTGTGGCATCCTACGTGCAAAAGCTCACTCCTTTTTTCAGACCGCCAGCTCAAAATAACTGAATTAATTGTTTTTTTTTTCATTTTGGGAAAAGGTGGCAATATTTACAGACAGGAGTAAAACAAAGACGCTACTGTTCGGCCGGTGTTTGTCTTCATCACGACTAATTCGTAGAGTACATTTATTGATGTTCGCTGTTGCCAAATACTTCTGGGAGCCCCGTGTATGGAGAGGGCCTCGATCTACACTGGGGTTGTGGCTTTCTATCGCTGCTGCACGTGTCCATTTTCTCAACTCTTTAAGTTTCTAGTCTAAACTATCAATTGTCCACATTCAGTTATTTGGAGCTTGTGGTATAGATAAGGCTGAACGATATTGTTCATGCAATGCTGGATAGCTTTGCATGTTAAATCTAATCGTTAAAAGTTGAGTAATGTTTTCATTATGAACCCTCTCAGACTCTTCAAGTGAATCTACGAAGTGTGGCATGACTTCGCAAACTAATATTTGGCGGTATTGGTGCAGCGTCTAGTGACAATGTGAGCACTGCTCCCGCAGCCAGTCCCCAGACACCCGAACATTAGCCAGGTTTAAACCTGCTTCGTTTCTGAGATCTATTGAGATTGGGTGCGTTGAGCGTGAAGAGGGGCTTTCACACGACGTACAATGGCACATCCCAGGTGGGTGCCCGTTGTGAACGCCATTCCCAGCTGTGTGAAATATTGAATATCTGTATGCATGCAACCACGCGCGCACTCAAGCCTCCCTCCCAGAAGACGAGGGATCTCGATGGGCCCTCACGCAGTTAAATAGATTAAATGAAATTGGATGTAATTATAATCAGACAGGAATGCATGCAGGACCCCCCCTCCCCTCCCCTCGGTGCGCGGCGAAGATTAATTGAGATCTCGGCCCAATGTTGGGACCACGGACGCAGTTCAGAGCCCCGCGTGGCCCTGGGTGTAGATTGTCGGCAGGGCGCGCTCACTTCCCAGATCTGGCCACTCCGTGTTATTTGTGTGAAGCGCAAGTCGTTCCTGCAGTGATGCTAGACGACTTTACTTCATTTTCATTTATTCGATCAATCCTACGGCTCAAAAGTGTCATAAACTCCATGTATCACAGTACGCTCGGTGACATGGCTAAGTGGGAGCCCGTTCACCGCTTGTGGCAGATGTTTACGGTTCGAATTCAGCAGCCGTCCTGATTAATGCTGCGGGTTGTATTTACCGTAAAAAATGTCTGCGTCGTCTGCTTTAAAGTGGACATTAAAGATCCCCTGATGCCATGCACATGATTAGGCCGTTGTGTGTTGGCGTCATGATCCAAAATTGCCACATTTTAAAAGTTCCCTACAAATGAAACTATTTAAATATGCATCGCAATCGTCACCCGTTAACAAGGAAAACCTGGCAGGACGTTCCTTCAAGAGACCCATGGGACGTAATGACGCTTTCCTGGGTAAACAAAAAATATAAATTTAATGTCTCCGATTTGAAAATGTCATCTTCTTTTAAATGCAAATGATTGTAGGTGGTTATATGCTACACAAGCCCAATGACAGTTCAACACATAACATGTAACTGGTTTTAATCAACGTTCACTACGTATCATGGAACAAATACATATCCCCCATATAAACAGACAATGCTGTTCGCGAGCACCATTAAGACTGGCATGGCGCAGGATGGGGTGGTGTTGCCAGAACCACGCCTGGCCGCCTTTGTCCTTCCAGTACTTGTACACACTGCACCAGGCATTCATTTAAGGTGGAGTCGCGCTCGGGAGAGGCCCATGACAGGTTCCGATAGTCGCTACTAAAGTCTGATTAAAATTGTGTACCTGCTGCAACAGCTGGTGATGTTGGTGGTGGGTAGTCGTGATGGTGGCGATGTAAATGTTGGTGCTGGTGGTGGTGGCGGCGGCAGTGGCGGTGACTCCCAAAGTGTCCCCATGCCCTCTGCGTGGCCCTGTTCATCTTCACGCTGAAGTAAAATCGATCCGGGCACCGTTACTCAGCCGTGGCTCCCGACACCTAACCTACACGATCTCTCTCACACCCACCTACTGCATCATCATTATTAGCAGTGGAAGCCACGATTATTCTACCGCTGGATGAAGGCCTACCCAAGATGTCGCCAAAACTCACGGTCCTTCGATGTAACAATCCATCTCAGGCCTGCACACAAACTGATGTATTCATAATCAACGTTTTTGGGTTAGATCGCGTTATTTATAAATGTGTCGTAACCCTCCACCACCCGACACGGCCAATCAGCAACAAAAGTGTCACGTTGACAAAAGACAAATAGTTCACCGCTTTAGCCCACCGGTGTGTTGAAGCGTGAAGCCACAACATTTACAATTTTTGAGTACTGTGACGTTTCGCTGGTAATTGCATCCAGCATCATCGGGCAATTCGCCAGAATGGTGAGGCTATGCTCTTGAATAATATTGGTCGCGAAAGCCTACGTGTTAAACAAAAGAAACTGATGTATGTCAGTCGCTCCATCTCCGCAGTGATTGTACCCAGTTGGCTTTTAACCGAGTACACGCTGCAGACTAAAAAAAAAATTTGACGGTTATCAAAGTATACGTCCTTAAAATGTATCACGTAAAAAACATTCTAATATGTACGTGTCCTTTAATTGTTTACAGTAAATGCATTTAGGTCGGAGTGGTTGTGGGGCGCCACGGTGGCGAGATGTTAACTCCCTCACCTGGTATACAGGAAGGACGTGGGTTCGATCCTGACCCTGACGCCTGTATATGTGGAGTTTGCATGTTCTCCCCGTGGTCGCGTGGATTTTTATCTAGGTCCTCTGGTTTTCCCTCCACATTTATAAATATGCTTTTTAGAGTATTTCGCTGGTATAAATGTCCCAAGTAATACGCCACTTTGTTGAGCCGGGTCGCTTCTGAAAAAGAGTGATATAATCTCAGTGGGGCTTACCTGGTAAAACTAAATATAGTTTAATAATAGTATAACCCAGGGCTGCTGCGCTAGGCTGCAGACAAACCCTCGACGTTGACTTTTCGAATTCGCAATGCGGGCTCCAAGGCATGGGAACCGGAGGGTTACGCGACGATGCCATCTGCAAGTCTGTCATCAGGGTTCGTATTCGAGTTGGAGCTCGCAGAATTTCGCTCAGTGCTTGTTTGGATCGTGAGTTTCCCTGGGTGGAGGTGGGGGCAACGGCCGCGAACGCTTATCCATTGATTCCATTGAGAAAGCGGTTCTCTTACAAAGGGATATCGGATCTGGGCCAGTCGTTGTGCCCACGCTCTGCCTTCCACGAGAGAGCCGCGATCCCTTTTGATCCTCGTCTCGCTTCCGCTGTTCCCCGTTTCATGTCGACTATAAATATCCCTTACTCCCCATCTGCGCCTAATTGCCTCGTTACGTGCTCTGTCATTAAGCGGATGAGGCTGGTAGCTTAATTAATTGGCATCCGTCACGTTTGCACGCGTTGTTGTTTATCCCCGGAGGTCACCGAGTCCCCGTTTAACTCCCACTACCGCGGTTCCCCCTGGAAACTCACGCAACACGCCACCCACCCCTCCTCCCCTACAGCGACACCACAACCAAAACGTCCACCCCCTCCACCACAGCCTCCTTCACCATCGCCACCATCAACATCACTCGTAACTATCCATCACAACCAATAACCACCACCACCACACCCTCCCTCCACCTCACCGGCAATCTCCCTTCGAATCATCCATCCTGGCCAACAATGCCTCGCTATCACCACACACAGCTCATTTTCCAAAACAGCAACAACACACTGAATCCTTCATCCCACCAACACCACAATCACTCCAACACACGACGACCCTCGCCACGACTACCACCATTACACTGCACCACATCAAACCACCACCAAATAGTGTGTCATGTCACGCGCAAGTGAAGCTGCGGTTGGAGCCAAATCAGTAAATCCTTGCTTCGTGACGTTTTTATTATAATTAGTCGAGGGTAATTTTCATAAAAGGCGACTCTGCGCTGTAACATCTCCACGCGATAGCCGAGCCTCGAGGTGTGACCTCATAATAGCCGTGTTCAGAGACACGAAGCCAGCCCCACTACAGCATTGCTGTGGTGACGCAGGGCTTCAATCGCCCGTGATTAAGCCGGGTTCTCATCGAGTGCAGTGAGTTCATATTCCTGGATGGCAAAGGACTGTCCACAAAACAAGACATTGTCAACGCATTGTATCCTCGTTTAGGATCAGCAGGGCATATCTTTAACAAAACACACCAGCTTCTTGGTTCTTTCGGTAAAGTCACGTAGAAGGGAAGTAATAAAATAATAAAAATAAAACATAAAAAAATAATTCTCACGACGTTTCGGCCACAACGCAAGCAGCCGTCCTAAGGTGAAGAACAGGTCTGTCGGAAAGACAGCGTCTGAATGGGCACCACCAGGCTTGGCAGCGTATATTTAAGCTGGGTTGGAGGGGGGGAAGGGGCGCCTTGACAAAATAAAACACACCAGGGTCAAATGTAGACAAATACACCACCGTTCGCATCACTCACTTCGTCCTCCTCCTTACGGAACAACCCTAAAACATGACTATGAGGACGCAGGGTTTCCATCGCCCGTGACTGAACCGGGATCTCATCGAATGCAGCGCGTTGCTGGTCTCAGCCTGGTCATTAATGGCTGGCACACAAAAAAACAAGTGATGTTAAAATGTATTTTTAAAAATAGAATCTTCGAGCATTTATATGACACTCACCATTTTTACGTGGAGGTGGCGATCAAAATTACAGTTTTTGAAAATGCTTGGACATTAAATATAAGAACGAATGTATAAAAGTCATAACACTGATTTCTTTAGAACTGCTTTTTATGTTTAGTGTGTTGTCCTTCCTCCCCACCTCCAATAAGCATGGTTGGCTATGCACGGTAGGAATTAGGTTCAACATACATACTTTCGGGTACACCTCTAAACGAAGTCAAATAGAATATCCAACACGATTTCAACTTAATTCAATATCAGGTGTCATCACTAGAATTGCTCCCGAATCCCCAAAAAACTAAAATCCAGTTTCTTCCCCTTCTCCGATTACAGATCTCGGAAACAACATCATTGAACAAACAGAGTGCTTCAAATACTTGGGTTCACTGTATGATTCAAAAGTTACATTCCAGCCCCATATTGATCACATCTCAAAGAAAACCAAATACAAAATTAGGTTTTTTTTAGACAGAAACAAACATTAGTTTTTCACTCAGTGCACCTGCAAATTGTTGAAGCTATCATTCTACCACATTTTGACTACTGTGGCACTGCTTACAGATCATATACTAATGAGACGCTAAACCCCAACGATCGTTCTGCTCTTCGATTTGCACTGGATGTACCATACAGGACCTACCTCTGCTTAAAATACAATCTCGCATCACTTGATGCAAGGAGAATTTTGCATTGGGCCCAGTTCATCCATAAAATCCTTATTGGCAAATCTGCGTTATACTGAGCTAATTCATTAACCAAACTCTCAAACCCAAGACACCTAAGGTGTCCATCTAATTGCCTTTGAACTATACTAAGGGGCCGGCCATAAATGACGTCACGCACCTAGAGGGGGGGGGTCAGACAATTGTGACGATGTGTGACGAGGGGGGGGGGGAGGGGTTGAGAAATGTGACGTCACATCAAAATGCGCAACTTTAAATAAATATAGACAACACGTTCTACTTAATTAAATATACTTTTTAAGAAATGTTTTCTCCTACAACATCAGAGTGCAGCGCCACATTAAATACGCACTACAATGACAATAGTTTAAAGCGATTTGAAGCATGTTTTATTTTTTTTGGGGGGGAGGGGGGCAGAGTTTTGTGACGTCATATTTGAGGGGGGGGGGTCTGGCTTTTTGTGACGTCGTGTGACGAGGGGGGTGGGGGGGGGGTCAAAAATCGTCAAAATCGCGTGACGTCATTTATGGACGGCCCCATATCCAAATACCACGAATGTTTTGTGGACGTTTACAAAGGTTTTGACGCTTCAGACCTGTTCTCCACCTGAGGACGGCTGCTTGCGTTGTGGCCGAAACGTCGTGAGAATTATTTTATTTTGTTTTATTTTTATTATTTTTATTATTTTATTATTTCCATTCTACGTGACTTTACCGAAAGAACCAAACATATGAATTCCTGAAGCCTCTTAGCGCCACCACCTCGCAGACATACGGACGGAACCTCCACGCTCATTCCTTCACCGATAATTACCCCGCTGCCCCATAATAGGTACCACGTGAGTCATGGCGCTCGCCTCTTCTTAATTGGAACAAAAAAGTCGTTTAACTGGAGCGCGTGGGCCATTAAGGAGCCGCGTTGCAGCACTCCTAATTAAATATGTAAGCGGCCGGGGAAAACCTCTCCGCCTGTCCTTGCCGACCACAGACCACTCCAAATCCCTCCCTCCCCAGTCCCCAGTTCTCCACCTTTCAATCCGCACCGTAACCCCCCGATCTCTGCCAACCCCTTTCCCTCCTGCCCTGCCACTCGCCATCATCAACAACTCATTCCTACTCGAGCACGCAAGAAAACTTGACAACCGCGACGTCTCCGACTCTGACCACCGTCGCAACCCTCTCCTCAAGGTCGTAGCCATGGAGTCAACATTGGGGGGGGGGACCAAATCTTTCAGGGGGTCTGGGGTCCCCCAGACCCACCCCCAGAAAAAAAACTAAATTTAAAAATAATTTCCTGCCTAAAATATTTAAAGCATTCACTAGCACATGGGATGGACCTTTTTTTTTTACAACAATGTCTAATAGTGTCATGTATTACATTGCTCAGTTTAACACGTAGGCTTTCGCGACCAATGTTATTCATAATCAACGTCTTTGGGTTTAGATCGCGTTATTTATAAATGTGTCGTAACCCTTCACGACCCGACACGGCCAATCAGTAAAAATGTGTCACGTTGACAAAAGACAAATAGTTCACTGCCCGATGATGCTGGATGCAATTACCAGCGAAACATCGTACTCAAATTGTAAATGTTGTGGCTTCAACACACCGGTGGGCTAAAGCAGTGAACTATTTGTCTTTTGTCAACGTGACACATTTTTACTGATTGGCCGTGTCGGGTGGTGGAGGGTTACGACACATTTATAAATAACGCGATCTAAACCCAAAAACGTTGATTATGTATTACATTGCTGTTTTTTATGTTTTACCTTTTCTTATTTCATTGTATGTAATGGCAAAGATTAGGGATTTATAAAGTACAACCATAACGACAATAATATTAACAGAAATCCATCCATTGTTATATGAAGACAAGTCCAGATATTGTGGCCAAGGTTTAGCAAATAGTTTTTATTTATTTACATATCATCGCAATTATTATTTTGAAAATAGCAATATATTGGGGGGGACATTTTAAGCATAGTTGATTATTGGGGGGGGGATGTGCCCCCCTCCCCCCCATGTATATTATAACAAGCTTTACTACCCAGCTTCGCCCGAGACTTAGATTCTTGTCTTGGATTAACACACGGCCTACGCGGAGGGTCGGGGGGGGGATGCGTGACGTCAGCAGGCACACTGCGTGACGCTGCCGCATGCGGGTGACATGACAGATGTGACGTCACCGCTCACTTGCCGTGCAAAATATATCCATTATTGCGCTCCCCCCCCCCCAAAACAATTACAAAAGTCAATTTTTTATAATTTTTGCATTGTGTACAGTCTGGAAAGTACCCACATGCCAATTTTCAAGTTTGTTGCATGTCGGGAAGTACGCTAAACATTTTGAACAGACACACATAACCACAAATGTCCCTTTTTAAATCCTTTATATTAAGTTCACTTGCTTGCGCGCTTACGACCGTGCAAATCTTTCGGTCGTTTTTTCACCCACTTCCCGTGATCCAATCGAGCTGATATTTTGCACACAGACTCGTTGTGCGTGACAATTTATTTTCGTGAAATTCTTTTTCCATAACTTTACACTGTTTAGGAATTTCGACTTATTTATTTAATTACCAATTGCTTAATGGTGGCAGGCAATCATCTGACCCATAGGTGGCAGCCATCTCAAGCCAGAGGACGAGAAGACTCTAGCCGCCACGCATATAAAGGATTTATAGTGAAAAACTTTGTTTTTACGGGTTAATTTTTATATATATATAGAGTACAGCCTTGCCCCTCCTCCTCCTCCCAACGCCGGCCCCTCGCGGGGTGCCCGCTCATCTCGTCGCGTATATTTCTCCGTTATGGGCGCCGTTAATGCCCTTCGCGTCTGCGAAGAATTAAGCGCGCAGCGGAGTCGGAGCCGCTTCGGTGGCCGCGAGATCGTTCAATAACCAGCGGCAACACCCCCCCCCCCCCCTGCAAAACAAAGACAAAGACCCTCCGCATAGCCTTAACAGACTGTAGGGGCAAGTGCTGTTTGCGAGCACCTGTGGAGGCCAGAACGGCACACGAGGGGGGGGGGGGGTGGCCAGCACCACGCCCGGTCGCCTTTATTTTCCTCGTGGCGATGTTTACACACCACCGCACCAGGTACTCATTTGAGGCTGAGTCGACATAGGCGAGGCCCAGGACAGGTTCAGATAATCGTCACTGGTGTTGCTGGCCGTGAGTAGGAATCGAACCCGGGTGGTCAGGTTCGTAGCGCACCGCGCTAGCCCCCCCCCCCGCACCCACCCCCACAATCCCCCACCCCCCACAGCTCTTAATCCTACAATCAGCTTCTACATGACATTTCCTTCTCTCCAGCATGCCCGGCTAATTTCGCGGTGCGTTTCGCCACCTCGATGTTAATAAATTGGCATTCGACGTATCCCTTGGAGATTCATCACCGCTCATACTGGCAAACGAATGCCTGTTTTTTTTGCAGGCCATGTACCGCGAGTCGCTTGTGTTGTCCCAGAAGGGGGCATCTGTCACTCGGGGGTGCCCCTTTCGCATGCTCGAGATGTCACGTGACTCCTGGGGATGCTCCTGGCGTCGCCTTTAGACGCGATTTAAGCGACAATGCGGTCCCGGGAGCATTATTCATGATGAATCGAGAAACCCTCCCTGTTTGGTGATTCTGTAAGGTCAAGGTCCAGAGGTCATCGTGGTCACACCTATGCCCTGAACGCTTCCGCACCTCGCCAGCGGCTCCCCTTTTCTGAGAGATTCCACAACGGTTGTGAAGTCGTGACCACAGCAAAGGTCTTCCCATTGTCACAAAAGCGGACACGCTCTTAATTGTTGCTCTTCAAGTCCGTCTCGTTTAGCATCTGGCTTCAGAGTTCGAGGTCTCCACTGCCATACTCCGTAAACTGTCCTCCGTCCTCACCACGGATTCCACTTAGGGGCCGTCCATAAATGACGTCACGCTATTTTGGACGATTTTTGACCCCCCCCCCGCCTCGTCACACGGCGTCACAAAAAGTCAGACCCCCCCTCAAATATGACGTCACAAAGCTCTGTCCCCTCCCCCCCCCCCAACACCATATTTCCATTTTTAAAATAAAACATGCTTCAAATCGCTTTAAACTATTGTCATTGTAGTGCGTATTTAATGTGGCGCTGCACTCTGATGTTGTAGGAGTGTTGTTATAACAATTCTATATTTATTTAAAGTTGCGCATTTTTACGTGACGTCACATTTCTCAAATCCCCCCCCCCTCCTCGTCACACATCGTCACAAATGTCTGACCCCCCCCCCCCACCCTAGGTGCGTGACGTCATTTATGGACGGCCCCTTATTGCGTCCAAAACCCCCTCTCGTCACGATCTGTTCCCAGCATTCAAGTTGCTTACCGGATCCTGCTCTGCAATTCCCAGCATCCTCCGCATTAATGTGTTTTTGTTTCGTGTTTTTAAATCCTGTTCTTTTCTTTGTTAAGCACCAGCAGCGTGGCTGCCTCACATACTCACCCCGATAACGCTGGAATGTTTTGAGAGCGGCTGCCGTGCCCGAAGGCCAGTGCTGCCCGCATTGTCCCTCTGATCCCTTAAGGACCACTCTTGCGGTCTCAATGCCATCGGGGCTGTTATTATTACTTAAGTGATCAATTGCTCTTCTTGGTTCTTTCGGTAAAGTCACGTAGAATGGAAATAATAAAATAATAAAAATAAAACATAATGAAATAATTATCACGACGTTTCGGCCACAACGCAAGTAGCCGTCCTCAGGTGGAGAGCAGGTCTGTCGAGAAGACAGAGTCTGTCTCACGACGTTTCGGCCACAACGCAAGTAGCCGTCCTCAGGTGGAGAACACAACGCAAGTAGCCGTCCTCAGGTGGAGAACAGGTATGTCTCCACCTGAGGACGGCTACTTGCGTTGTGGCCGAAACGTCGTGAGAATTACTTCATGTTTTATTTTTATTATTTCCATTCTACGTGACTTTACCGAAAGAACCAAGAAGATGAATCCCTGCAGTCACGAAAGCTTTAAATCGAAATTTGAGCAATTGCTCTTATCCATTATCGGTTTGATTGCACGATTGCTCAGATAACACGAAACATGTTTTTGTTGGGTTGGAGGAGGGGGAGCCCATTTGTCGCTTCTGACATATATTTGTTGATTAATCGACTTTTTTGTTTCCAGCGACAGATTCAGTAATTTTAAAGCCCCGTTTGGGCCTACGCACCCCACAAAGTGGACAAGGTCAATTTAAAGACCGTTCTATTCTCTGGCTCAATAATGACATCTTAAGATGACGAGGAAACCCCATCATATTAGACACAAATGGGACCCTAAGGGGTGGAAGCGGGGACTCCATAAGCTTGGTTCCCTTGAGGCAGGCTTCGCAGCAGTGAGCACGAGTGACTATCCTGTACTGATGAGTCCTAATGAGAATGAAACCACGTGTCCATCACTGCTGCTGTCAGACGAAAACCACAAATAACAAAAATAACAAGTTATTTTCTTTGAACCTATCTACGTGACTTTACCGAAAGACACAAGAATATGAATTCCTGCAGTCACGAAAGCTTTAAGTCAAGACACAATGCACTTCTTCAGGAATCTCTGATGGGTTTTTTGTTGTTGTTGCACAATGGACAGAGGCTGCATTGTTTTAAATCAATATACCACCTGGCTTCAGCTTTTCAGAATACATTGATGGCATTGTTGTTATATGACGTCTTAAATGTTTTATTATTGCATGTGCATCATAAGCGTTATAGATTGTACAGTCGCATTGGTTTAGCCCAGGGCTTATCAATTGTTTTCATTCCATGGCACTCACTCTCGATATTGCTCAATCGCCCCGGCACACCGAACGACCGGCTTGGTAGGTGGGAATGCGTTAACAATCCCTCGCTTAAACTCATCTCATCGAGAATATGGACATCAAGTGTCGCTGTCAGAATCCTTAACAATAATATCTCCCACTGCGCGAGTATATTCGCGTCTGTGCGTGTCTCAGTGTGTGTCTGTGCGTCAGCCAGTCATCTCAGTCAGTCGACCTGTGACATCTGGGTCTGCCCCGTGACCTCCTGCCAGCGGGTGTTCGACACTTCACGTGGCCTCAAGGTGCACATAGCCTGGCACAAGCCTCTTGGTGATGTCACCGCCACTTGGTGGCGAATGGCGGTTGTTGTCTGTGTGCGTGTCTGTGTGCGTGTCTCCATGCCTGTGTGTCTGTCTCTGTGTGTTGTGGGGTGCGGTAGCGTAGAGGTTAGCGCGGCTTTTATACCCGTTCCAGTGTCTCCTAGCCACGCCTTGTTTCTGGAACTCTCTAGGGGGCTCTGGAATATCCCCCCAACCCCTCTCTTGGGGTCTGGGGAGCCCTATTTGCCCAACGGGCCGACTCATCTTACCCATTCAGTATACCACCCGCTATTGACACATGCCTTCTACTACAGGTAAGGATGAATGGGAAATGTACACAGTACCCAACCATGCTACTACACATGCGTGGCAGTCGGATTGATGGTTTTGGGGACGGGGTGTTTCTTTGATTTGGGGAGAAGCAGGGGACTTGCGGGGGCAGGGGGGTGAGGCTTTGTGTGAAAGTGGTTGCAGGTGTGTGGGATTGGATTGCCTCGTGGGCACGGGGGTTCTGACTCGTGGGCACGCCGTGATAATCGAATGGGGGAAGAGCCCTCGGATGTGATTGAATAAAAGGCCCCGTCGTGGGGAACCAAGGGAAGAGGGCGTGGGATTTAATTTTGCGCCTCGGCTCGTTCGAGGCGGCTGCTGTGCTGGAGATGGAGACTGAGGCGGGTGGGATTGTATTCCACTACTGATCCTGCTGAAAGTGGCATGCTGATCCTGCTCGTCTGTGAAGCCGTGGTCGTCGGGTTGTTGTATGACGGTGTTGGTTGTATTGTTGCGAGGGTCATTTGGGTTGGTATCGTGGCTTGTGATGCGTGCACTCCTCCCGGGGAAGTAGTGTGCCTGTTGCCCTTTGGCAATGTACGATTTCTCGTCTTGGTTCTTTCGGTAAGTCACGTAGAAGAGAAATAATAAAATGATAAAAATAAAACTTAAGAAAATACAATTCTCACGACGTTTCGGCCACAACGCAAGCAGCCGTCCTCAGGTGAAGAACAGGTCTGTCGGAAAGACAGCGTCTGAATGAGACCGCTTTAAATCGAAATGTAAGATTTGTGTAGGAGTAAACCCGATACATTTGTAATATACCGGCAGTGGTCTTGGTTAAATTCCGCACACGGTAATTTGGGGCGTCGCGTGAAATAGGGGCCCCCACCATAATTTAAACAACAGTGATGCTAGCTAGAGTTGTGGATATAAACCGAAACCTGCCAAAGCATGTCCCAAAAGAACGCACCATTACAGCATGTCTCTGCGTGTCTCCGTGTCTGCCCAACTGGGCATGCGTGACCGACGTGGAGTTTCAAGGACCGTGGCTGGGGGGGCTAACGACTCGGTTGGGACACGACAGAGCGACGATGGTGGCCTTGAAGTTCTCGCCTTTCCTATTACCCTGAAAATACCACAGGGCACACCTGGGGGTTTCCCACAGCATGGCACAGAAGTTACGAAGCCCTTGGTTAGAAGACTCGGCGAGGCTTATTAAGTTGATGGCTGCCCTGAGAGAATGTCATTTGTGTTGAACAGATTTGAAATATTTTGTATTCGCATTTGAATTGCATTAATGTAAAAAAAAACAGGACGCTATTACAACATGCATGGGAACTGATATCGTAATGATCGTCGTACAATGTTATATTTTGGAGTACTGTATCTCATTGTTGAGACCTCGTAGAGTAGCGAACCTTTGGAACAGACCCTGCCGCCTCCTGTTGGGCAGTCTCTAAACGCCAAGGAGACTCGGCCATGGGGACCGGGGACAACACCGGTAACAAAGCCGCTCAGTAATTTAATGTCGTCAAACCCGCCCCCACCCGGCACGGCCAATTGGTAAGGTTTGTCACATAAGCAAAATGTGCCAATTCGTTACTAGTTCAGCACCCCGGTGCGTTGGAGTAACCCTCCCTTACTAATCGGCTGTGTCGGGTGGGGGCAGGTTTAAGGCCACGTCTACACGATCTAACCCTAAAAACCTCTTTCGTTGAGATGTTGGATGCCTTCAGCCATGCACGGTGGGGGAGGGGGGGGGGCCTCATCTGCCGGCGACGTCAGATTTTTTTTTTTTAAACATCCACTTAACGGCAGACATCGCTTTTAATTAAAAACACCGCTCCCGTGGGAATTCATTACAACGCAGTGAGGAATCATAATGGGGGGGCGGGGGGGGGTGAAACTGCATAAATACGAATGAGTCTCAAGGCCAGGCGAGGACTTCACGCAGTTGGTGAGGAGAGGCAGATCGGGGGCCCGGAGGTCGGAGACGTTGAAGCCAACATCGCCCCGAGACTCTGGATCCGAATCCGGGTTTCAGCCGCAATACCCCCCCACAGTTGAACCAGGTTCTCAAGTGGAGTTAGTTGGTGGTGTCAACCCAGTCCACTAATAGCAGTTCTTTGTACTGCTATTTGTACAAATAGCAGCACTCCATGCATGAATTCTCCTTTGAAATGAATACAGGACTATTTGTACAAATATTTGTACAAATAGCAGTACTACTATTTGTACTGCCGTTGTGTTCTTATATTGTTTGTTGTAGCGTTCTTACCCCCCTCCCCCCACATCTGTGCAAAAAGAGCTTCATAGCTCATCGGATTCGTCCAGTATAAATATTCTGATTAATAGCTTTTAAACAATAACCCCCCCCCCCCCCGTAACTTTACATTTGATTTTTCACCCCGACCCAATGATCGCTCAATGTCATTACATTTAGGAATTCGATTATATAGTTTTTACACAGAGTGGCCCAAAAGTCAGGACACAGGGTTATTTAATTGTATCACATCACAAGGGTTTTTTAGCATTGATTTTAACACATGTTCAAACTGACTTTGATTAACGTTCATGCACGCATTAATTATTCGTTAAGGTAATATTGTATTTTTTTCTGTGGGGTTACTTAAATCCGACGTTTACAAAACTCGACCAAGACTCTGGAATGAATTGAGACAAAACTGAATTTATGAATGTTTAAAGATTACACACCTGTAATCTTTGAAAAAGTCCTGAATTCATTTCAAAGGCGAATTCATGCATGGATTAATGTTAATGGCAGTCAGTTTGAACATTTGTTAAAATAAATTCTGCAACCCTATGTGATTTGTTAAAGTAAATATAACCCTATGTTCTTTGATTCTTTCGGTAAAGTCGCGTAGATTTGAAAAAAAATAAAGTAAAAAAAAACACTAATGTAGACTGTAGCCTGGTTCTTAATCGGAGTGAGTGTACTGGCAGTCTATAATGTAGCCTGTAGCAATGGTTATTAATCTGGGTGAGTACTGGCAGTCTATACTGTAGATCGTAGCCTGGTTCTTAACCTGAGTGAGCATACTGGCAGTCTCATGTCGACCTATTCTTGGTTCTTTCAGTAATACAAAAAAAATGAAAACAAAAACCACGTTTCGATCGCAACACAAGCGGTCGTCATCAGGAAAAGGGGGGTTAGCCTCTAAAGGGAAACTGTTTTTAAAGGTTTAGAGATGGGCGTAGCCCAAGTGTGTCAGCAGCATGGGCAGGGCAGCTAATGTTAATGTAGGCGAAAACAACTACACCTGCAGTGGGTCTACACCAATCAAAGGGCCGCCAGGCAATCATTGCTCCTTGCTCCGCACACCCACACTGCTGACGGTTGCAAAGTACCATCGTCTTAAGAACACATCCAGGGCAGAGTTGTCTGTGTCACTGCTGCCTTTCAGTTGGTCACATTTGCTAAAATGTATTTGATGGCAACCTAAGGTATATGACCACAATACAAGACTGAGTGCATTTTGTACACTTTTCTGCGTGTTGTTTAAACTGATACTACTGATATTGATGCTGCTGATGGCGATTTTTTATGATTTCATCAACTGAGCTTTTAATGGATACACACGCTTTTTGTCCATCCAAGGACGGGTGTATATTGCAGTAAATCTGAAATATTAAATAGAAAAATTGTTCAGCTCATGATTATTAATGAGGGGGGGGGGGGGGGTTGCCCCACGTGGAGTGACGTCACCCGCTCATGGTTATTAATGAGGGGAGGGGTGCGGCATGTGGAGTGCACGACCGAGTGCATCAGTGTACATTTTCAGACGGGCATGAATATTAATTAAGGGGGGGGGGGGGGCTCTTTAGCAGTGTCGTCACGCACAGATGTAGCACTGTGCTGCATATAGATTTTTCCCGTCACTTTCTGTAAGAAACGTCATATTTGAAGCGACTTTGCGCAAATAAATATCCACCCACTCATGAATATTAATGAGGTGGGTTGGGTCTCTTGTGGAGTAAGGTAATGGGGGGGGGGGGGGACCTCATGGGGAGTGACGTCACACCCGGGACGGACAGACATTTCTGGGTGATTAATTAGTCACATATGACAGTTGCATGTAATATCGTTGTCTGTGTTATGGGGATTGTGCTCACACAAAATCAGCGACGGTGCCAGGTGTTGGCTAACGAGCAGGTCAGATTGTACAAAGTGGCAAATTTGTGAAGATTGAATATGAAAATACCCAATGTAAATCGTCAATTGTTGCCCACTCACTCACAACGTACGCAAAGACCCCCCCGCCCCCCCATATAACCTTTAACAGACCGTTGGGACAAGTGCTTTTAGCGAGCACCTACTAACGCCGACACGGCAAACGTGGGGGTGGGTGGCCAGTACATGCCCGGCCGACTTTCGTCTCCCCAGTATGAATCTTTGCCCACCGCACCGGGTGCTGCTTCTGCTGCTGCACGTTCTTGAGCTGCTGCCATCCTGGTAGATGATATCTGTGAGTGCTGCGCCTTTAGATCCTGTGGTGGACTTGGAGGAGACAGAGTGCTGAGATCGTGTCTCTGTTAAGACTTACGCACGGTCCATTGCGTCTTGTATCACTGCCTTCACATTATCAACGAGCAGTTCAAGGAAGTGCTCTTGAATGTGCACTCCCTCGATGCCCTCGTCTGTTTTCACCTTCATCAGGAGGGAAATGTATTTATTCGCCAGCAGCTTGTAGCTTGAACTGCTCACCTTCACTCGATGTATGGCGCGCTGAATTGAGGCCACTGTGTCCGAGGCGTTTTGAGCTTCAGATATATCTGCTTCAACCCGGTCCCATGCCCTTTGTATCCTGGCATCAAAATCTCGCTTCTCAGCGTCATAGCTTTCCAAGGCCCGTTGTGTCAGCTCCACCTCTCTTTGGGGCCTTGAACTCCCTTGGTCCTCTTGAGGCACGATGGGAAGTCCTGGATTGCTCAAATAACTTGCTTCAGCATCTCTCCCTGCTGAACTGTGGCTTTCCATGCTGCGATGCTTGCAACACAAGTTAATGTAGACTCGCTGCAGAGCTGGCTGCTTGAGAGCTCCAAGTGCGAGGAGCTGGCTGGTTGGGAGCTCCAAGAAGAATGTCTTTTTACTATCTCGGCCTCGCTGTGCGCTGCGTTGCACCACTATCCAAGTAGATAACCTCGCATTCAATAAACCTTCAGAGCCAGGGTGAACATCTGACTCCAAACGTATTTAATGATTGAATGAGGTAAAACTGATGGAAAAACACAGTACAAATACAGCATCTGTTAATACTTGGAAATATCAATACAATGAATGAACACTACAGCATCATAACATTGTCTTAGATGACATGAAACTCAACAATAGATCCTGGATGGACTAGGCACCTGCATTAGTACTGAATAGCTATACAAGAGAATAATATACTTTGTTAAATAAGGGCACATCGTGTAATCACCATACTGCAGCCTAAATGTACAGCACTGGACATAACACTGAACTGTGGGTGAGATATTTCGTCATCCTTGCTCTCAAGATCGCAATAGAGTTACATGGGTACAAGTCTGACTCGACTTATTCAATTACAAGTAACATTCACAATAATGCAAGTGGCAGGCTTCGTTGGCAACTAGGCCTCATATGTATCATAACAATTTAACAGAATTATAAAGGCATTTACAGCATTATAACGGCCATTCTAACATTATAACAGCATCACCAGTATTATAAAAACATAAACGAACTTACAAACAGTGGCGGCTCCTGCAAAATCTCTCAGGGGGGGCAAATGTCTGGATGATTGATAAGGATAAGGTCCACCCATGCAATGGATAAATTAACAGCTTAAGCATGTAAAGGCAACTTCACTTCTTTAATATTAATGAAAAATAAAGTGACTCTTACAATACATCTTGTTTGTTTCTATACTCACTATTAATACAAACTACTCAAGTTTATTTTATTAAAGATTCCACTAGGTGGCGATAAATTATATTGTTGGATGAAACGTGCTTACGTATGATGACGTAAGCACGTTAGTGCGAGCCCTCCCGGAAGCCATAGAGAATGCATTGCAGCGCCCCCGTTCGAAAAAAAACATCTTTGAATGTAAGTCTATGGGACCACTCGGGGCGATTCTCAGCTGGAGGGAAATCGCCCAAAAAGAGGCGGTACTCCACAGAACGTAGCATGACGCTGATTGGACTATATCCAGCGGCACAGTGACGGCTAGCGTGACTCTGTGGTTGAATGACATTGGTGGTGCGTCGCCCAATCGCCCTAATGAAGAAACCGCCCCTGCTTACAAACAATGATTCTTAAAGTCCCACAATGAACAGATGCACCTGTCTTCACTGAGACGCTATTTGTGCCTCCATTTTGTACTTTGTGTAATGGATGACACCCTGCCACGTGGCTTGGAGAATGTCAAATCATAACTTCCTGGTCACGTGACCAAACAACATCAATACAGGAAATTCCTGTGTACGCACACCCCCACACCTGCCGTGAGGCAGAACAATATTAGTATCTTCCGAATTAATAGTATCTATTCATCTATAGTAGTAGTATCTACCGACTGTACAGTAGTATCTACCGACTCTATTGTAGTATCTACCGACTGTAGAGTAGTATCTACCGACCCTACAGTAGTATCTACTGACTCTATAGTAGTATCTACCGAATCCACAGTAGTATCAACCGACCGTACAGCAGTGGTATCTACCGACTATACAGTAGTAACTGCACACATTGGGTGGGGGAGAAGAGAACATCACACTGTTCAGGATTTATTTCAGTGTTGTGCTTCTCTCTCCAGTCGCCGCTCAGTGAGGTGGTGTGCATTGCTCGGGGCAACCGCGAATCAGCATTTCTGCCCATGCGCAGATGAATGCTTTGTGTAATAATAAATTATTATAAAGAGTGATTTTATTAGTTTACATTTGACTGAGGGCAAAATAAATAGCAAATTTTCGTCCGGGGGCTTAGTGTGTTGTATCTGTGTACTTTGTTGAAACGTAAACCCAACAGCCTGTCAGTTAAAAGCTTTGTAAGGCGTGCGCAGACAGACAGACAGAGACACACAGACAGAGACACAGGCAGACAGACAAAAATGGCGTTTATAGATAACATTAGTTGTTCATCATATAAAAAAGATGTTTACACTTGTATAAAAATAATCGCCAGAAAGAGACTCCTGTAGTCAGGGACGCTAATGTTAGGGCAACGTATGGCACGTGAATGTCACCTTGTAGCGTAAACAATGTTGGATCTCTGAGTATGTATGTGTAGTGTAATAGCGCTGGCTAGTATCCAGCAACGGAAACTGCAGTGGACAAACAGTGCACACGCCGGTGAGCATATACACGGGTGTGTCGGCAGGGCGGATGAACTGGGGCAAGGGTCATGGAGGACCCTATCTGGAAGCTCCTGGAAGCTGCTAGTGAGTTCGAGAAGGGAGGCGTGGCCAGGTCGGAGCCAGGCCGCGCTGGTAGCATAAAAGGGGCCAAGAGGAGGAGTTCGAGGCTGCTGGTTTTGGGGATAGGATCGTCTCGTTGCTGTCGTCTCATCGCCATCGTCGTTCGATATTGCGCTGCTAGATAGCCTGTTGGCTGTCTCGGTCAGCGCCATCGATGTTAGATGCAGGGGCGGTTTCTTCATTAGGGCGATTGGGCGACGCACCACCAATGTCATTCAACCACAGAGTCACGCTAGCCGTCACTGTGCCTCTGGATATAGTCCAATCAGCGTCATGTCACGTTCTGTGGAGTACCGCCTCTTTTTGGGCGATTTCACTCCGGCTGAGAATCGCCCCGAGTGGTCCCATAGACTTACATTCAAAGATGTTTTTTTTCGAACGGGGGGCGCTGTAATGCATTCTCTGTGGCTTCCGGGAGGGCTCGTACTAACGTGCTTACGTCATCATACGTAAGCACGTTTCATCCAACAATATAATTTGTCGCCACCTAGTGGAATCTTTAATAAAAGAAACTTGAGTGGATTGTATTAATAATGAGTATAGAAACAAACAAGATGTATTGTAAGAGTCACTTTATTTTTCATTAATATTAAAGAAGTGAAGTTGCCTTTACATGTGTGGTGGTCAAGAATGACACAGGTCACACAACCTAGGGGAGGGGTACGTACCGGGTTGAACCGGTTCGTACCGGCAGGGACGAGAGGCGGTTGGAACCGCTCTGAGGGGAGGGGGCTGGCGAGAGCCAGGGCCCGAGACACCCCCACCCCTCAGGGAGGGGATATATAAGACGGCTCCCGGAGAGCGGGAGCCAGTCCGTCTCATCTGGAGCTGAAGGAGGTGCCGCCGGAGCTCCGGGACCCCAAGCCTCGAGGATGCCGCCCCGCCGGGACTGAAAGGCCGAGGGCCCCGTTAAAGCGTCCTTGGCGAAGTAGCTACAGACTAGGGAGATAGAGTGGTAGGGCATAGAGTGGAGGCCATACCTCCCTAGGTTGTGTGGTTGGGTTGTTCCCCCAGTGAGTGAGTGAGTAGAATAGAGTGGTTATTGGAAATTTAGCGTGTGGCCTCTAAAAGAAGTCTCCGTCTCATTCAAGAATACTACACATGCTTAAGCTGTTAATTTATCCATTGCATGGGTGGACCTTATCCTTATCAATCATCCAGACATTTGCCCCCCTGAGAGATTTTGCAGGAGCCGCCACTGGTTAGATGGCTAGTGTTGTGTATAGGCTAGCGACTGTCGAGTGTGCAGGCGAGATCGTGTGTGTTCAATAAAGAAGGTGCCTCTACAAACCTCGTCTCCGACTCACTGACACTACTGTGCTAATTGGAGGTGCTGGGGAAGGACAACAATGAGTCTTTGCAGTAAAGTTCGTAAATCTCGAATACGTTTTGGCGAGGTACCACAATATGCTTAATGGCACTGGGTATCAATGAGTTGAGTACATTATAGCGAAATTGCGGAGGGCGTAAATCGGGGTATTACTGTAGCTCCATTAAACCAAATTTATTCTGCATATATGTGTCTCTCCACATGAACAATAAAACGTTTTTCCTACACAACCCGTCGGCTCCACGACCTTTTGGGCGTGCATATACTTTCGGCAGCATTGATTCTGTAAAAGCAAATTCAATCCTGAACCGGTGTTGACAAACAGTGGCAAGCAGAGTCACGCTTGCTTGAATTAATGTTGGTGAACTGTCAGATGTTATCTGAAAATGTTACTTGTTTTGGATCACTGCTGATAAAATTATGATTGAAATGGAGAGACAGTAAATGAAGAATATACAGGGTGTTCTAAAATGTATATACCAAAAAGAACATTGAATAGCTTTATTGTAATTCGAAATACTGACATGAATTTAATACGAGTACATATTAAATGTAATTCGAAATACTGGTATTGATTAGATACTCTCAAATTTTGAATAAACTTCTACATGTGGTTCATCATTCACTGCCATCAATCTAATTCGGCGTTCACACTCTGAGAACACATTTTCCAAGACCGCTGTAGGGATGGATGATGACACAGCATCATCAATAATGCAAGGTCTCTTGGTTTGCTAGTTGTAGACCTTACTTTAAAGAAGAAAGAGATTAAAAAAAGATCTAAAGGCATCAAGTCGGGTGAATGGGCGGAATTGTAACTATATCAGAAAATGAGGTTTCTGCTGAAACAGAAAGAAAGTACCAATCTAATATTCACAACAAACTTATAAATATAATGCATATAATTAAACTAAATGTATCTCAAAATCTCGAATAACACTGAAACTATTCAACTCTCTTTCTCGTATATTCATAGTCCAGTTATTTTTTGCGACATGGGTAATAAGTTAACACATATACGTTACGCTGAATACGGTTGAAATACGAAATTTTCAATGAATTGGGCTATATTCTGACAATTATAAATATCCAGCATGGTCTGTTCGTCACCTTTGCTGCCCGTCCGTCCACCTTCTGTATCCACCAACCGTCCCACACTGCTCATCCGCTGGGCGTACGCACCATGTGGAGGTCCGGGCAGACTTTGTGTGCCAGGCGGTAGTTGGTGCCCTGAAATGCGACGTAGATACAAAATGCGCTGATCGGCTTCGAACAGATCCACGACACGTGACTCTGAACCTGCTCGCGGTAGCAAGAGCTGCCCGCGCCGGGCACCGAACCAGCACTTTGACCGGGACCTATGCCAGGGCCAGGACTCAAACTGGCAGTGCCCGACCTGCGTGGCTGGGTGCAGGGCACGCTCTTGAGCGCTCGATCCACTTTTTCGTACTCGACACGGCAACGGAAAGGCTCCGTGTCCCTGGGCGCCTTTGACTCAGCCTGCTGCTGCTGCTGTTGGTTCTGCTGGTTATGATCCCACTGCTGGTTGTCATTACACTGCTGTTGCTGCTGCTGCTGCTGATGATGATTCTGCCGCTCCTGCTGCTGCTGCTGGCTTGTGAGGGGTCTGTGAGGGGTGAGGCACAGCGGCACTGCGGGCGGCCCGAGACTCACCGACACGCTGCCTCTGCCCGTGGCGTTGTGCCGAAAGTGCACGCTCACTGAGCCGTTGCCGTGGTCCACCATCTTCGCCGTGATGAGCAGCTGGAGTCGGGACGTACGGATGCTGGCGCTGAAGTCCCCCCAGCTGAACAGCTTTCGGGGTCTGCCACCTGGACCAGGACTGGTACTGGTACCTGCAACCTGATTGTATCCGTGCACGTACACCGATCGGAGCCGCCGTAGATGCATCGAGGTGACACTTGACGACGATGATGCTGTTGATGAAATTGATGCTGCTGATGATGATGGTGATGATTCTGTTGGCGCTGCTGCTGCTACGAGCTCTGTAGATGACGATTGTGTTACTATTGCTGCCCCCGCAGATGTTATTGTATCTCCTGCTACCGATAGGGTTGCTGATGATGGTGACTCATCTGCTGTTGCTGCTGCTGCTGCTACTACACCTGATGATGCTGATATCAGTAACAAGGGCACGTGTCCCACGCAGGAGGCGCTGGCGTCCCCTCCGTGCGTCCCGACGCAGGGCTGGGAGACCCAGCCAGGGACCCCGCGGGACTGAGAGGACTTGTGACTCGAGCTCACGAGGGTCCTCGTCTGTGCAGATTACAGCAAACGCGGTCGTCACCGTCATCATCATCATAAACCACATATGAGTATCATCAGTCAATCATCATTAACCATTATCCTCAAACAATACGAATCACCGCCACCATCATAAAACAACAATAATTGTCATTCGCATTATTCAGCAATCGTTGTCATTATTCACCAATTACGAGAGATATGGATACATCAAACATCGCGACAACACGGGGAGACATCTGCTGTATAGCAAGGGGGTGGCTCGAGGTGTGTGGCAAAGGGGTCACCGCGCCCCCTCGGGCACTTACGGGCAGCAGCTGCAGCAGGAAAAAGATGGGGAGCGGCACAGCGAGACGCCAAAGACGCCGACTCCGGGTGCACATGGTCATCGAACTGTGCCCCCCTTCCGATACGAGTTGACGGCAGAGAGGATCGATCACACGTGGACAGAGGTCGAGGTCACGAGCGGGGGAAGCCCGGTGGGGGTTAGAGGGGTTTACGCGCTGCCCACCCACACATCACTCTTTGGTTCTTTCGGTAAAAGTCACGTAGGTCGAAAAACAATAATGGATCACGACGTTTCGATCGCAACAACAAACGACCGTCTTCAGGTTAGAGCGTTAACTCTCGTGCCGCCTCCGCCTCCTCCCCTCCACCACGGAGCTTCTCTCGGGGTGAGGGCAGCGATGGGATGGGGTCGCTTCGTCCAGCGCTGAAGCCTCCAACGTCTCTCTAGCAACGTCTCCGTCTGCTCCCGTGTGCTCACTCACGACACACCCCACCACCACTCTCACCACCACCTCCCGAAACAACACGTGCCCAGCACCCCCTCCCCCTCCCCCAGCTCGTCTTCACAATTAATTGGCCGCTCTCCGGGGCGTCGCGTAACAAATTGGTGCGGAGATGCGCGCGTGAGCGACTGCGTTTCGATGTGAACGGGCATGCATGAGCGTCAATGGGTGGGTGGAGTGGTGGGACAGCGGCTAGCGCGCTGCGCGCTACAGACCCGACGAGACCTGGGATCGATGCCCGCTCACGGCCAACATCGGTGATGATTCTCTAAACCTCCTCCCCTAGGTCGACTCAGCCCCAAATGAGTACCTGGTGCGGTGTGTAAAAACATAGCCACTGGGGAGACAAAGGCGACCGGCCGTGGTCATGACTACCCACCCTCTCGTGTGCCGTACCGGCCTTCATAGGTGCTCGCTAACAGCACTTGGCCCAACAGTCTGTTATTTTTTTTTTCGGTAAAGTCACGTAGGTAAAAAATTAAATAAATGAAAACAACTAAATTAAATCACGACGTTTCGGGCGCAACACAAGCGTCCTTCTTCAGGCGGGGACAACGTAGCGAAAGCACAACCGCTTAAGTGTGTCTAAGAGATGGCTGCGACGAGGAATGATATAGTCGCGGGGGATGGAGGGAGGGGAGGGGCCATGGTGAGTGTGTGGGCGGGCTGTGGATTGGGAGGCAACGTTGTGAAGCAACGGACGCTGGGAGGCAACGCATGGAGTTCAAACTGAAGCTTTGTGATGCAGGGGGCGGAAGTAGATAAGAAAGCTAAAATTAAGCAGCCTTTTGTTATACTGCCGGGGTGGGTAAATTAGAAATGCGCAAGATGAAAAACAACGTGTGGTAATGCTGATGGTAGTGTGTGAAGCTGGGGGTAACAGACTGGAAATATGGATATGATTATGAAAATAAATCTAAACTGGCTGTCTAGCAGTAAACTGCACGGTAGCTAAAGTTTAACTTGGTTAATTACATCCTTCCAATGATTGCTCAATTTGAATCCATCCTCTCGGTTGAAATTATGTCTATGTTATACAAACATAGACATAACTTCAAGAATACTTTTACTGATGCTTAAATATTGTTCCATATCGGAGCCTCGGGGACGTCTTCATCCAGAAGTGGATTGGCAATTTGCTTAAATTGGATTATATTCCCACCTTTGCAGGTAGCACCATTTACAGCCGCTTTTTTTGGCAAGAACGCGTGGCCAATAGCCACTTTTGCTGGCAATTCACACAAGGCACTACAACCCTCGAGATTGGCATCTGGCCGGGAATAACTGGTGTCCATTAGTTACTGGCACAGGTGCTGATGTGGGCATGGCCAGGGGGAATCTCTGTGTGTCGCTTTCAGAGTCATGGTGCTCGACGGCTGCTCTCCTGAAGAAGAGGGGCATCTTCTACACCATGGCGAAGGATGATGGGCTGGCCAGAAGAAAAGGCCACGCATCTGTGAAATAATGTTTTGAACATTTTCAGATGAAAGTTATTTTTTTTTCCAAAAAAGTACATGCTGTGTTAATATTCGAATTAATTTGTTGTAAGCTTCAGTTTTTTTTATCACTTACGGGATAAAAACAATAACAACCTTTCGTCTACAAACAGAAGCCTGCGTGGATTGATAGCGGAATAGAGGCTGTTTACACGAGCCAGTTGATGAGGGTTTTACTTGCACAGAACAATAATTAAATCCTTTATATTAAGTTCGCTTGCTTGCTTAGGACCGTGCAAATCTTTTGGTCGTTTTTTAACCCACTTCCCGTGATCCAATCGAGCTGACATTTTGCATACAGACTTGTTGTGCGTGACAATTAATGTTCGTGAAAATTGTTTTCAAAAATTTTACACTTTTTAGGACAAAAATATTATATTTAATTACCAATTGCTTAATGGTGGCAGGCAATCATCTGACCCATAGGTGGCAGCCATCTCAAGCCAGAGGACGAGAGGACTCTAGCCGCCACGCATATAAAGGATTTAGAGTGAAAAACTTTGTTTTACGGGTTAATTTTTTACTCTGCAAAGGTTGAGTTTGCATGAGAAAAAAAACGATCACGCACGTGCGGTTAAGGAGAGGTCACGTGATCCTTGGGGCCTGTTCAGGTACGTTCATAAGGTGTGCCACAGTGTGTGGTTTTCGTTTATTTTGAGTGCAAGGTTTTAAAAAATATTTTCATTAATAAACCTCAGGTTTTTTTGTTCTTGCATCATTTTCGAAGATTTTATTTTAAGACCAAGTTTTTGTACGGTAGTTCATTACAACATTGCAGTAAAATAGTGCAAGGCTCTAGTTTATGCATCTCCCCGTAGGTTATCATTAAAGATTGTCGGGCATTTATCAAAATGACTCGTGACTTCAATACAATTGCATTATACCTGTTGAGAGTACATTTTACTCACGTAAGTATCAAACGTGGCATGTAAATTAACATCCCACCTCAACCAGACATGCAGAATATAATTAAAGAATGTCATCTTCCATGAAGAGGATGAATATCTGTGTGTCCCGCGCGTGACGTCACTCCACGTCGACCAGCCCCCCTCATTAATAATCATGAACAGGTGACGTCCTCCACACGGACCCCCCCCCCCTCATTAATAATAATTAGCGGGTGACGTCACTCCACATGGGGGGGGGGGCGGGGCGCCTCCTCCCCCCTCCTCGGCGTCGACTGACAACCCTCACTACAAAGGCAGAACCCTCACGTCACGCGATATCCGTGACGCTGTTGAGACCTCGAAATAAAAAGGACGTCGTGACGAACAAGGGGTTATAACCTTTGAATGAAATAAGTCTGTGTCACCGCAGCCTTACAAATTGCACACGAATGGATGCAATGAATATCACGTCGCGGTCTGCTTTTCGCTTGCAAGTTTCAGATTTACTTCAATACACCCGTTCTTGGGTGGGAAAAGGGCGAGTTAGCTATATTTAGACAATAGCGAGCTTCATCGGTGCCTTAATGCCGAGATTGTAATCTCTGGCACAACGGAATTGGGTGATTGATCATTGTATGGTCGCAGGCCTCTCTCCCGAGAATAAGTTGTTCCCCAATAGATGTATGTTCTGCAATCATAACTTTTGAAGCACTTACAAACTAGTTTAAAAAATATTCTTAATCATACATTCCAAATGGTAAAGTATACCTTTAACACATTTACTCGACACATGCACACACACCCAATGAAAAGTGTAATTAAGATGAAGTGGCTGGGGAGAGAGAGGGATTCTCACTGGGCTGTCACCATTGGGATCTGGGTTCAAATCCAGATTTCAACTGCGTGTGATTAAATTGGGTTTTCAAGTGGAATGAAACTGTAAACTGTTTTCATTTTACCAGGTAAGGCCCACTGAGCTAGACAGCGTTTCTCAGAAGCGACCCGGCCACAAATGAAAGCTCAACGAAGTGGCTTATCACGCGGAAATGTATCGTAGCCTAGACGCACGTTTCTAAATGTGGACGAAGAAAAATCCACGCGACCACGGGAAGAGAGAGACACGCAAACTCCAAATATACAGGCTTCGGAGTCTGGATCGAAACCCCAACCTCCTGGGTGATGTTATGGTGTCAGCCCAGTCACTATTCCCCACACCTCCAATTATGACGGTTGGCTACGCATTAATTCTAGATTTGAAGTTTTCGTGACCGCAATGATTCATACACTTTTTTTCGGTAAAGTCACGTAGGTAAAAAAAAAGTTCATTAGGGCGCTGTCTTTCCGACAGCTCTGTTTCTTCACCTGAGGACGGCTGCTTGCGTTGTGGCCGAAACGTCGTGGTTTAATTTATTAAATGTTTTTACCTACGTGACTTTACCGAAAAAACCAAAGAGTATGGCTACGTCTTCTTGGTTCTTTCGGTAAAGTCACGTAGAATGGAAATAATAAAATAATAAAAATAAAACATAATAAAGTAATTCTCACGACGTTTCGGCCACAACGCAAGCAGCCGTCCTCAGGTGAAGGACAGGTCTGTCGGGAAGACAGAGTCTTTTTTAAAACTTATTCCACATTCCAATGGTGTTGGACTCATCAAGTAAAAACAAAATCACCATTCATAATTCTTATTTAAAAGTTTTGTTCCATTATTGACAGCTGGTTAAAGAAACAAAATCACTTTTCATCGAAATCAAAATGACACCGAGGGGAAACGATCAGCTGTGTATCGACTGTCATTATAACTCTGACTTACACCGGAATAAATCAGCATTTTCATCAATGTCTGGTCTTCATTGTCAATGTATCTGCGAAATTCGTTTCATTGAAATAAATTATCCACTAACATGTGAAATGTTACAAGCACTGTACCGTACATTGGTTAGGAGGCACGACATGATCATTATGCTCACAATACGTGTGTGGTGACATCACGCACGCGATAGTGAAGCCGGCATCAAACAGGAACCCACCCCGTGCGGTCCGCGACGTAGAAACATCGCACGCCACAACCCTCCCGGGCCGGCACCGTACAGTGACATCGCCGATGTTACTACACCACGTATTTATGCGATTTAACCCCCCCCCCCCCCCAAAAAAAAAACCTGTATTATGGATGATATTGGTCGCGAAAGCCTACGTGTTAAACGGCAGTGTAGCGGTTAGGGGCCGTCCATAAATGACTAGACGCAATTTTGACCGTGACAAAAAGTCAGACCCCCCTCAAATATGACGTCACAAAGCTCTGCCCCCTCCCCCAAAAAAAAAAATTCCCATTTTGAAAATAAAACATGCTTCAAATCACTTTAAACTATTGTCATTGTAGTGCGTATTTAGTGTGGCGCTGCACTCTGATGTTGCAGGAGAAAACACGTATTTAAAAGGAGGCGTTGGAAAGCTGAAATTTAGTATGCAATTCACTTTAAAATATTGACCGTCTAACTAAAACTGCAGATGTTCAGAATATGATATTGAAATTCTCTTATAATTATATAATATTTAAAGTAATTATAACTATTAAAAAAGACTTTAAACTTTGTAGTAGAACTAAGCAAAATGGAGAGTACAATTATAACAATCACATATTACAGTAATTCCACAGAATGAAAAGCCCTGGTAGAATCATTAGAATATTTTTTAAAAATAACAATCATTCAACAAATTTACAAAATGTATGCTTCTCCATTCTCCCATGGAATACATTAAACTTGACCTTAGTAAATTTAAATAATCAAATAGTTAATAATGAAAATTTATCAAAATTTGTGTTGTTATAACAATTTTATTTCATTAATATTTATTTAAAGTTGCGCATTTTGATGTGACGTCTCATTTCTCAACCCCTCCCCTCGTCACACATCGTCACAAATGTCTGATCCCCCTCCCCCCTCTCGTTGCGTGACGTCATTTATGGACGGCCCCTTAGCGCGCTGCACTACTGAAACTGGCTACCCGGGTTCGATTCCCGCTCACGGTCAAGACCCAGTGACGATTATCTGTCACTGGTCTTGGGCCTCCCCTAGGTCGACTCAGCCTCAAACGAGGACCCGGTGCGGTGTGTAAACTTCGCTACTGGGCGAGACAAAGACGGCCGGGCGTGGTGTGCCGTGCCGGCTTTCACAGGTGCTGCTCGCTCACAGCACTTGCCCCAACAGTCTGCTGAAGGCTACCCGGTGGATCTTTGTCTTAGTAGCGCACTCTAGTGGCGCAAACTCGCCGTGTCCCGTCCCCTCTGTTGCAAATTCGACGGAGGAGGGGAGTGGAATCCACACCACAACCACCCACCCACCCACCACCTCTCCCGGCACGGCTTGCGGAAGAGACGCGGCTCGACCGCGTGGGGTCACCGTGGGGCGGAATGACCCCAGATCCATGCAGAGGGAGGAGACTCCGATACAGTACCCGTGGACTGTGGACTGCGGACGAGATCGAGAGAGCGAGAGAGAGCGAGCGAGCAAGGGGGATACATTTCAGAGACGCAGAGGGCAAAAGCTCTGTCCACGCAGAGATGGCAGACAGTACAGAGGTGCGCATCGCTCTGGACGTGAGAGCCCTCCAGGAATTCCTGCAACGCAATCTCCCGGCTCGCCCTGGGCCCTGGGGGCCTCTCTCCGTGCGTCAGTACAGGTGCCACTCGCACACAAAGACAAAGGTCCACCGTGTAGCCTGCAGTAGACTGTTGGGGCAAGTGCTGTAAGCGAGCAGCACCTGTGAAGGCTGGTCGCGACAAGCGAGGGGGGGGTGGGTGGCCAACACCACGCCCGGCCGCCTTTGTCTCCCCCAGTGGTGATGTTAACACGCCGGGCAAAGGTACTCATTTGAGGCTGAGCCGACCTAGGGGAGGCCCAGGATCTGTTCAGGTAATCGTCACCCGGTGTGAATCGAACTCGGGTCGCTGGGTTCGTAGCGCAGCGCGCTTACCGCTAACAGCACTTGCCTCGACAGGCTGTTAAAGGCTATGCGGGGGATCTTTGTCTTTGTCACTCACACACACGAACTGCAACACGGCCAAGTGTTAAACCAACGTCTGAGAATTCCGGGTAAAAGTGCACTCTCCGCACTGTTGACCTATCAAAAAAACCGCGATACGCATTTGGGGCCGTCCATAAATGACGTCACGCACCTAGGAGGGGGGGGGGGTCAGACATTTGTGACGATGTGTGACGAGGGGGGGGGGGTGAGAAATGTGACGTCACATCAAAATGCGCAACTTTAAATAAATTAGACAACACGTTCTACTTAATTAAATAGACTTTTTAATAAATGTTTTCTCCTACAACATCAGAGTGCAGCGCCACATTAAATACGCACTACGAGAATAAATTTCGATTTAAAGCTTTCGTGACTGCAGGGATTCATCTTCTTGGTTCTTTCGGTAAAGTCACGTAGAAGGGAAATAATACAATAATAAAAAATAAAACATAATAAAATACAATTCTCACGACGTTTCGGCCACAACGCAAGCAGCCGTCCTCAGGTGAAGAACAGGTCTGTCGGAAAGACAGCGTCTGACAATAGTTTAAAGTGATTGGAAGCATGTTTAATTTTGGGGGGGGGGCTCTGACTTTTTGTGACGCCGTGTGACGAGGCGGGGGGGGGGGTCAAAATTGTCCAAAATCGCGTGACGTCATTTATGGACTTTCCCATTTGGCGGACCACTCGCGTCATGATGGCCCGCGTCGGTAATCCAGCGCTGTGGATGCGAGGGTTGGTGGATTGCACATTTGTTGCGACGGCAGGACACAGTACTCCACCGTTGAGCAAAAAATGTGGACTCTACCCCTTCCGTCTCTATGGTGTAGAGTGTTTCCTCCTCGCAGATGCTCGGGTTTCCTTCATATAGAGAGGACCGCAGAGCTTGGGCAATTGTTGGCGCCGCCTCGCCCCCTGGCTGCTTGCCTGCTTGCAGTTCCTCGCGCCTTGTGAGTCTCTCTCTCTAGAGAGAGAGAAAGAGAAGATTGCGTGGCGCGTTCCAAGTTGAAACTATTATTGTCAGTAAAACTCCCGATTTGAACTGACAGCTCACCTCATTGTGTAGTTGCATTCTTCACCAACGATGCCACCTGGCCTGGTTCAGCAAGATAGACTCAAGAGGCATTGGGGAGGGGGCGGTGGGGAGATCCAATTGTACTGCAATTGCCAAAAAACAACCAATATTCTGTGATGTGTAGGGAGCGTTTGTGCGCAGACGAAGAAGCTCCGCTAACGGCTCTAACCTGATTGTCTCCCCCCACCCACCCACCCACGTGACCCTGTCTCGTCAGCGCGGGTCAGTCCAACCCCACGTATTACCTCCGCACGGCCGCGGGACAGGAGCTGGTACTGCGCAAGAGTCCTCCCGGTGCCCTCCTGCCTGGAGCTCACCAGGTGTGTGAGCAAGGGGGTGGTCGCGTGCCCTCTCGATTTGCAGAGAGCAAAGTCGGCGTGTGTGTGTGTGTGTCTGTGTGCGCGGGTAGCGGTCAGTGTAGGTGGTCAGTGCGCTGCACTAAAAAACCCGAATTCCATTGCTGCTCAAGGTGAACATCAGTGGCGAATATGTGAATCGGTCCTGGGCCTCGCCTAGGTCGACTCAGCATCAAATGAGTACCTGGTGCGACGTGTAAACATCGCCACTGGCGAGATAGGTGGCCAGGCGTGATGCTGGCCAACCGCCCCCTCGTGCGCCGTGCCGACATTGATAGATGCTCGCTAACTGCACTTGGCCCAAAAGTCTGTTAAGGCTACACGGGGGGGGGGGATCTTTATTTTCACCCATCAGTCAGGCATTCGGTGGCCCTCATCTCCAAACAAACGCACTTGAAACCTGCTGGCCCACATTTGCTTTTGAGGGTTCGGCCACGTGCAGTGGTAGTTTGTGTGGCAACGTTCTTGCCATTAGCCCCTCCAGCATGCTGCCAACGTGGCCCTCGTTCGCCCCATGCGTCAAGGGGCGTCTCGGCCACTCGGGATTTTCCACGGGGACCCGCTTGCACAAGAGAAACCCGGTTACAGCAACAACAACAACAACAACAAAAACAAAAAACAATGCAATTCAAAAACAACTGCACGTGGTCAACAACTGTGCATTTAGACTGTATAAGGCGGAATCATGCAGTTGCATCTCAGGGTGATGTACAAGAAGGAAATGGAAAGTAGGTTATGGGGAAGAGGATCATGGGGGCAGGTGTTTTTTTTTTTTTGGTGAATGAAGGGACAAGGTAGGGAGAGGAAGAAACTGGCGCAAGGTGACTTTCTGTACTGACCAAAGACGTGGGCACATTCATTTGTAGGCAGAGCAATGGGGCAAGGCTTCGAGTCTGTCCTTGTACACCGCGGTGCCCATGAGTTGCGTGTCATCATGCAGGTGGACAGGGAGTTTCGGGTGCAGCAAGCCCTGAGCTCCGTGGGGTTTCCTGTGCCCCGGCCACTTCTGTACTGCCAAGACAAGTCCATCATCGGAACTCCATTTTACGTGATGGAGCACGTCGAGGTATGTCTCCTGATTGCTCGTTGGAGCAAGGGCACGTGCCGGTCAGACTGCTGCGCCCGGGGTTGCAACCATGTACCACCCTTTCCACCTCCACCCGTGGCCATTCGATTGAATTATCACTTCCGGGCGTTCATTCAAGTCAAGAATTGGTTCTTGTATTCATTTTTAAGCGAGCGCTGGCGTCGTCTCTCGGGGGCTGCACCGGTGATAGAAGTTAACCCTTTACATACAACGCACGTGAATCGAAAAGAAAACATTCTTGCATATACGGCACTTTATATGCGATTCATCTCATGTGTCGTGAGCTCGAGCATCGATGTCGATGAACCGGTGCATCGTTCCACGCACCTTCTGCACTGTCAACCACCTACATCTAATCTCAAATATTGCTTAGTCCATAATTAGTTTGACCCAGTGGCCTCCTTAGGAACTGCCCTGCAATAAATAAATGGCAATTTATTGCAGCCATTCTCCTGAATCCACAAACGGAAGAACGCCCACGCCATGACAGGCATGGGGTTTTTTTTTAACCATACTTCACCGCGCTCGTCAGCGCGGGTGTTTGAAAGGGGGGTGGCGTGGGGGGGTGGGGTGCAGGGCAGGACTCATTCCGACATCGCTCGCCACTGATGTTAACCGTCGCCGGAAATCAATACGCGGGTCACTGGGTTCACGGTGTGGCACGCTAGCCGGTGACGCACCACGCAGTAACGACGTTTGCGTGTATTGCTTGTTCATTAGTTACAAGTTCACGGTGATTATTAGCCTTGTGGCCCATGTTTTTATAAATGTTTTGTATCAGAAGGGCCATACTAACTTTACGCAGTAGGGGGCGACCATTACCCACGTATTCCATGATCAAATTGAGTAACTTTCTTGTCACTTGTACAAATTTGGACCGTGACACCCCCCCCAGCACGCAACGGTCCACTCGTCTGAACGGCCGTCACTGGCTCCTTAGCATCCGCTTGTGATGAAGCACGCGGCGGGTAGTATTTTTACGGTTAAACCACACAACCACACTAATAATTATTTACTGGGGGGGCGGCACAGTAATACGGTCGCACTCATGACACGTTATTAGGTCGCACTCATTAACACACAAATTGCTCGCCACAAATGAACCACAATTACCTTGCTGCTGATCTTGTCAACGGAGCGTAAACCACCATGACGCGATCTCTGGTCATCCTCGCAGCAGCAGCTTTTAGCTGGCCATCGAACAAAGATGGCCACCGCATCGCGCGCATTTAGATGCACTTCCGCGGTCGTCTGGAACGCTCTTCCTTCCGATATCAGGAAGCTACTGGGAGCAATGACTTTGAAATCTAGATTACTAACTCATTTCTTTAGAGCTGCTTTTTGCGATGAATTGTTCTTCCCCCGAACCTCAGATTAGCATGGCTGCCTACGTACGGTGCGAAATAAATTCAACATACGTACATACGAACCGCGAACCCCTGCAACAAGGCAGAGAGATTTCGATTTAAAGCTTTCGTGACTTGCAGGGATTCATCTTCTTGGTTCTTTCGGTAAAGTCCCGTAGAAGGGAAATAATAAAATAATAAAAATAAAACATTAAATAATTCTCACGACGTTTCGGCCACAACGCAAGCAGTCGTTCTCAGGTGAAGCACAGGTCTGTCGGAAAGACAGCGTCTGAATGAACACCACCAGGCTTGGAAGCGTATATTTAAGCTGGGTTGGAGGGGGAAGAGCGCCTTGACAAAGGAATTCGCATATCAAGACGAATTTAGCATATTTATGGGAAATGCAGATATGGGATTAGTCACTACTTGTGAAATGCGTAGGAGGTGGGCGGGTGGTTTTCAAAGTCATAAAGTCAAAGGCAGCGAGAACACGCCACCGATGGTTCCACAGCCTCACCGCCCGTGTCTGCGCCCTAGGGCCGCATATTCCGAGATCCGGCCTTGCCGGGGCACAGCCCGGCCGAGCGTGCGGCGCTCTACGTGGCCATGATCGAGACCCTGGCCAGGCTCCACTCGCTGGACTGGGAGGGCCTCGGCCTCGGTGGCTTTGGCAAGAAAGGAGGATACTGCAAACGACAGGTGCGTGTGTACGTGCGTGTACGTACGTGTGTGCTCGTGGCCTCAAGGTGCAACATGGCCTGGCACAAGCGTCATGGTGACGTCACCGCCACTTAGTGGCGAATGGCGGTTGTTGTTGTTGTGTGCTCGTGGGGTGTAGCGTAGCAGTTGGCGCGCTGCGCTACTGAACCCGGGGGCCCAAGTTCTATTTTCGATCACAGTCACCAAACACCAGGCGGTGCTCGCTAACGGCACTTGCCCCAACAGTGTCTGCGGCGGATCGTGGTCTTCGTGAGCGTGTGAGCTACGATCACTTACTTGGCAGTGCCAAGGTGCTCACTCCCCAGCAACGTCTCTGAAGATTCACTGTGTACCTTCCTCTTGCCTGGATATCAAAACCTAAGATCATACGGCAAAATGTTCCTGTGCCTCCATGCGACATCATCGTCATCATCGTCACCGGTTGTCCATTAAATTATTTGGGTCTTCGGTAAAGTGACGTAGATAGATTGCCCAGTATATACCCATTTAAAAACTGGAGTTTGACTCCTATGGCCATATATAAAAGGGTGTTCGTCACGTAACAATTAAACCACATTTTTAATTTTCACAGCCGCAATAAGCCAAAACGAATTGAAAAATAAACTCAGTTAAAAATAATATGATGAGAAGAAAATCCGTCTCTCCTTTTAATATTCATCTCGCTACGTAAAAATATCAAATTATTTCTCACACAACCCATATCAGCCGCACCACATTTCTGGGAGTGCACAATTTCGGCGGCGTATGTTTGTTTTTTTTGTTTAGTTTTTTAACGTCATAAAGTGAAGCAACCTTGGAACGCGTGTCCGTAGGTGCTCACCTGGACCAAGCAATACAACGCCGCGGCACACACGGACATCGACAGCATGAACAAGCTGTCCGATTGGCTGCAGAAAAACCTTCCGGGCGACGACAGCGAAGCGAAGCTTGTGCACGGAGACTTCAGGATCGACAATCTGATTTATCACCCCACAGAGGTACGCATAGACCCAACAACACACGTATCATGCGCAGCGCTGGGGGGGGGGGGGTGGGGGGAAGCTCCCTCGGCCTTGCCCACACCACGAGCTCAAGAGCACTGAATGCGTGGATGTATTGTCGTTTAGACCATCGAGTTAAAAAGAGTTTAAAAAGTGTGGCCATCCCATAATGTACTGTAGAGTTACGCTTACAATGAATTCAGAACTCCACTTTATTTGACACCGTATGCCCAATTAAAGACTGAAGTTTAACTCCCATGGCCATATATAAATAAAACTTAGGTGGAGAGCGGTGTGCTCATCTCCATCAGCGGCATACATCGCTGTGGTCAGGGCCAGTCTCAACAGGCCAGCCGTTCACCGAGTCGTGCTAAATGTATTGACCCTAGAGGGATGAATGCGTGAATCGACCCGCAGCCGTGATTTTAACACGGACCTTTCCGACTGTGTCTTTGGCTCCCTTGCCACGGCACCTTCGGGCCAGGCAATGAACGCCCGCGTGGAAAGCGACGACCATCGCTGACGAAAGTCGGTGGCAGTTGGTGACCGGTGGCTTGTCTCGTGCGCGTCAACACGCTTGCATCCCCAGGCTCGTGTGATCGCGGTATTGGACTGGGAGCTGGCGACGATAGGGCACCCGCTGGCGGACTTGGCCTACAATTTCCTGCCGTACCACCAGCTCCCAACTGGTGCCATGACCTCGGTACTGGGCAGCGTCCCCATCCCAACCGTGCCCGGTGAGTTGTGTCTTCATGTTTAACAAAGCCATATGGAGGGGAGGAAAAATTTACATCCAAAGAACAAAGGTGACGGAACTGGGAAGAAACAGCAGGGTGGGGACCGAGAGGCGAGGGGCGACGGTGCGAGGTGGTGAACCAGGGTACGAAGGACGTGCAGATTTTTTTTATGTTTCGTATGGCAGGAGGGAAAAGGAACAGTGTTGAAACACGTTATGGTTGAATGCTATGTTTGTTCAACCGGTCCAAGGAGACAGCGGCAGAGACGCTGTGCGGATCGCAGCGTCACCGTACCGCCAGGACGTTGCAAGGATGGCGTGTTCGCCGGTGATTACATTTGTTGGTTTGGACATCACCCCAGTCGCAGTTCAGCGATTCTTTGATATATGTTTGTTGAACTTCTTCGCCCGTATGTAGGAAACCGTGCTAATTGGAGGTGCGGGGGCAGGACAACAAACTAAACACAAAAAGCAATTCTAAGCGAATGAATCTTGACTTAAAGCTTTCGTAACTGCAGGAATTCATACTCTTTGGGTCTTTCGGTAAAGTCACATAGATAGAAAAAAAAATTACGACGTTTCGATCGCAACACAAGCAATCGTCTTAAGGTGAAAAAATACAGCAGGCACTGTGATTTTTAATATTTTATTATTTTCAATCTAGATGATTTAAAAGTGCATAGCTTCAGTGGCTTCCTTATATTGGAAGGAAGAGCGTTCCAGACGGCCGCAGAAGCGCATCTGAAAGCGTGCAATGCGGTGACCGTCTTTTGTTCGATGGCCGGCCAAAAGCCGCTGCTACTGCGAGGATGACCGGAGCTCGCGCGATGGTTTATTGCGCTCCTCGACGTGGTCAGCGAGACGTTGTGGTTCATTTGCGGCGAGCACTTTTTCGTCTTCCATTTGCGTAAAGGTGGACGCGCGTCTCCCGCGTTGCGTTCGAGCCGTGGTTCAGCGAGGTCCGCGGTTGTCCCGCAGGAGAGAGGAGCCCGGCGATACCTCCACATCTTCTTGGTTCTTTAGGTAAAGTCACGTAGAATGGAAATAATAAAATAATAAAAATAAAACATAATAAAATAATTCTCACAACGTTTCGGCCACAACGCAAGCAGCCGTCCTCAGGTGGAGAACAGGTCTGTCGAGGAGACAGCGTCTGAATGTTTTGTTTTATTTTTATTATTTTATTATTTCCATTCTACGTGACTTTTCCGAAAGAACCAAGAAGATGAATCCCTGCAGTCACGAAAGCTTTAAATCGAAAGATACCTCCACAGTCGGGTGCTCACACCTGGGCCCAGGCGAGGACTAAGTGGCGATCCTTGCTTAACTCCTCTTCATCCCCTATGGGATATTAGGCCATAAATGAGCTCTCTCCATCTTTTCCTGTCGTTGGCTGCATGCTGTGCCTCTCCCCACCAGAGGTTCATCCGACCAAGCTCTTCCGTGATGGTTCCTCGCCAGGTGGTTTTTGGCCTTCTCGGTTTTGCTTTGCTCGGAGGCGTCTATCTCAGGGCAATTTTAGGGTTGCGGTTCTGTTCTATTCGTAGGGCGTGGCCACTCCAGCCATCGCAGTCTTTGTTGGTTTTTTTTTCTCCTTTGTGATGTTCCGGCTTCGGGTCCTCAAGTACAATTCACGATCGGAAATTTTGTTTGGCCAAAATATATGCGGCGATAGAGGGGCAGAAACGGCTGGCCCTGTGTGAGTGGGGAAACATGGTGGGGAGAACAAGAAGAAGGAGGTGAAGGGGAGGAGTTGACTGCGAGTTTCAGCTCTTATCGCAGTGCCGTGCCTGGAGTCTCGGGGTATTTGAGTTCAGCTTGGCAGGGAGAAGAGCAAAGGTTTGTATGTCATTTCGCCGTGGCGTTTTGTTGATTTTATCATCCTGCCGACGTTGTTGTGGACTTTCAGCTGAGAAGGATGCAACACCGCCTTTCACCCAATGCATCCACTCATCACCGTACCCTGCATTGAAAAACGAACAATATTCTACGATAAATATCCGAGCAGGTTACGCCATCATGCGATCGCAGAATGGAGATCATGGTGTATTCTAGAAAAAAAAAATGTTACGCGCAAATTGTTAACCGTTTCAAAAGTTGCGCGACACGGATCGAAGTCCAGTGGCGTGAGCTGTTTTCTTTGTCATGCCCCTCCACGCCCGCCCCGCGTGTCAGGAGTTCCCACGGAGGCCGAGCTCCTGTCCGTGTACTGTCGCTGTCGGGAAACGCCCAGCGCCCCCCTGCCCCACTGGAATTTCTTCATGGCCTTGGCTCTGTTCAAGATCGCTTCCATTGCCCAAGTACGCGGACACAGCTGGCCAAGCGCATCAAACGAACGGCGCGTCGCCCCGAAAAACAACGCATTGTTGACTCTGGTTAAGGGTGGCATTGCTCTCACCCTTGACATTGTTAATATTGTATTTTAGTCCACCTGCCTAGCGGTATTTTCGGACCAATGTTTAAGAGCGAAATTCTTTTAACGAGTTTATTTACGGCTCTCCGTAATCCCCTTCATATAACAGAAATCGAATCAACGCCACTGTCCTTTTGAAACTCGATCAAATAAAATCACGGTGACGCTCTGTTCGCTTTGATACAGTTCAGTGCATGTGTGGACATACCAGTTGACTGATATTTGTCAGGGGTTTTTTTTGTCGAGTTAAAAATCGCGTTCAGGTGTTGACTCAACCTGCCAGGAGACCCGTCGCTTTTGTGCGTGGGTTTCACCACTGACTTTTACGAGTGCCAATGAAGAACTCCATAATGCCTGCTTGATCGGGTTAATCCGTGTGATGCGGCGTGGTGTGGCACGGTGCGGTGTGGTGCACAGGGAGTGTACGCCCGCCACCTGCTGGGCAACGCCAGCGCGGAGAACGCCTCCCAGTTCTGCGGCGCCGTGCAGCCTCTGGCCGAGACGGCGCTCGCTTTAGCGACAGCGTGAGTCTCCTCGCCAACCTTTCGACTCTAAAGTACATTTAAGTCGTCGTGAAAATAAAATAAAAATTCCCGCTAACTTGTCATGGCGTTAATTTCATCGTTGTGCAAAGACGAATCAAATTGACACGCTCCGTGATTTTTTGATCGCCGACACTGCAAAAAAAGTTGCGCTTTTACCGCAGCTGCGTTTAAGTTTATCCTCCTTCCCCCGCACTTCCGATTAGCACGGTTGGCTACGTTCGGCGCGAGAGGGGTTCAACGTACATTCATACATCTGCACTTGATGCCGTAAAGCACACAGCCTGTTTCTCTCTACAGCAGGGTGCCTGCCAAGGTCGAAGGGAAGTTCAGTTCCCCTGAGCTCTTCAGGCCTTCCCCAGTGGGCCAGCTGATGCTCGACAAGGTCCGGGCCTTCCTCCGCGAGTATATCTACCCTGCAGAGCCGGTGAGCCTCAGGCTTTTGAGAAGCTGTCATTTTCATTTTCTCAAATCGTTTATGCTTCTTTACCCGGGAAAGCTCCGCTGACTCTCAGAAGGCTTTTTCAGGAGGGTCCTCTCAAGTTTTGGCAAGAGGAGTGGGGGGGGGAGGGTGGTGTTGCTGCTTTGTATAATCGCAAGTGAGTGATTTGCAGATAATCCCTCAGCACTGGGATGTTTTGGGCTAATATCGGTTACATTTTACCGTTTTATTTTAGCTTTGGAGTTAACCGAAGCACACCGGAGGAAACTCGAGCGGAACACAGAAAGCCACCCGGATCGGGATTCGAACTCAGGCGCTTGTTGCTGTGATACCACTTAGATGGGATGTTTTTTTTTAGCTATGGAGTAAACCGCAGAAACTGGAGGAAACTAGAGCAGAAAGTCACCCAAGTGGGGAATCGAACCCAGGCCCTTGCTGCGATGCGCATGTGTTCCCAGTGCACCACCCACCCTGTCGCCCCCGTTTTTCATGTTTTTTTCTCTTGGACATAAGCGCCATTAGTTCTCGGAATGATCTCAACCACACTTCCTCCGAGTGAGCAAATGCGTCACCATGTTGTTCTCTGTTATCCAAGCGCTCACCCGCTTGGGGTGTGCCCGTAACAGCTGGTACAAAATTTATGGTTGCAGATGAAACTTTCCCCATCAATCTACTGGCCACGCCTGACAGGAGAGCATGGAAACACATTCGGGGGTATGCAGACAATGGGACAGGAATTAATTTGTCCTGTTGATTTTTTTTGTAATCCGGACGGTGCAGTCGTACCCTGGCCGAGTGTACATCTCGTACTGGGGACGTGGTGACATCAGATCTCCAGATGGTGGGGGACAGCCGAGGCCATCATGCTTACAGGGTCGATAATATAGGTACTAGATTGTGGAATATCAACAACAGTCTCGTAGTCCCTTCTTAGACTTAGACTTTCATAATACTCAGGACAGACATGGGCTCAATTATAAATACGGTAGATCTTTGGCCGTTCTGTTTGCTGAAAATACAACAACAATATGCAGTCCGTTACAATTTCTAAATTGTGATCCCAGGTCTGGAGCCAGCTTAACTTAACCCTTTCCTGTTCCGAGACGTCTGCAAGTCGCATGGTGGGTTGCCCCGTTCACCGCTGAATCTGGGAACGCGCAAGCGATTGGCGTACATTTTTATTTAGAGACGCATCGCGCAAAAAACATTTTTTTAAGACATCGTACTCACCGCAGATAACCGTAGCGATACGACCGCACTCTACGATAGCTGGCGCCAAAACTGTGCCACACGCCCTCCCCCGTTATTTTAGTACTTAATCGGAATGGGAAATGGTTAAGAATACCGGGTGCTTTGGAGGCACGGGATGCGAGGTGGCCAGGAGAGGTAATTGAATCAAATGGACCATTGAAGCTACTTGTGTGGCCCCTGAGGTGTGACCAACAAGCCACACTCTCATTAACCAGGATTGGCCAAACATCCCAATGTTGGACCCTGCTAAAAAAAAGACTTGAGACTCCATAAGACTTTACTAAAAAACTAAACTCGGCACAATAATCAAAAACACTGTGGTGCTAAAAGAAGAAATTTCTGAAAGGAAAAGTTTCGGGTAATTGCCATTCTTCACAAGGCGTAAAACTCAAGTAAGTAAATAAGTGGCATTACTTATACATTTTCTTAGCCTGGGAAAGCCTGTTTGAGGACGCGGACACGGTGATATTGTTTGGACTACGGTACCCAGAGGAGAGCTGGGCACGGACGGTGACGTGCGCTGCCCCTCTGCGTCCCGCAGGAGGTGCTGCAGTACTACCAGCAGCACGCCTCGTCCCCACTGCGGTGGAAACGCCCTCCCATCATCCAGCAGCTCAAGGTGCCACCCTGGAGAGGGAGAGAGAGGAACCTCTCTATGAATACGGACGGGCGAAGGTTCCGTGGTTGGGTGTTTGCATGTATGTTGAACTTCTCTCGCACGGTACGTGGCCGGCCGCGCTAATCGGAGGTGCGGGGGAAGGACAACAATTAGAAACAAAAAGCAGTTCTAAAGAAACGAGTTTTCAATGTATATGATTTAAAAATGCATAGCTCCAGTGGCTTCCTAATATCGGAAGGAAGAGCATTCCAGACGGCCGCAGAAGCGCATCTGAAAGCGCACGATGCATTGACTTGACCGTCTTTGTTCGATGGCCAGCCAAACGCCGCTGCTGCGTGGTTGACTGTTCATTTAAAACTAAGTGATAAGACATTCAAAAAGAGCAATTGGCATCATCTTGTAGCCTGACTCAAGATAGTTTTTTTTCCTTGACACCGTTTACTTACGGTTCGTACTTCTGTGCGCGGAGCGAACCTGCAAACCGGCGACCGTTAAATTGAACGTCGGACGTGCCAAGAACTACTGACGGTTCACACGTGCAAGTCGGCTGGCAGTGTCAATAAAAATTCTTGGCGTTGGGCTACAAAGATTGCGCTAACCGCTCTTTTGATTGTCTTATTAGTTTTGGGTGTTTTTTTTCAATTTACATTTAAAATGGGAAAGGTGATTTCATGAACACCGTGTATTGCTGAGGTCGGCTAGAAGAAGAAGAGACATTTTCATTTGTTTTTGTCTTTGACCAAAATAGTTCCAGAGCTGCATCACACGCAGAGCTGCTTGTACACATACACGAACACAGCAGCAGGTATACATCAGATGGCAAAAACGCATTCTGACTTAATAAACAAAATAGGTGATGGAATAAACTGCATCTATTTATCTTCTTGGTTTATTCGGTAAAGTTACGTAGAATGGAAATAATAAAATGATAAAAATAAAACATAATAAAATAATTATCACGACGTTTCGGCCACAACGCAAGCAGCCGTCCTCAGGTGGAGACCAGGTCTGTTGTATCGACAGTTCTCGACAGACCTGGTCTTCACCTGAGGACGGATGCTTGCGTTGTGGCCGAAACGTCGTGATAATTATTTTATTATGTTTTATTTTTATTATTTTATTATTTCCATTCTACGTGACTTTACCGAAAGAACCAAGAAGATGAATCCCTGCAGTCACGAAAGCTTTAAATCGAAATTTGCATCTATTTAGTTTTTTTCCCCCCCCTTAGTTATTCTTAAACAACACAGTTTGACTCTTGTACAGTTTGTTCTCACCGAGACATTCCATCATCACCCCATTCCCTGCCATATTGAATCAATTATCTTCACGTTAAATTACGTTTAAGATTTCGATTTAAAGCTTTCGTGACTGCAGGGATTCATCGTCTTGTTTTTTCCGGTAAAGTCACGTAGATTGGAAACAATAAAAATAGACCTGGTCTTCACCTGATGACGGCTGCTTGCGTTGTGGCCGAAACGTCGTGAGAATTATTTTATTACATTTTATTTTATTATTTTTATCGTTTCCATTCTACGTGACTTTACCGAAAGAACCAAGAAGATACGTTTAAGATGTTTTTGTTGTTTAAACTGCCGCCCTGGTGTATTGTACGGCGGCCCGCTTCAGGACAGGGCTAAGGCGGCGGGCCTGTGGAACCTGTTCCTGCCGGCGGTGAGCGGCCTTGGCCAACTGGACTATGCCTTCGTGGCGGAGGAGACGGGGCGCTGCGTCTTCGCTCCCGAAATCTTCAACTGCCAGGCGCCGGGTAAGCGGCTTTCGGCTGGCCGTCCGAGCAAAGAGGGTCACCGCATCGCGCGGCGCTTTCCGATGCGCTTCTGCGGCCGTCTGGAACGCTCTTCCGATGGTAGGAAGCCGCTGGAGCTGCGCTCTTTTAAATCTACATTGAAAACTCGTTTCTTTCTACACAACTGCTTTTGTGTTTAGTTTGTTGTCCTTCCCCCGCAACTCCGATTAGCGCGGTTGGCTACGTGCGGTGCGAAAGAAGTTTAACGTACAAAGAAACGGCGTTCGCCATCCTGCCTGCAAGGGGGGACACTTCCTGCCCAACCCCCCCGAGGCTTTAATCTTCACGCTTAAAAAATTAGTCTCTCGTTTCATGCTTAGTTCAAAGACGGAGAATCTCGTTAGGGTAACCCTATTGGCCCCAGAAACACTAAAATTGCACACATACCCCCAACACACACATACACATAAACACACACACACGTGGTAAACATGTGTTTCAGGCCGTTTGCACGCTTGGCTAATGACTCGCACTGCGGCCTCCCAACTTGGTTCCTTTTAGCCGTGTTGTATCGACAGTTCCACTTGAATGTGCAGTTGTTTTTGAGGACTACTGTGTGTTGTCTTTCTTTGGTCTGGGATTGTTTTTGTTGTTTTGTTGCCTCGCCCAAGCTTGCATTTGTTGTTGAAAAATCGATGTACTTCTGCAGTTTGTACTTAAACTTTATTTATTTTTTGGTCTGTTTATTCACTTATTTTTTATGACCTGCTTACCATTCCTATACTTTGCACTCCTATCTGTTTTGGTTTAGTTTGTTGTTGTAACTTTCTGAACCGCCCCTGCTGGACATCTGTGAAAAAGAGCTTCATAGCTCATCGGATTCCTCCTTCAGCCTCCGAAGGATTCAGGTTTCTGCGGCAGAGATTGCATTGCCCCTGATAAACCCTTTGCATCAAAAGGGGAAGCCTTGATAGAAGTACGACTTATTATGTAAGGAACGAAACAGGAGGACTTCTCCACAAATCTGGCTGTTGTAATTACTGGCGAAACGTCGTACTCAGATTGTAAATGCTGTGGCTTTGCTCTCCAACACACCGGTGTGCTGTACTAGTAGCGAATTTGCACGTTCTGTTTACGTGACAAACTTGACTAATTGGATCTAGATTTGAAGTTTTCGTGACTGCAGGGATCCATACTCTTTGGTTCTTTCGGTAAAGTCACGTAGGTATAAAATAAAATAAATGTATTTATTTTATTGACTAATTGGCTGTGCCGGGTGGTGGCGGGTTTAACGACACATTTATATATTTACGCGATCTAACCCAACAAAAACCTGTCTTACGGAATTACTATATTTGTTTTTGGAACAAGAACGCAGGCCCGTCACACAGCACGTTGCTGCGTAGCGTGCGCAGCCGGGTGATTTAGTTCTCGGGAAAAACAATCCCAAAACGACAAAGCCATTTAAGGGAAGGGGTGGTGGGGGATAAAGGATGGGGACAAGCTGGACCACTGCCCAAATCACGTGGGGGCGTCTGGCCGGTGGTGGGCGGGAAGTGGGCTCTTAAATGGGTTGGTTGGTTGGGGGGCGGGGGATTAATAGGGGAAGGGGAGGTGATGGGGGGCGGTAAGACCAACTTGAGGAGGGAGATCCCGAGCATGTGGAGGTGAGAAGGGGGGGAGGAGGAGGGGGGGGAGGAAATACAAATGATTTCAACAGACTTAGAGCCAACGTTTTCCGTATAAAGCAAACGTTGATATATGTCTGAATTGCCTCAGTTTCAATGCTGTAAATCTCTGTGTTTTTCTCTCGAATACTTGGAAATGTTTACACGGGAATATGCAGCAGTATGAGGATGAGCATAGTGTTCCATATGCTCGCATTGGTAGCCTTTCCACATTGATGGTTTCCCTTGGAAGGTGGAAAAGGGTTCATATGGTGGCACTTTCTTAAAACGTACAACTGCTTCCTTCGGTGTCGAGTTAAAAAAGTTTTTTTCCTTTTGACCATTGGCATGCAATTTCCTTTTGAGGTGCGCGGGAATGTTTGTTGGTTAATTGTATAGGGCGAAAGGTCACACACCCACGGCTTAGTTGGTGGCAAAATATTTATGTATGTATGTGGAAATTCTTTCTCTCCGTACGTAGCCAATTGTGCCTATTCGGAGATGCGGGGGGAAGAGCAACAACCTAAACACAAAAAAGTAGTTCTAAAGAAATGAGTTTTCAATCTCGATTATACTGGTAGGAACCTCCTGGTTACACCAGCCCACAGGGGATTATTGTGTCCGTCCGTCCGTCGTGAAGGGAGGGGCTGGGTGGGGAGGGAGGGGCTGGGTAGGGAGGGGAGGATGGGGAGGGGCTGGGTGGGGAGGGTGGGGCTGGGTGGGGAGGGGCTGGGTGGGGAGGGTGGGGCTGGGTGGGGAGGGTGGGGCTGGGTGGGGAGGGTGGGGCTGGGTGGGACTGGGTGTGGAGGGGCTGGTCACCCCGTGGTGCCCTTATAAAACTCAACGTTTAACCTACTCATGCCGGCTTGTGCCCGCCCTCACAGTCGGGCATATTTGCGAAATACACCACGCCCTGGCCGTTCACCCTGGCCATTGACCGAGCAACCCAACGTTCCTACCAGCTCCCTCCGCAGCAAGAATGTGTTTTAAAAGTGCACAGCTCCAGTGGCTTCCTGATATCCAAAGAGCGTTCCAGACAGTAGCAGAAGTAGTATCTGAAAGCGCCGCGCGATGCGTTGGACCGTCTTTGTCCGATGGCCAGCCAAAAAACAGCTGCTGATGCAAGGATGACTGGAGTTTGCGCGATGATGGTTTATGTTTCTTGACAAGATCAGCGAGGTATACGCCGCAACAACAACGGATACGGACTGCTTCGTCGTCACATACCGTATCACGGCATCCTTCGTTGTTCTTGTGGTCAACGTGAGATTTGTACAAAGTGTGACTCATTGATGGCAGGAAATGACTTTTGGTTACCTTCGAAATGATGCCGGGCTGACGTCGATATTTTAATAGAAAAATTCCACGGGAAATTGTGAATAAATCAAGCAAATTTATACGTAAACATTTTTTGTCGGCTCCGTAGCCGCACTCGGGGTCTTAACGGACTGCTTCGCCACGTTATGAAATAGTTTTTCGTACCAAATTCGAACAAAAAATGCCTCTTCTTGTCATTTTGGTTTGCCGACCCTCTGTGCTAGTGAAATGCGGCTCACGCGAGCCTCTGTTGTTTAGGCAGACGGGTCGCCATTTTTCATGCATCATCATCCTCATCATTATCGGCCACGCTCAATCCACTGCCGGATGAAAGCCTTCCTTCCCGAACCCGTCCGCCATCTCTCACTCTCCCGCTGTGCAAACTCTCAATAGGTCGGGTTTAATGGTCTTCACGGGTCTCATGGGTTTTAGCAGTTTTGGATATCGAGTAGAGGGTTATTTTGGTTTACGTCACGAACCAGAAGTTTAGTCGGGCGGTTGTGGCTGACTATGCACGTGGCTGCCTGTCAACCAGCACCAGAGGTAGCAGCAAGGGTTGGTTGATCACCACGCGCACGGACGTTGTGAAACTCCCTGCTCTGCATCTACATCGGCCATACGAAAGAAGAAGAAGATGATAAAGATTATTATTATTACATTTAGAAATTATTATTACGAAGCAACATTTGGTTTAACACGTAGGCTTTCGCGACCGATATCATTCATAATAGTGGTTTTTGGGGTTAGATCGCGTAAATATATAAATGTGTCGTTAAAACCCGCCACCGCCCGACACAGCCAACTAGTAAGGGTTGTCACGTAAACAGAACGTGGCCAATTCGTCACAAGTGATGACAATTCGTCACTAACCCAAAAACCTCTATTATGGAAGAAACATTTGGCTGGATATGTTTGACCTTATGGAGATGAAGTGGTCACGTTTTAGCAGCAGTCTCAAGTATCCGTCATCGAACGTTGTACTCGAATTGAACTTGTGCGTGCGTTTGTGACGCGTTTGTTGGGAAAATCAGAAACATCCTCTGGCAAAAAAACGTCCTGACGCGCGGTGTGTAACCGGAGTGACGTGAGCACTCCGATGTTTTATTTGAAGCTAGTTTAGAACTAACAGTGGTAAACACGATCCCAACACATTCGTCAACAACACTGCCTTAAAATCTATATATAATGTATGTGTTACGAAGGAGGCCCATTGCCTGAAACATTGCTTATTTAATGATTTAGCCTGTCTGCCATAAATACCGGTGTTAAGATGCTCAGACTTAAAATAGTCACCTATGACAAGGCAACGAGTCTGCATTAACCACACATACGTGTGGAACAAGAACATAATCTAAACAAACATGCTTTGATGATGTCATTGAAACGGATTGGCCTACGCCAGAGACAGCTCTGTCTCACCAGTGAAAGACCAAATTCCGCTAAAAGGCGACCAGTACAAGGGCAATCCATCAAAGCATTAACAGTTTGTGTAAAGCAGTTATATCTGTGGGGACTCTTTGGCCAGTATCAAGATAATGATAATGGCAAAAGGGTCCCATAGATATTGCCTACCATATACATTTCCTTTTAAGGGCCACACAGTTGCATTGACGGATGTGTTGCGCGGTTTTGTCGTTATGCATGCTTGTGGACCACTGCTAATGCGGCAGCAGTAGCAGCATCACCGCCAAACAACTGCTAAGGGTCTCGTCTCCCAAACTTGTGAGCACGAAGGTAACGTCGGACACTTTGTCCGCTCTACACAAGGTGCCCCTTCCACGCGTGCGTGACTGTGGTCGCGCTTGTGCTGTGTTTACGCGATGGCGCCGTTTGTTTGTATCCCGCGCTGCGCTCGCTGGCGTCCTCCTTCCTGGCCGTGTCCGTCGGCGCTCCGTCGTAGCGAGAGACCCTCTTTTGTTTTCTTTGAGCCTCCCCTGAGTTGATTTTATCTGCGACGAGCACCGGGGCCAGTATACCAGCACCTCCACTTGGGAGACGCAGCGAGAGACAGCGCGCGTTTAGCGTGTTGTCCTCTGATTCGCACGGTTGGCTTACGTACGGTGCAAAACGAAGTTACACATACATACAGACCATTATAGAGGGGCGGCGGTGGTTATTGCAAACTCTGGTCATCCACGCAGCAGCAGCAGCAGCAGCAGCTTTTGGCTGGCCATCGAACAAAGATGGTCACCTCGTCGCGCGCTTTCAGATGTGCATCTGCGGCCATCTGGAACGCTCTTCCTTCCAATATTAGGAAGCCACCGGGGCTATGCACAAGCATCGCATGTCGTGGATACGTGTGGACTTCATTTCCACCTTTAACAGCAACGTGTCTTCATCGTCATCATCGTTGTTATAATTGACAATAAGACTCGATGCTTATCTCAACAATACTGCGCCCTTAATAGGGAAGGTGTATAGCAGGCGACGTTTCGGGCAGTGGCCCTTCTGCATGGCACGTATATTTACATCGTAATTATTATCATTGCAGACACGGGCAACATGGAGGTTCTTCATCTGTATGGGACGGAGCAACAGAAGAGGGATTGGCTGGAGCCCCTGCTGCGCGGGGAGATCCACTCCTGCTTTTGCATGACAGGTCATCGGCACGCCGCGAGGGCTGCACTCCAAGCCGCAATAGATAATCCGGTGGACAGATGAAGGCGTCGAATGTCTGGCCAGACGCGAACGCTTTTGCCGCCAACCTGGCAGACGAGAGCCTCCCCCCCCCACCACCGCCACCACCTCCACCTGCTCCGAGTTACTTTCGTAACGGGGCGCCGGTAGAGCGTCACGAGTCGCGCGCGCTTGCGTAACGCGCCGTGTTGTCGGGCCCTTGCGGGCGCCGGGTGTTTAAACTTTGGCTCTGTGTTCGCGCCGGGGTTATGATTTATGTAAGCGGGGGATTTAACGCGCGTAGCCTTCCAGCGACCAAGTGCTGTGATTTTTTTGTTGTTTTTTTGGGGGCCACGCCACGGAAGTAAAAATCTGTTGCGTCGGCAAAGGGAAGAGATGCCAGGACGGAAAGTCCCCAAGGCAGACAAAGAGGGAACGGCTTGAGATGAGCATCAGGGAGGAAGGGGAGGAGGAGGAAGGGGAGAAGGAAATGACCAGGCCCAGCTGTCGGGGATGAGAGGGCGATGTTGAGAGGGCGACGATGAGAGGGTGACGTTGAGAGGGTGATGTTGAGAGGGCGACGTTGAGAGGAGCGACTTTGAGAGGGTGACGTTGAGAGGGTCACGTTGAGAGGAGTTACGTTGAGAGGGTGACGTTGAGAGGGGCGACGTTGAGAGGGGTGACGTTGAGAGGGTGACGTTGAGAGGGTGACGTTGAGAGGGTGACGTTGAGAGGATGACGATGAGAGGATGACGTTGAGAGGGTGACGTTGAGAGGGTGACGTTGAGAGGGTGACGTTGAGAGGGTGACGTTGAGAGGGTGACGTTGAGAGGGTGACGTTGAGAGGGTGACGCTGAGAGGGCGACGTTGAGAGGGCGACGTTGAAAGGGCGAGGTTGAGAGGGTGACGTTGAAAGGGCGAGGTTGAGAGGGTGACGTTGAGAGGGCGACATTGAGAGGGCGACGTTGAGAGGGCGACGTTGAGAGGGCGACGTTGAGAGGGCGACATTGAGAGGGCGACGTTGAGAGGGCGACGTTGAGAGGGCGACGTTGAGAGGGCGACGTTGAGAGGGCGACATTGAGAGGGCGACATTGAGAGGGCGACGTTGAGAGGGTGACGTTGAGAGGGTGACGTTGAGAGGGCGACGTTGAGAGGGCGACGTTGAGAGGGCGACGATGAGAGGGCGACGTTGAGAGGGCGACGTTGAGAGGGCGACGTTGAGAGGGCGACGTTGAGAGGGTGACGTTGAGAGGGTGACGTTGAGAGGGCGACGATGAGAGGGCGACGTTGAGAGGGTGACGTTGAGAGGGTGACGTTGAGAGGGCGATGATGAGAGGGCGACGTTGAGAGGGCGACGTTGAGAGGGCGACGTTGAGAGGGCGACGTTGAGAGGGTGACGTTGAGAGGGTGACGTTGAGAGGGCGATGATGAGAGGGCGACGTTGAGAGGGTGACGTTGAGAGGGTGACGTTGAGAGGGCGACGATGAGAGGGCGACGTTGAGAGGGCGACGTTGAGAGGGCGACGTTGAGAGGGCGACGTTGAGAGGGTGACGTTGAGAGGGTGACGTTGAGAGGGCGATGATGAGAGGGTGACATTGAGAGGGCGACGTTGAGAGGGTGACGTTGGGAGGGGCGGCGATGAGAGGGTGACGTTGAGAGGGTGACTTTGAAAGGGTGACGTTGAGAGGGCGACGATGAGAGGGCGACGTTGAGAGGGCGACGTTGAGAGGGTGACGTTGAGAGGGCGACGTTGAGAGGGTGACGTTGGGAGGGGCGGCGATGAGAGGGTGACGTTGAGAGGGTGACGTTGAGAGGGCGCCGTTGAGAGGGCGACGATGAGAGGGTGACGTTGAGAGGGCGACGTTGAGAGGGCGCCGTTGAGAGGGCGACGATGAGAGGGCGACGTTGAGAGGGGAGGAAAGAGATGGAGACAAGGAAGGAGCAAGGAGAGGTGAGCTGCACGGTGCAGCGTGTTTTGTGTTTTGACCGGGGTCAGCGAGGAGGAGCGGAGGGATTCAGCGTGGGGGTGGCCACACAGCAGTCACATTATTTACGGGAGGCTTGAGCTGAGTTATATAGCGGACATAATATTGTTCGCATCATTGTATACAGTCCATGGTAATATAGACCGCACGTCCAATTTGCATGGTTGGCTACGTACGGTGTGCGAAAGAAGTTCGACATCTAGACATATTTACATTCATACATTCCCCCCCCCCCCCCATACAGAACCCGACGTGGCATCCAGCGACGCCACCAACATCATGTGCAGCATCCGGAGGGACGGCAACCACTACGTGGTGAATGGGCGCAAGTGGTGGAGCAGCGGTGAGCGATGCCAGGCCCGGCCGGATGGGCGACGGGGCGGCTGGTGTTTGTGCCGAGGGCTCACGGCTGCAAGGGCGGCAAACACCCGCAGACTTGCATCAGAACAGTAGCGATTCACCGATTTAGGCGAATCCGCAATCGATTTTTACGTGCACGGAATGTTGAAATTTGCACGTAAGAGAAGGCCAAACACCATTGACAGGGGCTTTCTTGAGCTTCCTCCAATGGAGGCTCTTCCGCCAGCAGTTTCGCGTGCAAGTATTTTCAGGGCTGCACCTTTAGCCTCGGATGTGAACTAAATACTCGACGTACTTTATCTTTGGGCTAACGAAACAAACCCGAGGGAACAAACAGCACACGATACGAGGCGGAGGATACAACATGAGACCGTATGAACGAGGCAACAATGAATCGACACCTGGATTTGAATCGTACGAACCGAATGTTGATAATTAATTGAATCGCTCGGGGCGGTGCCACTCGCAACCCTCTATCCTCGCGGATCCCGCCAAGGTCCGTCCCTAACTTAGGCCTCTTTCCAATGACCCAGGACTGCTTTTCACTTGGGACCCCGATTGCCCTTGAAGTGGCACCGGTTCTAGCACCACCCAGCAGTCTGGCATCGGCAGTCATGGCCTAGCATGGGGTGGTACTGCCTGGTACCACCTCTAGACCACAACACGGGGTGGTGGTACTGGCTGGTACCAATTCTAGCCCACAACACGAGGTGGTGGTCCTGGCTGGTACCACCTCTAGCCCACAACACGAGGTGGTGGTCCTGGCTGGTACCACCTCTAGCCCACAACACGGGGTGGTACTGGCTGGTACCACCTCTAGCCCACAACACGGGGTGGTACTGGCTGGTACCACCCCTAGCCCACAACACGGGATGGTGGTACTGGCTGGTACCACCTCTAGCCCACCACACGAGGTGGTGGTACTGGCTGGTACCACCTCTAGTCCACAACACGAGGTGGTGATACTGGCTGTTACAGCTTGGTGCGGACAGACAGCAGCAACCCTGACTCTCAGCTGATCAGGGCTTTTTCTGCGATGTTACTCCTTGCTTGCGATGGTTATCTGAACTCGTTTTGCGTTCCCCTGCGTTTGTAATTTACGTAACCGTTGTCGCGTGTTTTGTTATCATTACTGCGCTATGCAGCTGTAAACTGCGAGGCTATGAAAGGAAGTACAATTAGAGGGCCCAAGGCAAGATACAAGTTAATGTGGATGGTTTTGATTGTCATCTCGAATACCGCATCTGTGTCGGCGAGTGATAATGTTCACAGATCCAAGCCAAGATGCCCTTGGGATTTCCCAGGGGTTCAGGTTATTATTGCTCAAAGCTGTGGGAGCCAGTCTGTCACCTTCAATAGTGTTAGGGGTTCGATGTTTATAATAAACTACTTATTTACCCAGGAGAGCCACACTGAGTCGTAGGACTCTTCTTAAGGTGGCTCCTGCTGCTACATTTGGGGTTTGTATTTGAAGATGTTTTCAGCCCAACTCATGATGAGTTGTGTTTATTGTTACACGTTGTGGAGGAAACCAGAGCATCCGCCGAAAAACCCATGCTTTGCGCGAGGGGGCAACACGCTATCCCCGTACAGTTTGAAACAGATGGCGATGAGTCCAATGGCTGTACTGCCTTCTCCCAGAGAGCAAGGGTGTGGGCTCCTCCTCGTCACCCACGTGAAGGGAGTTTCACAACAATGATCTGGGTGTGATGCACCTACCCTCGCTGCTGCCTCCGCAGCGCTGGATCGCAGGCAGTGAGGTGCAGAGTAGCCACCGCCGCCTCCAAAACCCTTGAAGCTAGCACTCGTCAAAGAGGCAGATGCTGTTGCTGCTGCATTGGCAGTTGTGCACAAGCACAATTAACAACAACAACTAAAGACGCAACACGAGACGTCCATCAATGACACTGCCTTACAAAACATATCTGAAATCGGCAACGTTTTTGGGCGATGGCCCTTCTTCATAGCACGTACATCTCCAGCGAGGTACAGGATATTTTGAGCTCGCCGCACGATCTCCTCTCCGTTTGTACCCACGCTCCCCTTGTCTCTGTTGCTCAGGAGCTGGTAACCCAAACTGCACGTTGGCGGTGGTGATGGGAAGGACTGGAGATGATTCCCTGGCCAGGTCGGTGGTGGGTGTGGGGGGGGGGGGGGTTAGGTGTCACGTTCAAATATTGTCCACCGTTATTGGTCGTGAGTGGGAATCAAACTCGGGTCGCTGGGTTCGTTGTGCAGTGCGCTATCCGCTACACTACCGTTGCCCCATAGTTCCTACACAAAGATAAAGATTCCCCCATGTAGCCTTAGACTGTGGGGGCAAGTGCTGTTAGCGAGCACTTATGACGGCCGGCACGGCACACTAAAGGGGTGGGTGGCCAGCACCAGGCCCGACCGCCTTTGTCTCCCCAGCGGCGATGTTTCTACACACCACACCAGGTATTCTAGGCTAAGGAGACTTGGTGGAGGCCTAGGACCGTTTCAGATAATCGTCAATGGTGTTGGCCGTGAACGGGAATCGAACTCGGGTCACCAGGTTCGCAGTGCGGTGCGCTAACCGCTACACTGATGCTGCCCCATAGTCCATTACGCATACTCTATACAATACACACACATGCAGAATTGAAGCCTAAACTTGGAATAGTTTGATCATGAGTACCTGTCGTCATTGTCGAGTGAGCCTAATGCCACTTGTGGTTGGCTGTCATCTCCAGACACAAGCAGCACAGCATGATCCTGGTTGCCATGGACACACCGGGAGTCAAGATCATCAGGCCCCTGATGGTGTTCGGCTATGACGGTGAGCTGTTTTGTCCGGCCTTGTCGAATGCTCACTTAACGATCACGAACGGCATTGCCCGAGCGTTCCGAGCGACGGTGGTGTGGCGGTGGTGGTGGTGGTGGTGTGGTGGTGGTGTGGTAACGGTGTGGTGGCGGTGGTGTCTGTGCTGTGCAGATGCCATTCATGGAGGGCACTTTGAAATCCACTTTGAGAACGTGCGAGTTCCTGCCTCCAACATACTGCTGGGTGAGTGACTCCCCAGGGTGACTGCCCAGGGTGACTGCCTCATTCGTACAGTTTCCTTTCCTCCAAATTTGCCTAAATCTGACATTACATAATTTGCACGTTTTTTGCATAAAATATACGTAATAATTTCACTGCACATAAAATGGCGGTTACTAATGTGTATAATTTGACAGCCCCACTTACGTTAAATCGTTATCACGTGAGTCGCCGTCGTTGGCCACACACAGCTGAAGCGATGGCCACTCCCAATTAGCACCGTTGGCTACGTGCAGTGCGAAAGAAGTTCAGCGTACACACACCTCCGGCGGTACCGACAAGTGAAATATCTGGTCTGGGCCCGCGGACTCTTGTGTCCAGGCCCTTGCAAACATTTCGATTTAAAGCTTTCGTGACTGCAGGGATTTATCTTCTTGGTTCTTTCGGTAAAGTCACGTAGAATGGGAAAAAAATAATAATAATAATAAAAAAATTAAAACATAATAAAATAATTCTCACGACGTTTCGGCCACAACGTAAGCAGCCGTCCTAAGGTGGAGACTCTGTCTTCTCGACAGACCTGTTCTCCACCTGAGGACGGCTGCTTGCGTTGTGGCCGAAACGTCGTGAGAATTCTTTTATTATGTTAAAATATTTTTTATTATTCTTTTATTATTATTTCCATTCTACGTGACTTTACCGAAAGAATCAAGAAGATGAACCCTTGCAAACAGTCGTGCCTTCCCGACGCTCTGGCCCGGTCGCCATGGACAAACAAGGGAGCTTGACGAGTCCTCGCTCGCAACAAACCCACGCCGACCGATTGCCGAGTGGCATTCTCCCCGCACGTCCGGTTATAAGCGCGCGGTTGTGCTACGTACGGTGGGAAATTAGTTCCAACGTGCGTGTACGGTCCGTTCTCCTACAACGCTGCGGTAGTTGCGTCCCTGAAGAATACCGCGTTTTGGAAAAATTGCGTTCTAATAAATAATTATTAATATAGGGTTAAGCGCAGTCCGCGATACCACGTGAGATGCGTACGCAGGGAAAACAAAGACTGAGGCAAGTGGGTAGCATCTAGAAGCATCCAGCTTCTTGTGTGATGCTAGGCCGAGGCAGCCGTACAGCCGCTTATTCCTACTCGCGCTACGTAGTTCTGTTCACTCAATCGCGTTTGATCCAATTCGCATCCGCGTTATAGCAAAAATACGTCCCCGAATACATTAATCGCGTTGCGTCCAATCCGCGTGATGAAAACACGCGGCGTTAATAGGAGAGCATTCCGCACGTACGTTCTCCGTTTGTCTCAGGCGACGGCCGGGGGTTTGAGATCGCCCAGGGCAGGCTGGGGCCCGGCCGCATCCACCACTGCATGCGAACGGTGGGACTGGCCGAGAGGGCGCTTGAGCTGCTGTGCCAGCGAGCGGCCACCAGGCAGGCGTTCGGCCGCAAGCTCTACGAGCACGTAAGCGCTGCCCCGCACCTCCTCGCGGTTTCGTGCGCGGAGAGGTTTTGACAGGTTTTTTGTATTCGTACCGTTCCGAAACATCTGCAAGTTGCAGAGTGGGTCCCATTCACCTCAGTGTCAGAACACGCAAGGGGCTCAGGGGTTAACATCATTGAGAGAGGCGTAGCACAGCTGTTTTTAAAGACATTGTACTCACCGCAGAAAACTGTAGTGACACAACCGCACTCTACGATAGCTGGGAGCCTCGGTACCGATAAAATTCACCGGAAGGGGAAAGGGTTAATTGGGAAAATGACAGCGCCTCCCATTTCTCACAAGTGCTTTAAGGATGCTTATTTATTGTTATTATGTACTGCGCTTGTCAGGAGGCTCGGGGGGTGGGGGGTGATCGATGCTGCTATGTGTAATCCCCAAATGAGTAATTCCGCACGGCATTCTTTTGGCACGAGAGGTGTTCTCAAGAGTTCCGTACGAACGGTAAAATTTCCTGGGAATAAATAAAGTATTTTCGAGCCTGCCACAACATTCCACTGGGGTTCTCAAACGCAATTCCGCACATGTGCGTCTCCGCTGCATTCCCTGGCCCGCCGGCTAACGCGTTTTTATTTCTTATTGATTCATCGTCCGCGCAAAGCCGTAACGGATATCAGATAGAGTAAATAATCTCATAACACTCTTTCAAATTTCCAGTTGCCGTGCCTGCCAAGTAATGTTGCTGTTTGCCTGCGCACCTGCGGCGAACCCAAGCCGAGTTAGAGCGTGCCACTCGCACTGGGACTCGTGTCAAAGGTCAAATCTAAGGTCAAGTCGACTCGGCCGCTCATTCCTCATGAGTTCAATTGATTATGGAGACGCGTGATCACTTTATTCTTTATTTTTTGGCTCGAATCTCATGCTTAAGTCGTAAATATGAAGCAGTAAATGACAAATGAGGCACGTTGACTTTATTAAAATTTTTGTAAGTCAAATCTGTACATGAGGAGAATAACCCAATCGTCATAACAGAATAATAGCGCTGGCCGGAGAAACCATACATTTCAAACAACAACAACACATGTAACGTGCAAAAAACATCACAGCCTACAGTGAGGGAAAAAAGTATTTGATCCCCTGCTGATTGTGTACGTTTGCCCACTGACAAAGAAATGATCAGTCTATAATTTTAATGGTAGGTTTATTTGAACAGTGAGAGACAGAATAACAACAACAAAATCCAGAAAAACGCATGTCAAAAATGTTATAAATTGATTTGCATTTTAATGAGGGAAATAAGTATTTGACCCCTCTGCAAAACATGACTTAGTACTTGGTGGCAAAACCCTTGTTGGCAATCACAGAGGTCAAACGTTTCTTGTAGTCGGCCACCAGGTTTGTACACATCTCAGGAGGGATTTTGTCCCACTCCTCTTTGCACTGTATGTGCATTTTGGGAAAACAAATATCGTCAGTTCTTGAAACTGCATTGTGGTCCTCCTTGTCTTACTTAGGTCAACATCAAAAGTAATTTGAACGAACGTGGCCGACAGTGGTGACACAGTAATAGACAACTGTGGACCGGTTACATCATCATTAGATGTCATCAGTACAGTAGAGTCAGTCATCAGAGTCTATTGCTGCAAAGGCTTTCCTCTGAAAACTACGTGTGCGGAGCCCCCACATGCACGCTATGGGCCCCATTAGCTCGGCTAATGCCAACAGTAATCACATCTGTAAATGACGCGAAAACCCCCATTGTAACAGAATAACAGTGCAGGCCGGAAAATCCACAAGTAAAAAAAAAACACTCAACATTTTTTAAAAAGCACGCAACCTTTTGTGCAATTGCAAAAAAAAAAATGCACTTCTTCAGCAAATGCCCACATTATTTGCACGTGCACAGAGGCTGTGTGCACAGGTGGGGAACAGTGGTGCAGCGGTTAGCGTGTTGTGCTACGAACCCGGCCAACTGAACCGGTCCTTGGCCTTCAGTTTCAGTTTCATTTATTTGGAATAACCCTGTGAGCCATGCGGCTCTTGATTCGGGTGCAACCGCAACAAACAATTAAATTACAAGATGCGTTTAAAATTTCTTGTACGCAATTTTAAACATCCCCTACAAAAACAATAACATCTTCCAGAAAAAGCACCGTTTGTTTATGCTGCGTACAAAAATATGCAAAAAAAAAAAATCTAATTTTGCTGTTAGATCACAATAACAATCATAATACAATATAGATAAAAAATGTAGGTATAACTCTATACTACATGAAAAAATCGGGCTAAACTAAACCTCTCTAGAAATTACTGAAATAATGCTATAAAAACAATGTAATAGTGATCGTAAAAAATGTGATTGAAAGTTTACAATATCAACATACACAACATATATTACTAATCCTAGCATCCTTCGCTTGCTGCATGAGTCAATCCATAATAGCAGGAGTAACAATAGTAGTAGCAGCACACTATAATCAAAATGCATGATAATTTCTCGCATTGGTCATCTATAGCTATATATTTGATTTCAGGCCACTGGATAGCAGTGGCAGCTCCTCTAGGTCGACTCAGCCTCAAATGAGTACCTGGTGCGATCTGGGACAAATCGCGGTCGGGTGTGGTGCTGGTCACCCACCTCCCCTCGTGTGCCGTGCCGGCCTTCATCGGTGCTGCCCCAACAGCACTTGTCCCAACAGCCTGTCAAAGCTATACCGTGGTCTTTGTCTTTGTGCTCTTTACACATCTCCGTGTGTTGTTTTGAAACTTGTTTTCGACATCGCGCAGAGGTCGTTTGCGAGCACCAGAGTCCCTTTCTGACCCTGGAGTGTTCTCGCACCGTGACCTCGTGTGGGCCTGCATACCCCCCCACCCCCCCCCTACATACCCCCCCACCCCCCCCCCTGCATACCCCCCCACCCCCCCCATTCCTGCCCCCCCCCAGGAGGTCGTCCTTCACCAGGTGGCCGAGTGCCGGCTGGAGATCGAGCAGTCGCGGCTGCTGACGCTGAAAGCTGCGCACGCCATCGACGCCGTGGGCGCCGCCCGTGCCCGCAAGGAGGTGTGGCGACTCTGCTTTCCCGTCTTGTCATCCGGCCCGAGGTGGCGTTGTAGCCAGCGGGCTCAAATCCGGGTCGGGGGTCAGAATCAGAATGTTTATTTGTCCTGGAGGAATCCCCCATGAGCTCTACGGAGCTATTTTTCACAGATGTCCAGTAGGACTCGGTCTGTCGTCCATCCGCGGCCGATGAGTAACCGCTCCATGGGAAGTCGACAGCGGTCAACAGCGGTGCATCGCGCTGATAGACTGGCCCCTTCCATGGAAACGTGGAATTTCCACCACTGGCTAATGGTCATCAGCGGGGATGAGTGCTGCGCTATTGTTCATTGGTGCAGGGAGAAAATGTGAATTGTCTTCTTCATAAATTCAGCTGACTTGCAGTCTTTCTGTCCACGCCCAATCTTCCCTTTATGCATTTCAACGCGCACATTTTACTGTTTAAAATGTAATAGACGCGTGCAACGTTTTGATTTCCTAAGAGTTTGGATAATCAACGTCGTCCGCCGGGGAACTGCTCACGCGCAATTCAAAAATGGTTATTTTTGTCAACTTTCTCTAAGAGGGCTTCCAGTTTTCTCAGCACCACACGGGGTAGGGGCATTCTTTTTCAACTCCAAGTCAGTCAGTCTCCCTGCCCCTCCCTCCGCTAGGGGCCATTTCCCAATACACCGTCGCACGGCTGTTGTATTTTTCCCGTCGTTGGGCAGCGGTGATGATGAATTATGGCGAGTCTCGACTCGCTTGGCACGATGGTCGATCGCAATCGCACAGTTGCAGAGTGTGGCACGGTGGACGTGCAGTACGCTTCTCTCGGCCAACACCTGTGACGATTATCTGAACCAGTCCTGGGCCTCCCCGCATTTGGCATGTGTTACAAGCGCTCGCTCTACAATGACGATCGGTATGCATGACTAAACTATTTCAAGTTTAGGCTTCAATTCTGCATGTGTATGTTATACTGTATAGTGTATGTGTAAGGGACTATGGGGCAGCAGTAGCGTAGAATGTTAGCACGCCACACTGCGAACCCGGCGATCCGAGTTCGATTCCCGCTCACGGCCAACACCAGTGATGATTATTTGAACCGGTCCTGGGCCTCCACTAGGTCGGCTTAGACTAGAATGATGACCTGGTGCGGTGTGTAAACGTTGCGGCCGGGCGCGGTGCCTACCACCCACCCCTCCGTGTGCCTTGCCGGCCTTCATAGGTGCAACTCGTTAGCAGCGCTTGCCCCAACAGTCTGTTCGGGCTACACGAGGGATCTTTGTCTTTGCTAACGGACTTTGTTTGCAGCATGCGACGATGATACGATGACGCCTCCGTGGACTCTGTGTGGTCTTTTTCCTGTCGTCGTCGCCGCCGCAGATTTCCATGATCAAAGTGGCCGCCCCCCGCATGGCCTGCAAAGTGTTGGACCGCGCCATTCAGGTGCACGGGGGTGCAGGGGTCTCGGAAGACTTCCCTCTCGCTCACATGTAAGCACTTTGCCGTCTTCAGGGTTTACAGAGCGGTCCTTTACAGATAGTTCGGGTTTTTTTTTTCTTCCAGTCCTGAGATCAAGGCCGATAATTGAACGCAGCCATTGCCCGAGCTGTTAACCACACCTCGACAATGATTTCTTTCTGCCAGACAATGCAACTCTTGCACAGTTGATACCATATCTGCAAAGTCTCCTCTTTGCATCTCATCACCGTTTGACTTTAGGTCATCCGCTCGCTTTCCAACTCCAGAATGCCACTCTAGTGCCTGTATAGGTAACCTGCCTTTCTCCTTTCTGCTTACATCCCCGACCCATCTCAACCTCCTCATCTCCTTTCAAATTCAGTCGAGCAAGAAGTAAATGCAACCACTCCCAACCTGTGCACCTTTTTATCTTTTTATTGTTCTCTCTGCTCTCTGCGTGTACTCCAAAGGGGGGTCGCGGGTGGGGGGCAGGGAGGGCAACTGCCGGTCGTGTGCCCTATCTTTCCCTCGCGGGCATCCCTTTTCGCGAAGATCCGCCGACTTGGTCGTCGCCCGGCGGCGCGTGCGTCTGCGTTTGCAGGCTCGCGTTGGCGCGCACCCTGCGGTTGGCAGACGGGCCGGATGAGGTTCACCTCTCGGCCATTGGCAAGCAAGAACTCGGGGAGCAGCTGAAGGCGAGGCTGTGATCATGTGACCACCACGTGAGCTGCCCAGGCATATCGGGCAGAGGACTGCGCTGCGCAATTTCGGTCGTGGTGATTGTGACTGATGTTTGCTATCGTAGGGAGACTCAAGGGGAATTTGTTCTTCTGATCGGGCTTCGTGTGACGTTTATCCGGCACATGCAAGTACCTTTTTGGCGATGTGCTGTAAAGGTTTGTGATTTACAGTTAAGAATAAGGGATTTACAAAAGTGTCACGTGGAATGTGATGAGAGGGTTTATAAATATGTAATTATTTCACAGTGTTTATTTTTTTTGAGTGCAGTACAAAGGTATACGACAGAGCACGTGTAATCATTGAAGCAAATGTACATATAATTACGAATATTATTTCGAACATTAATTTTAATCAGAGAAAAACAAACTCGCACATTTCATAACCTGATGGAAATGGAACGCATTCTTACACTCACAGGGGCCTTGTTAATATGTAGTATGAATATATTATTTTAATTGATACTACAATGTAAAAAATGATGCCTATTCAAAAACACACAAAGACATCGATTTTTAGATAGTCGATGGGTTAATTTGCGCGGTTTCACTTTGTGTGCTCCCCCTTTATGTAACGCATCTCCTCCCGCACAAAGCGAAGGAAACCTGTTTAGCCTTATGCTACATACAGTATCACGATGTTTAGAGACTTATATTTCGGATGGAATGGCATCTCAGCAACAGACGGTGGAACTCTGACAATTCGCGGGTGCATTGTCCCTCTAATAAAAAAAAAGTATCAGAGGTTAATGTCATAGCTAAAGAATACCCAAACAACTCTATAACACAAAGTGCCTGTACATCAAAATGCACCGATGAGCCAAGTAGCTGCAAAACATTCCTGCGGAGGGAGCTGGTAGGAACGTTGGGTTGCTCGGTCAATGGCCAGGGTCAACGGCGGCGTGGTGTATTCCGCAAATATGGTCGACTGTGAGGGCGGGCACAAGCCGGCGTGAGTAGGTTAAACGTTGAGTTTTATAAGGGCACCACGGGGTGAGCAGCCCCTCCCCACCCAGCCCCACCCCCCACCCAGCCCCACCCTCCCCACCCAGCCCCTCCCCACCCAGCCCCTCCCCACCCAGCCCCTCCCCACCCTCCCCTCCCCACCCAGCCACACCCACCCAGCCCCTCCCCAACCTCCCCTCCCCACCCAGCCCCTCCCTCCCCACCCAGCCCCTCCCTCCACGACGGACGGACACAATAATCCCCTGTGGGCTGGTGTAACCAGGAGGTTCCTACCAGTATTAATGGTTGAGCATATATATATTTTGTTGCACACACACGCTGAATTTAAAAATAAATAAATATGAATGAGCCGTAGAAAATGAACTCAGGATCAGTGAAAGTAACGAGATGCATAGAGCCGCAGTTCTTGCTGGCGGGCTGAAGATTATCGCCATGACCCCTCACGTGGCTTCACGCCACGTGAGCCCGAGGCATTATCTTCCCGCAGATCTTTAATTCGCGGAAGAAGGCTGCTTGCTTAATCCCAATAAAACTCTGTTGATTTCCCAACCCAAGGAACACTGTTGATTTACGGTCGCGTTATACCAAGCCTCGTTCGTTATTACCGTACATACTCCCCCTCCGAACGCATTCGCTCGTTTGTCTTGCGGTCGGCACACATGGGACACGTGCAGTCGTGACAATGTATCTATTTAAATGCTTTTGTAACGTACATGAAGATGTAAAGAGTTGCACCCCGACACTCCCAGGCTGCATGCGGCTGAATTAGAAAAGGCCTTGGGGAGCCTCTGAATATGATGTCAGCCTTTTCGTAATATTTGTTTTCAGTTTTCGTGGAACCATTCGCCGCATCTTTTTTTGCTTTGCATCCTAACCACGGTCATGACATAAGAACTGTACCGGCCGTTTGCCAGTCCACAACTTGATGGATTCCTCTCTGCCCCGTGTCGTACGACCATACTTCACCACGCCGGTTGGCGAAGCGACCCGGGTGGAGGGTGGTCCAGGACCGCTTGGGATATCGCCCGCCGCCGATGTTAGCCGTGGTCGGGAATCAAACTCGGGTCGCCGGAAATTGTCGCTCAGCGGCTTTTAACCACTGCACCGCAAGCGGAGGTTACAAACGCGGGAGGAAGTCGCGCCGATCATATCGTTGACTCTGCACCTCATCCGATCAACACGGGCTGGCTACGTATACATTGTGATTTAAGTTCAACGTACGTACATCCACGCCTAAGATAGGGCAAGGGCGGTTTGCGCCGTGCCATCTGCTTGTCGCGCGGGCCTCGCGTATTTCAAAACGACGAATGCCCACGCTGTCGCGCCGCTGTACAGGAACGCCAGGCACTGCGCTGCTTGTTTCCCGTAGAAGACCCCCTCGGCCGCGACGCAGTTAAACGTCAAGAAATCCGCCGACTTCAGCACCTCCGCCAAGAGCAGCGTGTGGTACGGCAGCCAGCAGACCAAGAACAAGCAAAAGTAAACGCGCGCAAGCTCTCGCCGCCCGCTGCAGTCGAACGCCGGGTCCCTGCGGGCGGCGATGTAAAACGACGCGAAAACCACGACGGCCGTCGCGCAACCCAAGGAGACGCCGAGGACCCCGACGGCCGCCTCCCACGTGCGCGCGCTCTCGAAGTCGAGGTCCGGCTCGCACCTCTGGCCGCCCGCCGCCGTCACGACGACGAGGCTGGGCAGCGAAGCGCCGACGGCAAGGAGCCACGACGCGGCGCACATCGACGCCCTCGCGACCGTCCCGCTCCCGAAAGTGGAGAACTGTTCCACTCCCATGGAGGCCACGGAGAGGGCAGTGCCATACTGGTAGAGCTCGAACGTGAAGAACAGCAGCTTGCACAGGGCCCCGGCGCCCGACGGCCAGTGGCCGACGCCGTGTCGCGTGACCACGACGAGCGCCGGCAGCGTGGAGATGCCGCAGAGGCACGCGGCGGTGTGGCTCAGAGGCAGCAGCGTGTTCGACACGCGGGCGCCCGGCGGGTGGTCGGTGGCCAGCAGCCACAGGACGGCGAGGTTTGGCACGAGGCCGAGGACGAACGCCGCGGCGTAGAGGACGGAGATTCCAGCGTTGAAGGCGTCGTTGTCCACCGTCTTGCACGGCAGGCAGTCGAGGAAGTCGCACACTCTGTCGGACACGTCCGGCAGCGGTGGGTCCAAGTATGAGTAATTCGAGGTCGTGTCCCACGGCTCGTTTTCATCCATGGTTTTGTGTGCGCTAGCGGTAGCGCTTCAACACTGGCCTGTAAAGGAACGATGCGAAATTAATATCTGGATTACCTAAGTTCGGACCAAATCAAACATTATTTGGCGGTCCTGCCCTTAAAATTAAAACGTAGATATTAGGCGACGTTTTGGGCAATTGCCCCATGTGATTCTTCTCCATATGCAGGCAGGAGGGCCATTGCCCAAAACTTTGATTTATTTTTTCCTTCCCCTCCTAAGGCCGCAGTGTTATTGACGAACGCGTTGTTGAGCTTTGCGGATTCGAAGAAGTTCTGGCAACATTTCCCCGACGACGATAACGACGACGACGATGGCAAAATTCCAAACATTCAACGACGGTCACGCACAGAAATCCTACGCTGGCATTTAAATGGATACCTTTGTTTCCACCAAATGTGCGCGTACCTTGGTCATGCAGCCCCACTGCGTAATGACGTGGTGGTTTGGCGGGGGGGGAGTCGAGGAAGCAGCATGTTGCGTGAGTCGCTTTCGTCAGATGTGTGATGAAGCAAGCCCCTCCGCCCGTCCCCCACCCCCCCGTGGCCTTGGTGAGACGTTAGCGTCATCCAGCCGTACCCTGCTGCACCCCCCTTGGTAGTGCAGCCCGAATGACAACTTTGCTTGTGTCTGAAGAGTAACCACCCCCCGCATCCCACACACGTTGTGTTTGCAATTTCTGTATTGAGACAGAAACGGACATCCTTCTGCATTTGATGGAAGATGGTAAAACAAAAATGGAGCTGCGACAATGAAGTCGATCAATCGAGTGAATTGAGTAATCCGCATTTTTTTTGTTGCGGTCGATTTCTTGGGTCCCTTTAAAAATTGTGCTCGCCCCGACGGCATCGTGCCTCCTGAAGGTGGGAAACCCCCTACAAGCCACGCCCATTGTGATGATGACATCACCAAGCCCCCACCCATCACCTCCCGTCCAGCGGCACATGTGGGAGCAGAGGCAGAGACATTTCCCCCTCTCCCCCCCCAAACAACTATATCACTTTATCCAGTTAAGGTATTGAACTGATAATCTGAAATAGCATTAATGGGTAAGAATATGAATGGCTCTACAGCACATGTTGTTACAACTTACAGCTCGTTATGAGTAAGCAATCTCAATATTGTTGTATATTGTTTATATCTTGAATACAGTACTCCATTCGTGCGATTCCAAAGGGGTTTATTTTTTTATTCGAAAACCGTGCAGTATCTTTACGATCCAATAGTTGAAATGTTGAATGATTTGTAACAGTAGATCCGTTACAACATTCATCGTCTCTCTCGAGTATTTTAAATTGTAGTTATTAAACATTGGCGTTCCAGTCTTTCTTTTGTAAATACGTCTTCATTATGGAATTGATAATTCTATACCATAAAAAACGTTTACATTTCAGCTTGAGAAATTTATACCATTGAATTTTTTGTACTGTTTGTCTCATACCTAGAAAATACATGTAAAATATATTTTACTTACCAATATTATCCAGTATTACATACAAGCACTCTGTATAAATGCGACATTTTATACATGTATAAAAAGTATTTTAGCATCTACAGATTTTTCTCACGGCGAGCAAACTCTTACTTGGTCATTCTTTACACATCATAGAATACAGTTGACAATTTAAGCAGCAAAGTTTTACATTTGGGTACAAGCCGTATCTATGACTGGGTAATCGCGTGCACCGTGCGGGGGGGGTCTTGAATTTTTCCAGACAAACTGGCTTCAAAGTCAGCGGTCCGCTTCGGATCGGTTCGGCAGTATGACCGCGCATTCCGTGTCCTGAGTGACGTAGGTGCAGTCCTCCGCGAGCAGGTCGTGCGAGGCGGTGCTCGCCTTGAACTTGACCACGACGGAGCGGATGAACTCCTGCCGGCGCCGCTTGTCCACGAAGCAGTAGAGCACGGGGTTGACGCAGCACTGGCCCACGGCGAGGCACTGCGTCACGTGCAGCCCCACGTACAGCGCTTCGTCCAGCGCGCAGCCCAACCGCAGCACGCGCAGCAGCGCCAGCGCGTCCGCAAGCAAGAGCACGTGGTAGGGCGTCCAGCAGACCGCGAAGACCGTCGCGTACGCCAGCACGATCGTGCGGCCGTTGTTCCTCTCCGAGAGGCCGTGCCACGCGATGGCCCGGTAGAGGAGCACCGAGCTGACGACGATCATTGGGAAGGGCACGAGGAAGCCCAGCGTGTTGTACAGCAGGGTGATGCCGGCCATCCACTTGAAAAAGTGGTCCGGGGGCAGGTCCGCGCGGCAGTGGGTCTCGCCGCTGGGAGTCGTCACGGCTCGGATGTAGATGATCTCGGGCAGCGACGCCACCACGGCCAGCAGCCAGGCGATGGCGCATATCAGGAGGCGCGCGCGTTCTTTCCGCCGACTGGACGCCTCGTGGAAGTGCACGAAGGTGATGTACCTGTCGACGCTCATGGCGGTCACGAAGAACACGCCGGCGAACAGGTTGACGCTGAAGGTGACGTTGGTGAGCTTGCACAGGAAGTTGCCATAGAGCCACTGGTCGTCGTGCAAAAACGAGGCCACCATCACGGGCATGACGAGTACGATGCAGATGTTGGAAATGGCGAGGTTGACGACGTACAGATGAGTCTCGAACCTGTGTTTGTGAAAGAACACGTTGAAGCAGAACACGGCCACGTTGCCTGCGACTCCGACGACGAAGATGAAGAGGTAAACGATGGATATGCCGATGAGAATGGCGCCCTTGTTGAGGACCTGTGGGCATTCGAAGTGCTTGTAGGAAGAGCTGCAGTTTGCGTCCGTAGACTCGTTGCACATCGGCTCCAGATCCCAGTAGTCGGTGAAGTTCAAGAAGGCTTCCGAGTCAAAGTCAAGAGTGAGGTCCATGTTGGAGTTGTCTCTGTGTGTTCGCAGCCTGCAAAGAGAATACACGCACGGCACATTAACACGTGGCAGGCTTTCGCGGCCAACATGATCCATAATAGAGGTTGTTTTTTGGGGTACAATCTCCCCTCCCCACCCAGCCCCTCCCCACCCAGCCCCCACCCAGCCCCTCCCCACCCTCCCCTCTCCACCCAGCCCCACCCCTCCCATTTTTGGATGCACGACGGACGGACACAATAATCCCCTGTGCGCTGGTATACCCAGGAGGTTCCTACCAGTATAAATACCAGATGTAGGATAGACTACATATAGTGCATCTGACTACACAAAGACAAAGATCCCCGTATAGCCTTCACAGACTGTTGGGGAAAGTGCTGTTAGCGAGCACCTATGAAGGCCCAACACGCCATCGTGGGAAGTGGGTGGCCAGCACCGCGCCCGGCCGCCTTTGTTTCCCCAAGTGGTGATGTTTACACACTAGGTACTCATTTAAGGCTGAGTCGACTTAGGGGAGGCGCATGACCGGTTCCGATATTCGTCACTCATGTTGGTTGTTGGGCAGGAATCAAAACCCGGGTCGCGGGGGGTGGGTTTGTGGCAGCGGAGCGCGCTAACCACTGCACCACTACTCCCAATTTGACAACAAAGACAAAGATTCCCCGTATAGACTGTTGGGACAAGTGCTGTCAGCGAGCACCTATGAATGGCGACACGGCAGACGATGGGGTGGGTGGCCAGCACTACGCCCGATCACCTTTGTCTTCCCAATGGCGATGTGTACACACCGCACTAGGTACTCATTTGAGGCTGAGTCGACCTTGGGGAGGCCCAGGACCAGCTCAGATAATCGTCACTGGTGTTGGCCGTGAGCGGGACGCGAACTTGGATCGCAGGGGTTTGTGGCAGTGCAGCGCGCTAACCACTGCACCACCACTCCCCATTCGACAGTCACACTCCGCGCATTAACGTTAGCCGAGTCATCTTCAGTGCATAGCTATATGCAATCACAGAAATACATTAAAGCAGTTTATCGCCAGGACTATAGTGCAACAAAAGGTAATGCGTGTCGATGGGCTGTTTATTATGCAGAGTCAAGGTCACATATCACATGACAGTGTTCGTCAGAGACCTGCTTGCTGGCAGCTGTGAGATCTTTACATCATGAGTCAAATCCCCACTTTTTTGAACACGCGTAGCTTGTAATTACACCCTTAACAGTGGGGACTCCCTTATTTGCATGTAATGTTTTTGTTCCAGCTTCGATGACGTCTCTTTAAATCACCGTGACAAATGGGATCTTAAAAATCGAGGGGGAATTGTTCACACGGGAAGTGTCAAAAAGTCATCAGTCATAAGCACAAGGAAAAACCCCAATCCATCACGACTTAAAGTTTTTGTTTCGCCCACGGAACTGAAATTGCTGATGGCAAAACGAGACAACCAAACTCATTTAATTCCACTTCTGCCAGTGGAGAGAGAATTGCGTGGGCAGTGGTGCTCAAGCGCACCTAACAGCAAACGCAACACAAGTCGTCAATAGCACTGCCTTAAAAGGAAAACAATTGTATGAAATAAACGACGTTTCGCGGAATGACCCTTCTTCGTACCCACGAATATTGGCCATTAGCTCCAAAACGTCACCCGTTTTTTTTTACTGTCCAGTGTCCAGTTTACATGTTCCTTTACAGGCAGTGTTGTTTACTAATGCGTGATTTTGTTGTTGTTGTTGCCTAACGACCATTGCATCTAGTAAACTGCTTTATTCGATTGAAATGTATTGTCCACCTTCAAGTGTCTGGGTTGTTTTATTTATCCACGTGTCGAGTGACCAGGCTACTGCACGGGCATAAATTAGCGTGAGATCATACATCCCCTGCGAGCGTAATTCGGCTCGGGTTGATTGTATTTTTTTCACCGATCATAGTAAAATTATTATATTGATGTGCAGAAACAATAAACAGATGTACGGTGACTTCTTTGCGAATATTTAAACAGACAACGGACGTATCCGTCACGTGCTTCGGTGAATTAAGGTGATGCTTTGGAAAAGCGCCTCTCTTCACTGCTGTGAGTGGTGTTGTTAGTATTGTTACGCGTACACACACTCAGGCAGTGAACCAACCAACCATGGCTTGTGACAACGACACTGCGCAGTGGACATTAGATTGTATACATTACGCGGCAAGGGCTATACATTATCGTCGTGAATAGCGTGGAACATTGTACAGGGCGTGGCCACAATGGGGTTTGAGGAATGCATTTGAAAGAAAGGATTTCCCCAACACAAGATCGCAATGGGTGCAATTGATGTAAAACTCTGCAGCACACTCAGTGTGCACTCCCGTACACCAATGCTTTCCACGCCGGCGGGCGAGCAGGACCGATAGCTGTGGCTGGGATTCTTGGAAGTCAGGAATCTGGGTTCTGAGTGCGATGTACAAACCACTGCGCTTCACTCATGTAAATGGCCCTGAGAATTTAAAAATAAAATAACTGTGTACTTTCAAACACCTAAAATTCAACACAGTTGTCAACTACACTGCATTATTGTAAATATCTCGAATGTATATAATACAGGTTTTTGTTGGGTTAGATCGCGTAAATATATAAAAGTGCCGTTAAACCCGCCACTATCCGACACAGCAAATTAGTAAGGGTTGTCACGTAAACAGAACGTGCCAATTCGTCACTAGTACAGCACACCGGTGTGTTGGAGAGCAAAGCCACAACATTTACAATGTGAGTACGACGTTTCGCCAGTAATTACAACTAATATATATCATCTCTAATGTATATATCATTTTTGACGTTTCAGGCAATGGCCCTTCTTCAGGCCACATCTCTAAAAGGGTCTACTTGCTCTCGTGTGGCAAGCTGCAGTGGTTCTCCTTTAAACGACCTAACGATAAATACCTCTTAAAAAAAACAAAATCCATTCCAGAGAGGAAAAGATCTGGACGTTTTGGCTTCTTACCCCCCCCCCCGCCTCAAGCGTTTTTTCGGTTAAAAAAACCCCAATGAGTATAATTTCTGCAGTCATGAAAGCTTCAATCGTAGGTTATTCCCCCCCCCAAGCGGTTTCCTTTTCCCACTCAGCAACAACAACAAATAAGAGCATCACTGAACCGCATGCAAATCCTATGATACCCCGCGCAAAAAGAAACCAGCTACACACGAGTGAGTGCACGCCGGAGATGTGACATCATTCGGTAGGCTTTGGTTGTCTTACAAGGGGTACGTTTATGCCGGTGGGGGGGGGGGGTAAGCCAGCAGTGACTATGATTTCACCGCACGTTGTTAAATGACGCTGTAAAACAAAGGGCCATGATCTTCTTCTTGGTTCTTTCGGTAAAGTCACGTAGAATGGAAATATAAAATAATAAAAATAAAACATAATAAAATAATTCTCACGACGTTTCGGCCACAACGCAAGTAGCCGTCCTCAGGTGGAGAACAGGTCTGTCGAGGAGACAGAGTCTGATCTTCTTGGTTCTTTCGGTAAAGTCATGTAGAAGGGAAATAATTGTATTATATTATGTGTAATTTTTTTATTTTTTTATTTCCCTTCTACGTGACTTAACCGAAAGAACCAAGAAGATGAATCTCTGCAGTCACGAAAGCTTTAAATCGAAATTTAAAGGGCCATGATCTCGGTGCCGGTTCACATACCACACGTCGCCACTAATGTTGGTAGCCGTGGCCTGGAATCGACTCGAGGCGTACTGGAACTACGTGCCACCACTCACCACCACCAACATGTGAAAATAGTAATAATAATCACGTTTCCAAAAGCATGCTGTCATTTTACTTTGAGTACAAATTGCAGGGCTTGTCTGTTACTCAATAGCTAGTAATAGGTGACTTCATATGCCAATTCTTCAGGGAAAGTAAATATTGTTTAATTTTTATCAGGTCCCAAGGTGTAAAGTGCAGACTCCAACTCTTATCCACCGTCTTCTCTGGCCTCTCTGCTTGCTGCCAAGAAGATCTATTGCCCAACACGCCACCGATTGAAGTGTTTCCTTTAAAGGCCAACAGTGTTATTGACAAATACGTTTAGCCTTTTTAGTTGTTGTTAACATATAATTACGACATAGCAAACGTTGTCAACCTAATGATAATACCGTAATTTCCTGGCCAAATTGCTTTTGGAGTAGTACAAATACTGTTTCTGTTAAGCGAGTCATTAACATTCTTCGCCTACAGAAAACGTAAAAACCAATGACATAACACATCTTTAGTTCACTGCTTTTGCTCCAAACACCCCAATTAAATCGAACTCGAAGTGAATAATCACACGAACACATCAAAAACAGTGTGTCCTCTCCCCCACCACAGACTGCCAATCTGTGTTCTGATGAACAAAGGTCCCCCTTCAAAAGAGCATTCGCCTACCCCCAGATATAGACCCGGTTTCGACTTTCGCCTTTGATACGATATACAGTATACCGTGACTTCGTCGAATTATCAATCACGCTATATCCAATGCGGTATATATATTTAAAAAAGTCGATCTGTAGTAAGTGCGGAAAGACGCAATCGTTAATACCAGTCTTAAAATAAATAGAAATATATAATCGGCGACGTTTCGGGCAATGACCCTTCTTCATGTGCTATGGCCCATCTAACCGGTATCCATAGACACAAACACGGCCACTGCAGCGCTGATATAAAACAATGTGTCAAAGGGCTTCACATAACAACACACTAATTATCACACAGTATAAGTGTAACTTACAGCCCCTTGCAGGTGACACTGTTGGCTGTAAGTCTCACCACGTCGTGTCGGGATGTTGACCGTTGTGTGACCATCGGAACCCGACCCTCATTGACCAGCGCGGTGAAGTATGGTCGACGTTTTCCCATGCTGTCGCTGGGCCACACGCGTTTCAAGAGGCGGGAGTCACCCACGCTTTACCCCATCACACCGCACGCCATGACCTTGCCTGCCCATCGACTCCGGTGTACCCATTAACGCCACTGGGTAGTTATACCATTGGGTATAAATGGGTACCATTGCTTCAACTGCAATCGTTCCGGTGTCCTATGAATTGAAATGCAGTTCCAGTGTGCCGACCATCAACCATCACGGGATCTACGCATGGACAACTACGTCTGCATAACCATAACTGTGTGTGTGTGCGCGTATATATATACAACAACAAAAAACACGCTTTTTGTATCTTCTTCTTTCGTGCGGCTGATGAAGATGAAGAGCAACGACTGCGATTTTCACATTCGGGTGGTCAAGCCCAAATCACGGCGTCAGGAGTAGCAGAGTGGAATCGCTGTGATTTCGTATTTTGTGGCTCGGGCTCTGTTGCACAGAACATACCTTTACTGGTGCTGGCTCCAAGGGTGTCCAGGTGAACCCAACTTCACCAGGTGAGAGAGCCCCCTGTCAATAAATACACGAGTACTCGATCGATCCACGGCGACCCTCCCTCGACTCGGCTCGGGGTATATATACAAGGTGCCTCTCTCTGTGTGCGTGGGTCTCTCTCTGCTCTGGGTTACTCACGCGAAAGGCAGGAGGAGGAAACCTCCATCCAAAGACGTCATTATTGGCGGAGGCGGGTAGGGGGGGGTGCAAGGGGGCGCTTGGATGAGTCAACAGAGGGAGGGAGTGAGGGGGGACCTCGCGTGCTGTCTTTGACGTGCGATACGTGGAGCGCCGGGGAGCGGTGGCGCCGCGGTTAGCGCGCTTACAGCTCCCGAACAACCCGGCCACCCGAGTTCGATTCCAACTCGCGGCCAACGCCAGTGACGATTATCTGAACCGGTCCCGGGGAGCGGTCGTGTCGTGGTTAGCGAGCTGCGCTACGAACCCGGCGACCCGTGTTCGATTGTTGATCGTGGCCAACACCAGTGACGATTATCTGAACCGGTCCTGGGCCCACCCCTAGGTCGACTCGGCCTCAAATGAGCACCTGGTGCCGCGTATAAACATCGCCGCTGGGGAGGCGAAGGCGGCCGGGTGTGGTGCGCCGTGCCGACCTTCATAGGTGCTCGCTAACAGCACTTGCCTCGGGAACCTGGACGAGACTAGACGGGGGATCTTTGTCTTTTGCGCGTGACATCTCGGGCAGTCGACACACAACATCTTTGTCCCGTGACCTGCTGCCATCAGGGAGGCTTCCACACGTCACCTCGTGAAGAGTGTTCAGCCGCTGTGGTGGAGCGGCAGAGCGCGCAATGCGATACGAACCTGGCCCTCTCGGTTCGATTCCCCGGCCACGGTTATCGTGAGTGACGTCTAAAACCGGGTAGGGAGCTCCACGAGGTCAAAATTAGTCTGTGACGTTTGTAAACGTCGTGGTGGTTTCCCATGCCCATCTCATTATATGACAATACCTGCCCCAACAATAAGGGCCTCGTATCGAAAGACTCAACAACTACTGATCCGGTTAAAATCCTTTTGTTTCGAGATAAGTAATTTCGTTTCGGTCATGCTTCTGGCTTATGTTCGTGGAAATTTGCAGTTAGTTCAGATCTTCGGTTCGACTTTTTAACACATTGGGGTTTTCGTTAAGATGGATTGGAAACTAACTTGTTCAAGCGCATATTGATTCAAAGTCAACCAAAAAAAGTGGAGTGGAAGTCAAGTTAACTCACAACCTTGTAATGCTTTCATTACAGCAAGTTCATCCCCGATTACCCCATAAAAAACTTTAACAATAAAAACTGAACTCTAGTACCTTACCAGCTACCATAGATGTCAACCCACCCCTATTCTTCTACAGGGAAATTGAGTTTTCAGGTCCACACGGCGTACAGCCGTTTCAGTACGGGCAAAATTATTTCCGTCTATTTGTTTGTGTTTCTCCCTTGTGATTGGACTTTGGAGGATGAACGCTGAGAATTATAATGGGCACGGGTTGACCAATAAGGTCTGAATTGGTCTGTAATAAGGTAGGGCACTGATAAGGGGTTGACAGGTATGTAGTAGTGTAGTGTATAGTAGTGCAGTGTATAGTGTAGTGTATAGTGTCGTGTATAGTGTATGGTAGTCTGAATTGGTCTGTAATAAGGTAGGGCACTGGTAAGGGGTTGACAGGTATGTAGTAGTGTAGTGTATAGTAGTGCAGTGTATAGTGTAGTGTATAGTGTCGTGTATAGTGTATGGTAGTCTGAATTGGTCTGTAATAAGGTAGGGCACTGGTAAGGGGTTGACAAGTATGAGCTTACCCGAGATCCAGTGAGATCGGGTGCACATCGGGTGCGTTGGTCATTCAAGTATCACAAACGTGATGAATGAGAAGGGGGAGGGGAGGGGGGTTCGTTCATTGCGTGATGGTGGCAGTCATTGAAACCTGGTCATGATTGTAAAATACCATAATTGCAGCGTTGAGCTCGTCTGCTCGTATATATCATGATTTTAATAATTTTACGTTTCGGAAACATATAGATTTAAGTATGTCTTCGCAGAGATAATTCTTTCCAGATGTCAGTGTTTGGCCTTCTGCGTTGTTATGGGAGCCGTTATTTTGCGGATGTAAAAATATATATTAAAAAAAAAATGCATGACACAGAAGAGTAATAACATACATTTCTTCCATACGGAAAACACCCACTCTGCTCTTGAATATTTGCAGGGCAGTTCCGTTAATAATGAACAATTCGGTAGCTAAACACCACTTGGTTGATGATGAGACTCATCATTTCGAAACCGATCCACGGGTGGTTTCTTGCTTAAACACTCGTTGATGCTGAATAACGTTCATATTCTTAGGTTTTTTCGGTAAAGTCACGTAGGTAAAAAATTAAAATTAATAAAAGTAAAATAAAAATAAGATAAACATCACGACGTTTCGGAGGCAGCACAAGTTTCCGTCTTCAGGTCTTCAGGTGTATACAGCTATCGTGCTGTGACGGTTCCACCTGAAGACGGAAGTTTGTGTTGCTTCCGAAACGTCGTGATTTTTATTTAATTTTTATTTTACTTTTATTAATTTAAATTTTTTACCTACGTGACTTTACCGAAAAAACCTAAGAATATGAATCCTTGCAGTCACGAAAGCTTCAAATCTAGAACTGAATAACGTTGCTGTGGAACGGCCGTAGGTTAACCGACCAAGACAATTTTGACGTGGAGATAAGGGAGGTCATGCGTATTTGTTTAATTAACCAACACAATGTGCCAGAGTGAGTTTTAATTAGCTCATGGCAACGTCAACTGAAGTTCCGTATTCACGTTTCCTTATTAACTGCGTTCTAAATTGGAACAACATAAGAACGTGTAAATATATATATCACTAGCACAGTTATATTCGTACGAAGAAGGGCTATTGCCCGAAACGTTTCCGAATATATATTTCCTTTTAAGGCCACAGTTTTGTTGAAGACTGTGTTCAGTTTGTTAATTGTGCTTGTGTAACCATTGTCGTTAAAGCGGCATCATCAAGGGACATATGAAATGTGGCCATTTGTATTAAACTACAATGGGCAGTTATACTGGTAGGAACCTCTGGTAACACCAGCCCACAGGGGATTATTGTGTCCGTCCATCCGTCGTGCAGGGAGGGGCTGGGTGGGGAGGGAGGGGCTTGGTGGGGAGGGTGGGGAGGGGCTGGGTGGGGAGGGTGGGGCTGGGTCGGCAGGGGAGGGTGTGGAGGGGCTGGGTGGGGAGGGTGGGGAGGGGATGGGGGATAGGAGGGGTGGGGCTAGGTGGGGAGGGGCTGGTCACCCCGTGGTGCCCTTATAAAACTCAACGTTTAACCTACTCACGCCGGCTTGTGCCCGCCCTCACAGTCGGGCATATTTGCGGAATACACCACGCCGCCGTTGACCCTGGCCATTGACCGAGCAACCCAACGTTCCTACCAGCTCCCTCCGCAGGAATGTGTTCCGTAGTATGTAATGCACTGCACCGGAGGAAAACACTAATTTTTTTTACAAAGACATAACTTTGAACACTTAGTATCATGCGAATTAGTATCGATAAAGGCTCAAGATCCGTGCATATCAGCATGCTTGTTTAAACGAGAGCAATGCGTGTTCATCCAGCAGTGGATTGACCATGGCTCCCAATGATGAGTTAGTACAGTTATAGCTGGGAGGGAGGACAATACATTATACAATATGCAACTGGAAAAGCAATAAAGGTGCAATTAAATACCGTGGTTATTTTATACCAGTTCATCAAGCCTGTCTATGCCAGGCAAAAGTTTTCAATGAATATAATAATTAACTTGATGTGATTCTTTGACAATTCTTTTTTTTATCTACGATCAGACACGAACAACTACTCCAAAAAATTGTTGACGACTTCATTCAACTTATTATATTTAAATACGTACCCATTGGAAACCGCTCAATTTAAAGATTCCGTTCTTTTTGTTTTATTAGAAAGAATACCAATGAATTAACTTAATAGTCTATGAGGAGAAACGCCTTTTACCTTTTTCGAATTATTAAGATTTTAACATAATAAAATGCGTATTTTGTCGTTCAAAACCGCTTGAATCGGAAATATCTCAAAAACAATAAGATATAACCATGATTCTCGCTTTACTTTAATTTGATGTTCTATCAAACAAACAAAAAACGCAATCCTATATTTTGAACGCAGTCTGAATGACACTACGCACAAACATGTTTATGGGGCTCTTAAAAATCGAGAATTGGGGGCTTTAAAATTTAAAAAAATCTTGGATTTTCAGATTTATTCCTGTTGTCTGTGTCCCAAAGGCTGCCTTATGTATCAAATGTCAGCTTTCTACCATGACGGCTGCTCTGTGGAGCTTCCAGTGTTCAGAGGCCTGCTTAAGGCACGGCTCCGGCTGGAGCACGCGTACCACACACGTGTCGGTGATGTGCACGTCTTCTTCGAACGCTGGGGAGCCGGACAAGCCCCTCTCTGTACCAGCGTGGACGGCACCCTACTCGTGGTGTTCACCTTCTGAAGCGCTTCCTCGTCTCCGTGGCGTGCGCGATGACCACCACCACCACGTGGCTTTTCTTTCGTGTTGTGCGCGTTGCTTTTAGCGCCACAGCGCGTGGATTTGTAGCGTTTGTTTCTATTTGTTTGCTGGTGACTTTGTGTGTTTCATATCGAAATCGCCTCCAGTGCTGTTGTTGCTGCTGCTGGCGGCAATAAAAGTTGTTTAAATGTCAAAAAGTCTACCATGTCGGGAAGAACCCTAGAGTTTTGTTTAAAAGACATACAGATTAAGGTCTTTATATAGATATCAGAGGGTAATAATATTGTTTTTGTGCGCAAGATATTTCTATAAACGATGTATTAAAGGTTGAAGTTGTATTTTAAAATGCGCTGTTACTGTTATCGCTGAGGCTGTGGCTGCTGCTGCGAGTTCACCGCGGTCCCTCGCGTTGCCATGGAGGCGTTGCAAGGAGGCGTTGCCATGACAGCGGCCACAACAAACCCAGAGCGCCGTCCACTCCGCTGGGCCAGAGGGCCTCTGCAGCCAGCGATGGCTCACAGGTGAGAGACCAATTCACAGGTTAGAGACCAACTCACAGGTGAGAGGGACTCGCAGGTGAGAGACTCACAGGTTAGAGACCAACTCACAGGTTAGAGACCAACTCACAGGTTAGAGACCAACTCACAGGTGAGAGACCAATTCACATGTTAGAGACCAACTCACAGGTTAGAGACCAATTCACAGGTTAGAGACCAACTCACAGGTGAGAGACCAATTCACAGGTTAGAGACCAACTCACAGGTGAGAGACCAATTCACATATTAGAGACCAATTCACAGGTTAGAGACCAACTCACAGGTGAGAGGGACTCGCAGGTGAGAGACTCACAGGTTAGAGACCAACTCACAGGTTAGAGACGAATTCACAGGTTAGAGACCAACTCACAGGTGAGAGACCAATTCACAGGTTAGAGACCAACTCACAGGTTAGAGACCAACTCACAGGTTAGAGACCAACTCACAGGTGAGAGACCAATTCACAGGTTAGAGACCAACTCACAGGTGAGAGACCAATTCACAGGTTAGAGACCAACTCACAGGTGAGAGACCAATTCACAGGTTAGAGACCAACTCACAGGTTAGAGACCAATTCACAGGTTAGAGACCAACTCGCAGGTGAGAGACCAATTCACAGGTTAGAGACCAACTCACAGGTGAGAGACCAATTCACAGGTTAGAGACCAACTCACAGGTGAGAGACCAATTCACAGGTTAGAGACCAACTCACAGGTGAGAGACCAATTCACATGTTAGAGACCAACTCACAGGTTAGAGACCAATTCACATGTTAGAGACCAACTCACAGGTTAGAGACCAACTCACAGGTTAGAGACCAACTCACAGGTTAGAGACCAACTCACAGGTTAGAGACCAACTCACAGGTTAGAAAGACTCACAGGTGAGAGACCAATTCACAGGTTAGAGAAACTCACACAGGCGAGAGACTCACAGGTGAGTGGGAATCAGACGAGAGGGGCTCACAGGTGAGAGACCAATTCACAGGTGAGAAAGACTCACAGGCTAGAAAGACTCACAGGTGAGAGAGACTCACAGGTGAGAGACCAAATCACAGATTAGAGACCAACTCACAGGTGAGAAAGACTCACAGGTGAGAGACCAACTCACAGATTAGAGACCAACTCACAGGTGAGAAAGACTCACAGGTGAGAGACCAACTCACAGGTGAGGGAGACTCACACAGGCGAGAGAGACTCAGGTGAGAGAGACTCACAGGTGAGAGGGAATCTCACAGGTGAGAGGGGCTCACAGATGAGAGCGGGAATCTCACAGATGTGAGAGTGTTCTACAGAGGCTCACAGGTGAGTCAGTGCCACACAGGTGAGCGTGAAGGCGACTCGTGAAGACTTATTGCTGAAATGAACAATGTAAATCAACTATGTTCTTGCATGCAGCACATACAACGCGCTGTGGGCAGAGGCCAATGCCGGGATAGCTCACCTCTTTGGCCAGGAGCTGCCACCAGAGCCTCCACGGCCTGAGAAGGACCGCCTGGCCGCCTTCCAGGTGCTGGCCACGCTCTACCTGCGCTACCTGGGCATCACCCGGGGCCTGGAGGCAGCTCACGACCAGGTGGTGCAGCCTCAGAAGCGGCGCATCCTGCGTCACCTACTGGACGGCGTCATGGGCCGACTGCTGGAGCTCAAGCAGGAGATGGTGGTCCTCGAGTGCTCCGAGTTTCACTACGTGGACGACGTGCTACAGGACTTCAAGCTCACGCCTGTGAGTACACCAACAACAACAACAAACAAAAAACCCATCCGAAGCACACGTTCACCCAAAAGCCTGCCGCCCCCGTTGCACGAAGGAGACATCGGACTCGGTGCTCTTTGCACACTGCTGACATGAGGCCACGTGCAAAGAAACATATTCTATGGAGCAAGCGGATGCGGTAAAGTAAAAGGGCGTGCATGAGTATGTGGGTATGTATGTTGAGCTTCTTTCGCGCCGTACGTAGCCGACCGTGCTAATGGGAGGTGAGGGGTGAAGGCGAACAACACAAAACACAATAAGCGGTTCTGAAGAAATTAGTTTTCAATCCAAATTTGAAAGTTCACAGCTCCATCGGAATAGATAGTATTATTGGGTTTTTTAGGTAAAGTTACGTAGGTAAAAAATTAAAATTCATAAAAGTAAAATAAAATAAAAATCACGACGTTTCGGAGGCAACACAAGCGTCCGTCGTGATTTTTATTTTATTTTACTTTTATTAATTAAATTTTTTTACCTACGTGACTTTACCGAAAAAACCTAAGAATATGAATCCTTGCACTCACGAAAGCTTCAAATCTAGAAGGAATAGATAGTGTGCTATGAATCCATCTGCGGGTGTCTTCTCCAGATGGAGGAATGGCAATACTGCACACACTCTCACCTGAAGCACTCTCGTGGCTAGCAGACCTGAACAAACCACGACATTGGCGCTCAGCTCCTGAACATTATGCCATATGCAAGAATGTAATGGTAGCCGTCAGAAGGATTGTAGCCACATTGGCCGGTGTGGACTCAACTTACTCCAAATGACGCCCCATTCTTAATTTACCATACTGATTAAACGCCACATCTTTTGTAGGTTTACTTAGCTAGTTGCAGATACACTTTTGGAAAGTTTTAATCGAATACATTAATATTTGTATTTTTGTTTTGCAGCAAGACCTGGAGATTCCTGTTCCCAAGTATTTTATCAATGATCGTTTAAAAATCATCAAGGAGCGGGAAAAGCTTCTTGAAACGGTGCTGGAAAAGATGGGAATGGAAGATGTAGAAAAGGTACCTCCAGTCCCAACTTCAGATAAATATCCTTAGTTTTTTTTAGCTGAAGTATAAACCCTAATTCACGCATATCAAATATAGCAATAAATGTTTATTCCATTGTTTGTGTTCATGTTGATTGTGTCAATTGGGTACATTGTATATTTTTAAGGCACTGTATACTTTTTCCATTTTAGTGAGGAATGTAGAGCTTTACTGAAACAGCCTTTTGGCAAATTTAGCGAAGACATCTCACATTATCACGTGGTCACGAGAAAAAAACTTTTATTAATTTTAAGGGCCACACAGAGGTGGATAATATAGCATACTTCGTAGCAACCTGACCTCTGAGGAACAACCTGTGTATTGAAATAGAGTACTGTAAAATTGATTTTTATATCTAATTTATAACAGCAAGCAAAATATAAAACACGATCTTGATCGTGTTGGGCACAATGTCAAGATCCTTGCTACACAGTGAGAGTATGAACAAAAATCATCGTCCAAGTCAAATGATAAACTGCAATATTTGTAAGAATTCTTACGCAGTTACTAATCTTTCCACAGTGCAAGAAATGTTGGCATCCTACGAAGCGGTTTGAATTATATCAACCACACAGCGATGATCAGTTGAATCGACCACCGATAGATTTCAACTCAGAAGTTTTCTTAATCTGTGAGTCAACTCTTCGAACGAGAGAGCCAGACTTGCCGTATTGTTTATTTTGTGAACAGAAGCAAGTTAAGGATGAGAAGCCGATGTCCCTGGAGGAGGCGGTGAGGATTGTCCAGGTGACGGAGAGAGCCCGCCAGGGGAGGCTGCGTGCCAAGTTCATGCAGGAAATCAGGATGGAGGAGGAGCGGGAACGCAAGGCCAAGGAGCGTGGAGCTGTTACCATGGATATCACTGTAGCAGCTGTCATCATCCAGAAGGTAAGGATTTTTTTTGCTGCGGTTTTTTATCGAATACCTATTATTATCATAGTTTTTTTTTTTAGAGCACCCACGACACAAATTACTTATTTCCATTAGTCGTAAAGCTTCTGGAAATTCATTTTAGTTTTAGACACGATGGCTTTACATCAACATGTTGTCATGTAAAGGTGATTGTTTTATTAAAATATGAATGCTTATGATTTGTGTTGCTGTACAGATGTGGAAAGGTTTCATGCAGAGGAGACGAACAAAGCGAGAAAGGGAGGAAGAACTGATTTTTCTTGGAATGGTGAGCTCCCCGTTTGATATGAATATCAATTTAAGACAATCATCTATTTATTATCGTTCGATACTCAAATAGAAAATGCGAGATCTAGGATGAGGCAACTAACACAACGAATTTATTTTAAATTTCGATTTAAAGCTTTCGTGACTGCAGGGATTCATCTTCTTGGTTCTTTCGGTAAAGTCACGTAGTAGGGAAGTAATAAAATAATAAAAATAAAACATAATAAAACAATTCTCACGACGTTTCGGCCACGTCGTGAGAATTGTTTTATTATGTTTCATTTTTATTATTGTATTACTTCCCTACTACGTGACTTTACCGAAAGAACCAAGAACATGAATTTCTTTTAGTTAACTAACCCTCAAAACTCCCTGTGCGCTCCACAACATTCCGTGCAATTATGTACGCAAAAGACGTGGGGCATGATACGAGTACGCCGGTGTGCTTTGACCGTCAGACATTCCCTTCAAATCTGCCGAAGAAAAGCCTGGCCCAAGTGAATGCCGAGAAAGTGGAGTCACTGCGGCGGCTGACTCAGGATGAACACGAGACGGAATACCAGCAGGGCATTGTGTCCATCAAGCAGAAGCTCCTGGAGGTGGAGGGGCCCGATATGAAGGAAGCCATGCAGGAGCAGATTCGGCAGTGGTTCATCGAGTGTAGGTACGTTCACGCAATGCGTGGCACGCCGAGGGCCTTCAATTCAACAAGCCGTCAATGATTCTACGTCTCACATGCAAGGGGAAGTGTTGCATTTCATTGCACTGCTTTTGATAGCTATAATTTATAATTATTCTTCAAATAGTTTTTAACTACTCCCAGTGGTTTTAAATTAATGCGATTTGTTATGATTTTTTTCACGTGTTCAAAGTATATGTCTGCAAACATGTTTTGAAGGTTGTAGATTGAGATCTGGGTTGTGAATTTCGGATACAAATATTAATATGGGATGAACGTTTACAGAAGACTTTAAAGTCAGCAGCCTTGTAAGTCGGCAGCATTTTAAAGATTTTTCAGCATAAATACTTCAATGTTTTTGGGATTCAAATCCATTTACACTCGTTGTTTGCAGGGATGCAACTGGAAAGTTTCCCGAGTATCCCGATGAAGAGGATGGAGGATCTGCATTAATTTTTGCTGAAAAGACACCAGAAGAGGTACAGTGTATATCGTAATTGTTTTTCTTACTTTATATTCCCATAATGTTACAAACATTTAATTGCGTACGTAATGTTGAACTTCTTTCGCACCGTACGTAGCCAACCGTACAGGGATATATGCGCCGATTGAGACTTCTTTGTCACGCTTGCAAAGAGAAAAACATCGGTCATATTATTCATGTTTCATCCGCTTCACAGGTAGCAGCAGAACTTGCTGCCAAAGAAGCAGAGCAACAGAATCCAAAGGATAAGAAGAAGTCTGGGAAGAAAGGGAAAAAGGGGAAAAATGAGAAAAAGGAAAAAGGGAAGAATAAAGGGAAAGGAAAGAAATCTAAAGCAGGAGACGAGGTAAGATACTTCAGTAATATATTAACGCTTTTACATTTTCTCAATAGATGTTAATTAAGTGAATAATGTACACTTTGTTTGGGGAAAGTTGCATGTTTTTAGTACAAATGTAATACGACCGATTCCATTTTTTCTTTACAATCATTAACTCTTTTGCAATGTGTAGGTCGGATTGTAAATGTCTTCTCGTGTACCTTATTTTATCAGCACTGATGGCATTGCAATATCGGTGACTATCACTATCAGATTAAGATTACAGGGACGTGGGTGTGAGCATCGTAAAATGAGCATTGTATTTAGGAGTAAGATTTCATTTTATAATCACATACAGCGTCAAATTTGTAAAAAAAAAAACTGCCATTATTACATTTACTTAAGAAATGATACATCGCCTTGGACAAAAGCCGTTTTACGAAGTATGCAATTCTGTGTGCACGTGGCAACGACAGCTGCATGCAGTCCTCGTATTGTTCTTTGACATGCCATTTGTTGAACAACAACAACAACAGCTTGAGCTAGACATAACGGCCCGTAAATCTTTCTTTTCTTCATAAAGGAGGAGGAAGAAGGGTGGAAAATGGCCCCCTCCAATTTCCTTCCGACTATTTCTGAAGGTCACAAAACCTACACGGGTAAGTACGTGCGTGCATATGCTTTCAATTGCAAAGCACCGAGGGTGTGTTTTTTTTTAGCAGGACAAAAAATGGGAGGGAAGCACTTCCTGCAATATGTCTACAACGTGACTGTTTGCGAAGACATTTCCTAGCCCTCTGTGTCAGCCTTTCAGGCTGGAGGCATTCCCTGGGAACTGAGCTTTAAATCACAACAGGACTTTACTCAAACATGTTGTTTGAATGCGCGCGTTGTGGGAGGGTGTCCGATCAGTTGTGTTTTGTTCACAGATGTCTGGCAGAACCGCGACGAATCCAACAATTTCAGCCAAAAATTCAATGCAGAGCTGGTAAAGGAGGAAATGAGGAAGAAGGTTGAAAACGAGATCAGAAAACAGGTACTTAGATTCTTGTTGATATTTCACTCTTGACGGTACTCAATCAATGGTTAATATACCACATTTCTGTGGTAGTGGTGGTGGTTTTGGTGATTAATCTCTCCATCAGACAGCTGATGTTAAACTTCGCTCAAAGTGACATTTATTGTCCCCGGAGGGATGACCTGCTGAGTTAACCACTAATTTGCATTTTAAATTCCTAACCTTCATAAATATATACTATATTTGGAATCAGACATATAACCTGAGAATCCAATTATTACCTTAAAATCAAAGGTTAAATTCAGTATCCTAATTACACGGTAAGGTTTCTTGCAAATAACATGTGTATAATATGGCAAGACCCTTTTTTAGGTCAGAATGACAACAGTAACAATATTTTGCATCCTATTTATATCCTCCCTCCCCCCCCCCAAGTTTTTAAAACATCTATCGCCGTACGAAGTAAGACAAGCTCTTCTGGAGCCACCTTTCTCAGCAAGCGATGATGATTTTTTACTTTTGTTGTCCCCAAGGTGGATGAGTTGATGCGAGAAGAACTCAGGAACCTGAAACTCGTTGTGGAAAAAGACCGTGGCAAAAAAGGAAAGAAGAAGAAAGGTGGAACGAAGGTAACCTTACAAACAAAGCGGATCAATTATCGCAACTAAAAACAATTCAATGTAACACGTAGCAGGCTTTCGCGACCAATATTATTCATAATATAGGTTTTTGGGTCAGATCGCGTTATTTATAAATGTGTCGTAACCCTCCACCACCCGACACGGCCAAACGCTGTGTGTTATTTTGCCATTAAGGCCATGTCCCGGCAAAATACCTAGGAACGGGAGTCTGTTATTTACCTCCATTTCCATGGTGAACTGGATAGCCGGGTTTTGTGCATTGAGATGATTTAGAAAATCATTAAGTGCATCTTTACCATGTGGCCAGACAACCAAAGTGTCAAATCTATATAATTACAAAACCCTCCCCCTCTTTGCCTCGAATCACTGCACCAGATTGAATTGAATTAATTGATGACGTCACCCTGATGCTGCTCTATTTAAGACCGGAAGCAACAGGAGAGCTTCACCATTCTTGTCCGATGAAGCTGATTGTAATTATCAGCGAAACGTCGTACTACTCAAATTTTAAAATGCTGTTGATTCTCTCTTCAGCACACCGGTGGGCTAAAGAAGTGAATTATTTTGTCCTTTGACAAACGTGACACATTTTTTACTGTTTGGCCGTGTCGGGTGGTGGAGGGTTACGACACATTTATAAATAACGCGATCTGACCCAAAAACCTATATTATAAAAACAATTCACACATTTTTATCATTGCTCTGATAGTGCATTGTCTTTGAGCTGTACGCCTTTTGACGTCGTTTGGTCTAGCACCAATTGGGTCGAGGCTCAAAAGAAAGCCGTCCTTGGTGTGGACCAATCAGTTTCAAGGACAATGCATATATTATCATAGTGTGTTTTTTGTTTGCATTTTGACTGCAAGTATTGTGGTCAATGCAGACATGAATCCTTGTAAAAAGGTTTCAGTTTTGTTGCCAGAAAAAAGGGGAAAAACCCTATTCTTAAATTCACATATTTGTCAAATAAATACTATGACATTTAGGGCAAATGGCCCTTCTTTTAAGTGTACACGGATTAATGAATGTCAATCGCAAAAGTGCTAGGTTCAAAATTCAGACACCAAATGCCTCTTGGAAAAGAGAAACAAAACACGTAAATATCGACTTGGGAATCATCGTCTAGATAAATATTTTTTCTTTTTTTAGAAAAAGAATAAAAAGGGCGGTAAGAAGAAGAAGAAAGAAAAGGACCTGACACCTGACAGGTGCAGTATACCAGGGTCGTGCGGTCAGGGGAGGCAGGGGAAGCAGAGCCTCACCTGTCATACTCAAATAGCTGTTACGAAAAGTAAAAAAAAGAATAATCAAATAAAATAAATATGAAGATTTTTCCACTGATCTGTGTTATAATTGTTATTTCTGTACGATTCCAACATTTTTATAGTCAAAATCGCCAAATTTGCGGAGCTCCGCTGCAAATACAGGGAGAGACGAGGGGTGAGGCAGCGACGAGCTCAGCCTCCCCTCTGATTGCGCAACCCCTCAGTAACTGGATGGAGCGCGGGCAATAAGCGCGTGCCTGTTACCATCTCAGTATGTCACCAACGTAATGTTTGTAGACCCCTTCGTTTCATGTCCTCGCCTTCCATACTCCAGGTAACTTATTTCACGTATGTGTATAAAGATATTTAGGCTCGCTGGTCTCGTCATGAAACTGCAATGAAAAAGCACCAGGGGAGGCAGCTATCACATATGCCTCACTGAGGGGGACGTGTCTAACACGCCCCCCTCCGTGAGGCCACGCCCCCTCAGTGTGTGAATCTGGCTCTGACACTAGCCAGTGCCTCCCCAGCCATTGACCTCACCGCGCGCCACTGCAGTATGCATGTGGAAACTTGACAAGCTGGAAAGTCTGTAATAATAAATAACGATAGTAATGATTAGTTTTTCTCATACAACACTCCATACATCGGAGCGTCTCAGAGCGCTTTCAACCGGGGCCTTCATTGGGCATAAAGAATGTGTTGTGATCCGGGTTAGTGTAACGCCTCTGCTAATGTCATGGCATTGGGTGGGCCCGAGCAATTAAGAGGATGCCACTCTCATCAATTTGCCCACTTTTCCTGCAGGTCACATGTTTGTTCTAACACACGCAGACTGTGCGTGCCCTTATGTTCACAACATGTCTCCATTGTTTAACTTTTTAACCAAAACACCCACGTGTTAACATCTCGTCTGTGTGTGTGTGTGTCGCAGGACCATAGAGTCGTTGTTTGAGGAGCTGGTCTTGCAGGGAATTCTGATCCGCCCACCCAAAGTGCAGCTGTCTGACTTTTTGGGTAAGAACTGTTAACAATGAACGCAAGAAGAAGAAGCCAGAAAATCCAGGCACTAGCCCAATGGTATTTTCTATATGTTTCTAACATACCTGCCACGTTATTTATGTGGAGATATTCACTTCTGGTTCATGTATGAGTAAATTCAAGATTGATATTTGATCCTGTTTGGCTTACGATGTCCAAACTGACGTGATCTAACCCAAAAGACCTGTGTTGTGGATGATGAAGGGTCTTTAACATTTACTTTCCGTCGCATGATTTGCTTTGGTAATTCTCTTCTCAAATTATCATGTGGTTGAGTGTGTTGTCTTAGTCCCCAACCGCACTCTAATCTAACTCAATTTTCACTCGCAACAATTAGATTTGTCTGAGAGACCAACAACATCTGCAATATTTAAACATTCATAATTGATGTTTGGGTCAAATCTCATGAGTACAATGCCCATGTGTATCATACACAACAATACATGTCATGTGAACAAACACGCACATTTTGATGGCTTCAGTACACCAGTATGCTTAAGAGCAATCCACAACATTTAACAATTGGGTACGACGTGTCGCTGGTAATTACAACCAGCATCATCAGACGACGAGCAGGATTGAACTCAATCTTGATTTGAAGCTTTCGTGACTGCAGGAATCCATACTCTTTGGTTCATTCGGTAAATTTACGTGACTTTACCGAAAGAATCAAACAGGATTGAACTCTTGCAGTGTTCAATTCTACGGGGATTGAATTCTGATATATGCTGGTTGTAATCACCAATGAAACATCGTACCAAATTGTTTCAGTGTCGTCGATTGCTCTTCAACACACCGGTGTGCTGACGCAATCAAACTTGGCACATTTGTTCGTGGCAATTACAACTTTATTCATTCGGCTGTGCCAGGTGGATGAGGGTATACGACACACATCGGCAATTGCACTCACGCGATCTTAACCAGAAATCAATTAAGAAACTTAACATTCGTCCCGAAAGCCTACGCGTTAAAATTGTTTCTCATAGCCGCGTGTCTAAGTTCACCGGGGTAAGCTCGGCTTAACACGACTGTTGATCTCTCTCTCTCTGCAGGAGAATACAGCTACCTGGGAACCACTCTGCGGCAGGCGGACATCGAACCCATGCCCTCCTTGTCTGACGTCCGACAGCTTGTAGCACTCTACGCCATCCTGCCGCTAGGTTTCCTAAACTAGTCTTCTTTCGTATTGCTGATGTAGATGCAGAGCAGCAACTATAATTGCACTTTTTTTTCTGACTGAAAATGTGTCTTTTTTTTCACTATGGCCAAGGAGTTAAATCCATTGATAAATTACTTTAAATCTTTCAGTCCACCAGCCCTCCAGGGTCAATAAAAAATGTTTATTCATAAAAAGTTAAAGAGTTTTTTGGCCGCTTTTGTGGAAAATGGTGATTATTTTTTTTATGAAAGAATGAAATGTTATACGTATTCACTTTTCATCACATGTCATACTTTTGTCATGTAAATTTTTTTATTTTAATATTTTAGCGTGAAATCTGTGAAAACGGTCCTGAGGTGTTTATGGGTAGGGAAAAAACATGATTTATGTTAATATATAAATGTTGTAGTTATTGGCTCAAATACTAAAGTTTAAATTATTTAGTTTTTTTACAGTTTGGTAGATTTAGCACGTATACTTTCCGAATGTGACGTATTCTTCACTAAGTGAGTTAAAGTTTTGGCTGGATTTGTTCAAAATCTGCCCAAATATGAAACGTAGAGGATGTTTTCCTTGGACTCTTTTATTTCCACATCACAAACTGGGCTGGGATAAAAAAAAAAACGCCTACACTTGGACAAATGAAAAAACTTTGACTTCATTCTGATTCCCATCTCCCAGGGTGGAGAAGGCCAAAACAATTAAGAAAGATTTAAGTTGACTGCTGCTGCATTGTAGTTTACATTTTCTGGTCATTGTTACAAATCGCTTCAGGATCAACGATCGATGTAGATTCTAAAATACATTGCCACTGAGGAGACAAAGACAGCCGTGACATTTGCTAAACACCATGCCGGTCTTAGCAAGTGCTAACGGCCATGTGTCAATGCAGTCTGCAGTATAAGCCTGAGTGAGGGATCTTCATCTGTCTATACATTTCCATTCGGGAAGCTCCACTGCTGCACTTGGGGAGCGGCGGTGTAGCGGTTAGCGCACTGCGTTACGAACCCGGCGACCTGAGTTCCATTTCCACTCACGACCAACATCGGTGACGATTATCTGGACCTGTCCTGGGCATCAACTCATCCTCAAATGAGCTGCGCTATGAACCCGGCAACCCATGTTAGATTCTTAATCACGGCCAACGCCGGTGGCGATTATCTGGACCTGTCCTGGGCATCAACTCATCCTCAAATGAGCTGCGCTATGAACCCGGCAACCCATGTTAGATTCTTAATCACGGCCAACGCCGGTGGCGATTATCTGGACCTGTCCTGGGCATCAACTCATCCTCAAATGAGCTGCGCTATGAACCCGGCAACCCATGTTAGATTCTTAATCACGGCCAACGCCGGTGGCGATTATCTGAACCGGTCCTGGGCCTCGCCTAGGTCGACTCAGCCTCAGATGAGTACCTGGTGCGGTGTGTGAACATCGCCACTGGGGAGACAAAGACAGTCGGGTGTGGTGATGGCCGGCCACTCTCTCTTGTACCGTGCCGGCCTTTATTGGTGCTCCGCTTACAGCACTTGCCCTAAAAGTCTGTTAAGGCGATAAGGGAGATCTGTTGTCTTTGACCGTTCGGTCCCCTCCCGTATAAATATTCTGATTCTGATGTACTGAAACTTGTGCTTGGTGGTTTGTTGTGTGCAGGCTCCCAGGCCGTCCATGAAAAGGCGCCACTTGTGAAGTCAATGCTCTTGACGGGTCCAAACGGGGTTGGCAAACGCACGCTGGTAAATGCGATTTGTACCGAAACTGGAGCCAACTTGTTTGACCTTTCTGCCAAGACCATTGTGGACAAGTACCCCAGCAAGAGCGGCCTCCAAATGCTGATGCACATGGTCTTAAAGGTGCGTACCTATAGTGATGAGTTCATGATCAGAATATTTATTTCGACTGGAGGAATCCGATGAGCTATGAAGCTCTTTTTTCCCACAGATGCCCAGGATGGGTGGGTCAGCAAGTTACAAGTTGCTTTGGTGTATTCTGAGTTAGCACGGTTGTTTACGTACCGTGCGAAAGAAGTCCAACATGCATACATTACAAAACGTGCTGTTAGAAACTGAGAATGTAAATAGGTTTCACATTGGATACTGTTAGAGTTTGCTGGCTGAACGATGAGCGGTGATGAGTGGTTGAGTGGCCCTCAATGCAAGTCTCTCAGGCTAAATTCCTGGAATTCCTAGAATTTAGCCTGAGAGTAGAACATTTAAACAATACATTTGATCTGTTTATCACCGGTTGTGCATTTTAAAACATATACAATCACGCATGAGCAAATGCCCTCGGTTCAGGTTGGTTACCTTGCAAGTGCCCTTTCCAACCCCGCCGCACTCAATTCTTCTTCTTCTTGCAGGTAGCACGCTTGCTTCAACCGTCCGTGGTGTTGATTGAAGATGCCGAGAAGACTTTCTACAAGAAAGTTCCCAAAGGTGACAAGAAAGTGAGTGTCGCCACCCTATCCTGTTTCGATTCCTAAGGGGGCTTCAAGATTCACGACATTTGCGCAGTTTTTCGTGCCTGTTTTGTTGTTGTTGTTTACCGCAACAGCTTCTCATCTTTGTCCGACAGCTGGAACCCAAGCGACTCAAGAAAGATCTGCCCAAGATGCTGAAGCTCTTGACAGCCGAGGACCGTGTGATGCTGGTGGGCACGTCCCGTCAGCCCTTCCTGGCCGACCAGAAGTCCTTCTGCAAGCTTTACCAGAAGATCGTGCTCATCCCACGCCCAGATTACGCCTCTCGCTTCGGTATCAAACGCAAGCTGGATGATCGTAAAAATAAAATAATAATCCCGGTGATAATATTAGTTTAACCCTAAAACAATTCCCAAACTTAGTAGGAAGCCCCCTTTTTGAACGTGTAGCCAACGAAAATGTTTTATCACGTGGCTTGAAACAAATATGCATGCACAGAAGTCGCTTTGTATGTTTTATTTTTTTAAAGACACGAACTCGGAACACATTCACGGTATATAGTAATGCTTAGTAGTGTATTTATTGTTTGAAGTACTGGACCCAGGCATAGAACTGCGGAATTTTCACCACTGGCTCAGAGCCACCAACACCAATCAGCACTGCACCACAACGGAAGGGGCTTTTTTATTTGAGTACAAAGACAAAGATCCCCCGTATAGCCGCCTTAGACTGTTGGGGCAAGTGCTGTAAACGGAGCACCAATAAAGGCGGTACGGTACAAGGGAGGGTGGGTGGCCATCACCACACCCGACCACCTTTGTCTCCCCAGTGCCAATGTTTACACACTACACCAGGTACTCATCTGAGGCTGAGTCGACCTAGGGGAGGCCCAGGACCGGTGTTGGCCGTGAGCGGGAATCGAACCCGGGCTTCGCAGCGCCCCCAGCACACACGCAACATACTCAGCAGATGGAAAACTGCATTTGTCATCATGCAGTTGAAAAAAAAAATAACAACAGCCCCACATAAGCCTCGTGCCCCGCTCGCGTGTTTGCATCGCAGTGCTCTGGCGCCATCTGCTCGTGACGAGCTGGGGTGCGGTGACACCGTCCCTCGACCTCAGTTCTCTGGCCAAGGTGACCGACGGCTACACGCAGGGGCAGATGGTGCAGGCGGCGCAGGCTGTGTTGAGCGAACGGCGCGTGCAGCAGTTGGCCAAGCGGCCCCTGACGGCGGGCGAATTCATCGGGTCGCTGTCGCGCATTGACCCCGTCTTCCTGGAGGAGGAAGAAGCCTTCAAGGTGATGACATCTCCGTTTGACCGCCACCCCTTTGCACTCAACACTGCCCCCCACCCACCCCCTCCCCCCCCTACCGACCTGCATTAGGAGACGGAGGAGGAGGTTGAACCGTTTATTTAGAATTGCCCTGTGAGCTAAGAAGCAGCATCTTGAATCGGGTTTCATCAACAAAACAGAAAATTTAAGATTAAAAACACCACGTTTGCAACAGGTCGCATTAAAACGATGAATAGAATAAATACAGCAATAAAAAAGTCAAGTATTTTTTTTTACAATATATTACTTATTTTTTATTTATTTAACTAAACTGAACATTAAAATTAGAGAAACATATTGCAAAATAGTGCATCTAGAGTGAGGAATAAGATTCGATAGAATATTGCAAAACGAGGACTAGAAACGCCTTTGGTAAAATAGTTTTCCTGTGCAAACAACAAATTCGAAGTAACACTAGGAACCATAACAATCACCATGCCATTGCACACATTACAACAGCACAGGACTCATATACAGAATAAAATAAAAAAACGATTTGTAGATCATCTACTTGCTTCGGCAGTGGCAGATTGGCAGGAATGCCCTTGAAAGAAGTGATTCCCGGTCTATCCTTAACAGACTGTAGGGGCAAGTGCTGTTAGCGAGTAGCACCAATGAAGGCCGGCACGGTACACGAGGGGGTGGGTTTCCAGCACCACGCCCGCCCGCCTTTGTTTTTCCCCAGTGGCGATGTTTACACGGCGCACCAGGTACTCATCTGAGGCTGAGTCGACGTAGGAGAGGCCCGGGACCGGTTCAGATAATCGTCACCAGCGTTGGCCATGATTAAGAATCGAACATGGGTCGCCGGGTTCGTAGCGCAGCTCGCGAACCACGATACTACCACTCCCCACGTGTGTGTATATACATTCCTGCGGAGGGAGCTGGTAGGAACGTTGGGTTGCTCGGTCAATGGCCAGGGTCAACGGCGGCGTGGTGTATTCCGCAAATATGCCCGACTGTGAGGGCGGGCACAAGCCGGCGTGAGTAGGTTAAACGTTGAGTTTTATAAGGGCACCACGGGGTGACCAGCCCCTCCCCACCCAGCCCCACCCTCCCCACCCAGCCCCTCCCCACCCTCACCCTCCCCTCCCCACCCAGCCCCACCCTCCCCACCCAGCACCTCCCCACCCAGCCCCTCCCTGCACGACGGACCGACACAATAATCCCTTGTGGGCTGGTGTAACCTGGCGGTTCCTACCAGTACAAAGAGAAATATCCTTTTGGGACAAGCGCTGTTTGCGCTCACGTGTGAAGCCCGGCTATGGCACACGACGGAGTGGGTGGCCAAACACTATGCTCGGCCACCTTTGTCTCCCCGTGTGTCTTCTACTTCTTCTTTCCCGACTGCCGATGTTGACACGTCGCACGAGGCACCCACGTGAACGCACCGACGCGCACGACCTTCTGAGTTGCCAGTTGGACGCTTTTGCCCGCAGTTCCGAGCGAAAGGCCCAACATGCGCTGGAGCGAAAGTAAAGGTGGCGTCTGACTGATACACACGCCGTCACGTTGCCGCGTTGTGCCCCTGTCATCCACAGTCGTGGTACGCGAAGACGCCGCTCGGCAAGAAGAGAGCGAAGCTCGCCAGGGGGGACGAGGAGGAGGCGGGTGGTAAGGGCAAGGCGAAGGGCAAGGCGAAGGGCAAGGGGAAAAAAGGCAAAAAGGGAAAGGGTGAGAAGAAGAAGAAGTAACATCTGCAGAATGTATCGGAATGAATTAGCAAAGCAGAGATTCTCGCGAGTAGCTCACACCTCCATTTCGACTCCCAACACGTGATCTACCTACACTCCCATAACACCCCCTCCACGTGCGTCTCCAACACCCCCTCCACCTGCGTCCCCAACGCCCCCTCCAAGGGGTGGTGCAATGGTCACCGTTGTGCCTCATCGCAAAAACGTTTCTGGATTAAATCCATGACTTGGGTGCCTCTCTGTGCGGAGTTCGCTATGCTCGGCCACTATTCTTCTTGGGGGTTCCTCCGGGTTCTGCGATTTCCTTCCATAACATAGAAACCCCATGCAATGTAAGTTGTACAATATTTGGTCAAACATTCCAAATTGTGAAAACCGATCAGCAAAAGTATTCGTTCGTGTTTAAACGTCGCAACACCGCCCCCTGTTGCGCAACTTGGCACGACTCTGAAACAGAGTGAAGACTCGGCTAGGTTTTCCGCTTTCCTGTGTCAACGAGCATGATAATATATGGACACCCACATAGTCACCGCTCCCTACCTCCCCTTTCGTTCCCCTCCCTCTCCGCCCCCCACCGTACATATTGATTATGTTGTTGAGTCAATAAACTATTGAATAAAAAAAATGAGCAGAATGCACGTCGTTATATTTGCATGGGGTAGGCGTTCCAAAGGTCCCCTGCAGCAGCAGCAGCTGCTGCACAAACAACACAAAGCCGGTGGCTCTTATGCAAGGCTCGAATGTCGCACGTTATTTTCCACCGGAGTTGGTTTTAGTAATCGCAAATCTAGCATTGCTCTGCATCCCGACATCTTCTTGACTGTAAATGCGTCATCCGTACGCATCCCGTCCCCTCTTTGCCGAGCAGTACGGGATGGATCGTTCGGCGTGCCATCGCCCTTGATCCATAACTGAGGTTTTCGAGTCAGATCGCGTAAATATAAATGTTTCGTTAAACCCGCCACCACCCGACACAGCCAATTGGTAAGGTTTGTCACGTCAACAAAGCGTGCCGGTTTTTGTTACTAGTTCAGCACACCGGTGTGGTGGAGAGTAAACCAAACAAAATGTATAATCCGAGTCCGACGTTTCGCCAGTAATTATAACTCGCGTCAGTAGGCGGACGGACAGAGTTGTGGAGAAATCCTCCTTCGGTCTTAGAGGGGTACATTTGACGTCGTCACTTGCGAGCCAATCAGGTTAGAAGGCAGAGGTTCCAAAGAACACAGGATGAGATGTTACTATCCTTTGTGCAAGCACTTCCAAGAGTTCATGAACAGTGAGCCTGGTGAAATTTGGCGGCCTTTCATACTATACACCCTCCCCAAAGGCGGCCAGCGACAGGGTGATCAATCCTACGCTTGGGTCCCATTCCCAATTAGTCATAGGAGTTGCCTTGTTGTTGATAGCCAACATCCCATGGGACTATGCATGGCAGGGGCGTCCTCCTCCCTGAGTCAAGCATTGTTGACTGCATACCTCCTGGCCCTCTCACTTTGGGGCCCAGAGGGAAGAGATGGGGGTTAATGTCTGCACATAAATGACAATTGGTACATATTTACCGGATGGGTTATTCAAAGGGTAATCAACATCGTTCTTGAGCAGTGGCGGATTAAGCTAAGTACGGGCCTGTAGCATATGTTATAAAGGGGCCCTAAATATAAAAAAATAAAACGCAAATTTAACTTGCGTTGTAAAGTAATTGTATTTTTCCATTTGCTATACAGCCAGATAATACGACAAATCGCTAACCTTAAACACCCAGTCTTTTTTCTCGAATTCAGAAAAAAAAACACATCAATATTTCAAGAACCCGCAATGCGACGTGAATAGCAGACGGTGATGGTCCTTCGTAAAAAAAAAAAAGTCACGAAACGCTGCTGCGGAGAAGCAAGGTTGCCCGACCCCCCTTGTGGGCGCGCTTACCATTCCCCAGCCAGTGCAGCCGCCCTAACCGCGGTGGCAGCGTGAGTCCCTCGTTCCTCCTCGCAGCCGAGTGGATCGCGACACCACGCACACACGGACGGCAGATGGAGCTCAACGCCAGGCAGAGTGCTGGGGGGAGCCGGAGGCGGGGTGGGTTGCCAATTCACAAACGAGGTCATTTTGAATGTTGTCCACGAAGAGTGGCACGCGCATGTTTTATTATTTGCGAGCACCTATTCCACCGGGAAAATATATATAACGCATCGCTTTAGACGGTGGTATAAAGTGAAATGACGCGTGGAACGTTCGTCGCTGCTGCTGCCGCCGTGTGTTATAGAATTCGTCGTTTGCAAGTGGAGTGGGTTCCCACGGAGACCGGAGACGTAGCTTTAGAGGCAACACGGTTTATTTGAATCTCATAACAGAAAGCCCCTTTACTCGCACTACCTGGGGAGGTTTGGCCTCCGGACCGAACCTTCCAGGGGGCTCTGGAATAACCCCCCAGCCCCTCATCTGGGGTCGGTGGGGGGGGACTGGGCCTCTGAACGGTCCGTCTCTTTCTCTAGCTCAGGGTGGCACCCCCCCACAGACCCGTGCCCGCAACTACATGTAAGTATAGATAGGACGGTATGTGCTCTGTATTTCCGACGCTACACAAGCAAACGCGTGCAACTATAAATGTATATCTAGATTTGAAGCTTTCGTAACTGCAAGGATTCATATTCTTAGGTTTTTTCGGTAAAGTCACTAGGTAAAAAATTAAAATTAATAAAAGTAAAATAAAATAAAAATCACGACGTTTCGGAGGCAACACAAGCTTCCGTCTTCAGGTGGAACCGTCACAGCCCGACAGCTGTATCAAGTAAATGAGAGATTACAGGAGATAACACTCCGTATATATAATGGTTGAGGGGGGGGAAGTGCCAGGAATGGCCCACTTTTTATTATTATGGTAAGGTGCGGCTTGAGACTATGAATAGACTGCATAACAAAAGACTGAGCCTTTATTATGGAGAGGTTCGGGTTGTGACTACGCCTGGCCTACATAACAAACGTGTGAAAAAAGAAAGCTAAACCTGGTAGAAAGCTAAACCTGGTAAAACAAAACTGGCTGTCCATCAGTAACCTGCAATAGTTTTCTGTCAAATAAGATGGTCCAAATAAGTGTAGTTAAATCTTTTTTTGCATGGTTAATCACATCTTTCCAATGATTAAAGGTGCGGCTTGAGAATATGAATAGATTGCATAACAAAAGACTGAGCCTTTATTATGGAGAGGTTCGGTTTGTGACTACGCCTGGCCTACATAACAAAAGTGTGAAAAAAGAAAGCTAAACCTGGTAGAAAGCTAAACATGGTAAAACAAAACTGACCCCCAACGAAGGAGGAGGGACGACACACGAACTCTCTCGTGATGTAGCTGCCAATCAGCAGAGGTGTGGACTCGAGTCATGTGACTTGGACTCGAGTCAGACTCGAGTCATGAATTTGATGACTTGCGACTCGACTTGGACTTGCATAACAATGACTTTGTCCCACCTATGAGATGTGGACTCGAGTCATGTGACTTGGACTCGAGTCAGACTCGAGTCATGAATTTGATGACTTGCGACTCGACTTGGACTTGCATAACAATGACTTTGTCCCACCTATGAGATGTGGACTCGAGTCATGTGACTTGGACTCGAGTCAGACTCGAGTCATGAATTTGATGACTTGCGACTCGACTTGGACTTGCATAACAATGACTTTGTCCCACCTCTGCCAATCAGTTTCAAAGACAAAGCATCATATATTATCAGATCACGTTTGTTTGCATGTTCACCACAAGTACGTGTGGTTAATGCACTACTTGATCCCTTGAAAATGGTTTTTGAACATCTTAACACCTCCTGTTTTCATATTCTTGGTTCTTTCGGTAAAGTCACGTAGAAGGGAAATAATAAAATAATACAAATATAAAACAATAAAAATTCTCACGACGTTTCGACTGCAACACAAGCAATCATCATCGGGTGTGAAATCCTCAGCAAGAAAATTTGAAGAATAAAAAAAAGCTTAAAATAAAAAAATAAAACCTCCTGTTTTATTGCCATAACAGGGTAAAACCAATTCTTATTTTACACGACCTCCTCTTTTCTCTCCTGAAGCCCTCTTCGTCGTGTCCAGCAGCCCTCGACATGAGCGTCTCGCTCAAAGGTCGGCCACCAAAATAACAAGAAGGGCCGTTTTTGTTTCATTGTAGAATTGGGTACAAAACTCAATATTTTAAGAGCCGCAACGCAACGTGACGACACAAGGACAAAGATCCCCCATATAGCCTTAACAAACTGTAGGGGCAAGTGCTGTTAGCGAGCACCTATGAAGGCCGAAACGGTACACGAGTGGGTGGGTGGCCAGCACCACGCCAGACCGCCTTTGTCTCTCCAGTGACGATGTTTACACACCGCACCAGGTACTCATTTCAGGCTGAGTCGACCTAAGGGAGGCCCAGGACCGGTTCAGATAATCGCCACTGGTGTTGGCCGTGAGCGAGAATCGTACCCGCGTCGCCAGGTTCATCTGCTTATATGTCTGTCTATATGTCTCTGGCTCTGTGTTTGATCTCTCTCTCAAATTTAGCATTCTCAGGAAGAACGTAATCAACCAGGTAGGGTGTTGACTGTTATGTTATCCGATTCTCTGTTGTAGCCGCGGGTTTGTCGACCCTTGATCTGGCTCTCCTGCACCACAGTGCTGCCAACATGCGCATGGAACATCCAATCGAATCTCTATATACCACGCCACGGAGGCGAGGGAGCTGTCGCGTGTGCTTATCGTACGCGCGCGTGTGCCGGGCTCGTGTAAAGTGTTGCCTGCCGAGGGCTGAACGCCGATTTAATTCGCACCGCCGTGCCAGGATTTTCCTCCCTGCGACCCGCGCCTGTGATCCCCCCCCCCTCCCGAACCACCCACCCACCCTACCACCTCCCGCACACTCAAGACACACAGAGGCAAGCGGGCGTATTTAAGGAGCAACATCAAGGGTCGCTCAAGACACCCCCCCCCCCCCACCGAATCAAAAAAGCAAAAGCAATAATCTCGGCGTCACAAGTGGAGGTGGGTTGGCAGCGGACCGCCACTCGCTCGCTCGCTCGTCCAGACAGAGGCATAGTCCCCGCGTCGGCTTTCTCGGGTTTGCTGGAGGCAAGTGTCGTGCAGTTCGAAAGCCAGGACACGAACACACGAGCGCACACCGCGAGAGTAAATAAACACGCCGACAATACGGTCGCTCTAAGGGAGCCTCAGCACGGAGAGTTTTTTTGCGCACACGGTTCAGACAGAGAGCGATGGTGTCCCGGTACAGCCCCGTGGTCTTCTTCATCGCGAGCCTCTGCAGCTGCGCTTCCCAGCCGGGCTGGAGAGCGGCTGACGGTGCGGCGACGACGTCCCTCGATCAGCAGCAACGCCTGAGCCACGACGAGTCTCTTGTGAGCCACCTCTCCAGGGTGAGCCACGCGGTCACCTCGAACGCCACCACCATCGGCACCAGGACCACCATCGGCACCAGCATCAGCAGCAGCAGCAGCGATATCGGCAGCAGCACCTTGCGTGGAGGTGCCGATCGCAGCGGCGGGGAGGCGAAGGAGCTGCGTGTCGGGTCTATACGGCGCTGGAGGAGGGCGATGGAGCTTGCGGGAGCAGGTGGGCGAGGGAGCGAGGGAGGGAGCTGGGTCTGCGTGAACATTCAATCGGCAGCGGTGGCTCTGCCCGCGCAGATAACGTTAACGACGAGTTCATTTTCTTGGTTCTTTCGGTAAAGTCACGTAGAATTGAAATAATAAAATAATAAAAATAAAACATTATAAAATAATGGTGAGAATTATTTTATTATGTTTTATTTTTATTATTTTATTATTTCAATTCTACGTGACTGTACCGAAAGAACCAAGAAGATGAATCCCTGCAGTCACGAAAGCTTTAAATCGAAATTTGACGAGTTCATGTGACAATGTAGATCATCGACAGATTTGACGGGGGTTTTTGTTGCTGTTACTTGCACACGGTTGCGTTCACGTTGTGCGTCTGGGACTTCTCGCAGGAGGCAGGGTTTGGCGTTATTCCTTTTGGCGGTGGGGTGGGTGGGAGGGGGCTGGCATCTGGATGAAAGTGTTTAATCGGCCTTCATGCCCACGAGGAGAGCGAGATAACGGGAATTCTCAGTTACACACGTGGTAGGCTGTCTCGACCAATATTATCCATAACAGAGGTGGGTTTTTTGGGTTAGTTCGCGTAAATATGAATGTGTCGTTAAACTCGCCACCACCCGACACAGCCAATTAGTAAGGTTTGTCACGTAAACAAAACATGCCAATTCGTTATTAGTACAGCACACCGGTGTATTGGAGAGTACTCCCACATAGTTAATGGTGTGGGTTTACTCTCCAACACACCGGTGTGCTGAACTCGTAACAAATTGGCAGGTTATATTTAAGTGACAAGACCTTAATCATTGTCTGTGTCGTGTGGTGGCGTGTTTAGCGAAGCATTCATATTTACGCGATCTAACAAAAAAAAAACGTAGCGTGTTTGTTTTACACTCCTGTAGTTCGAGCTTCCATGGAATTTAAATATGCCGCTTCTAATATAATAATTCACCTACTTCGCGATGAATATAGCCTGCGGCTAATTCTCTTGGAACGCAGCCGGTCTCATCAGATCTTGGAAGCGAAGCAAGGCTGAGTCTGGATAGTGTTTGGATGTCAGACCGGGCCGAGCCAGCTCAAATTAAGCCCTGCCTGGGAACAGGGTTAGATCAACACACGGGTTTTCATATGTAACGCTTGAAGTGGAATACTATTACACTCTGAAAAATCCTTTGGGTGATTTGGCCATTTAAAGTCATGGCATCCCTACGTGTATTCATACAGTTGTGTGCAGATCAAATGTAATACTTTGGATGGTTTTAACTTTGATTTGGCACTATAAATCGTATACAAACTAGATGCTGAAATAACCAAGGTGAATAACAATGGAGTTTGTGGCATCGGGCATTGGTGGTGGTAAAAAGTCAGGGAGATAACTCAATACCCAGAAAAGGGCCTCAAAACTATAACAGCCCCAGGGTTGCCACCTAATCCACAGACCAAACCGGACATTTTTCTTCGTCATGGTGATTCGTATGTCTGTATGTGTGTTGAACTTCTTTCGTACCGTACGTAGCCAACCGTGCCAATCGGAGGTGCGAGGGAAGGACAACAAACTAAATACAAAAAGCAGTTTTAAAGAAATTATTTTCAATTTAGATTTAAAGTGCATAGCTCCAGTGGCTTCCTAATATCGTAAAGAGAGAACTTTCCAGACGGCTGCAGAAGCGCATCTGAGAGCGCGCGATGGTTAGCCAAAAGGCCTTGCTGCAAGGGTGACCGGAGTTTTGCGTGATGATGGTTTATGAACCTTGACAGACTGCGCTGCGCTCTACCGTAATGAAAGTTCAATGCAGTACCACCAGATCCCAGAAAAGGTCAATTCCTGCCACTCAGTCGGAGGTGCCAATTTTCTGGCACGGCTTGCAACCCTTCCTCGGGGCTCCCGTCAAACTCTCCGCACCTCCGATGAGCACCGCCGGCTACGTGCGGTGCGAAAGGACTTCAACACACACACACACCTAGTCCCTGCCTAGTCACCTCTCTGGAAAGCAACCCCCCCCACCTCCACCACCCCCGCCAACCCTCGACTCACGCGGCTGTCGGACCCCATGCGAATCAACTAGGTCCGGAGGCCGGGCGGACGGAGCTGGGAAATCTGCGGGTGCTCGTGGCTTCTCTGGCCCAGGAGAACCTGCGAATGGGACAGGAGCAGCGCAGGAACACGGCGGCGCTGCTGCGGCTGCGCGAGGCCTCCGACAAGCAGCTGGCGACCATCGCCGACACGAGGTCAGGCTCGCGGTGGCGGCGTCGCCGTCACCTCGAATTTGAGGCCGAAACGAGGAGGAGCTTGGTTCTTTCGGTAAAGTCACGTGGGTAAAAAATAAATAAAGCAAATAATAAAATAAATTTAAAATAATAAAAATAAAATAACAAGTATAAATAATTAATTGCTAATAATAAAAGCAAAAAAACCCACAATAACATTTTTCAAAAGGGACTTCTTCACAATGCTGGCTGATCGCCCGGCGAAGGTGGCGGTAATCGCCAGCGTAAACGTCACGGGTACTCAAATTAGTAAATGTTTGCCGGTTTAACTCTGCAGCACCCAGGCGGTGCGCTGAAGTCGTCACTGATTGTTGGCACGTTTTGTTTACGTGACAAACCGTAATCATTGGCTGTAGTACGGATTTGTTTTGGGTTAAATCGCTTAAATATATAAACGAGTCGTTAAACCCGCCACCACCCGACACAGCCAATTGGCCAACAGCCAATTGGCCAATTGTCCGTGTCGGGTGGTGGCGGGTTTAACGACGCATTTACATTGATAAAACCTTTATTGCGGACCGACCAGGTGACGTGGCCCCGTCGACTCCGTCGATGGACTGGCTCGCCGGCTCCGGCTGTGTTGCATCGTCGGGGAGCTACGCGTCGTCTGCTCTCTCTGTCTCTGTGTGTGTGTGCTCGTCACGAGGAGTGAACGATCCGTCGGTGCTCTGCCGACGGGAAAGAAGGGACTGCTTTTACACCATTGGAACCTCATTTGCCAGTAGAAAATATGATAATTGTTTTTTTTTACCCTTTTATCTGGCAACAAAACTGACACCTTTTTTTTTTACAAGGAGTCATGTTTGCATAGACCACAATACCTGCAGTCATAATGCAAACAAAAAGGTGTCAGTTTTGTTTCCAGATAAAAGGGTAAAAAAAATCACTTATCAAAGGACTGCTTGTGACCGTGCGCTACGAACCCGGCGACCCGAGTTCGATTGCCGCTCGCGCGGCCAACGACACCGGTGGCGATTATCCGAACCGGTCCTGGGCCTCCCCTAGGTCGACTCAGCCTCAAATGAGTGCCTCTGAGGCCTTGCTGGAAAATGACAATGATCATGATGATATTTGTAAGTCGCCGGATTTTTGCGGACAAGTCAACAACTCAGAGGGACGGAACCAAGCTCAGGGCTGCTTGAGAGTCCGAAGACCCAACACAGATCGAGAGAGGGCCTTCGATGTTTCTTGAAAGTCACGAGTGCATTTGATGTTGTGGATTTGCAAAGGGATAGATAATTTCACACCGAGGTGGTGGGGGGGGGCGATAGCAGAGATACTGACGTGAGGCTGTCACAGCATAGTGTAGTATATAGTAGTGTAGTGTATAGTGTAGTGTATAGTAGTGTAGTGTATAGTAGTGTAGTGTATAGTAGTGTAGTGTATAGTAGTGTAGTGTATAGTAGTGTATAGTGTATAGTAGTGTAGTGTATAGTGTAGTGTATAGTAGTGTAGTGTATAGTAGTGTAGTGTATAGTAGTGTATAGTGTATAGTAGTGTAGTGTATAGTGTAGTGTATAGTAGTGTAGTGTATAGTGTAGTGTATAGTAGTGTAGTGTATAGTAGTGTAGTGTATAGTAGTGTAGTGTATAGTAGTGTAGTGTATAGTAGTGTATAGTGTATAGTAGTGTAGTGTATAGTGTAGTGTATAGTAGTGTAGTGTATAGTAGTGTAGTGTATAGTAGTGTATAGTGTATAGTAGTGTAGTGTATAGTGTAGTGTATAGTAGTGTAGTGTATAGTGTAGTGTATAGTAGTGTAGTGTATAGTGAAGTTAATTGTAGTGTCGTGTATAGTGTAGTGTATAGAAGTGTAGTGTATAGTGTAGTGTATAGTAGTGTAGTGTATAGTGTAGTGTGTAGTAGTGTAGTGTATAGTGTCGTGTATAGTAGTGTCGTGTATAGTGTCGTGTATAGTAGTGTAGTGTATAGTGTAGTATATAGAAGTGTAGTGTATAATGTAGTGTATAGTAGTGTAGTGTATAGTGTATAGTAGTGTAGTGTATAGTGTAGTGCATAGTAGTGTCGTGTATAGTGTAGTGTATAAAAGTGTATAGTGTAGTGTATAGTAGTGCATAGTGTAGTGTATAGTGGTGTGTATTGTAGTGTAGTGTATAGTGTAGTGCATAGTAGTGTCGTGTATAGTGTAGTGTGTAAAAGTGTATAGTGTAGTGTATAGTAGTGCATAGTGTAGTGTATAGCGGTGTGTATAGTAGTGGAGTGTATGGTGTAGTGTATCGTAGGGCAGTGTATAGTAGTGTCGTGTATAGTGTAGTGTGTAAAAGTGTATAGTGTAGTGTATAGTAGTGCATAGTGTAGTGTATAGCGGTGTGTATAGTAGTGGAGTGTATGGTGTAGTGTATCGTAGGGCAGTGTATAGTAGTGTCGTGTATAGTGTAGTGTATCGTGACGTTAGGCTGTAACAGTTGGAGACCTTGGTGTCCTAAGCAGATTTCGAGTGACGTGCTCCCCACCGTCACCAAACCACGCTGGCCAACAACCCCCACGCACCCCCACGGCATGCGGAGCCTCTCATCCAGCAGTGCATGACAAAGGCCGATAGATTGAGAGCACTATCCCTTAGGCGCTGACAAAATGAATATCACAACCAAAAAAATTAAACTGCTTTTTGTGTTCAGTTTGTCGTCCTTCCCCCACTTCCCCGCACCTCCGATCAGCAAGGTTGGCTACGTACGGTGCGAAAGAATTTCAACGTGCATGCATAAACAAGTTAACAATGGTCGGCCGTCGGCCAAACGTGGGCCCTTTGCCAAGGGGACCGTGAGAGAGGCGAGCGCCGCCCAAAATGTACTCAAGCGTTGTTGACGTTTTGGGCTGTCTCTCCTCGCGTGCACAAAACAAACGGCTCACCTTGGCCGAGCACAGACTCTCCGCTATGTGCTGCGTAATGGAATGGCTATTTTATAGCCGTGTCACATCTGTGCTTTGCATCTGCTGTGGTCCCCCCCCCACCCCTTCTTTTCCCTCCCCACGCTCAAGAAGTCTGTGGCAAAAGTAATCGCTGTCACGTTCTGCAGGAAGCACATGCAAGCTCTGGAGCTGAGGCTCAAGACAATGACGGGCGCAGAAAACAAAGGGAACGTCTCGACTCCGGACGAGGGGGCCCAGCAGCTGTCCGCGATTGCGCACAGACTCGAAGGTGCGACGGGGCCGTTACCTTGCGCGGCGCATCAGCGGGCCCGCCGGGCCTGGCGGCCCAGGGGGATTCGACGCCGGTTCGATCTGCGCGACGCGGCAGTTTTTTTTTTTAAAACGACGGCGAGAAGGAAGCCGCTGGGGCCGTGCGCTTTTTAAAATCTCGATTGAAGACTCATTTTGTTTAGAATCGATTTTTGTGTTCGGTTTGTGGTACCGCTGTCCCCGCCCGCCGCATCTCCGATAAGCACGGTTGGCTGCGTACGGTGCGAAAGAAGTTCAACGTGACGTTTCTGTCCGCTCAGCGGTGTGAATGGGTAGTTCGTAGGTGGGCAGGCCCCCTTTGTGATGGGGTAAAGAGTGAGTATTCATTTTGGGTTGACAAAGGGCTGTAAATGTATATTATCTGGGCTTGACCATTGCTCCTATTTGGAGATGACAAAGACCACGATGTGGTTGACAGCTTTGTTGCAGAAATTCACGGTTCGAAATCAGCGGCTGCCCTGGATAATGCTGCGGGTTGTGTTGACCGTGAAGGTCCGGGGTGTTACGCACAAGTCCAGGCCATTGGGATCGCGCGTAGCATTAATCACACACACACCCCCCCTAGCAAAAACTTGGCAGGACCCTCCTGAGAAAAAGAGTCATGAGATTCAGTGAGGCTTCCTTGGGTAAACAAGCGGTACGATAATAAAAACAAACAACAATGATATTATTGTTTTTATTTCTGGAATGCGCAGTTCGTGCGCGCCGGGAGGTAACGTGCTGAGGATTTACTCGAAACATCTGCGGTGTTCTCTGGCGTAAATTGTGTCTGGTTTTCTTTTTTTTTTCGTGACCGGTGGCGGCCGCCAGCGCTGCCCCTGCGCTGCCAGTGGGGGCGCAAGTTCGGCATGTACTGCTTCGAGCTTCTCAAGCAGCGGAGGAGCTTCGCGGACGCGGCGCAGTTCTGCGCCAACCGGCGCGGCGCCCTTGCCATGGTCAAGGACCCCGCGACGCAACGATTCCTGAGCGGGTGAGGAGGGGGGCGAGCACAGGGGCCGTCCGTAAATGACGTCACGCACCTAGGGAGGGGGGTGGAGGGGGGCAGGTTTTTGTGACGATGTGTGACGAGGGCAGGGGGGGGGGGTTTGAGAAATGTGACGTCACGTCAAAATGCGCAACTTGAAATAAATATAAAATTGTTGTAACAACACTAATTGTTATAACAATACTCCGACAACATCGCGTTAAAAACGCACTACAATGACAATAGTTTAAAGCGATTTGAATCATGGTTTGTTTTCAAAATGGAAATATGGTGGGGGGGGGGGCAGAGCTTCGTGACGTCATATTTGAGGGGGGGGGGGGGTCTGACTTTTTGCGACGCCGTGTGACGAGGGAGGGGGGGGGTCAAAAATCGTCCAAAATCGCGTGACGTCATTTATGGACGGCCCCACAGGGCGGCGACTCAGAACTTCACCGATTACAGATTCAGAATCTTAACCCCTTTCCCGTTCCGAGACGACTGCAAGCTGCCCGGGTGTGGGTGGGCGTCGCGTTCACCGCTGAATCTCGGAACGCGCAAGCGGTCCGGCGTTAATTTTTTGTTTAGGGAGGCGCAGCACCGTTGGTTTTTAAAGACATTAAATTTCGATTTAAAGCTTTCGGGACTGCAGGGATTCATCTTCTTGGTTCTTTCGGTAAAATCACGTAGAATGGAAATAATACAATAATAAAAATAAAACATAATAAAAAAATTGTCATTTTTTTTATTATGTTTTATTTTTATTATTTTATTATTTCCATTTTAAAGACATTGTTACTCACCACGGAGAACTGTAGCGGCACGACTGTAACTCCACTACAGCTGGCTCCAAACTGTGCCACACGGTGTCCCGCATGACCTTGTGGGAGCCTCGCCACCGATAAAGTCATTTGATTTTAGTTTTTCCACCGCCTACGTTCCGATGATGTAATCGGAACGACATCGGAAGAAAAAAAAACTGATAACATGCACACACGTCATCGGAACGGGAACGGGTTAATTTCGACTGTAAAAATCCGACGAATTTTTAAGGTCTTTTTTTTTTTTAACACATGTCCAGTAGGAGCACGGGGTCAGAAAGTTACAACAGTGTGGAGTTTTTGTTTGCCCACTGTCAACGCAGTGACGCTAAATAATTAGCTTCACGCTGGGCGCTGGCAGTCAAGCCGGAATTCACGTTGAGATTTTCTCGACTCGCTACGAACCTCGGGATGACGCTCACTTGCTAAACCTGAAACACTCACCAGACACTCCTCACCAGATACCCACCACTCACACGTTTCGTGTGTCGTTAAGGCTCCGAATTGAAAGTAAATGGACGCCAATTTTCAAGGCTTCAGAGGGTGCACTTTCAAGGAGTGCAATGTGAATGCTGATTCTATCGCCACCCGCGATAACGATGACTGTTGATGATTACGATGACAACGACGACGCTGCTGATGATGACAATGACTGCGATCCGCACCACGGCCAATCGCGTTGACGATGATGATGATGATGTGCATCAGGGTAGCGATATGTTAACTACCTCGCCTGGTATACAGGGGGTCGTGGGTTCGATCCCGACCCTGACGCCTGTATATTTGGAGTTTGCGCGTCTCTCTCCCGTGGATTTTTCTCCGGGTCCTCTGGTTTACCCTCCACTTTTAAAATCAACGCGCGTTCACAGTGTTTGGCTGCCGTAAATTTCCACGCGATAAGCCACTTCGTCGAGCTGCCGTTAGTGACAGCCACGTCGCTCCTGTCTAGCGCAGTGGGCCTTACCTGGTAAAATAAAAAAAAACTTTCGAGTTTAGATTATTACAAAATTACGCCGATGGCTTTCGCTGCTGCAGGTACATCAAGCAAACGCAGGACACGTCCTACTGGATCGGGCTCAGCGACAAGGCGGCGGAGGGCGCCTTCGCGTGGGTCGACGGTTCTCCGCTGCGGGGCGCCTGGCGCAACTTCTACGCCGGCGAGCCCGCGGGCGAGACTCCCAACGAGGACTGCGTGCACATCACCACCTCGAAATACAAGCACCGCTGGAACGACCTCGACTGTCGTGTTATGCTGCCATTCATCTGCCAGTACTAGAGGGCCCCCCCCCCGTGCGACGGTCCACAGTTCTGGCCGGGGGGGGGGGGGAGGTGCGGGGCGGGGGGGGGGGGCTGCGGCCGGACCACCGTGACCTGGGTAGCATAGACACCACGTGCTTGGGCGGTGACCGGCAGCTGAGTAAGCCGTCGAGAGTGCGGCCGGCGCAACTGCACCGCGAGCCCGGAGGAGCCGGCGTGGCCGTATTGCGGTGAGTCGGGGAGGGGGAAGGAGGGATTGGACAGGAGGGCTCCCCCGTTTTTATTCCTTGCCACGAAGCCCATGGCATCCACGCTACGCCACTGCCAACCCAGCGTTAGGAATCTGTCTCCCCGAAGCTTGCTGCCGATGATGTCTGAAGCGAGTGGGTTGGTCGTTTTCCACCAAGAGCCAAGGCAGGTTCGTAATGCTTTCCGCCGTTAGGGAATATATTTACGATGGTTACGTGGTACCGTTGAAAGATACATATACTACCTACAGAGGTACAGGACGTAGGGAGCAAGCGCAGTGAATGGGCACCGGCTAGAGCCAGGTTTGGCGTCCAGAGGTGACTGCTGGCTGACACCACACGAGCTCACGCCGCCTCTTCTTTGCTGACGTTGACACACTGCACAGGAGCATGCATGTCATGCCGAGTTGATCTAAGAGAGTCCGAGATCAAGTTCAGTTTTTTTTTATTGTTTACGCGACACGTGTTGCTCATCAGGGGCAGGGATCAAACCCTGAAACGGACGGCGATCGTAGCAAACCGCCACAAAGCAAATCCTCAACAGCGCTTCTCCCACCGACACACACGTCGTGATGCGGGCGCGCTGGGGCACACTGTCGGCAGAACACAAATCTTAATTTCGTATCCACTTTCATTCCCTTTGCGTGCGCGTGTGCGTGTGGGCCCTCTGACAAAAGACACATTGTGACATTTTACAAGCCACGCACAATTTCCCTTCTCTGATTTCGCCACGCGCAGTATCCTTCGGAGTGCCATTTCGAATTGGCGCGATTGTAAACACGTCTCCTGGCTTTCCTGGATGGACTACAGACACTTCAAGAAGTTTATTTTGTCCCAGGGTACCTCTGCAGGGAGGGATCGCTGGTTTGAGTGGTCTTTAGCCACGCAACTTGGATAAGTTTATACCGGTTATTCACCGGCTCTTTGGGTGATATATTGGTGAAGCGATGCAGCAGTGCATCATCATGATATGTGTTAATTTCGAGAGAAATTTGTACTTTTTTAAAATTTCATGTTCACGTAACGCATTCACGTGGGTTGATGATTCTTGGTTTAGGGGCCACTTCGTAGCGATATTTTCTTTTGTTGCTGAACGATGTCACAGCAGTGGCAGATTATGTGTGCAGTTGTAACGTTGTGGAAATTAACGCAGGAGTTTGTAAATGCTTTTGTAGCAGTTGAGTGAAGTGCGTATGTGTTTCTAATTCGTCCACAATTGTTAAAATGCAGTTAAATGTAAACGCTATATAAATTAACATTGATGTTGTTGTAAGACTAATATTAAAAGGCATTGCTGAACTGCTAGGTTTAAACATTTACCCATTTGTATAATGTCAAATAAATTCCTGTTGCTATTACGTTTTGCATTTTGCAGTGATTTCCTCTGCGTTATAGCCTTGGATCGACAAAATGGGAACAAAACACAAAGAGCAATTGTCCTAACCAGATATCGGATAAGCAAAAAACAGATTAATCAGACTCAGTGGAAACTTCCTGCCAAAGGAAAGCATTATCTCATTTCACTCCATTGTAAGGTTTCGAAAGGGTGGAGCAAGTGTCACAGTGGTTTGTGCACTGAGCTTCGATTACAGTTGTGATTTCTTAGCTCATCGGTGGAGAAGTTTAAAGTTCAAAGTTCATTTATTAGGTATAGCCCTGTGAGCCATTCGGCTCTTGAATGATATCTCAACCGGTCCTGGACTCTCCCTTCATGCAATTCGCGCTGACTGCCATGGTGAAGTGAGGTCAAACGACCACCGTGACTGATACAGCGTGGAGAGGCCTTCATCCAGCGGTGGATTTGCTGTGGAGTTGTGTTATTTGCATCGTAAGGGAAAAAGGCTGCATTTATTCTGAAAGCCCGACTGCTGGTGAGACGGCAGGATGGAACTGATCTAGAGTTCGCCTGCTTAAAGAAATTCTGCTGGAAAGCACGAGTGTCTATCCGACCTCCCGGGTTTGTTTTATTTCTATTTTACCAGCTAAGGCCCACTGAGCTGCAGAGCTCTTTTTTCGGAAGCGACCTGGCCTCAAATGACAGTTCAACGAAGTGGCTTGTCACGTGGGAATTTAGTGGCCGTTCATCAATGACGTCACGCACCTAGGGGGGAGTCAGACATTTGTGACGATGTGTGATGAGGAGGGGGGGAGAAATGTGACTTCACATCAAAATGCGCAAATTTAAATAAATATAGACAACACGTTCTACTTAATTAAGTAGATTTTTTATAAGTGTTTTCTCCTACATCAGAATGCAGCGCCACATTAAATACGCACTACAATGACAATAGTTTCAAGCGATTTGAAGCATGTTTTATATGGGGGGGGGCGGGGGCAGAGCTTTGTGACGTCATATTTGAGGGGGGGTCTGACTTTTTGTGACGCCGTGTGACGAGGGGGGGGGGGGTCAAAAATCGTCCAAAACCGCGTGACGTCATTTATGGACGGCCCCTTAAAGCAGCCGGAACACAATCGGAGGAGCCGGAAAAAAATCCATGTGACCACGGGGAGAGAAAACATGCAAATGTAATATTGTAAATTACGGCGGGAGACCACTTGACGGGTAGCACACTTTATTAACACTTTCCGTAGCCACAATAACACGTGTGGTCAACTACAGCTCACGCTACACGTTCCACCCGGCTACACACACACGGGCTCTCCAGCCCCGTAGCTTCCAGGGGAACTCACAGACCCACCCCAGCCAGGGTATGGATCACGACCACTGGGTCCCGCAGCCCGGCCCTCACAGGGACGTCCGGCCGCGGGTCCCAAGGTGCCGCCTCTGAGCCACACAGGGTCCCGGCCCTTACAAGGACAGCGGGGCTAGGGGTCTCAGGGCCCTATCTCTTCCTCCTCCGTCTTCCGTCTTCACTGGTTACCAACTCCCCGAGCGCCCGCGCGCACCGCCTTATATAGCCCTCCGCTCCCGAGGGGGCGGAGCCTATGCGGACCGCGATGTGAGCACCCATTCTAGTTGACCAATCACCACGCGCTGCCACACGATCCCTTACCGCCAGCGCGTATCACCACTACACAAACACCAACAATACATTCTAGATTTGAAGCTTTCGTGACTGCAAGGATTCATACTCTTAGGTTTTTTCGGTAAAGTCACGTTGATAAAAAATAAAATTAATATTAAGTAAAATAATATAAATAAAATAATTAATAAAAGTAATAGAAATAAAATGATTATTTAATTTCTATTACTTTTATTAATTTTAATTTAATTTTATTTCTATTACTTTTATTAATTTTATTTTGTACCTACGTGACTTTACCGAAAAAACCTAAGAGTACCAACAATACAGGCGTTAGGGCTCGGATAAAAACCCACGGTCTCCTCTGCATACCACGCGAGGCAGTCAACATCTCACCACCGGGAGTGTTTATTATTTACCTATTTACCCACAATCCCACGCAACATCGCGTAAATAGCAACGATTTCCGTGCATCGTCGAACACATATATCCCGCGGGGAATTCTATTCCTGGTTATGATGTCCGATCAGCTTTGTTGACGTTGTGATTATTTCATTTCCTCCGCCTCGCTCTGCCGGGAATAAGTCGCCGGTATTCCATGAAAAACGTGTTATTGCAGAGTCATTGCATTAAACGTGCCCCTTTCCTCTCCTGAGTGGAAAAAATAGCGTGGAATTCCAACGAACGAAAACAACAGTGAGATATCTTTAGACTATACTCTTAGTTATTTCGGTAAAGTCACGTAGGTAAAATTAATAAAAATAAAACAATAAAAATCACGACGTTTCGAAGACGGAAGCTTGTGTTGCCTCCGAAACGTCGTGATTTTTATTGTTTTATTTTGATTAATTTTACCTACGTGACTTTACCGAAAGAACTAAGAGTATGAATCCTTGCAGTCACGAAAGCTTCAAATCTAGAATATCTTTAGACTGTTTTTTGTGATCTATTATAAAGGAGAAGAACGCACATTACTGCGTCAATTGAATAGCTCCAAAAACGTTTCCAGCGCACCGCTCTCGTTTCGTGTGAACGACGGAGCGCCCGAGGCTTTGTCACCGAATGACATCGCCCGATTTTGGTGACGAGAGGGAATTGAAGAGCCCGGGGAGGAAAACTCCCCCACGTGGAACAGGGGGGGGGGTGGGAGCACATAGAAAGGGCGCGCCCAAGTTGTGAGTCGCGCTCAGGCAGGATCCCCTTCTCGCCGCGAACGGCAAACGTCACCCACGAGCGCAGCGCGCAGTTCTGCGGCATGGCTACCGTGCAGGAGAAAAATCTTCGTGTGCGAGCCGAGAACGGCAGTGCCATGATTCTAGATTTAATTTAGTTGTTAAATTTAGTTGTTTTCACTTTATTATTTTCACCTCCGTGACTTTACCGAAAGAACCAACGAGTATGACGCAGTGCCATTGTTTGCAGCGACAATAACTTTTTTTTTTATAGATGAAGAAATTAACGAGGTGCAGGTGCACTGCATGCACGCTCGATAGCTCGGCCACCGAGGTATTACGCACGACTGGCTAATGGCCTCTCACCTCGTGCAACCCGCACGTGGTGTGAGTGCACACGTGGTTCTGTTGTTATCGCCCGAGGAGCAGCAGCAGCGGCGGCGGCTGCTGTTGGGTAAAGGAAGTGGTGGTTATATAATCATTCATCAGCGAGAGGCCGGTCGCGCACTGTGGAGATGCGATCGGTTTACGCAACTCGCAATCGGAAGGCCGTGAGCTCAACTCCCAGTCAGATATATCGACTCGAGCCATCGACTCTGGCCAAGCGGAAATGAGTACCACGACGTGATGATCCACAGGAAAGTGTAAATTTACATCAGTGGCTCAGGGCAGAGATGAGCGGTGTAGCATTGCTTATTTGAAAATGGAGAAACATTGGTGTGGTGACGTAATACCGTATTAGTTTAACTATTCGAATGACCCTACTAATCGTATTCAGGAGATATATAACGAGCGCTGTGCTTTACTTTGATCGGGAATATTGGGTAGATAAATGCAATCCCTCCGTGAAAAATGTCAATCGGGGTCATGAATGAATTCAGTCATCAAATGTAGTTTTAAAATACAACACGCGTATACAGATCTAAAAGCATCAGTTCTTGTGCACGCGATTCAATGCGTACACGGTATTGCAAGCTGAATAACCAACATCAATCAATGACTGTATGGAGCATTCCACCCCAAGTCGATTGGGCAGGGAACTGTGAGTGCAGTGCAACATGTATTCTTCGTTTCAAGTTTAAGTTGCAGCGCGTACAAAATGAGTTGGCACGTGGTCTTGACGAGTACTGCGAGATCTCACTGTGTCCGTGCAGTGCTCGTTGAGCTGCATGGGCTTCCGGTCACACTCATTGCACACAAAGTACTTGCCACGAATGAACCACAATACCTTGCTGATCTCGCCAAGGAACATAAACCATCACACGAACACCGGTCAACCTCGCAGCGTTTTTTGGCTGGCTATCGAACAAAGATCTCTGCATCGCGCGCTGTCGGATGTGCTTCTGCGGCCGTCTGGAACGCTCTTCCTTCCGATATTCGGAAGCCACTGGGAGCTATGCACTTGCGAAAGAAGTTCAACATATATACATAAAATTAGCACGATTGCCTACGTCCTGTGCGAAAGAAGTTTACCTGGGTCACAACTCAAGAAACTAGGATATTCAACATACATGTTGAACTTCCTTCACACCGTACGTAGCCCAACCGTGCTAATCAGAAGGTGCTCGGACAGAGGGAAATGGAAAGATCTCATTCGGCCCCATCATCTCTCGCGGTCGACGGAAGGGGAACTTACAGAGAGGCGCGGCGAATCGAGGCACCGCACACGACAGAGAGGGGGGGGGGTCAACAATTCAAGATGCAATTAAAACACACTCGGATGGCAGACGCGCGGCGCACCCCCTGCGGTATACAGCAGCGGACATCCGACGAAGGGTCGTGTTCTGAGCACGAATCCATCTTGTCATCTTGAGCGCATAATGTTTGTATTGTTTCCATCTGCAAGGTTAATTAGCATTTCATTATTTATTGGCGTCTTGAACGAGGGGGGGGGGTGGTGGCCGCTCCATCTGGAAACGTGCAAAGAACGAACGCCTTCGGTTGTCCGTTGTTCCGCGCTCGTAAAATAGAAATCGCTTCTCCAGAAGAAAAAATAAATAAATGCTGTAACCGTATCAACAGGACGTGGATTTTTTTCATATATATTTTTTTAACATTTTTTTTTCAAAGTTGGTCCGTATGCTTTGTTTGTGGGTGGCGTCGGCAGCGGCGGCACAGAAAGTAGGCGAACGACTCCTGGAATCTGCGTGAAATGTCTCTGCGTCGTGAAGCCCTGTGGCGGGCGCGAGCCGCTTTCCTCTGAACGTCCCAGACGTATAGCACGTGCAACAACAAAGAACAATAACAACAATAACAACAATAACAACAACAACACACGCGCGCGTTGTGAGCGGGACAATTGTCCCATTGCAGGGGGGGGTGGTGGTGGTGGTGGGATTCTGCTGCAAGTCTTTAACCTCATCGAGGCTCTTCTCGTGAAGCAGAGGACTACCATGACCTCGAGAAATTCCCTGTGACCCCAGTGGCTTACCAATCTTGAGATGCAATGATCACACTTAATTTGGAGCTTTCGTGGCTGCAGGAATTACTCTTTGGTTCTTTCGATAAAGTCACGTATAAAGAGAAAATAATAAATTAAATACTAGCATACGACGTTTCGATTGTAACACAAGCAATCATCATCAGGTATAAATGAAATAAAAACACAAATCTAGTATACTTAGACATGTAATGTAATACAACACAGAGAGTCGGATAACATAACAGTCAACACCCTACCTAATGGTAGGTTTTTACCCTTTTAACTGGTACAAAACTGACACCTTTATTCAAGGCATCATGTTTGCAATGGCCACAACACAAGTAGTCAATAAAGCAAACAAAAAGAAGCAACTCTGATAAGGATAATAATATGCACTGTCATTGAAGTTGATTGGCCCACACCCGAGACGGCTTTCTTTAGAGCCTAGTCCCCATTGGTGTAGGGCCAGATGACACCAGAAGGCGTACAACTCAAAAACAGTGCAATATCAGAGTATTGAGAGTTCGGGGTAAACATTTACACTATGAGATCTCTTTTACCAGTGGCAAAATATAATGGTAGGTTTTTACCCTTTTAACTGGTACAAAACTGACACCTTTATTCAAGGCATCATGTTTGCAATGGCCACAACACAAGTAGTCAATAAAGCAAACAAAAAGAAGCAACTCTGATAAGGATAATCATTTGTTTGCTTTATTGACTACTTGTGTTGTGGCCATTGCAAACATGATGCCTTGAATAAAGGTGTCAGTTTTGTACCAGTTAAAAGGGTAAAAACCTACCATTATATTTTGCCACTGGTAAAAGAGATCTCATAGTGTAAATGTTTACCCCGAACTCTCAATACTCTGATATTGCACTGTTTTTGAGTTGTACGCCTTCTGGTGTCATCTGGCCCTACACCAATGGGGACTAGGCTCTAAAGAAAGCCGTCTCGGGTGTGGGCCAATCAACTTCAATGACAGTGCATATTATTATCCTTATCAGAGTTGCTTCTTTTTGTTTGCTTTATTGACTACTTGTGTTGTGGCCATTGCAAACATGATGCCTTGAATAAAGGTGTCAGTTTTGTACCAGTTTAAAGGGTAAAAACCTACCATTATATTTTGCCACTGGTAAAAGAGATCTCATAGTGTAAACACCCTACCTGGTTGATTACTTTCTTCCTGAGAATGCTAAATTTGAGAGGGAGATAAAACACAGAACCAGAGACATATAGACAGACATATAAGCAGACAGATATCACAGAGACACATGGAGAGAGACACATACATGTGTAGAGGAGTAGAGGAGAGTAGTGGCGTCGTGTGCGCTGTCCAGTGCGATGACGTCATGGGACGTGGGGTCACGCGCGCTGGACAGTGCACATGACGTCACGTCTCCTAGGGTACTTAAGGGATACCCCGTGACGTAAGCGGGGTCACTGTGGGAACGGGTAGAGTAAGCAGGGTGAATAGGGAACCAGTGGGTAGAGAGAGCGATCGAGTGGTGAGTCTGGGGAGAAGCCGGTGGTAGTAGCCGTAGAGGTGCTTCTCTCTCCGCTCGGTGGAGTCGGCAGAGTCCACGATCCGACACGAGAGAGAGAGAGAGAGACCGGAGCCAGCCGGCAGGGACCCAGACTCAGAGTAGGACCCCCAGCCCCTGGGAGTTGTGTACCCTGCTGTGTAATATTGTAACAGCCTTAATAAACTCTCGGTGAAAGCCCTTAACTTACCTCCGTCTCCGAGTACGTCCGTCGGAACTACTCAACACATGTAATGATCACACAAGCTCTTCCCACGCACTGCTCTGCTGCTGGAGTCTGTCTCTCGCGACTTCCCGTAACTTTGCTCAATTCAATAAACGCACGAACTCCTCCTCCTCCTCCTCGATTCCAATATTCTTTGGTTCTTTCTGTAAAGTCACGTAGATAGAAAACATAATAATAAAGTGAATGAGAACAAATATTCAAACTTGGAGTCGTGCTGTTTGTTAGCAACGTTTTGGCATGTTGGGCCTTAGGGGCCTGTGCTTGACAACAATAACAAAATATATAAATAAGAATTGAAAGCACAAAAAGCTGCTTTGTGTTTATCAGAATCATAATATTTTTTTCATACTGGAGGAATCCGACGAGCTATAAAATATGTTTTCAGATGTCCAGTCTGAGCAAAAGAAAGCTGTCTCTGGTGTGGACCAATCAGTTTCAAAGACAATGCATATATTAGCAGAGTATGTATTTTGTTTGCATTTTGACCACAAGGATTGTGGTTAATGCAGACATGATTCCTTGTAAAAGGTTTCAGTTTGGTGCTTTAACAACTTAACACCGGTTTTATTGCCAGAAAAAAGAGGAAAAACTTATTCTCATATTTTGGTACTGGCAAAGGAGGTCCCATGATGTAGATCCATTACAATCGTTTGCGGTGTTACTTTAACATTAAAAAGTTACACCCCCTTGGGTGTCGTGCATCCGCCCGGCGACGCTTCAGCAACACATCATTTTCTACAAGAGAGCCGTAGTTAAAAAGGAACCAGTTTGGAGTGGAACTAGAGCAATGGTTATTCTACGAAAAAACATTGTGAGCGCTTCCAAGGTCAAGTTTAATCACATTCACCCTCGACTTTGTAAGCTTGCTGTGCACCGTATTCATTAGCAAATGTCTGAAGATAAATAAAATATTTAGACTTAAAACTTTCGTGACTGCAGGAATTCATATTCTTGGTTCTTTCGGTAAAGTCACGTAGATAAAAAATAAAAATAAAATAAAAATATAAAACGAAATTTCCTTTTTTATTTTCATTTTCATTTTATTTTCTATCTACGTGACTTTACTGACAGAACCAAGAATATAACATGTGTGTTATTGCGTTAAAAAACTCACTCATCAATAACATTGTCCTAAAATAAGAAATGTATTTTATATATAACTAGCTTATATACTCGGCGTTGCCTGGGCCAATTTTTTTTTTTTAAACTACTCTTAAAAATATAACAGCAGTGCATACTGACTGTAGTGGTTGCTGCTATGATTACAGCAGTGCAAACCGACTGTGGTGGTACCTGCTATCACTACAGTAGTACATGCTGACTCTATAGCAGTATATATCGACTCTATAGCACAAAGTACTCACCTGACAGTGGCGTGGTGAGGCCTAGTCCCGTGCAGAGCCTCCAGCCTCGCCTAGATTGTCCAGCCGTCCGAGGTAGCACCTTGGCAGGCTGGGGCTGGGCTGCTACCCCTGACCCCCCCCCCCCCCAGCCACGATCTCCCCAGCTGCTCTGCAGTAATATCTACGGCCTATACGACTGTATAGTAGTAACTGCACGCATCGGGGTGGAGGGGACACCACACAGTGAAGAATTTACCTGAACGTTTAGTGTATTTTTTTTATAGCATTTTTAACGCGAAAGAAAATGTCCCCCTCACTCCCACCGAAGGCGTGCGACTTGGCATGGGCCGTCCCCGCCACCAAAGGCGCGTGAGTTGGTATGGTCGTGTACGCGTCATCAATAAGTAAATAAATAAAAAGGAAGCGCACATAATCGCACAAAATCGCTAATTAAACTAATTTAAAGTTGACGGATGTGAAAAAGGAATAGCGCTTGCTCACGGCGGGGCTTACGGCGTGGTACTTGGCAATTTGTTATTTCTCTTAAACCCCACCGTTGGAGAGCCAAATCCTTCGCAAGCGCGTGAACACACACAAACAAACCCACAAACCTCGCCACAAAACCACACACAAATAATTTTTGACTTTTATATAGATAGATCGGTGACATTTCAAGCAAACAAGGGCAATAGACCTTCTTTGTAATAAAGAGCTCAATATATCCACAGGCCACAACTGATCACAGTATCATATTCACTCATTCAAATCGTAATCATTATTAATTTTCTTCTTCTTCTTCTTCAAGCAATATAATAAAGCGACAAAAATAAACACACTGAGGCGCATCTCGAGATAGGAAAACCACAGCAACAACAAAAAAAACCGTAATTACTGCAGTTTGTTCAGATGGAGTACTCACCTCGCGTTTTTTCACGCGCAATTATTTCCGATCGCTTTGCTGACTTTTTCCATTGCGCGCGGCTTCATGGTTGGCGGCTGGAGGCACCGAACTTCGCAGATGGCTACCGGCTGTGCCTGGCCACGTCTCCAAATGGCAGGAAAACTCAGATCGCGTTACATTTCTGCTCAGTATGTTCCTGTTGCAGGCGCAACGCGTGAAAAAGGCACATGTTGGTCGTATAACACAGGTTCCAAGACTCCCGCCGGATGAGAAACTTGACGAAGGTAGTTTAAGGCAATTCTTTACGTGAATTGCAAACTCCTGCAACCGCGTTAAACCTGACGTCGAAGGAAATATTTGATGGTGATGATAAAACAGTAATTATCCATCACACTTAAACAAGTCTTTGAAAGTGCTCAGCTCTCTTGGTGGTCCCGAGTTGGCAGTGGAAAATGTTGCATTCTCGTGGTGGAGACGAGAACGTCCTGAGTACAACCATTGTTTAAACTATCTTGTTGAGCAATCCGGGTGATTAATGGGATCAGCGCACTGAGCCAGCATCACTAAAATCCGGGGTTCAAATCCAGATATCAGCTCCACTGCGATTAAACTGGGTTCTCAAGTGTAGGCATGAGTTCATGGTCTCTTTTCAGTCACAAAGATCCCCGAGTATAGCCTTAACAGACTTTTGGGGCAAGTGTTGTTAGCGAGCACCTACGCAGGCCGGCACTGTACACGAGCGGGTGGGTGGCCAACACCACGCCCGACCGCCTTTGTCTCCCCAGTGGCGATGTTTTTACTCACCACACCAGGTACTAATTTGAGGCTGGGTGGACCTAGGGCAGGCTGAGGACCAGTTCAAGTTAATCGTCACCGTTCTTGACCGTGAGCGGGAATCGAACTCGGGTCGCCGGGTTCGTAGCGCAGCGTGCCAACCGCTACACGACCGCTACCCACTAGTAACTTCAAACACAGACACACAAAATCCCCATCTCGTTAAATTATATTTGTATTTTATTGGGACAAAATTCCTGCTCTGAGAATACCAACAAAAAAAAACAACAATAATCAGGGATGTTATATTTTAAACGCTACTACAACTGGACATGTGGGGAAATTACGAGCACTCCGTTGTGGTTAAGAGGTTTTTAGGAAGGGGCTTTTAGAAGCGATCTATTTGGTGTTGTTGCCTTCCACGACCCATTCCCTAAGCCGGGGTTGATTGATGCACAACTCTGTGCCAATTCAGAACGGAAATGTCTTCATCTTGTGATATATTGGCGAAAGTACAATAATAAAGTCACGCGTGGCTGTACCCCAACTGATATGGCTCAGGGGTTAATATATAAATGACAAGTCTGCAATTGTATATCACTATTAAACTATTTTTTGTTACAGTTTTAACTTTACCAGGTAAAGCCCACGGAGCTAAGTAGCTCTTTTTCAGAAGTGACCTTGCCACAAATGATAGCTCACCGAAGTGGCCGATCGTGTGGAAATGTATATCAGCCAAATACTCTAAACGCATGACGTTGATTCGAAATGTTGAGGGAAAAACCGGAGGACCCGGAGAAAAATCCACTCGACCATGGGGAGAATATGCAAACTCCAAATATACAGTAGGCGTCAGGGTCTGGATTGTGCCCACGACTTCCTGTAGACCCGGCGAGGTAGTTAACATCTCGCCCCAGTGGTGCCCCTTTTGTATTTTTGGTACTTTTCCAAGGAGGAAACAAGAAGACCCCTGGTGCCATTTCCACCCTAACGACCGCTAAACGGGTGAAAGTAGGTGATGGAGCCGAGTGATAAATAACGTGTGGACTAATGTCCAAGTATCTGGCGCACAAACTGGAAAGTGTGGTCTGGCACGACCACAAACTCGTAGGGAGGTCACCATACATCCTTGAATAATCGCTAACCTCATGCAAATCGCGTTCCCGCCCAAGAACGTCATCTATGAGGTGATGCCAACATCCTCGCGGCGCCAGAACAAACACGGCGAACTCTGTGTCAAAACGAGGACGTAAGAGAGAAAGGAAGAGAAAAAAAAACACTACCGAGTGCAGCCGTCATCAAAACCCGCCTGCTGCTGGGCGTGCGCCAAACTCCATCGAGAACCCAGGCCTCCCAGGGGGGTGGGGTCAAAGGGTTAACGCTACAAATGCACGCTGCCTGAGCATGCATGTGCGTAAGCGCGGTGGCGCGCTCATCGTTGTGACGCTTTCATCTTCGGCACACTTCCGTGCATTCTGCTGCGAGGATAGAGCAAAGCGGGTTCTCAAACTGTTTGGAGGCGTGAACCCCTTGGGGTGGCGGGACAGGGCGGGGGGGAGCAGGGCAGCATAGGCTGCGGAATGGATACCGTGCAGGAGAAATTTCAAATGTGAACGGGGAACGTCAGTGGTGCCGCGTCGCAGTGACACAAAAAAAAAACGTAAACACGTGAAACAAATGAATTGCCGACACCGCATTGACTCGAGGCGTGGAATGCGTAAACCTTCCCCGTGTAGTCTACCAATTCAGAGACACTAGCAGGAGGCGTTATCCCTCTTGTTTATTCCGGCTCTCACAGCCATAGGGGATAACTCCATACCAGGTCAGGACAGCCAACATGCTGCCAGACCCACAGCTTGAAGAGGCGAAGACCACGACGACAGCGGCACTGCAAGTTCCTTTCCCGATAGAAGCAGCCCCGACTGTGAGTCGGAGCTCGCCTTTTATTCTCCCCAGCGTGGCCAGGCTCCGCCCTCGGCCACGCCCCCTTCTGGATCCCCCAGAAGGCTCCGGGCTTGGCCCACGTGTCCAACTGGTAGAGCGGGCTGCTACCCCTAATTCCATTGTCTACCAATCTCCCAGCGCAACGCGCTACAGTGACTCATTCAATGTCACGACACCTGTATTGTGGTCTTGTAAATCTGGGAGGAGGGTGGAGGGACCGGTGGTCTTGATTGGTGGGGCCTGCCATGGCGAGACTGTTGAGAAAAAGCACTGTGCGAACAGCCAGGCCAAATCGTTTTTGACGAGACAATCCATGTGCTCAGTATATTTAGCAGAGCAAACGTTGGCGTGAGAGAACGGACTGTTTTACATTTAATTAATTGCACAGTCGAGTTCGACACATGTCCTCTCCCCCGAGGAAGGAACCATTTTTCGACTCTCTCCCGTTTTTGTAATTTTATTTTTTTCTGACAGCTAAGTCTGCACAGAGCCTTGTTGAATTGTGGGATGAGTACACTATTTAATTATTTCACAAAGGTGATAGAGAGTAACAGTGATGCTTAGTCCAGGAGAAATATGTGCCGAGTCTCGTAATTCTACGCGAGGAGGAGTCTGCAATGGGGTTACGATTCGATTCTTTTTTTCTTCTTCATGAAGTACAGTAATCAGGGAGGTAACCCTTTATACAGTAATTGATAACACCGGAAACAAACAATCAACATTATCCCTATGGATAGAGCAGCAACCCATTGCCCCAACTGCGTTGTACTGGCCGTGTCACTGAAGCCGTTTGGGAGACGTAACTGAAGTGTGGTGAGATGCGTCAACCGGCGTCAACTCCACAGCGAATGTTCAGTTCGAATTTCACAGTTCGGCTTTAATTTGTGTGCGCATTTATAATCTTAAAACTTTCGTGACTGCAGGAATTCATTTTCTTGGTTCTTTCGGTAAAGTCACGTAGATAGAAAATAAAAATAAAATAAAATTAATAAAGTAAAAATAAATGTATTAATCAATTAACTTTTTTTTTTTTTAAATAATAAAAGCAAAAAAACCCACGACGTTTCGATCGCAACACAAGCAGTTTGCATCAGGCCTGAAAAAAACAAGAATACGAATACATTTATAACCTTCCATTTGCCCAGAGAAAAAGCGAGCAGCTGCAAAGACACCGCTGTACGGTGCCTATTGCTACGAGCAGTTGACTTGAAACCCATTCAAATCTGACATCCATCAGCCCCTACCACAGCTGGAAAAATGTGTGCAGAGTATTCCCCCATTTTTGCTGCTTCAATGCTGCGTGGTTTTTGTCAGGGGGCACTTTGCGATCCCCTGAAGTGACAGCCAGACATTTAATCAGGAAGCCAGACCACATCTCCAAACAGAGACAAAGATCCCCCGTACAGCCTCAACAGACTTTTTGGGACAAGTGCTGTTCGCGAGCACCTATTAAGGCCGCCAAAGCACACGATGGGGTGGTTGACCAGCACCACGCCGAGCCGTCTTTGTCTTCCCTGCGCTGATAATTACACACCAAACCAAACACTCATTTGAAACTGAGTCAACCTCGGGAAGGGCCAGGACTGGGTTCAGATAAACGTCGCTCGTGTTGGCCGTGAGCGGGAATTGAACTCGGTTGTGTCTGGGGGCGTTGCCGCAGCGTGCTAACCGCTGCGCCACCGCTCCAATCTTACACAGAAACTCCCACTCGCACACAGATATCACCATTCAGCCGGGCATACCGTTCGGGCAAATGCTGTTCGCGAGCACCTATTAAAGTAAGCATAGCATACATAGCCAGGTCCAGGTTCATGCCACGTGGTGCGCAGAATGAAACGGGGCCCCAAACTCCACACCCCCCTCCCATGTTCCCCGGGGCAGTTGCACCGCCTGCACGCTCGATAGCTGCGCGGCCACTATCTTCGCTGACGTCGAAACGCCCTGATAATCATTAAACTCCATCGGCACAGAAGAAGCTCGGAACAGTTCCAGATGCCAAGTGTCGCTGAATCACGCGGCTTTTGTCGTGCAGCAATCACAATATCACACACACACACTCAGCAGTCGTTCACCAACAAGAAGCAGGGCTCCAAAGCGGCGAGATGTTAATTACCTCGCCTGGTATACAGGAGGTCGTGGGCTCGATCCAGACCCTGACGCCTGCTGTATATTTGGAGTGTGCATGTGATCGCGTGGATTTTTCTCCGGGTCCTCCGGTTTTTCCCCTCCACATTTATAATCAACATCACGCGTTTAGAGTCTTTAGCCGCTCTAAATGTCCACACGATGAGCCACTTCGTCGAAGTGTCATTTGTGGCCAGGTAGGTTAAAAAATAATATCTATATAAAAAAAGGTAAAAAATTACCGTGGCTGTTTTGCCAGGCTAGCTACACTTTAAGTCCATGGCAAGTCACAGGAGAGATCCGGGTGCTTTAGTTCAATTGGCCAAGGTGACTGGCGGATGCGATCACCAGAGCCACGGTCACGTGCCAGCTTGATGGCGTAACCAGCCGATAATCTGCTCGTTCAATCTTGATTTGAAGCTTTCGTGACCGCAGGAATCCATACTCTTTGGTTCTTTTGGTAAAGTCACGTAGGTAGAAAATAATCTGCTCGTTGCTCTAAGCATCATTCCTCCGCGCAGACGCAACTATACGAATACGGTATTCATTTGTAATTACGGTCCTTTATTTGGTCAGGAAAATGTTTCAACTTCGTCTCATGTCTCTTGTTTTTCTCAGAAGGCTCCTCTTTGGCAATGCTGGGGCCGTTTCATGAGTATCGTCACTCGTAGCAGGAAAGGGGAGGGCTTTGCACAATGGCCACACACCAGGAGACGATTACGTAAATGGTGAACGGTCCAATAATGTGGGTTTACATCTATCAATGCAGTCGATTAAAAACATATTTTTCCTTTATGTGACACTTTCAAAGTGACATGCGTGGATGGAATGCAACGAACATCCACAAGTGTTAACTTTCACTCATTTTGGAAAGAAATGCGATCACGGTGAAGTCTTTGCATTTTCATTTCTCATCCCTGACGAAAGCGCAAAGCCCGTGCAGCAAAACCCTCCCTAGTGAATACTCTCCTTGATTTAAAGCAGCTGTCAGCTGCCACAAGATTTAGATTTTTTTTGCCAATTATATATATTTCAACACATATATTAATAATAATAAAAACTCCTTTCACTGAAGATTAGTCATCGATTGTTTTTTGTTGTTCGTACAAAGTTTTCAATGCACCTTTTCAACGATCCCTTCCGAAATGAGTTTTTTCACTGAGTCTTTATTTGAATTTACACGCTGGCGTTGCTTTGGAATCACTCGTGAATCGCTGTTGGTTAGTGACGGTTGGCTACGTGCGGTGCGAAAGAAGTGCAACGTACGTTCACGCACACGTACAAAAGGTGGTGCCGGCCCGTTCATATGTATAAACCCCTCCTGAAATGAGAGAAGAGATATAGTCAAGAGATAGAGATGCCGTGAGGAGAGAGAGAGATGTGGACAACAGAGGTGTAATGAGAAGAGAGACGCAGATGAGACGGTTGTGCAGTGAAATCTGATATAGACAGGAAACAATGACACATCTATATTTTACGCGATCTAACCTAACACAAAAAAACCTTTATTATGGAGAGACGTGAGAAATCAGAGAATAAGACAAGTGAGAAATATGAATTACCTTATGTTAATTGCCTTTATTGTTCATAGGATCTGAATTGGAGCCGATGTTTGGAGCCTCAATTGTTGTCACTAATCCTCAGCCCCTTTAAGCTTCACCACTGCCCAGACCACCACCCACCACCCACCACCACCACCGCTGCTGTTGCTGTGTTCATTACGGCTCAGTAACAGAGGGGGGGGGGGGTAGAATTCAAAGATGCCGTCGAGTTGGAGGACTCAGCCACGGCCGTCACGCTCCAATTGACGTCAACGCTTCCAGGGGGGCCGATTACATTAATCGAGTTCCACTTCACTAGGAACTCAGCAAGCCCCCTCACCCCCCCCCCCACCGACTTCTACTTCACTGGGAACTCAGCAAGCCCCCTCACCCCCCCCCCACCGACTTCTACTTCACTGGGAACTCAGCAAGCCCCCTCACCCCCCCCCTCACCGAGTTCCACTTCACTGGGAACTCAGCAAGCCCCCTCACCCCCGCCCCCCTCACCGAGTTCCACTTTACTGGGAACTCAGCAAGCCCCCTCACCCCCCCCCTCACCGAGTTCCACTTCACTGGGAACTCAGCAAGCCCCCTCACCCCCCCCCCCCCTCACCGAGTTCCACTTTACTGGGAACTCAGCAAGCCCCCTCACCCCCCCCCCCCCACCGAGTTCTACTTCACTGGGAACTCAGCAAGCCCCCTCACCCCCCCCACCCCGACTTCTACTTCACTGGGAACTCAGCAAGCCCCCTCACCCCCCCCCCCCACCGACTTCTACTTCACTGGGAACTCAGCAAGCCCCCTCACCCCCCCCCCCCCCACTGAATTCCACTTCACTGGGAACTCAGCAAGCCCCCTCACCCCCCCCCCCCCACCAACTTCTACTTCACTGGGAACTCAGCAAGCCCCCTCACCCCCCCCCCCCCACCGAGTTCTACTTCACTGGGAACTCAGCAAGCCCCCTCACCCCCCCCCCCTCACAGACTTCTACTTCACTGGGAACTCAGCAAGCCCCTCACCCCCCCCCACCGACTTCTACTTCACTGGGAACTCAGCAAGCCCCCTCACCCCCCCCCCCCCACCGACTTCTACTTCACTGGGAACTCAGCAAGCCCCCTCACCCCCCCCCCCCCCCCACCGACTTCTACTTCACTGGGAACTCAGCAAGCCCCCTCACCCCCCCCCCCCACTGAGTTCCACTTCACTGGGAACTCAGCAAGCCCCCTCACCCCCCCCCCCCACCGACTTCTACTTCACTGGGAACTCAGCAAGCCCCCTCACCCCCCCCCCCCCCCCACCGAGTTCTACTTCACTGGGAACTCAGCAAGCCCCCTCACCCCCCCCCCCCTCACAGACTTCTACTTCACTGGGAACTCAGCAAGCCCCTCACCCCCCCCCCCCCCCCCCACCGACTTCTACTTCACTGGGAACTCAGCAAGCCCCCTCACCCCCCCCCCCACCGACTTCTACTTCACTGGGAACTCAGCAAGCCCCCTCACCCCCCCCCCCCCACCGACTTCTACTTCACTGGGAACTCAGCAAGCCCCCTCACCCCCCCCCACCGACTTCTACTTCACTGGGAACTCAGCAAGCCCCCTCACCCCCCCCCCACACCGAGTTCTACTTCACTGGGAACTCAGCAAGCCCCCTCACCCCCCCCCCCCCACCGACTTCTACTTCACTGGGAACTCAGCAAGCCCCCTCACCCCCCCCCCCCCACCGAGTTCTACTTCACTGGGAACTCAGCAAGCCCCCTCACCCCCCCCCCCACCGACTTCTACTTCACTGGGAACTCAGCAAGCCCCTCACCCCCCCCCCCCCACCGACTTCTACTTCACTGGGAACTCAGCAAGCCCCCTCACCCCCCCCCCCCCCACCGACTTCTACTTCACTGGGAACTCAGCAAGCCCCCTCACCCCCCCCCCCCCCACCGACTTCTACTTCACTGGGAACTCAGCAAGCCCCCTCACCCCCCCCCCACCGAGTTCTACTTCACTGGGAACTCAGCAAGCCCCCTCACCCCCCCCCCACCGACTTCTACTTCACTGGGAACTCAGCAAGCCCCCTCACCCCCCCCCCCCACTGAGTTCCACTTCACTGGGAACTCAGCAAGCCCCCTCAACCCCCCCCCCTCACCGACTTCTACTTCACTGGGAACTCAGCAAGCCCCCTCACCCCCACCCCACCCCCACCGACTTCTACTTCACTGGGAACTCAGCAAACCCCCTCACCCCCCCCCCCACTGAGTTCCACTTCACTGGGAACTCAGCAAGCCCCCTTACCCCCCCCCCCACCGACTTCTACTTCACTGGGAACTCAGCAAGCCCCCTCACCCCCCCCACCGAGTTCTACTTCACTGGGAACTCAGCAAGCCCCCTCACCCCCCCCCCCACCGACTTCTACTTCACTGGGAACTCAGCAAGCCCCCTCACCCCCCCCCCCCCCCCCCACTGAGTTCCACTTCACTGGGAACTCAGCAAGCCCCCTCAACCCCCCCCCTCACCGACTTCTACTTCACTGGGAACTCAGCAAGCCCCCTCACCCCCCCCCCCCCCCCCCCACTGAGTTCCACTTCACTGGGAACTCAGCAAGCCCCCTCAACCCCCCCCCTCACCGACTTCTACTTCACTGGGAACTCAGCAAGCCCCCTCACCCCCCCCCCCCACCGACTTCTACTTCACTGGGAACTCAGCAAGCCCCCTCACCCCCCCCCCCCCACCGACTTCTACTTCACTGGGAACTCAACAGGTAAGGCTCACTGACCTATACAGCTCTCTTTTCAGAAGCGACAAATAATAAGCTCTATAAAATAGTGGGTGTATCGTGTGGAAATTTATAGGAGCCAAAAACTGCAAGCGCGTGTTTCTGAACGTGGAGTGAGACACCGGAGGACCCGGAGAAAAATCCACGCGACCACGGGGAGACAGACACACAAACTCCAAATATACAGAACAAACTCTGTGTCCAAACAAGGACGTAAGAAATAAGTAATATTTAAAAATAGTTTTTTTTAAACACGCTTTTATGAAATGTACTAGTAATGGAAGAACTCCATAATTCCAGGAAGTGGGCCCGAAGCTTGCCATAACGTAATGGACCGTGGCCAATTATAGCCAACGTGAGTTGACCGTGGACAATTAGACCCAAGCCGAAACATAACATATAAAAAAGAATGTTTAAAAACACATGTTTTTTTTAATGATAGAATATAGTATTGTCATCAGACTGACATAAGTATACCAAGTTTGCAGACGATTGGGAAGTGGGTTAAAATTGAGTTACCAAGATTTGAGGATACAACAACGACAACAGAGTGAGTTAAATGAAAGCGTGTAAAAAAAAACTGAGTGCAGCCATCATCAAAGCCCACTTCCCACTCGGCGTGTGCTAAGCTCCATCGAGAACCCACCCACCCAGAGGTCAAAGCGGTCGAGCCCACGACCACCTGTATACCAGGCGGGGTAGTTAACATCTCGCCACCGTGGGCGTCACGGTGGCGAGATGTCTTGTAAGTGTTCTCGCCCATTGCTAGCCATCATTCCTTCCAGCAACGTGTCCCGCTCAAACAAACTTTTCATAACAGGTCCCTGCGGGGTGGGCTGGTAGGAACGAATAACCAAAGAATAAAAACATAATGTATTATTATACTTGTTTAGCCAGGAAAGCCTCACTGAGTGTAAAGGTTTTTGTAGGGTCCTGCCAAGTGTTTGCAGTAGGGGGCGATGTTGCTACACCTAATCGGACGATACGAAGGGAGAGTTTGAGGCCTAGTTCTAGGCTTTAGGCCTAGCTGTAGGCTTTAGGCCGCTGTGAGTTAATTTTTAATTTAAATGTTTTAATTATTAATGTAAAAGCTTTAAATGTAAATGTTTCTATTTAAAAAAACATCAGGGAATGTAACATTGTTAAACATTAACTCCCTTTCACACACGCGGGGGTACGATACGAAGGGAGAGTTTGAGGCCTAATTCTAGGCTTTAGGCCTAGCTGTAGGCTTTAGGCTGCTGTGAGTTAATTTTTAATTTAAATGTTTTAATTAAAAGCTATCTCAGGGAATTATAAGGGAATGTTACACTTGTTTAGCCAAGAAAGCGTCACTGAGTCTAAAGGTTTTTGTAGGGTCCTGCCAAGTGTTTGCAGTAGGGGACGATGTTGCTACACGGACGGACGGACGATATAATCTATTGTAGGCTGGTTCACTTCGTTCCTACCAGTAACAGCAGAGTGACATTTACGTTCAAGTCCATTCGATTTGTTGCACGGATGATCCCGTTTAGCCAGTTGCCCCGACTACTTTCACACGAGAGATTCGTGGTGCGTGAGCACATCAGCAGCAACGAAATAATCGGCCCCAGAAATGTATACTGGAGGAATCCGATGAGCTATAAAGCTCTTTTTCACAGATGTCGAGTCGGCAAAACAACGACATTGCAGAGTTTAATTCTAGATTTGAAGCTTTCGTGACTGCAAGGATTCATATTCTTAGGTTTTTTCGGTTAGCTGCAGCTAATCCGGCTGTGACGGTCCCACCTGATGACGGAGACTTGTGTTGCCTCCGAAACGTCGTGATTTTTATTTTATTTTATTTTTATTAATTTAGATGTTTTACCTACGTGACTTTACCGAAAAAACCTAAAAATATGAAGACATTGCAGAGAACGAATACAGGGTCCTTGTATTGTACAACTGCGATGGCGTGCAACTGTATTCGATCCTGTTCCCTTACCAGGATTGGTGGACCGCACAGAGATTAATGTGTGCAGCCACCCGCGTAACCTGGAACTTCCTTCCCCGAGTAATGCCTACTGTCAATTCCCTTCCTCTGTTCAATTACAGACTCAAATACATTTCAACTTTCCTCTGCCCTTTTTTTTACTTTATACAATAAATAAACAATATCCCTCATTTCCACAGGATGTACGTGTGTATGTTGAAATTCTTTCGCACCCTAAGTAGCTACCCGTGCTAATCGGACAGCAAACTAAGGGGCCGTTCATAAATGACGTCACGCACCTAGGGTGGGGGGGGGTCAGACATTTGTGACGATGTGCGACGAGGGGGGGGGGGGTTGAGAAATGTGACGTCACGTAAAAATGCGCAACTTTAAATAAAGTTGCGCAATGACAATAGTTTAAAGCAATTTGAAGCATGTTTGATTTGGGGGAGGGGGGGCAGAGCTTTGTGACGTCATATTTGAGGGGGGTCTGACTTTTTGTGACGCCGTGTGACGAAGGGGGGGGGGGGGGTCAAAAATCGTCCAAAATCGCGTGACGTAATTTATGGTCGGCCCCTAAACACAAAGGGCAATTTTCAAGGAACTTAGTTTTCAACTTCAATTTAAAAGTGCATAGCTCCCATGTGCCACTGTTTTGCGTAGCGTTGTGAGATGCTATTGCATCCAGAAGTTCTTTAAATCATCCAGTTTGTATTGCCCCGTGCTTGCTTCACCCACTCGCTGGGCTGCAATGTGGCCTATAGATGGCAGTACAGAAAACGCAGCACATTATTGAGCCCTTGGAATGAGTTTCGGATTTCACGTAAAATGTCTTCATGATCGCAATAGTGGCTCCATCCGATACTGGTCGTTACATGAGTGACATCACTTCCGAAATGTCTAACCTAGACCTATTGTTTTAGGAATTTATCTGAAAATTTTCTGGATGTTTGCATGTGGTCTCCTCGTATGAAATAAGTTTCTTCAGACAATTATATTTCCTGTAACACGCATAAACATATATATAGCAAGTTGGTCAAGTATTTAGAGACAGGACCATTTTTTAAAATAGTCTTGCCAATCAGCAGTGATGTTTTCAGAGTAGGAAAATTATTATTGTTAAGTCTACTGCACTGTCACGCGTCGAGGATTTGGCATCCGTCTCATCGTGATCTGATGAAGGAATTTCAACTTCGCATTATTTTAATGCGGCGGTAAAATATTTTGAACCGAACTCAGTTTATTTCCAATTCTCTTTGGGCTCGTTCAGGAAGTAATTTTTGGATATTTGTGGTTAATGGCGCAGCGATGTGTTATATAAATACAAGGGTTGTTTTTTCTTCTTCTAAGAATTTCAGCTGCGCACTTATGCTCAGTAATTTTATACAAATGTGTGCATGCTTACTTCTATTTAAAAAAACAAACATATACGGTGCTTCATCATCAGCCACAATCTATGCACTGAAGGCCTCTCCAAGCCATTGCCACACCTCACAGCCCTGCGGCGCCACGATCCATCGCTCCTCTGAGCATCGGCTGATCTCATTGCTCCATCTCCGCAGCGAGCGTTCCCCTCCAACGCATCCTCTCCTCCGACCGCCCTTTGTCACCGGTCTTGACCATGGGCCATCGACCCTCCTACTGACTGCCAAGCAGGTTGACCGTCTTGCCCAACAATTAGTCACATTTACTCGTACGACCACCAAGAAAGCAAACATGCCATAAAACACAAATAACATAATCAGGATTCAACAGGCTTCCTCACAGAAAAAAAAAATCTAAAGCACTACATCTAAAAATATAAACGACACGAAAGAAAGTTTAAATAAATCTTAGATGATGCTACGTTACGTGCTAGCTAGTTTTACTTCAGTTAGCTAACTGGCACTCCGATCACGCCACACGGAAAATGCTGACGTAGGCGGCTAGGCCAGCTAGAAGGCTCCGGGCGTGTCAAAGAATACGCCCAACGAGGCAAACTCGACATCTGATTGGTTAAAAAATATGACGATCAACAACAACGTCCCCATTTGCTTCAACAGCACAGGGGATTCACTCGACATTCTGAAGGCCTCAGGGTAGATTTTTTCACCCGGAGAGTCGGAAACAGCAGCACAGGTGGAAAATTTGATTGGATTAAAGCTCGAATTTATTAGCTGCACTGGAAGCAGCGCAACTGAGGGAGAGAGTAGCAAAGAAATGACGTCAATAGACTGATGGGAACGAACTTTGTAAAATACGTATAGCATTACATCTTTATTTAAAGCTTTCGTGACTGCAGGAATTCATACTCTTGGATCTTTTGGTCAAGTCACGTAAATAAGACGTAATAGATCACGACGTATCGATCGCAACACAAGCAATCGTCTTCAGGTGAGAGAGAGAGAACGCTGCTGAGACAAGGTCTTATATAGGCCTGAGATGGGTGCATCAAGGTAGGTGGATGGAGCGAGAGAAGGTTCAACCACAGAGGCTGGGGCAATGGACACCCAGCCTGCCAATACAAAGACATCGAACCTAGTAATGAAACTCAGAGAGTCAGTTAACATCGGTAGAAAGGATGGAAATATCATAGCAAGTTAAGACTTTACCTGGTAAATCACGTCCTTCCAATGATTGCTCAATTTGTACCCATCTTCTCGGTTGAAGTTGTGTCTATGTTTATTTATCTGGATGGCTTCATGAACAAATCTTTGATGATAGCCAGTGGGTTTGCAGAGTACCTTCGTCTTGGAAAAAAATCAATATCGTGTGAGCCCACAGCGTTGAAACAATGATCAGCCACGGCCGAGGTATTGGTCATGCCGTGTTTCAGATCTGCCTTGTGTTCACGAACACGGTCCGAGACACGTCGCTTAGTTTCCCCAATGTAACTATTGCCGCAGACACAACTTAGTTTGTAGACGCCGGGGTATTGCATGTCAGGGATCACATCCTTCACAGATGGGAGTATTAATGAAAATATATGTTAAATTATAAAAAAAATAAAATTTTCTGATTCTGATAATCTCTAGGCCAGCAGAGAAGGCCTTTCTGGCCCTGAATCAAAACAATCTTGGCAGATGCAAATCAGTCAGGGTAAATAGAATCGTTGCCAACACAAATCATGTTCAGTGGTGGAAGAAAGTCCTTTTTTTCTCTCTCCTAAATTGTTGTGTGTTTGTGTTTGAAAGCCTCTTCATATACACGAATACACCCACATATTGGTTAGTATTTTTCAGTTTTGATTACATCATGAAATAATACCACATGTCTCATACAATAAGCAGGACTGAATCACAACAGCCTCATTATACGTAAAGAAAATACAATTATTTAATGGCAAACACATTAGCCAATAGCATTGTGGCCTTAAAAAAGAAAAGTATATTAAAGTCGACGTTTCGGGCAATGACCCTATTTCATGGCACAGTGGCCTCTCTGTGTTGATTGTGTTAATGCTTCTACTTCTGCACCACTGCAGCACGGCGCCACCGAATCATTCATGTCGACTTACCAGAGGTGGGACAAAGTCATTGTTATGCAAGTCCAAGTCGAGTCGCAAGTCATCAAATTCATGACTCGAGTCTGACTCGAGTCCAAGTCACATGACTCGAGTCCACATCTCATAGGTGGGACAAAGTCATTGTTATGCAAGTCCAAGTCGAGTCGCAAGTCATCAAATTCATGACTCGAGTCTGACTCGAGTCCAAGTCACATGACTCGAGTCCACATCTCATAGGTGGGACAAAGGCATTGTTATGCAAGTCCAAGTCGAGTCGCAAGTCATCAAATTCATGACTCGAGTCTGACTCGAGTCCAAGTCACATGACTCGAGTCCACATCTCATAGGTGGGACAAAGTCATTGTTATGCAAGTCCAAGTCGAGTCGCAAGTCATCAAATTCATGACTCGAGTCTGACTCGAGTCCAAGTCACATGACTCGAGTCCACATCTCATAGGTGGGACAAAGTCATTGTTATGCAAGTCCAAGTCGAGTCGCAAGTCATCAAATTCATGACTCGAGTCTGACTCGAGTCCAAGTCACATGACTCGAGTCCACATCTCATAGGTGGGACAAAGTCATTGTTATGCAAGTCCAAGTCGAGTCGCAAGTCATCAAATTCATGACTCGAGTCTGACTCGAGTCCAAGTCACATGACTCGAGTCCACATCTCATAGGTGGGACAAAGGCATTGTTATGCAAGTCCAAGTCGAGTCGCAAGTCATCAAATTCATGACTCGAGTCTGACTCGAGTCCAAGTCACATGACTCGAGTCCACATCTCATAGGTGGGACAAAGTCATTGTTATGCAAGTCCAAGTCGAGTCGCAAGTCATCAAATTCATGACTCGAGTCTGACTCGAGTCCAAGTCACATGACTCGAGTCCACATCTCATAGGTGGGACAAAGTCATTGTTATGCAAGTCCAAGTCGAGTCGCAAGTCATCAAATTCATGACTCGAGTCTGACTCGAGTCCAAGTCACATGACTCGAGTCCACATCTCATAGGTGGGACAAAGTCATTGTTATGCAAGTCCAAGTCGAGTCGCAAGTCATCAAATTCATGACTCGAGTCTGACTCGAGTCCAAGTCACATGACTCGAGTCCACATCTCATAGGTGGGACAAAGTCATTGTTATGCAAGTCCAAGTCGAGTCGCAAGTCATCAAATTCATGACTCGAGTCTGACTCGAGTCCAAGTTACATGACTCGAGTCCACATCTCATAGGTGGGACAAAGTCATTGTTATGCAAGTCCAAGTCGAGTCGCAAGTCATCAAATTCATGACTCGAGTCTGACTCGAGTCCAAGTCACATGACTCGAGTCCACATCTTATAGGTGGGACAAAGTCATTGTTATGCAAGTCCAAGTCGAGTCGCAAGTCATCAAATTCATGACTCGAGTCTGACTCGAGTCCAAGTCACATGACTCGAGTCCACATCTCATAGGTGGGACAAAGTCATTGTTATGCAAGTCCAAGTCGAGTCGCAAGTCATCAAATTCATGACTCGAGTCTGACTCGAGTCCAAGTCACATGACTCGAGTCCACATCTCATAGGTGGGACAAAGTCATTGTTATGCAAGTCCAAGTCGAGTCGCAAGTCATCAAATTCATGACTCGAGTCTGACTCGAGTCCAAGTCACATGACTCGAGTCCACACCTCTGCGACTTACTATATCTCACAATACAATGGCCACCCCCACAGTTTCGTTTGTCAATATTTATCCGATCTTACATTGACATGCAAATTGCATCTCTAGCCCCTCCCACTGACCCTTGGGCTACGCCCATCCCAAACCTTTCTTACTCCCCGCCTTAGCAGCGCTCCCACCACATATTATCAGCAGCTCTCCCACGATATTTCTCACCTGATGACGATTGCTTGTGTTGCGATCGAAACGTCGTGATATTGTTATTGTTTTTTTTAATTTTCATTTTAAAAAATATTCTTTGATCTATCTACGTGGCTTTACCGAAAGACCCAGGCATTTGACTTCCTGCAGTCACGAAAGCTTTAAGTCAAGATTTTACTATCTCGGCTGTTGTATATACATCTCCAAACCTTATTCTTATTAATTTAGTTCTCATGGTAAATGAGTTCAGCTTGGAGTGAAGCACTCCATTCACCATGTTTTACTGTTTGTCACGTAGCGTGTACATTTGCAGCAGTGTGTAAGCTTTCTTGAACACGTCTTGGTTGCAAAAATGTTTCAGCCCCATATGACGAATTGTATACCGGTCAACATACCTTAGCTCAACTTTGTCACGTTGAGCTAATCATGACCATGTCAGCTTTAACAAGTCGGCATTTGTGCATCGTTATACAGCACCACTCTACACAACTACTCTATACCACCACCCTACACCACAACCACCACCACACCACCACCACTACTCCACCACTCTACACCACCACCACCACTCCACAACACCACCACCACTCCACACCACCAACACTCCACACCACCAACACTCCACACCACCAACACTCCACACCACCAACACTCTACACAACCACTCTACACAACCACTCTACACAACCACTCTACACAACCACTCTACACAACCACTCTACACAACCACTCCACACCACCACTCTACACCACAACCACCACCACTCCACACCACCACTCCACATCACCACCACCACCACTCTACACCACCGCCACCACTCCACACCACCACCACTCTACACCACCACCACTCTACACCACCACCACCACTCCACACCACCACCACTCTACACCACCACCACTCCACACCACCACCACCACTCTACACCACCACCACTCCACACCACCACCACCACTCCCACCACCACTCCACACCACCACCACGACTCTACACCACGACTCTACACCACCACACCACCACCACTCTACACCACCACACCACCACCACTCTACACCACCACGCCGTCTCAATGTGCCCGAGTCGCAACAGCAGCTGACGACGGCTACGACAGCGACTGCGAGGGTCTTCAAACACAACACCCGCGTCGTTGTACGAGCAGCGGGCGAGTCGCGATTACAGACACGGCGTCATTATTATTCTTTAAAATATTAAAAAAAAAATTGTGTTCAAAGTCCACACGAGACAATGATCAAGTCGGATCTTGGACGGCATGTCGAGGCGGCGTCATCGCGCATGCGGGGGGGCTCTGTGTGGCTTGAACATAAAACATTTAAACGGCTTTGGGCACTGTGGGGGCCTTGGGGATGAGCTCATGGCGAGCGGCGAAGTGTCTGGAAAAATCCGTAAACACGTCGCAGCAGGGCTCCAGGTTGGGGTTTTGGAGTTTTCCTCCCCGCCCCGCCTCGCACGTCAAGGGGGGTGAAATTTACGCAGTTTTAAAGCGGGGATACAGTTCGATTTTTGGGCCCCTCCGGTGAGGTGTCTCAGGCAAAATGCCACGTTGCGTTTTTGGCGACGTGGATGTTCGGTGAGCTTCGTGCGCAAATGTCGAGGTCTGCCTTTCGCGGGGACGAGAGGGCTTCAGGAGAGAGACACACACAGAGAGTTCGTGTCGTGTGGGCTCAATCTCGACCTTGATGCCTGCTGTATATTTGGTGTTTTCTTGTCTCTCTCCTCGTGGTCGCGTGGATTTTTCTCCGAGTCCTCCGGTTTCCCCCCTCCACGTTGAGAATGAACATGACGCGTTTAGAGTGTTTAGCTTCTGTACTATGAATTTGCACGCGATAAGCCACTTTGTTGAGCTATCATTTGTGACCAGGTCGCATCTGGAAAAAAGGGCTATATAGCTAAGTGGGTCTTACCTTGCAAACATATTTTTTTAAATGTTCAAATAGTTAATAGAGGCGCCGTGTGGTTGCGTGACAACAGGACCCATGGTGAGTGGGCATGTCGGCCGCAATAAAGAAGTCATGTGTTCTACTATTTCTCACCAAAAAATGCAAGATTCACATGAGATTGCGAAACTGTAGCACTTATTGTCCAGATACCTTTAATCATTGTTGGGAAATATAAAAACAAGATTGATCGCTATAGTAGCTGCAGGCTATTGGACTTATCAGATTAGACACACGTGTACCGAGTGATCTCATTGTGCTTCGCCAGAGAGCCAGTCTATGAGAAAACGTTCTGCATCTGGCCCTCTCAATTAATCAAGCAACTCATGGCATTCAATTTCTGTTTAAATTGATTTCCGGGCGGTAATCAGTGAGTAGTTTTGGATTACAGTATTCAACAACGCCATGGAAAACAACTATCGACTGATATATATTACAACACGAATATTTGTACGAAAAACGCACGTTTTAAAAGCGTGTTTTTCCAAAACATTGAAAAAGGATCTCAAGGTTCAGTGAGCCTTTCGTGGATAAGCAAAGCACAATTTGAAAGCACCGACGACAATGAGTCGATAAATGGCACCAAGTCTCTCTCACCACCTCCCATCCAGCGGCAAATGTGGAAATGGAGCTGAGACATTTTTTCCCCCAAGCTGTTTTCGTGTTATCCTAGTCGAGTGATCACTTAAACAATCGGATATTACACAATTAAAAATGGATTATTGCCTTAAAGAAAAAAATAACATTTAATCCATACATAAACAATTGTACTGCCAGTGTACAATAATACATTCCTTACCATCGATGTTCTCTGATGAATAAAATATATTTTTGATGATAGCCAAACCTGAAAAGTGGCTTTGGTAAAATTTCAATAAATTCAGCTTACTTCTTCCACAGAAGTATAATTGTTTCGGCAGCTTTGACCTTTCAGGGTCTATCATGAGGAAGCCCAACAGCCCCACTGAGGATTGCGCTCCAACCAGCGATTGTTTTCCATCTGTTGCGCTGCGCGTGGCCCTAAATCACATCGATCAAATAAAGGAGACGCAGCCCACTGTGGCAAAACGTTGTAGCCGCTGCCTGAGCTGAAGGCTTCCAAGCCTGTCCACAATTACTGTACATAAACAAGTAACGTTTACCGAATTAACAGGTCCCTGCGGGGTGGGCTGGTAGGAACGAACAAATGAATGGCTATAATAAAATGAAATGGCGGGGTGTACGATACGAAGGGAGAGTTTGAGGCCTAGTTCTAGGCTTTAGGCCTAGCTGTAGGCTTTAGGCCGCTGTGAGTTAATTTTTAATTTAAATGTTTTAATTAAAAACTATCTCAGGGAATTATAAGGGAATGTTACACTTGTTTAGCCAGGAAAGCGTCACTGAGTGTAAAGGTTTTTGTAGGGTCCTGCCAAGTGTGTGCAGTAGGGGGCGATGTTGCTACACCTAATCGGACATCGGACGGACGATATAATCTATTGTAGGCTGGTTCACTTCGTTCCTACCAGTATAATTAGTTACTTTCTTGTTGTGGCGACATGTTAACTCCCTCGCCTGGTATGCAGGAGGTCGTGGGTTCAATCCCGACCCTGACGCCTGTGTGTTTGGAGTTTGAATGTTGTGGTCGTGTGGAATTTTCTCCGGGTCCACCGGTTTTACCATTACACATTTCCACGCGATAAGCCACTTCGTTGAGCTATGATTTGTGGGTCAGGTCGCTTCTGAAAAAGAGCTATAGCTCAGTGGGGCCTTACCTGGTAAAATAAAACAAATAGTTGCTTTATTTTATAGTCTTACGTCCTTTCAGTGAATAATTAAATTCATTTCAATTATATTACATGGGTCTTTCGGTAAAGCCACGTAGATAGAAAAATAATAAAAAATATCACGACGTTTCGATCGCAACACAAGCAATCGTCTTCAGGTGAGAGATGAATTAATTTGTTGTACACTAAACGATGTTTTGCTTTGCTCACATTTTTCGTCAGCGTAATTTGACAGCCTTCCCTCAAACGTTATTTAATCATCTGTCATTCATATTCCTTCATTGATTGTCAAGAGGTTTCAATTTTCACGTGTATTTTCTTTAATCAAGTGAGGTTATTTTCAGGTCATTTTCTTGAACTCAAAACCCGGCATAGCGCCATTTGCAAGTCTGCCAGTAGGGGGGGGGCGATGATTGTGTTGTGAGATTGCTTTATTGAGTGTCCACTTGAGTGGTGAGTGGTGTGCGGTGTTTAAGTTTCGGAATTTGGCGACGTCTGCCATGAGAAGCAGACGACGCATTTCATGGTTGTTAGGCGCGCAGCAATGACCAGGGCGGCCGCTGGATTCGAACCGTGGACCTCTGAAAAAAAGCGGCGAACCAGCTACAGCTGGGCCCTGTTTGGTGGCCTGAAAATCTTAGATGGTTAATCTTTCTTTTCTCCACGTATGTGTATGTAAAAAAAAAACCGGTGGGCTGAGGCTTTCCCTCACAAGAATGGAGTTGGTTTTTGATTTAGGTCCTCTACATTATTTTCAAATAATACATTTTTATTTATTCATCCGTGAATGCCTCATTGAATCGCAAGATCCCCACTTTTAAGAGGGCCCTGCTTGGGATATCTCGTCGATTCCATTTTTGAGTATGCAAGGGAGAAATATACACGAATACGTGTATCGCACTGTATCTAAACTAATACTGGTAGGAACCTCCTGGTTACACCAGCCCACAGGGGATTATTGTGTCTGTCCGTCCGTCGTGAATCCAAAAATGGGAGGGGTGGGGCTGGGTGGAGAGGGGAGGGTGGGGAGGGGCTGGGTGGGGAGGGGCTGGGTGGGGAGGGTGTGGCTAGGTGGGGGGTGGGAGGGGTGGGACTGGGTGGGGAGGGGCTGGTCACCCCGTGGTGCCCTTATAAAACTCAACGTTTAACCTACTCACGCCGGCTTGTGCCCGCCCTCACAGTCGGCATATTTGCGGAATACACCACGCCGCCGTTGACCCTGGCCATTGACCGAGTAACCCAACGTTCCTATCAGCTCCCTCCGCAGGAATGTGTTTAAGTGTTGTTGTGGTACATTATGGATCAACTCCTTTCTAAGCAGAATTGTGTTCTGTGTTCCCACACATCTTTTTTCTTTTTTAAATGGCACATCAACTTATTTGATTTCCAGACTGTATTACCCACCAACATTTATTTAACAAGCCTGACTGCTGATACATTCTGCTGGATAACATTATCTGGAAAGCCAATCGGCTGATGGACTGAAACATTGTACGTAGACATTGGCAATACGTATTTTTAGAAATTCCATACTTGGTCCAATCCCTTTAACTTGTCATCTCGAATATTGCCATCAGTCACGCTTGTCCCAGGGAGTGTGTAAATCCAGCAACAGATTTCTGTGCCCTTACACTCAGTCACCAACGAAGCAGCGAGTCAGCTTCAGTGATTTAGAATCGGAATATTTATTTTATACTGGAGGAATCCGATGAGCTGTGAAGTTCTTCCCCCACCCCCCCCCCCCACCACATATATCCAGATTTCGGTAGCAGAGCACGAGGCGATTTGGCATTGCATTCGCCACAAGAGAGCACACTGTGCACAAGTTTTACTGCGTCTATAAAAGCAACACACACTCGGGCAGGAGTTTGTTTATAGCGGTGAAGAACTCCACTGGCAAATCTTTTTTTTGTCCTCTCCAAAGATATGTGACCTCTTTTACGAGATAAATATTTTTTTGACGTGAGTAAACACGGCAATAAATTGTAAACTGTATTTATTGTCTATATTGCATCTATATATTACCACTCTTACTACATACGTGCCGTAAACGCATCTGCTGTCAATGTCGGTAGTGGGGCAGAATTCAGAGTTACAGGGACATGAGTTGCAATCCCAACCAGGGCTAACTCAAATAATGAGCGGTAAAGTGGAACATTGTTCCTCGTCAAATGTCCTTCAAATCTCCCAGTCATTTCAAGACTTCACGTTGAAAAAGCGAGCTGCTTAACAATTCATCGATTGAGTTTGGTTGCCCGATCTAACCTGTCCTGTAAATAAGGATCGCTGCCTTCTGCTCATTTGAATGCGAACACACGTTTGACTTAGACCGGTGAAACCGAATGGCGTGGACCGGGATTGTGAGCATGAGCCAGATAGCTGATCAAATAGCCGCTTGCAAAGTTGAAAGTTTTCATGATCTTCACACGAATTTACCAACACCTTCTACGAATGCCTTTATTGGTGCGATAGCACGAATTTACCAAAGCTTTACCAAAGCAGCAACAGCAACAACAACACATTTCGGGCCTTTAAACACCGGTGCATGTGGATAACGTTAGGACTTTACTGGAAGGAGAGGGTACGCGACTCCGTGGTTACGAATAGTATGTGGCAACAGCCACATACTATCTTCTTAGGTCTTTTTCGGTAAAGTCACGTAGGTAAAACATTTAAATTAATAAGAGTAAAATAAAAATCACGACGTTTCGGAGGCAACACAAGCTTCCGTCTTCAGGTGGAACCGTCACAGCCCGACAGCAGGTGGAACCGTCACAGCCCGACAGCTGTATATTACTTGATACAGCTGTCGGGATGTGACGGTTCCACCTGAAGACGGAAGCTTGTGTTGCCTCCGAAACGTCGTGATTTTTATTTTTATTTTTTATTTTACTTTTATTAATTTTAATTTTTTACCTACGTGACTTTACCGAAAAAACCTAAGAAGTTGAATCCTTGCAGTCACGAAAGCTTCAAATCTAGAGCCACATACTATTCGTAACAACACAGGTGCTAATTATGATAATTGTTTTTTTACTATTTTATCTGGCAACAAAACTGACACCTTTTTTTTAACAAGGAGTCATGTTTGCATTGACCACAATACCTGCAGTCGGAATGCAAACAAAAAACACAACTCTGATAACGTATGCACTGTCCTTGAAACTGATTGTTCCACAGCCGAGACAGCTTTCCTTAGAGCCTAGTCTCACATGGGTGTTGGACAAGACGACGCCAAAAGGTGCACAACTCAAAGACAATGCACCATCAGAGTATGAGAGCTCGGGGGTAAGGTTCCAATGGTGAATGCAGGTGCTGTAGATGTCATTGGGAAGAGGAGGTTGCGGTGGGTGGGACACTCGCATTCGTACGGTTGGCCACGTACGGTGCGAAAGAAGTTCAACATACAAAGAGGAAAAGGGCGGGCTCTAAAGAGGATGGAGGCGGGGGGGGCTGCGAGCGGTTGAACGTCCCCGTTGATTCAAGGTATAAAAGAGCCGACAAGAATCAGATACGTGCAGGAGGTAGCAGGCAGCGGCATACATTTAGTCCTGCAGATGCGGCCACGGGTCAACAATTTCCTCATTTAATTAAATTATCGCCCAAAATGCGTCGTGACACGCGCGTGTGGCATTTGATTGGAGTGGACCAGTGCACAAGAGGAAATTATACGCGCGGCAGTATTCATGGCAAATGCTATTGCAGTCCCCTATTCATCATGTTTTGTTAATTTAGAAAAAAAACATTTTTACAGCATCGCTTTTTAGAAAATTGCATCTCACAATCGCTGTAGAGCTACAGATGAGCTGGGATGCAGCCAGGCATTAAGCAGGTGCAAACGATCGCCCAAGCTCTGCAGTCCTCTATATATTAAGATGTTCTAAGCCAATCACTGAGTGTGTATACGCGTGAGAGGAAACCGCGGAAAACTCACGCGTTCGAGGGGACAACACTCTATCCCATACAGATGGGACAGATTATATTGGTTAACACTTTGCTGCACCGCATTCCCTTGGCAAAGCGAGGCTTCAATACCTAGACGTCCACAGATTAACTATTGAGTTTCGTAACATGCGATCCACCAACGATCACCTCCACAGTGCAAAATTGCAGGTGTGTGCGCCACCACATTGATATATAAGTACGGTATTCCCAATTAATTTCCTGTATGCATGTTGAACTTATTTTGCAACGTACATAGCCAAGCGTGCGAATCGGAGGCGTGGGGCAAGGACAACGAACTAACACAAAAAGTAGTTCTAAAGGAGTTTTCAATCTCGATGTACTGGTTCATAGTATCTCTATGTAAAGGTAGAACTGCACTCTACAATGCAACCGTGGGAACAAAAAAATCAGCAGAAAGAAGGTTTGGGGGAAAGCGACTCACAAGTGGTCGCCCCGAGGGTTAGAAAAAGTTTAAACCGTAACACATGTTCGCGAGATAGAATCTTACATCTAATGTAGGAATTTTATACGGATCTCTATCACGACAAAACAAAAACTTTACATCCCATGAATCAAACCTTTTCTCAGGTGAAGGGGAGAATGCATTCTTTGAAGTCACGTTTGAAGCAATTAACTCTGCCCTCCCCAGTATATATAGGATACCAGTGGTGTGTATATGTCTTAGCTAGGATGACATTGTATTGAAATCTACTGCTTAATGATGTAGAGGGAATGCATGGAAATGATTAGAAACAGATTAGGTTGATAGTTGGCACAAGAATTGCAGTTGCACTATTTCGCTGAAGCCGGTATACAAATGCCAACTTCTGGTATCATTTTGTCATTAACTATGGAAAATATTTTTTAAAAACACGTGGGGAAACAGCCAAGCTTATTGTTTACGACTTCAAAAATATTGCCCATCTGAATCAACTTATTTACGGTAAGAAAGCAAGAATTTACAATATAAATACTGAGCCATAATATTTGGAATATTCACTTTTCTTTTGGCAATACATATACTGTTTGTATATTTCAAAAAAATCAGAACAAAAGTGTTTTAACACAGCATGACTATACTCGTTTAAAAGATATGCCACTGATATAAATGTCGATGTAAAACAGATGTTGGCACATGTTAAAGTGTTGGCTGATTATACTTAATACCATTTTTTTATGGTGCATATTTTACTGGCCTGAATTGCATTCTCAATATTTTTTTTTATCAGTTGTCATCCACATTCCGAATCACCGATGGAACCATAAAACATAAAATCTATCCCAGCTGCGTTTTATGTGTTGTCTGTTGCTCGGTCAAAACGTAAACATGAATACACTTCGATCATTGACTTCCTACACCTGCCAATTATATTCTTACGCATGGCAATATGCTCAGGAGATGCCAATGGCGAGGTCTGCTGGTTTACTATTTGGTCAATAGGTTTAGTTGCATGACCACAATCGCACGAGTGTGGCCTGCATTTTTAATGTTCTATTCGTCAATAAGATGTGAGCATCGGCCTGTTGATGATCCGATGCGGTTGAACAGAAGCTATTCACGTGACACTCCACGACCGCTACTCGTGGAGTGCCCTCTGCTGTCTGACATAGGTCCCTGCACACATCACAGTGTGCTAATCATGTCACCAGAGCAGCATGGACTTTTTAAAATCCTTTATATTAAGTTCACTTGCTTGCTTGCTTACTTGCGCGCTTACGACCGTGCAAATCTTTCGGTCGTTTGTTATTTAAATCCTTTATATTAAGTTCGCTTGCTTGCGTGCTTGCTTGCTTACGACCGTGCAAATCTTTCGGTCGTTTTTTAACCCACTTCCCGTGATCCAATCGAGCTGACATTTTTCACACAGACTCGTTGTGCGTGACATTTAATTTAAAATACCAATGTGATAAAAATGAAACTCTTACTCAAGAAAAACAGAAATGAATAATAAAATAAAACCGATGCCACGCATATAAAGGATTTATAGTGAAAAACTTTGTTTTTACGGGTTAATTTTTTACACACTTGTATTGAACTTCCCTTGTTGTCTGTTGATATTAGTGTTGTATAACAGATTGCATATGGCACGGGCTAATTATTATCACGAGCTAATGTTTTCATTATAATCATCATCATCGCAAAGGCTTAAAAAAGAAACGAAACTAATCTTGATTAATTTTACCAGGTAAGGCCCACTGAGCTATGCTGTAGCTAATCTTAATTTTCGGAGCTTTCGTGACTGCAGGAATTATTATTTGGTTCTTTCGGTTAAGTGCCGTCTAAAGATAAAATAATAAATTAAAATAATAGCGACGTTTCGATTGCAACACAAGCAATCATCATCAGGCATAAGAGAAATAGCAACAAAAATCTAACTAGAAAACTATAGACAGACATACAAGCAGACAGACATCACAAGGACACACAGAGAGAGGACACATATCGGCACAGATAGCTCTTTTTCAGAAGCGACCCGGCCACAAATGATAGCTCAACGAAGTGGCTTGTCACGTGGAAATGACTATCAGTCAAATACTCTAAACGCGTATTGCTAAATGTGGAGAGAAAAGCCGGAGGACCCGGAGAAAAAAATCCACGGCACCATGGCGAGAACATGCAAACTCCAAATACCTGCACAGAACAGGCGTCAGGATCGAGATTGAATCCATGACCTCCTGTATGCCAGGCGAGGTAGTTAACATCCCGTCAACGTGGTGCCCCCATGGTTTCACGTCCTGATCATTGGGATGACAACAACAACAACGATGACTAATTATCATTATCAGCGACGATCGATCCACCGCTGGATGAAGGCCTCTACAAAGTTGCCGCGCCAAAGGTTACGCATTCAATAATCACAGTGGCAGGACTCTTTATCCATCCACTGCTGGATGATGATGGCCGGCTACGACCACCGTAGGTTATGCTGGCCATTGCGAGTTGGTAAAGTTGGAGGTGGGTGGAGTGCGGGGGGGGGGGCTGGTGGGCGTTTGGGGGGGGGGGGGGGTACTGGGTTCAGATACCACTCGTCACTGGTGTTAGCCGTGGCTGGGAATAGAACACGGGTTGCCGGGTTCATAGTCATCATGTAATAAACATTTGGCAATCGTTGCGCCAGACACCGTGACCCCGTTGCTCCGACGTTTGCGCCTCATTGATGACTAACGGGCCGCCAGTCATACAATGGTAGTTTTTTTTATTCTTCTAATTAGTAATGACGGGTAATTAATTTCGAGGGAATGCTCTTGACGGGCTGTGACGAGAGCGTGGAGGCCAACACTGAAGGGATGTTTGGCGTCCTGGGCTATCAACTAAGATTACACCGAGGTCCCCGGTGCAGAAAGTGTGATATTTCTTTTTTTTACTCAGCAATTAACTCAGCTCCTACTCATTAAGTGCGTGATTTGCATATGCGCGCGTGATAACAGATGCGATCACGTGTGGGGAGCGGTCGCGTAGCGGTTTGGGCGCTGCGCTGCAAACCCAGTGACCCGAGTTCGATTCCCGCGTCAAGGTCAACACCGGTGACGATTATCTGAACCGGTCCTGGGCCTCCCCTAGGTCGACTCAGCCTCAAACGAAAACCTTGTGCTGCGTGTAAACATCGCCACCGGGGAGACAAAGGCGGCCGGGTGTGGTGTTGGCCAGCCCGCTTTCTCGCGTGCCGTGCCGGCCTTCATAGGTGCTCGCCAACAACGCTTGCTCCTCCAACAGTCTGTTGAGGCCATACAGAGGGTCTTTGTCATTGATAATCTTTTTTTTTCGCCCGGACTCGATAGGACGGCGTCGTGAGAAGTCAGCTATGGTCGTCCTAAACATAGACTCTGTTCCCTGCCATAGGAATGCGGAATTGACACCGCTGGCTGGCTGGCTGGCTCGCCCGAGGGACTACGGATAGGAGAGGGGCCCCCCGCCAACAGCCTAGCGCGACCCGAATAGGCCCCCCTTGGTCCAATTAATGAAATGGGGGGCCCCCTATCCCGAGTTTTCTCGCCCTTCTTAGCTCGGCGCTACTACGCAGCAAGTCTGAAACGTTGTTGCCCAAACGTGGTGTCAACGTTGCTCGAGCGGTTCCGACCGCGTGGCCAACGTTGACCCGACGTTCAGCCGACGTTGGCGTGTTTACGGAGTTGGGCCCTTCCGGACCGTTGGGGCGGGGGGGGGGGGCGGTGCAATTGTGTCGCCTGCACACTTTGGGGCCGTCCATAAATGACGTCACGCGATTTTGGACGATTTTTGACCCCCACCCCTCCTCGTCACAAGGCGTCACAAAAAGCCAGAACCCCCCCCCCTCAAATATGACGTCACAAAGCTCTGCCCCCTCCCCCCACCAAAAAATCAAACATGCTTGAAATCGCTTTAAACTATTGTCATTGTAGTGCGTATTTAATGTGGCGCTGCACTCTGATGTTGTAGGATAAGACATTTTAACAAGTCTATTTAATTAAGGAGAACGTGTTTATAATTATTTAAAGTTGCGCATTTTGATGTGACGTCACATTTCTCACCCCCCCTCACACATCGTCACAAATGTCTAACCCCCCCTCTCCCAGGTGCGTGACGTCATTTATGGACGGCCCCTTTGCTCGTCAACTTCGCCCCGTACGTACGAGATCGATGTTGGCGAGAGAGACAATGCAAAACTACAGCGGACGGTACAAATGAGACGACAATCGATTTTGTCTTCGTATCCAATTGTGACTCCCCCCCCCCCCTCTCTCTCCCGCCCACCAAGAATTGTGAGAATTTATCGAATCGCTGGGGTGAACTTTCAGGGTGACCGGAATCGTTACGTAACCGCATTCCTCCCACCGTCCACCCGCGGTGTGAAACATCGCCCCCTCGTGGTGGAGGGAGTGAGAGGGCTCAACTGGAGAAGGGGAACAGCTGATACCACCTTCTTCTTGGTTCTTTCGGTAAAGTCACGTAGAAGGGAAGTAATAAAATAATACAAATAAAACATAATAAAACAATTCTCACGACGTGCTATCACTTTTACTGGTAGGAACCTCCTGGTTACACCAGCCCACAGGGGATTATTGTGTCCGTCCGTCCGTCATGCAGGGAGAGGCTGGTTGGGGAGGGGAGGGTGGGGAGGGGCTGGTTGGGGAGGGTGGGGAGGGGCTGGGTGGGGAGGGTGGGGCTAGGTGGGGGGTGGGAGGGGTGGGGCTGGTCACCCCGTGGTGCCCTTATAAAACTCAACGTTTAACCTACTCACCCCGGCTTGTGCCCGCCCTCACAGTCGGTCATATTTGCGGAATACACCACGCCGCCGTTGACCCTGGCCATTGACCGAGCAACCCAACGTTCCTACCAGCTCCCTCCGCAGAAATGTGTTCTGTGGTTCTTTCTGTAAAGTCACGTGGATAGACACAAATCATAACAATACATTAATAATGATTGCTTGTGTTGCGATCGAAACGTTGTGATATTTTCTTATTATTTTTTTATTCACTTTATTTTCATTTTTATTATTGTTATTATTTCTTCTTCCGTCTATGTGACTTTACCGAAAGAACCATCGAATATGAATTCCTGCAGTCACGAAAGTTTTAAGTCAAACTTTAGCTTCTATCATTGTATGGATGTACCGCATGTTGACCCTTATGTGGCAACGTACATAGCCATCCGTGCTCATCGGGGAAGAACAAGAAACTACACACCCACAAAATAATTTTTATGAGTTTTCAATCTAGACGTATTAGTGCATTGCTCCGGTGACGTCCTATAATATCGGAAGGAGGAAGAGCGTTCCAGACGGCCGCAGAAGCGCGTCTGGAAGCGCCGCGCGATGCGGTGACGGCCGTATTTGTTCGACGGCTGAGCCAAAAGTCGCCGCTGCTGCCGCCGCTGCTGCTGCTGCCGCTGCCGCCGCCGCTGCTGCAAGGGTGAACGGAGTTGACGTGGTGATGGTTTGTAGCTTCTGGAAGAGATCAGCAGGGTATTGGTGGTTCATTTGTGGCAAGCACTTTTGTGTGTCACGAGTTATCACCAATATGCCTGTTTACCTCCTGGTAGCTTCATTCTCATTTTTATTAAATCCTTTATATTAAGTTCGCGTGCTTGCTTGCTTGCTTGCGTGCTTGCTTGCTTGCTTAGGACCGTGCAAATCTTTCGGTCGTTTTTTAACCCACTTCCCGTGATCCAATCGAGCTGACATTTTCCACACAGACTCGTTGTGCCAGACAATTATTGTTCGTGAAAAAAAATTCCCAAAATTTTACACTTTTTAGGCAAAAAAAAATTATTTTACATATATTCAAATAGAACTCATTCATGGCTTTGGCTGAACGTCAGAGTGTAAGAGCCCAGAGCGTAACCCCTCCACAGGCTGTGGCGGAGTAGCGCAGTTGGTAGCGCCCTCGCTTCCCATGCCAAAGGTCGCGGGATCGATCCCCGCGTCCTCTACAGGCGAATATATTTTAAAATCCTTTATATTAAGTTCGCTTGCTTGCTTAGGACCGTGCAAATCTTTCGCTCGTTTTTTAACCCACTTCCCGTGATCCAATCGAGCTGACATTTTCCACACAGACTCGTTGTGTGTGACAATTAATTTTCGTGAAAAATAATTTCCAAAATTTTACACTGTTTAGGGAAAACAAATTAAATATTGTATTACCAATTGCTTAATACTGGCAGACAATCATCTGACCCATAGGTGGCAGCCATCTCAAGCCAGAGGACGAGAGGACTCTAGCCGCCACGCATATAAAGGATTTAGAGTGAAAAACTTTGTTTTTACGGGTTTACTTGTTCTTTTTCAGGAGGATCGTGCAAAGTTTGTATTTTTTTAACAGTAGGGGGCGATGTTGCTACTGCTATGTGTAACCCCTACAGTCTCCCATTCAGCAAAAATAATAATTCTTGCTGTGGTTTTCCCACCTGATGATGATCGCTTGTGCTGCAATCGAAACGTCCTGATTTATTTTCTTTTATACCTACGTGACTTTACCGAAAGAACCAAAGAGTATGTGTAGTCATCTTCTTGGTTCTTTCGGTAAAGTCACGTAGAAGGAAAATAATAAAATAATACAAATAAAACATAATAAAATAATTCTCACGACGTTTCGGCCACAACTCAAGCAGCCGTCTTCAGACGTCTTCAGACGTCGTGAGAATTATTTTATAATGTTTTATTTTTATTATTTTATTATTTTCCTTCTACGTGACTTTACCGAAAGAACCAAGAAGATGAATCCCTGCAGTCACGAAAGCTTTAACTCGAAAAGTATGTGTAGTCATTAAGAGGTTATTTACTCAACACTGTGGACGCTTGACCAATCATTGTATGTTATATATTTTTCATAGCTCATGGGAGGCAATCGGCTTTCTTCGGAGAAACGCCACGCAGAACAGGGGTGGGGGGGGAGGGGGTAACTTCAAGCAAGAGATGCCCCCGAGGAGGTAATCGATACCCAGACGGTTGTGAGGCCACATTCGCTAGCTACCACTGCGTCGCCAATGCAGCCGATTGCCCGAGCTCAAAGATTTTCCCTCTTGGGGAGGCGCTGACATCTCCGGAGAATTCACCGGAATGACAAACATCCTCACTTTTTTGTAGTTTAAAATCCCAACAGCACAGCGACCACCGTGAAGCTGGATGGTCTTTCGTAATTTTATTTCACGGGCGAATCCCTGCATCGCTGACTTGAAAATCGAGGGGGGCGTCGCCTGATATGTAGGAGGTCGTGGGTTCGATTTCGACCCTGACGATGCCTGGTCGCTATGGATTTTTATCCGGGTCCTCCGGGTTTTCCCTCCACATTTAGAATCAACATCACGCGTTTAGAGTATTTGGCTGCTATGCATTGACACACGATGATGCCAAGCCACTTATTTGAGCTATCATTTGTGGCCAGGTCGCTTCTGTAAAAAAAAAAAAACAGCTGTATAGTTCAGTGGGTCTTAACTGGTAAAATAAAACAAACAAATCGTAGTTTATATTCTTGGTTCTTTCGGTAAAGTCACGTAGAAGGGAAATAATAAAATAATATAAATATACAACAGTAAAAAATTCTCACGACGTTTCGACTGCAACGCAAGCAATCATCATCAGGTGTGAAATCCACAGCAGGTAAAGTTTGTGAGTTTCGTGTTCTCTTTGCTTCGTGAACATTGCTGCATTTGCTTTCCAACGTCCCATTGATAACTTCCTGCTGACTTATCCAAGTTCGTGCATCGACTCGGGAAGAGATCAGTTAGCAGCGAGAGGCTTACTGGCAAATGACAACAGTCCACTATCACATGTTGGTAGGCCGCAAGTTCAAAATCACAGAGATGGATTCGCAATTAGCATGCGCCCTTCACAATCCTCCCGGCGGTGGCTTTTGAACTGAGTGATGTTGAAACGAGTACAGTATTCTTTGGTTCTTTCGGTAAAGTCACGTAGGTAGAAAAATAATAGATCACGACGTTGCGATCGCAACACAAGCAATCGTCATCAGGTGCGACAATCACAGCAAAAAAACAACAACCTTAAGCTTCAAATCAAGATTGAGGACCGTATGTTATATTGTTATTTTTTAAAGGCTATAAAACAAAATAATTAGTCCAGATAAATCTTCTAGCCCAGGTATATCCCCCTAGACAACTATATCCTAGCCCAGCTATACCCTCCTAGCCCAGTTATTTCCTAGCCCAGTTATGTCCTCCTATCCCAGCGATATCGTAGCCCAGCTGTATCTTCCTCGCTCGGCTATAAGTTACAACACAGTCTGCAGTGTTTTTTTTCTACTGACCATCGGAAAAAAAGTGCTCACAGTGAAACATGCATATGTGAAGTCGCCCGCGCGTTAGGGGCCGTCCATAAATGACGTCACGCACCTAAAGGGGGGGGGGTCAGACATCTGTGACAATGTGTGATTAGGGGGGGGGGGGGGGTTAAGAAATGTGGCGTCACATCAAAATGCGCAACTTTAAATAAATATAGGCAACACGTTCTACTTAATTAAATAGACGTTTTAATAAATGTTTTCTCCTACAACATCAGAGTGCAGCGCCACATTAAATACGCACTACAATGACAATAGTTTAAAGCGATTTGAAGCATGTTTTATTTGGGGGGGGGGGGGGGCAGAGCTTTTTGACGTCATATTTGAGGGGGGGGTCTGACTTTTTGTGACGCCGTGTGACGAGGGGGGAAGGGGGTCAAAAATCGTCCAAAATCGCGTGACGTCATTTATGGACGGCCCCTGATTTTTATAGGATTAACCAACAAACTACATCCCCTTGGAGCCTTGCGTGCGCTTTCTCTCGTTGATGACAATAACGTCACGGGTGTTGTTTGGTCTCGCTGTGCACATGTATGGAAGTTAATTATTTGCCCTCCTCCCAGCTGGAGCAGCGGTGCAAGGGGTTAGATCCCTGTACTGCCGACCAAGACACCTGGGTTAGAATGCCTAGCCACGGCTATCATCAGTGGCAGGGAGTGATTTCTGAATGATTTCTGAATTTAACCTGTCCCGGGTCTCATGCCTTCCCTTCCCCCGCCCGCCCTCCCACCCCGCCCCCCTTCACCAACCCTCACTAAACACATTCCTGCGGAGGGAGCTGGTAGGAACGTTGGGTTGCTCGGTCAATGGCCAGGGTCAACGGCGGCGTGGTGTATTCCGCAAATATGCCCGACTGTGAGGGCGGGCACAAGCCGGCGTGAGTAGGTTAAACGTTGAGTTTAATAAGGGCACCACGGGGTGACCAGCCCCTCCCCACCCAGCCCCACCCCTCCCACCCCCCACCCAGCCCAACCCTCCCTACCCAGCCCCTCCCCACCTTCCCCTCCTCACCCAGTCCCTCCTTCTCCACCCAGCCCCTCCCTGCACGACGGACGGACACAATAATCCCCTGTGGGCTGGTGGAACCAGTGGGTTCCTACCAGTACCAGTGTGGTGAAGTATAGTCAAACAACCCCAATAGGGAGGAGACCTTCGTCCAGCCGTGGTTTGAACAAGTCTTGTGCATCGCCCTACGGTACCCTAACACGAACCCCGACAGCGGTTCTAAGCTAAACTTTTTACTTTTTATTTTACTGGGTAAGGCCCACTCAGGTATATCGATTATTTTTTTCAGAAGCGACCTGGTTGGCAGAAATCATAACGCAACGAAGTGGCTCATCGCGTGGAAATGCCTAGCGGCCAAATAGTCCATGAACATATTTTGATTCTAAATGTGGAGAGGGGAAAAAACCGGAGGACCCGAATAAAAATCCACGCGATCACGGGAAACACGCAAACTCTAAATATACAACAGGCGTCAGGATTGGTACAGAACCCACGACCTACTGCATACCAGGCGAGGTAGTTAACATATCCTAGCTACTGTGATGATGAAGAGAGAGAGAGAGACACGCAAACTCCAAATATACAGCAAGCGTCAGGGTCTTGACAGAACCCACGACCTCCTATATATCAGGCGAGGTAGTTAACATCTCCTAGCCACTGTGATGATGAAGAGAGAGAGACACGCAAACTCCAAATGCACAGCAGGCGTCAGGGTCTGGACAGAACCCACGACCTCCTGTATACCAGACGAAGCAGTTAACATCTCCTAGCCACCGTGATGATGAAGTGAGAGAGAGACACCGCAAACTCCAAATACACAACAGGCATCAGGGTCGGGACAGAACTCACGACCTCCTGTATACCAGGCGAGGTAGTTTACATCTCCTAGCCACCGTGATGATGAAGAGAGAGAGAGACACCGCAAACTCCAAATACACAGCAGGCGTCAGGGTCGGGACAGAACCCACGACCTCCTGTATACCAGGCGAGGTAGTTAACATATCCTAGCCACCGTGGATTATCTTGCGTCAACCTAATTCGTCCTATTCTTGCTCTTGCCCGTGGCCGTGCGAGAGTGCAGCGATGATCGGTCTAAACAATCTCGTCGCGAGTGCTTGTTCCAGTCCATCTTGCCAGCGGGCTCGCCCGCCACCGCCAAGAAAACTTGAGCACCGCGGTTTGTTGTTGTTGTCGGTTGGAGCTAAGCCCCGGACAGCTCCCGGCTGAAGCGAAGCCTCTCGCTCTTGACGGAATGTCACCTTGTGTGTGTGTGGTGTGTGTGTGCGCGCGTGTTTGTAGCAGGATCTTCCCCCACGTTGTCGTTCCCCTCTGGACTGCTGCTTCGTGGTGAGTCGGGCGCCCAGCAGCAGCAGCAGCAGCAGATGGCGAGAGACGTGGTAACGGCCGCGTTAATAGCAACTGTAAAAAAAAAAAGCTAATCGCATATGCTTCATACGCAATTTGTTCCAGGATTAAATTGCACGCGGGAAGATGGGATTGCGCGTGCTAATGGACCAAATATTTGGAAGTTGCGTGTATGGACTTTGTTAAATTATTTACAAACGATGCATTCTGGGATAGGGCGTAGCGTGTGCTCGGTCCATTACTCTGCATGCAAAGGTTGCAAGTTTAGGTAAGATTCTGCTGGAGAGGCGTGGAACTCTCACAGAAGGGACTCGTCACAAAGTACGCGGTGTACCAATCCTCTGTGACAATGGCATTTGGGGCATCTTTCAACATTCAATCATCATTACCAGCCATGATCTATCCACCGCTGGATGAAGACTTCTCCAAGGCTTCGCCATTTCTCAAGGTTCTGCAATGAAACAGCAACCTACTGCACACGACCTAATTTCATTGTATGTATGTTTGTTGAACTTTTTTCGCACCGTACGTAGCCAACCGCGTGAATCGGAGTTTGCGGGGGAAGGACAACAAACTTAACACAAAAAAATAAGTTCTAAAGAAATGAGTTTTCAATCTAGACTACAAAAAAGTCCACAGCTCCAGTGGCTCCCTAATATGGGAAGGAAGAGCGTTCCAGACCGCCGCAGAAGCGCGTCTGAAAGTGCGCGGTCAAGTGACCGTCTTTGTTCCATGGTTAGCCAAAAAGTCGCTGGTTGAAGGCCTTCACATGCCGATGTCGTCATGGCAGTTGTTTGACCATACTTCGCCTTGCTGGTCAATGTGGGCTATTGAAGAGAGGCCCCGACATGGTTCAGATGTCAATCACTACCGATGTGGGACATGGACAGATAAGAGCAGAGCTGCGGAGTGCAGGATAAGTGAGGTGAAAGGTAGATAAGAGTGGGGAGAAGTTAAACATAAGTGACTGTATCGATAGTTATAGGAGCGCCTACAACTGGTGCAATAACAGGTGAATAAAGTGTAAGCAGGTGACTTGTTACAATGTGTCGGTGTGAGTAAATTTTTGAAGACGCAACACATGCAATGCCTTCGAAACTGAATGGCCCACATCTAAACACCTGTTTTTAGTGCCAGAAAGGTTAACACCCATTCCTATGTTTTTAAATCCTTTAAATTAAGTTCGCTTGCTTGCTTGCGTGATTGCGTGCTTGCTTGCTTGCTTACGACCGTGCAAATCTTTCGGTCGTTTTTTAACCCACTTCCCGTGATCCAATCGAGCTGACATTTTGCACACAGACTCGTTGTGCGTGACAATTAATGTTCGTGAAAAAAAATTCCCAAAATTTTACACTGTTTAGGGAAAACAAATTAAATATTTAATTACCAATTGCTTAATACTGGCAGACAATCATCTGACCCATAGGTGGCAGCCATCTCAAGCCAGAGGACGAGAAGACTCTAGCCGCCACGCATATAAAGGATTTATAGTGAAAAACTTTGTTTTTACGGGTTTATTTGTTATATTTTGATACTGGGCAGCAGCAACGACAACAAAACAATGTGCCATTTGCACGAGTCGAAACTGTGCCTCTCCCACCACAGCAACTGCTCTCGGGATATCGCCACAGTACTCTTCTGTGACGCTTCAGCACGCCTTGACTGCGATTTGGACGGGTGTGAAAGGGTTGACTTGCGTAGACTTGTACTCGGTGGCCCTAATGAGATGTGACGAATTGGGGGGGGGGGGGGGGGGTCTGCGAGGTCCCCAAGCGCACATCCGTGCCACTTTGACTCAACTGCATCGACGAACGAGAGGGAACAGAAAGAACGCGGCCGAAAGTTGGAAAGAAAAATGCTGCGTTGCAGGGAAGAAAATTTCCACGGATATTCAACGCTCAGTTGTTGTCGTCGTCGTCGTTTGTTTTAAACGTGATATGATCAGCTGGAAATACGCGTCTGGATCTTCGTCTAATTTAAGCAACTCCCTGTGTGTCCGTCGAATCACTTTGCCGTACACCAACTGCACCGTCACTTGGCAAAAGAAAACAGCACATTCTATGAATGCCAAAAGAACATTGGGCCAGCACTTTATATGCAGTGCGGCCGTGTCGCCACTAATCGTGAAATGCAGGCGACTTCTCAGCGGCAATGTAGAATTGCCTGTGGCCGCATTTCACGCAATTGCTATGCGTGGGATTGCACTGGGAAGCGCACGGGTGGAACGCACGGATCAGAGAACGCGCACAGAAGGCGAGGCGTCGTATTGACTGTTGAGAAATGTAAACACAAGGGACACGGCACATTCCTCAGTGACACTGACCCTAAAAAATTAACCCGTAAAACAAAGTTTTTCACTATAAATCCTTTATATGCGTGGCATCGGTTTAATTTTATTATTCATTTCTGTTTTTCTTGAGTAAGAGTTTTTATTTTTATCACATTGGTATTTTAAATTAAATATGAAATTTATTTTTTCCTAAAAAGTGTAAAATTTTGGAATTTTTTTTTCACGAAAATAAATTGTCACGCACAACGAGTCTGTGTGCTAAATGTCAGCTCGATTGGATCACGGGAAGTGGGTTAAAAAAGGACCGAAAGATTTGCACGGTCGTAAGCGCGCAAGCAAGCAAGCAAGTGAACTTAATATAAAGGATTGTAAAAGGAAAACCTGTGTTATTGTCATTTTGCATCACTACCAATGTCTTTTTTTTGACGATTGCTCAACTGTTCATAGAATGTAAGTGGACTCGGACACGACACTTTGTGAGAAGGGTTTATTGCAAATGGCCAAGGATCATCGTGGTGAAATGGAGCGATTAAAATTAGCACGAGTGCAGATGCTACGTCGATAGGACTCTGAGATTTAGTGACGGCTTGGGTAAGCCTTCATCCAGCATCTTTACAATGATGGATATTTAACGCAACAATGAACGAAGGTGGCTTTTCACATGGCTATTAATACACTTTTCAAATTAGTACCTATAATGTGCCTCTCTTAACTGCAAGCACTTTTCGCTGCCCACATCCACAGCCATTTAATAGGACACCCACTCTGTAATGGTCTTTCGTCAGATTCCACACGTGGCTTACCTCGTGCTGGTTACAACCCATGCGTGCCCCATTATTATAAGGGAAGGGCATTATTATCGTTTCTATTTATGCACGACGTTCACTCATGCCTGCATGGCACGTGTCTCGCCCATGCGACACGACGCATCCCCATTATTTGCGAGCCTGTCAAGACTCCCAGTGTCCGTGTCCGTGAGAGAAAGGATCGTAATAAAATCACAGCTGTGTTTGAATTTGAGGAGCCGAGTCAAAGGGTGTCCCTGCCAGGCAATGTGCTTTATATTTCTGCTTGATAATGAGCTTCAATAGGCTCACAATACTGCGGTATAATTTACTCGTGGAGAATACCGTAGGTCTGAAAACACTTGGATCTTCTCTTCTCTGTTCTCCCGTGGAGAGAAAAGAAAATACTAAGCCTCGCGATTGCATTTCATAATCTAAAAGTACTCCACAAAATTGGCGGCGCGCATCGCATTCATGCAGCTGTATCAAAGCATCAGGGGGGGGGACATCAAATGCATGAAATATAAATTGCACACAGCAGACTGGTGATATTAATTAGCACGGCGAAGGCTCTGCAACCACGCGATTTGTGCGGTTCATGCGCCAAAGGCAATGTTTTTTGTCAGGATATCTGTTGAGAAGGGCTTGCTCATCTGGACATGTATTTGCTTTCTTGCTCAGCTATATATATCAAATCTATTCGAAACACAGTCAACTGCATCGAGCTAATCGCCCTACGTAACTCCTTTTTTTCTCTCTCTCTCCGCCATGAGAACATGGAATTTTCACCACTTACTCAGAGCTGCCGTAAGAATGTTGAAATTCCACATTGTTATGGCAGGCCCAGTCTCTTCCACATAACAGCGACAGTTAGTTTCTCGCAAAACTGCCACTTGTTGTATCAGTCACAGAGGAACGATGGGCCTGAGTGGAGCTCTGACCTGGAATCGAACTCGCAATCTCACAACGTACGAGTTGAACGCCCGGACACGGGGCGACCCACAACTAAAATTCGTGCGGCAATTGTCCCCCTGCAAGTGCTGTTACAGACGAATTGGCATACGAGAGATGATGTGATAATAAGAACCAAATATGTACGCATATTGAACGCTCTTTCGCACCGTACGTAGACAACCGTACTAATCAGAGGTGCTGGGGAAGGACAACAAACTAAACACAACAAGCAGTTCTAAAGTTTAAAATCTGGCGGCCCGAGTTCCTACACCAGCGACGATTAACTAACCCGCCCTCGTCCCCCTCTAGGTCGACTGCGCCTCTAATAAGTACCTAATACGGTATGCAAACATCGCCACTGGGGAGACAAAGGCGGCCGGGCATAGTGCTGGCCACCCACCCCCTCGTGTATCGTGCCGGCCTTCATAGGTGCTCGCTAACAGCACTTTCCCCCAAAAACTATGGCAAGGCTATACGGGTCTTGTAGGACCGAATGTCTGTCTCTATAATCTGTGCAGGTCAGTGACCTGGACGCTATCTTCGCACCTTTCACACCACATTCATCATTCTTGGCGATTTCATGAGAGGCGTGTACGTGTGAACGAGTCTCGCTTAAGTACCTGCGTGTCTGAGCCGGTCGGTGTGTGTATGCGCGCTTCTGTGCTGCGGTAAGCTGGAGGGCAGTGGCTATTTGCATGCTACGAACCCGCCGACCTTCATAGGTGCTACTCGCTAACAGCATTTGCCCCAAACGAATGTAAAGGCTATGCGGGGCATATATTTCTCTAGTCTCTAATTCCCATGTCTCTTATTCTCTGCGTGAGTGTGTGCAAGTGTCTACGTAAATATCTATGCGTGTGTGCAAGCATCTCTTATGTACCTGCCTATGCCTCTATCTCTCTATAAATGTGCACAATAGTCTCTATACAGGGTGTTTCAAAAAGATGGACCCGATTTGAAATCGCTATATCTTTGAAATTGGGTCCATCTTTTTCAAACACCCTGTATATCTATCCATGCCTGTGTAGTGACTGACTCAGAGACACGAAGAGTAGGAGGCACTCTATTTATTAACAACCTTCACAGTCCACACAGAGTAACTACAGCTCCCAGGCAGGACAGCTGGCAGACTGCCTGACTGACGACGTCGGGCAGGTGAAGACGCAGACGACAGCCCCAAGCTCCCGCTCGGGCTCCGCTTTTATCCTCCCAGAGTGGCCTCGCTCCGCCTCCACGCCACGCCCCCTTTCTAGAACCTACCAGCGGGTTCCCGTGTTTCCCCCACGTGCCCCCTCTGTAACCTTTCCCCGACAACCCTCTCACTGGTCTATCACGTGACCTGCGTTCAGTCAGAGCTGCTGCAACCGCAGCTCTCCTTCTCTGCCAGCAACCAGCGCTGTGCTACATAGTGACCAACTCTATGCCACTACACCTTGTATCTTTGTTCATGAATATGTGATGTGAAGGTGTTTATATATATGTGTGCCTGTCCCTCTGTGTTGGTGTGTGGAAGTATCTCCGTATCCATCTACACCTGTCACTCTGTGTGTGAGTGTGTACAGGTGTGTCTACACCTGTGTCTGTGTATGTGTGTACAGGTGATGGTGCATGGGGAGCGGTGGTGCAGTGATTAGCGCCGCGCTACGAACCCAGCAACGATCAGATGCCCGCTCATGGCCACCACCAACAGCGTTGGCGATTTTATCTGAACCGGTCCTGGGCCTCCCCCTCCGTCGACTCAGCCTCAAATGAGTACATGGTTGCGATGTGTATAATAATGTATATATGTGTATGAAGAAAAGTATCCTAGAAGTTCGTCAGTTTAACAACGAAGGCTTTCGCGACCAATATCGTTCATAATACAGGGCTTTTTGGGTTAGATCACGCTAATATATAAATGTGTCGTTGAACCCGCCACCACCCGACACAGCCAATTAGTAAGGTTTGTCACGCAAACAGAACATGCAAATTCGTCACTAGTACAGCACCACTGGTGTGTAGGAGAGCCAAACCACAACGTTTACAATCTGAGTACGATGTTTCGCCAGTAATTACAACTGTTGATATGCAAATTCATTTGTCAAGGCGCCCTTCCTCCTTTAACCCAGCTTAAATATACGCTGCCAAGCTTGGTGGTGTTCATTCAGACGCTGTCTTTCCGACAGCCATGTTCTTCACCTGAGGACGGCTGCTTGCGTTGTGGCCAAATCGTCGTGAGAATTGTATTTTATGATGTTTTATTTTTATTATTTTATTATTTCCCTTCTACTTGACTTTACCGAAAGAACCAAGAAGAATTACAACTAGCTTCATCAGGCGAAACAAGTCCAACTTGCACGTATTAGCCAACCGTGCTAATCGGTTTTACATCGTCATTCGGGAGACAAAGGCGGCCGGGCGTGGTGCTGGCCACCCAACCTCATCTGGTGTGCCGTGCCGGCCTTCGTAGGCGCCTCGCTAACAGCACTTGCCCCAGCAGTCCGTTGAGGTTCTAGACGGCGGATCTTTGCATACCTGTCAACCCCTTATCAGTGCCCTACCTTATCACAGCCCAATCCAGACCGTATTGGTCACCCCGTGCTCCTTATACATTTCTACGTTCATCCTACAAAGTCCAATCACAGCAGGAGGTGAGAGTGGTGAGCCCGCGCGTAGGCCTGCCCGTTATTTTATTATTGACCACTTCCGTCCGCGCCTCTTCCCCACACTGCGCACTTTGTCTCAGCCACAGTTTTTTGGTAAGCCAACAAGCTGCTAACCCCTAGTAGCCACAATGAATTAGAAACAAACGTAGCTGGAGAGCTAAAAGGGGGAAAAGACCCAATTATGACTCTCCCCCCCCCGGTCCGTGAAAAAATTGTCTTCCACGAAACGAGTCCCTGGTGCCAAAAAGGTTGGGGACCGATGCCCCACGAGCCTGAAAACTCAATTTCGCCGCACAAGAAGACGGGGGAAACCCGTGCGGGTTGACAGGTTACGAACTTTGTTCCGTGTGCACGCGGCTGTGTAAGTACCAAGGCCGTAGCCATGGAGTCAACATTGGGGGGGGGACCAAATCTTCCAGGGGGTCTGGGGGTCCCAACCCAGAAAAATATATACATATGAAAACTAATTTCCTGCCTACAATATTGAAAAATTCTCTAACACATGGGATGGACTTTTTTTAAATCCTTTATATTAAGTTCGCTTGCTTGCTTGCTTACGACCGTGCAAATCTTTCGGTCGTTTTTTAACCCACTTCCCGTGATCCAATCGAGTTGACATTTTCCACACAGACTCGTTGGGCGAGACAATTAATGTTCGTCAAAAAATTTTTCAAAAATTTTACACTTTTTAGGCAAAATTTTTTTATTTTACATTTATTCAAATACAACTCATTCATGGCTTTGGCTGCACGTCACAGTATAGGAGCCCAGAGCGTAACCCCTCTACAGGCCGTGGCGGAGTAGCGCAGTTGGTAGCGCCCTCGCTTCCCATGCCAAAGGTCGCGGGATCGATCCCCGCGTCCTCCACAGGCGAATATATTTTTAAATCCTTTATATTAAGTTCACTTGCTTGCTTAGGACCGTGCAAATCTTTCGGTCGTTTTTTAACCCACTTCCCGTGATCCAATCGAGCTGACATTTTCCACACAAACTCGTTGTGTGTCACAATTAATTTTCGTGAAAATTTTTTCCCAAAATTTTACACTGTTTAGGGAAAATAAATTAAATAGTTCATTACCAATTGTTTAATACTGGCAGACAATCATCTGACCCATAGGTGGCAGCCATCTCAAGCCAGAGGACGAGAAGACTCTAGCCGCCACGCATATAAAGGATTTATAGTGAAAAACTTTGTTTTTACGGGTTTACTTGTTTTACAATAATGTCTAGTAGTGTATTGTATTACATTGCTCTGTTTTTTTCTTTTTTACCTTTTCTTGTTTCATTGTATGTAATGGCAGAGATTAGGGATTGATAAAGTACAACCATAACCACAATCATACAAACAGAAATCTACGCATTGATTTATATGAAGACAAGTCCAGATATTGTGGCCAAGGTTTAGCAAAGTGTTGTTTTTATTTACATAGCATAGCTATTTTTTTCATAGCAATACATTTGGGGGGAGGGGGGGGGGGACATTTTAAGCATATTTGAATATTTGGGGGGGGGATGTGCCCCCCCCCCCCAATATATATAATAATTACGGCCTTAGTAAGTACGTGCGAGCGGTGTTGGCGTGATCACCTAAGCGGCTCGCTCGCTGTCCTCCTCCTACCTCCCCCCTCTCTCTCTCTGCGTCTCTCTGCGTGCGCGCTCTGTTGTGTGTGGGGGGCTGGCCACGTGGGGCACCACGCACACGTGGGGAGCCGCGCACGTGGCGCGAGTGGCGGGGGTTGGGTTTGAGGTTGAGGGGGTGGTGGGTCGCGGGTGCCCGCTCGCTGCCGGCAGCTCGCGTGTGAGGCCGCGTGCGAGGCTCCGCGTGTTGGGGGAGTGGTGGGTTTAGGGGGGTGGGGGGATTGTGGAGATTTGTGGTGGAGGCGGTGGGGGGGGGTAGACAGGTGAGCGCAGACCCGTGCAACTGCACGTGGCGCGTGTGCATGCGTGTTCCCTCTCGCCTGCTGGTTAAACACATATTCTCTCTTGCTGCTGCTTCTGCAGTGTGGGAGCTATAAAGCCGCAATCAGAAAGCCTGCGAGTTCATATTCAGGTGCCGGAGCTCAGTTTTAGCACGGTTGGTTACGTACGGTGCGAAAAAAGTTCAACATACACACCGTTTGCACGAGACTCAAGTGCCGCACAGCATACACTTAATATATATAATTATATATAATGTAAAAAAAATCATACTCATTTTTGTTGTTTGATCCAAATGGTCACTTGTCGAATCAGCCCATCATCTCTTCGGGGTCGTATACAATACCTACTAATGTGTCGCACACAAACTCACTGCGTGATAATATTGGTGTGAAACGCCAGCACGATGACATGGACTAGACACGTGTCTTTTAGTCGTACGCGGTGAGACAAAAATGAGCTTTGCTCGTGGTGTGCTTTTATTAATTGGTTACAAGTTTATCAAGCCATGGCCTACCAATAAAAGAATAGCGATGCCGTGTAACAGCTGGCATGCAAATGAATGCGCTGGTCCGTGGGGCAATGCCCAAGCCTGCTGCAGAGATTCGCGGTTCGAATTGCAGCGGCCCGCCCTGACTAATACTGCGGCGTGTAAACAATACGACGCGCTGCCTGCTGCACAGCGGACGTTAAAGATCCCGTGGCGTCGCGCGCAGGAGAAGGCCGTGGTCCGAGCAGCGTCATTGTTCGCAATTTGCCAACGGTGAAATATCAACCGCGGATTACTCAATCGGAGTGCCGCATGCACAAGCGATCGTCGCCTTTGCTACTGCATACAAACCCTGGCAGGACCCAGTGCCGGATTATCCTAGTAGCAAAAGTAGCTACACATGCTACGGGCCCCGCACTTTCAAGGGCCCCGCGCTAATTTCTTTCAAGCTATCAACTCCGGTTCAGTGATTCTGCACTTGCTCTATTACTATAGTACTATACCGCCTGCAACTTTTACGAACGACTGGGGGTTTAAGGTTAGCGATTTGTCGTATTATCTGGCTGTATAGAAAATGAAAAAATACAATTACTTTACTATGCAAGTAAATAATTAGTGTTTTAATATTTGTGTGTTTTTTTATTTATTTAGGGCTCCAGAATAACATATATTATATTATTTTATTATGTAAATTATTTATTATTTTATTATTTCCATTCTACGTGACTTTACCGAAAGAACCAAGAAGAATAACATAATGCTTAGGTCCCGCACTAGCTTAATCCGGCACAGTCATGAGACCCAGCGAGGCTTTCCTGGGTAATCGAGCCGTATAGTAGTGTAGGGGTCTTACGGAGGAAATATGTGTAGAGCTGATATGTATGGGATCCTACGGGAAACTAGCACAGTGGGCGGGGCTACGTCAGTGCACGGGCAGGTGCCCTCTACGACGTCCGCGCTTCGGACGCTACGATCCCCCGGGGCCCCACCCCTCAGGGAGGGGGATGTATAAAAGGGGAATGTATCGGGGGGCTAGGGAGAGTTGGGTTAGCTAAGAAGAGCAGACGGAAGACGTCCTAGATAGAGCCCTGGTCTCCCCCTGGTACGCCGTCCTTGTCAGGACCGCGCAGGCTCGAGCCAGTGGCGTGGTGCCAGAGCCAGAGCCAGTGTTGGTCTGGACTCTGAGTACCGGGCCCGACTGACCAGTGTCGGGCCAAGATAGCCTCCCCTAGTCCACGAGAGGAGGACTCTGAGGCAGGCTAGGGTTAGCTAGGAGGTGTGTCCTCAGATAGACGGGTGAGGGGGCCAATACCCCCTCAAGTGTGTATGTCACAACGTTTGGTGTAATAAACCTCAGTGTGCCTCAACCCCGGGTGTCGACCTGTATTCGACGGTACTACAGTAGTAATAAAAAAAACATAATCTCACTGCACGTTGCCATCACTTCCTTTTCCTAATGGCCGTTTCCGAAACCAACTTGAGTGGGGGGGAAGGAAAAAAAACAATCCTTGACGCTGAATTGTGGATCAACGCACACACGAAGGAGACGTTCTAGACTGACAACTGCTGATAGTTTTCCCCTTGAGGCAGTGAACGGTTGTTTCATACTGAGGGTGTGGACGTCAGTGCCCCCCCCCCCTGACAAGTCAGTGGCTCCGATCCACGTGTCAGCCAATGCCTATTGTTGGGTGCCGCCGTGGCGAGATGTTAATTCCCTCGCCTGGTATGCAAGAAGTCGTGGGTTCGATCCCGACTCTGACACCTGCGCTATGTGTCTATGTTGTGTGTCTCTCTCTCTCTCTGCTTGTGTGTCTCCGTGTCTGTGTTTTGTCTCTCTCTTTCTCAAATTTAGTTCTACCTAGATTTGAAGCTTTCGTGACTGCAAGGATTCATACCCTTAGGTTTTGTTCGGTAAAGTCACGTAGGTAAAAATAAATAATAATAATAATAAAAATATATAAATAATCATAGAAATAAAGTTATTTAATGTTATTAAATAATAATGATTGTATTTCTATTATTTGTTATTTTAATTTTTATTATTATTATTTATTTTGGCCTACGCGACTTTACCGAACAAAACCTAAGAGTATTAGTTCTACCTGATGACGGTTGCTTGTGTTGCAATCGAAACGTCGTACTCTATAATTGTATTTATTTTCTTTCGACGTGACTTTACCGAAAGATCCTGCTGTATATTTGGAGTTTGCGTCTCTCTCTCTCTCCAGGTCTTTTAGTTTTTCCCTTCACACGTCTAGAATGAACGTAACGCGTTTAGAGCATGTGGCTGCTGCTGTACACCTCCACGATAAGCCACGTAGTTGAGCTATCGAAAGAACCAATAATATGAATCCCTGCAGTCACGAAAGCTTTAAATCAAAATCTATATAGTTGTATCGATTAATGTCTCCCATCGCCATAAATGGAGCGAATGCGTTACAGGTGTAGATTAACAAAGCGGATAAACGCGAACGCATCTATCTCGATACCACGTGCATATATTTTATATAAGGGGTGCTTCAAAAAAATGTTAACACGCACATGGGACTATCGGTTTTAATGTAAAAAGAACGGATAATACACTGTAACATGATAACAAATGTAATATTAAAAGCTTCAAAAAGTCAAAGAGTCTCCCGACTTGTTCGACATCGTTCTCAACGATGTGCCTGGAATCTTCTCCAGGTGGTCTCCAGATCCCGGAGGCCACGTTTCTCGTGCTATTGTTGCAAATTCTCGGAAGTGTTCACATGTTTTTGAAGCAGCCTGTATAAACAAGCAGTCCTTCATGGACTTGAACAAAGCCGAAGAGTCCTCAACAGAGATGGCTGAGGAAAGGGCTCCTAGAATCCCCAGGAACAGCAGAGGAGAGAGGGCGACCTCCCTTGGAGCCAAGGGTGATTGATTGTTGATTTGTGGCTTCGACAGAGAGTCCTGGCTGCTGAACGGGAGAGAGTGCGTGGAGGGGAGTAGAGTGAGATGAGAGGGGAGAGGCAGGAGAGTGCGTGGAGGGGAGTAGAGTGAGATGAGAGGGGAGAGGCAGGAGAGGGCGTGGAGGGGAGAAGAGTCCCCCGGAGTGCCGGTTCTGCGGTAAAGTGGAGACGGTGGCGCACCAATACGTGGAGTGCAAGAGCCTGGACTCGCTGTTCAAGGTCCTGAGAAACATCCTCCTAAAGTTCAGCCTCCACTTCTCCCCGACGCTCCTCATCTTTGGATACCGAAAGGGCGACGGATCCCAACATCTTCAGGGGCTGGTCAACGTGCTCGTCGGCTACGCCAAGCTCGCCATTTACAGGGCGAGGAAGGTGGCCCTGGAGGGGAAACGTCCGGCCAACAGCCTGGGCATCTTCCGCGCTCTGGTCGGAGCCAGGGTGTGGCTGGAGTTCCGCCATGCGCGGTTGACCCACGCCGTGCCGGCCTTCATGGAGCAGTGGGCAATGGAGGAGGCCGTGTGCTCCGTGGCAGATGACGGAGAGCTCTGCATGCTGTTATGAACTACCCGTCGGAGGCCGTCGGACTGCGAGGGGGGCGCCGTACATAACGAGAGAGTGAGCGAGAGAATGAGCGACAGAACGAGCGAGAGAGAGAGCGAGTGAGAGAGAGAGCGAGAGAGCGAGCGAGAGAGTGAGCGAAAGAGCGAGCGAGGGCTACATAAAGCCCAGTTTAAAAAAAAAAAAAATTTACGAAATGATGACCGAAACAAAGTGCCGAATACACCGAGCATCTTCTTGTTTCCACTGATCGTAAAAAAAAAAAAGGAGAGTGCGTGGAGGGGAGAAGAGTGAGATGAGAGGGGAGAGGAAGGAGAGTGCGTGGAGGGGAGTCGAGTGGGATGAGAGGGGAGAGGCAGGAGAGTGCGTGGAGGGGAGTCGAGTGGGATGAGAGGGGAGAAGTAGGAGAGTGCGTGGAGGGGAGAAGAGTGAGATGAGAGGGGAGAGGAAGGAGAGTGCGTGGAGGGGAGTCGAGTGAGATGAGAGGGGAGAGGAAGGAGAGTGCGTGGAGGGGAGTCGAGTGGGATGAGAGGGGAGAGGCAGGAGAGTGCGTGGAGGGGAGTCGAGTGGGATGAGAGGGGAGAAGTAGGAGAGTGCGTGGAGGGGAGAAGAGTGAGATGAGAGGGGAGAGGAAGGAGAGTGCGTGGAGGGGAGTCGAGTGAGATTAGAGGGGAGAGGTAGGAGAGTGCGTGGAGGGGAGTAGAGTGAGATGAAAGGGGAGAGGTAGGGGAGTGCGTGGAGGGGAGTAGAGTGAGATGAGAGGGGAGAAGTAGGAGAGTGCGTGGAGGGGAGTAGAGTGAGATGAGAGGGGAGAGGTAGGAGAGTGCGTGGAGTGGAGTAGAGTGAGATGAGAGGGGAGAGGCAGGAGAGTGCGTGGAGGGGAGTAGAGTGAGATGAGAGGGGAGAGGTAGGAGAGTGCGTGGATGGGAGTAGAGTGAGATGAGAGGGGAGAGGCAGGAGAGTGCGTGGAGGGGAGTAGAGTGAGATGAGAGGGGAGCGGTAGGAGAGTGCTTGGAGGGGAGTAGAGTGAGATGAAAGGGGAGTTGTAGGCAAGGGCGATTCTACAGAGGATTTCGACGATGGTGATTGAGGTCTTTCGTCAAGATGCAAATGTGGCCCAACGTTTCTCCCTGCTCAAACGACACGACGCAGCGGCTCACAATTTTCTTCACTGGTTCTGGGCGTCCCGCAGATCGACTCAGCCTCAAATGAGTACCGGAGTGGTGATCTGTAGAGAGGCGCCATTGGGGAGACAAAGGTGGCCGGGCGTGGTGCTGGCTACCCACGCCGTCGTGTTTCGTGCCGACCTTTACCACTCGCGCAAACAGCACCTGGCCCCCAACGTGCTCTCCTTCACTCTTCGGTTCTTTCGGTAAAGTCACGTGGGAACCGAAAGAATCAAAGAGTTTGGATTCCTGCAGTCACGAAAGCCTCAGATCAAGATTATCCTCTCATTTCTCTTTGCTGCGAAATAATGAACGTTCCAAAAAAAATCCATTCTTTACACAGCGGGCGGGAACTGCTTAGCATTAGGCAGCCTCAAAGACAAAGATCCCCCGTATAGCCTTAGCAGACTGTAGGTGCAAGTGCTGTTAGCGAGCACCTATGAAGGCCGGAACAGCACACGAGGGAGTGGGTTTGGCCAGCACCACGCCCGACCGCCTTTGTCTCCCCTGTGGCGATGTTTACACACCGCACCAGGTACTCATTTGAGGCTGAGTCGACCTAGGGGAGTCCCAGGACCGGTTCAGATAATCGTCACTGGGTGTTGGCCGTGAGCGGCAATCGAACACGGGTCGCCGGTTCACAGCGCAGCGCGCTAACCGCTACACCACCGCTCCCAGTCAGCTTCGCCCACCCCCCCCCACACACACACGTGTACTCCCACAACGCGGCCGCGTGCTCGGCTTGAACGTGGTTGGTGGTGGTGGGGGACGACGACGACAGGGTGTCTGGCGCGGAGCGAGATCCCCGTCCTTAATTCCGCGCGACAAAGCCGGTGTGATCGGGCAGCACGCACGCTCCGCGTTTCTCTGTAAACCCCCCTCCCTCCCTACCTTGTCTCTCGCCGAGGCTGAGTCCGGGAGCTTGAGCCGCCGATACAAGAAGCACGTGGAACCAATGGCGGAGCCAGGATTTCCAGGTAGCGGGGGGGAGGGGGGGTAACCCCTCCAGCAATGAAAAATGATAGAGGAGTTGTTAGTAAGTAAGGAGTTGTCCCTTGCCTTTTTATTCGACGCGTGTGCGGCGATGGCGCAGCCATCGATCGAGGGTCTAATTCGAACCGCGTTGTGTGATCGGCATCGCGCTCGCTGAAGGTGTGTGATGCCTTCAGGGAAGTCGTGCACTGTTTATGCGACTGCGAACAATTCTGCGAGTCACTTATAACTGAGTTGCCGTTACTTATTGCCAATTATGGACTCAGACTATTGTCCTATCATCTCATAGAGTCCCTGGCACGTAATAATATGCTACACAGTGGCAGTGCGGGTCGCAAAATGCCGATTTATTACTAATAAACCCCAATGATCCGCTCGAAATTAGGGATTTCGATCGGATCATTGGTAGGGCACGTGCCACCCCCCCCCACCCCCACTGGCTCTGCCAGTGCGTGAAACGAGACGAGCTTCGAGCCCCCTATCTAACTCCACAAAGTAAACAACAACTACAAAAACACGAACAACAAGAACACGACCAACAATGGATATTGACTTAAAGCTTTCGTGAGTGCAGGAATTCACATTCTTGGGTCTTTCGGTAAAGTCACGTAGATAGGGTCAAAGAAAATAACAAAAAACTACGACATTTCGATCGCAACACAAAGCGGTCGCTTGTGATGACGACCGCTTGTGTTGCGATCGAAACGTCGTAGTGTTTTGTGATTTTCTTTGAACCTATCTACGTGACTTTACCGAAAGACACAAAGAATATCTTTCAAGAAGAACCAACAAACAGCCCTCCGACTACGATCGCACGCTCCACGTGGATTTACGCGTTTCGCTGTCATTCATGTTTAATTCAAAGAACATCCCTTGCCTTAATGCATCGTTCTTGACTCGTTTTCAGAGGGTGAGTGAGTGGGGGCACTTTCACCGATAAGACATCATCAGTGCGATGTTCCAACACGAATTTGAAACCAATACTGGGTGTGATGTTGTTTATTGTCGGGGAACCGTTCGCCACGTGATCGCACTAAAGGCCACCAGGGACAGTCCGTGGTCTTTCAATGAACAGCACTGCCGTGAAGGGTCTTTTAAATTCGCGGAAACCCACGCGCCTCACGTTTAGAGCACGGGTCAGCGTAAATCGTTAACTCTCAACGCGCTTTGATGGGGGGGGAGGGGACAGCGGTTGCGATAACCTGGTGGGGTACACGCGCACACGCGCGCAGTCCGTTATCTCCACTTTTAGAGGAAGTTGGTTAATTAATAACAACGAGGTACTATTATTGAGCCGCTGGGGAAAAAGCCAACGACTCTTCGAGCGTCAACGCGCGTGCTTGAGAAGGGTTATCTCGCCTGCACTTGCAGATGTTTGGCCAATAGCGTTCGGTGAGAGTTTGGGCTTCGTGTGATGGGAAGAACGCGGAGAACGCGGAGAAAACCCACGACACACACGAGACGGAGACACTTTGCACTGCCGTCCCCTCGATGCACCTCGCAGCCCCCCCGCACCTTCAACATCCGTCACACGGCGTCACAAAAAGTCAACCCCCCCCATCAAATATGAAGTCACAAAGCTCTGCCCGCCCCCCCACAAAAAAATAAAACATGCTTCAAATAGCTTTAAACTATTGTCATTGTCGTGCGTATTTAATGTGCCGCTGCACTCTGATGTTGTAGGAGAAAACATTTATTAAAACGTCTATTTAATTAAGTGGAACGTGTTGTCTATATTTATTTAAAGTTGCGCATTTTGATGTGACGTCACATTTCTCAAAGTCGCCCCCCCCCCCGCTCGTCACACATCGTCACAAATATCTGATACCCCCCCCCCCTCAGGTGCGTGACGTCATTTATGGACGGCCCCTTTATAGCTCATCGGATTCCTCCAGTGTAAATACATATTCTGATTCAGATTTTGACCTGCCAAGAAAAAAAAGCACGTGGTCTCCCATCCAAGTCCTTACCTTGCTCAGCTCCAGCTGAGCATGGACCCTGAATACATCGGGCGCATTCAGGGCGATGTGCGTCGTGACATTCCCCGTAAAATAATTAATTGGGGACAAGTCGATGAGATGAATCACCTCGCATTTCGCACGCATGTCCTGGAGCCATTAGCAGAACAATCAGCGGTGGCTGCAGCATTTTAACGCATTAATGAACTGCTGAAACACTGAGAAAAAAAAGCGATGACACATTTCCCACCCAACCCACCCCCCCCCAAGAAATCTCGCCCATCCTCACAATGCAATAGTTTTCTTCTTGGTTCTTTCGGTAAAGTCACGTAGAAGGGAAATAATAAAATAATTAAAATGAAACATAATAAAATACAATTCTCACGACGTTTCGGCCACAACGCAAGCAGCTGTCCTCAGGCGAAGAACAGGTTTGTCGGAAAGACAGCGTCTGAATAAAAGACAGCGTCTGAATGACGCTGTCTTTCCGACAGACCTGTTCTTCGCCTGAGGGCAGCTGCTTGCCCTGTGGCCGAAACGTCGTGAGAATTGTATTTTATAATGTTTTTTTATTTTATTTTATTATTTCCCTTCTACGTGACTTTACCGACAGAACCAAGAAGATGAATCCCTGCAGTCACGAAAGCTTTAAATCGAAAAATGCAATATTTGTGGCTCGCTGTGGGGGTTTTTTTGTTTGTTTGTTGTTGTTGCATTCTCCGCTGTCAGGCGAAGTTACGCCACGAATGTGCAACGTCACAGATGACGCGTGACTCATTGTCCAATGGCGCGGGGCCTCGAGGCGCGACCATTGTTGACGAGAGACTTCTCTTCGAGATCAGTTGTTCTTAAACTTTTCACTGCAGTCTGGCATCCCGTTTGGTTCTCATTAGGATTATATATATAATGTTAATGAGCGCATAGGTTTGATGGAAACAAAGTAAGTTGTAACTTACGGTGCCCGTGCTTTAATTTGTGTGTTCGATGATTTACCTTCTAAAAACAAAATCTGGCTCAGAAATGTCATCTCGCACCCAAAGGGAATGTTTGCACCCCGGGTTAAGAAGAATCTCGGCTCATGACGTGAGCAGTGGCGGCTCCTGCAAAATCTCTCAGGGGGGGCAAATGTCTGGATGATTGATAAGGATAAGGTCCACCCATGCAATGGATAAATTAACAGCTTAAGCATGTAAAGGCAACTTCACTTCTTTAATATTAATGAAAAATAAAGTGATGCTTACAATGCATCTTGTTTGTTTCTATACTCACTATTAAAACAAACCATTCAGGTTTATTTTATTAAAGATTCCACTAGGTGGCGACAAATTATATTGTTGGATGAAACGTGCTTACGTATGATGACGTAAGCACGTATGATGACGTAAGCACGTTAGGGCGAGCCCTCCCGGAAGCCATAGAGAATGCATTGCAGCGCCCCGTTCGAAAAAAAACATCTTTGAATGTAAGTCTATGGGACCACTCGGGGCGATTCTCAGCTGGAGGGAAATTGCCCAAAAAGAGGCGGTACTCCACAGAACGTAGCATGACGCTGATTGGACTATATCCAGAGGCACATTGACGGCTTGCGTGACTCTGTGGTTGAATGACATTGGTGGTGCGTCGCCCAATCGCCCTAATGAAGAAACCGCCCCTGGACGTGAGGGTGGCCACCGCAAACACTGTAACATGCTCGAATGAACGAATGAAGTATACATTTGTTTTTTTTGTTCACGTTTGAAATTCAAGCGTCACGCGGTGCGTATCCTCAAATTGGTAGCCTTGGGTGTCCTGGTGTGGAAATGGGAAACGTTTCGATGGCAGGCAGCAGCCACAGCAATTAGACAACGTTGGTGACTTCTCACAGAGTTGCACTCGTTGGATTGACCTTGGTGGAATAGTAGGTTGGGTCAGAGTTTTCCCTACAACGTGTGGCGAGCCGTGGCTCTTGAGGTCACGTGCATTGTAATAATGTTCAACCGGTGAGACCTCGTTGAAATCCGCATACAATTTAGACAATTTGTGAATGCGATTCTTTTTTCTTCTTGTTCTTCTTCTTCTTGTTGTGCTTATTTTTCTTCTTGTTCTTCTTCTTGTTCTGCTTATTTTTATTCTTGTTCTCATTGTTCTTCTTCTTGTTCTGCTGATTTTTATTCTTGTTCTCATTGTTCTTCTTCTTGTTCTGCTGATTTTTATTCTTGTTCTCATTGTTCTTCTTCTTGTTCTGCTTATTTTTATTCTTGTTCTCATTGTTCTTCTTCTTGTTCTGCTTATTTTTATTCTTGTTCTCATTGTTCTTCTTCTTGTTCTGCTTATTCTTATTCTTGTTCTTCTTCTTCTTATTCTTGTTTTTATTCTTCTTCAAAGGGGAGGGAATTCGAGGCAGCTGAGAGACACCACGAGGCAGAGAGGAGACAGATCTCCGACCGATGTTTTGAACAGCAGCTGTGCGTCCACAATGCGTACGGCCAAAGCAAGAAGACGTTCAGACCGTGAGAGCAGCAGCAGCAGTAGCAGCAGAAGAGAGAGACAATGGTAGTTATGACATAAATGCTCTGGTGTGCTGGCCATTGGGTGTCAACGCGTACTCGTTCATGTGCTCGGCGATCCGTGGCAGCGATTTCCTCCCTATAATTAGTCATTCTGAGCCACACTTTGTCAACAACCCTATCGCACGGCCCGTGGCTGCAACATGAGTCGGGTACAGTGCTTCTTCTTAAGAGTGCTGAATATACTCCCGTGAGAGTACTGCGCGCGGCGTGAAGGGGTGTACCGTTACCCTGTTAACATTGGGCAGAGCAAATAAGGTCACAATCAAGCGTAGCCGACACACTCTCCACCCACCCATCCAACACTCCCCCCCCCCCTTGATTGCACGAGGATGTTAACTGACCTTAAAGAGGAAACTCTAGACGGGAGAGAGGCTATTGGTTGGCCAAGAGGGATGCGTCTTTGTATAGTCACGCAATGACGCATGGGTACAACGAATGTTTATAGCGTAGGTGAACAAACAATATAGAAGAAGAAAAATACTCCCGTGTGTGCATTCACATCGCAAGCGTTTCCCTTTACCAGTCGACTGACCAGAAAGCCCACATTATTTGCCCCGCCCGCAATAATAGTCATCGGATTTCACAGCGCGCTCGCGTTTCATCATCATCGAGAGTTTTGAGTCATCGGCACGGCGCCGCGTGGTTTTGGGGACATTCTGTAACGTGCGCCCCAATGTGCCCCCTGCGTGACGCGCGCGCGTCCGTTTCGGGGCGAGTGAGCGCATGGGCTGATCGACTTTGGCGCCGTCCATAAATGACGTCACGCACCTAGGAGGGGGGGGCGGGGTCAGACATTTGTGACGATGTGTGACGAGGGCGAGGGGGGGGGGGTTGAGAAATGCAACGTCACATCAAAATGCGCAACTTTAAATAAGTATAGACAACATTTCATTTTGTTTTTATTATTACTTTTAGTAATTTTTATTTGTTTTACCTACGTGACTTTACCGAAAAAAACCTAAGAATATGAATCCTTGCAGTCACGAAAGCTTCAAATCTATAAAAAAATATTATATAGACAACACGTTCTACTTATTTAAATATATATTTTTAATAAATGTGTTCTCCTACAACATCAGAGTGCAGCGCCACATTAAATACGCACTACAATGACAATAGCTTAAAGCGATTTGAAGCATGTTTTATTTTTTTTGGGGGGGGGAGGGGGGGCAGAGCTTTGTGACGTCATATTGAGGGGGGGGGTCTGACTTTTTGTGACGCCATGTGATAAAGTGGGGGGGGGGGGGGGGGTAAAAAAATCGTCCAAAATCGCGTGACGTCATTTATGGACGGCCCCTTTACGGGAGCACGACGTGCGAGTGGGCGTCTTCATTGTGAACGAGCAGCAATGGCGGCCATCGTGCTCGATTGGCTGATGGGTGATTACAGCAACTTCTGTTGGGGGTGTTTTTAAATCCTTTATATTAAGTTCGCTTGCTTGCTTAGGACCGTGCAAATCTTTCGGTCATTTTTTAACCCACTTCCCGTGATCCAATCGAGCTGACATTTTCCACACAGACTCGTTGTGCGTGACAATTAATGTTCGTGACATTTTTTCCCCAAAATTTTACACTTTTTAGGACAAAAATATTATATTTAATTACCAATTGCTTAATGGTGCAATGCAATCATCTGACCCATAGGTGGCAGCCATCTCAAGCCAGAGGACGAGAGGACTCTAGCCGCCACGCATATAAAGGATTTATAGTGAAAAACTTTGTTTTTACGGGTTATACTTATTTTGTTATTTTCTCGTAGGCAAATGAGGCCCAGAGCTGCGGATCGTCGTAAGCCAAGTTACGACGTTTCGCTGGGCCCGCAGCCCACCATGTCGAGACTCTCATGGTCCCCCTCTGGCTAAGGCTGCCTTTATACTGGTAGGAACCACCTGGTTCCACCAGCTCACAGGGGATTATTGTGTCCGTCCGTCCGTCGTGCATCCAAAAATGTTAGGGGTGGGGCTGGCTGGAGAGGGGAGGGTGGGGAGGGGCTGGGTGGGGGGTGGGAGGGGTGGGGCTGGGTGGGGAGGGGCTGTTCATCCCGTGGTGCCCTTATAAAACTCAACGTTTAACCTACTCACGCTGGCTTGTGCCCGCCCTCACAGTCGGGCATATTTGCGGAATACACCACGCCCTGGCCGTTGACCCTGGCCATTGACCGAGCAACCCAACGTTCCTACCAGCTCCCTCCGCAGGAATGTGTTGAAGCCTTTTCATGGAACTCCCGTTCCGCCAGATGTCCGTGCTGTCGACTCCATGCCCCCCGTGTGAAAGTCCACGCTCAACGCCACGCGATCTCCCCGCCACGTCTGCCTGAGACTCACCGTTTCTGACGCGTAAATATGCTCCCTCTTTATATTTAGGTGCAGGGTCGACAGAAGGCTGTCGCATTTAGCCGCCACGTAAATACGTGTTTTTTATTTCTTTACATCTGCCATCTTTCTCTCCTCGAGCATGCTGTCCCTTTGAGTCGGCACGGCAGTCACACTCAGATGCGTTGTACATCCACGCTGTTCACACGTGGCGTCGCGAAGTAACGTTTCGAGTGCGAATTTGACACTTTTGTGCGGTGGTCAAATTGCTATTCCGCGCGGCATCGAATTATATAGGCCACACTTATTCGATGTTAACAGTTGACATCAAGTACCGACTGCTATTTGAATGATTTACCCAGGAATGGCTCACTGAGTCTCCAGGCTAATTTTCAGGAGGGCCCTGCTAACATTGGGATTTGTTTGCTGTTGTTTCTATCACGTGACTTTACCGAAAAAACCTTAGAGTATGAATCCTTGCAGTCACGAAAGCTTCAAATCTAGAATTGATGTTGCTTGTTACCGAATTCCCATAATGGGTGCTTTGACTTCTCTTGGGAGGAAAAAGGAGTGCTCGGAGAGATCCCGACACAATGTGACGAAGGAAATTGGGTCACTTGCCCGTTGGAATGCTGGGCCTCTCGTCGCGGAGAATTCCACATTCATCACTGACCACCAATCGAAAGCAGCGCCGCCGTGAACAGGGTAGTCCAGATGTCTTGTGACCCCCCCCCCCCCCATGTCATGCTCTAAAACGTAATACTGTATGTTTGAATGTAAGGTGTATTTTAAAACAGACATGAATATGCAAAAGGGGAAAAAACACATTTTAGGGGTCAATTAATTGGAGGTCACAAGGCATCTGGGCCACCCTGTTACATGGGCACATTTCCTATATCTTCCAAAGAGTTCATAAACGCACGTGCTTTCCACACAGAGAGCAGCCTCTGCTGTTTATGATCATGTTTTACCGCATTCCATTTTGCCTGCGTTTCCACCCCCCGAGTCTCCCTTTCAAAGAAGACCTCTGTCGCATGAGGCCCCCCGTCTGGTTTGGAGCTACGTCAGGTTAATTAGAACAGTGTCGTAATTGGGGCATTGCTCGAGTTAAGGCCTGTTGAGTAATTGATCCAGTTCATTTGTTTGAATCATCGCCATTGTCGTAATAGCCTTTTTTTTTAAATCATCCCGGAAAATTAGATAATGTATCTTTCAGACCGCGACATTTGGGTTAATAACAAAAAAAACATGAAAGGCATGAAAAAAAATATGCACAGAGCCACCCCCCTTGTGTCGTGACCTTGCTGCGATGGGGGGGGGGCAGTGAAAGTAAAAGCAAACTTTAAACAAACTTTAAACGCCAAACAGAACGAGTATCGATTCCATCTGCCGTTGTTGTCTGTCATGAATTCTGACGGAGCACTTATATGCATCCGCATATATTGAACTCACATTTTACTGGTAGGAACCTCCTGGTTACACCAGCCCACAGGGGATTATTGTGTCCGTTGTGCAGGGAGGGGCTGGGTAGGGAGGGAGGGGCTCGGTGGGGAGGGGAGGGTGGGGAGGGGCTGGGTGGGGTTGGTGGGGCTGGGTGGGGAGGGGAGGGTGGGGAGGGGCTGGGTGAGGAAGGTGGGGCTAGGTGGGGGGTGAGAGGGGTGGGGCTGGGTGGGGAGGGGCTGGTCACCCCGTGGTGCCCTTATAAAACTCAACGTTTAATCTACTCACGCCGGCTTGTGCCCGCCCTCAGTCGGGCATATTTGCGGAATACACCACGCCGCCGTTGACCCTGGCCATTGACCTAGCAACCCAACGTTCCTACCGGCTCCCTCCGCAGGAATGTGTTTTGTTTAAACGTTACTTTCAGGGTGGAGGGAGGGGATGGCTCAGCCTGACCCAACCCTCCCCCACCTCTCCCCTACTCCCCCAAGCTACGGGCGCTTCAATAGCAAGGTAAACAACACAGGAACACAATAACTTACATAATGAGTGCAATTTTATGAGAGGAAAAAGCTGCGCGAACGAATGCGCACGTGGATATTGCATACCTGCATATGTCCATTTGTGTTGTGTTTAGTTGGTTGTCCTTCCCACGGCTGACTACGTACGGCGCGAACGAAGTTCAACATGCACACGTACACAATAGACAAGGGGAGACATCTCTTTACAAATGCTCAATCGCCCGTTGAGTAGAAAGTAATGGGGTCATGCGACATTAGCGGAGCGTCTAAAAAAGTTAACCCGTAAAAACAAAGTTTTTCACTCTAAATCCTTTATATGCGTGGCGGCTAGAGTCCTCTCGTCCTCTGGCTTGAGATGGCTGCCACCTATGGGTCAGATGATTGTCTGCCAGCATTAAGCAATTGGTAATTAAATACTTAAAATTTTTTCCCTAAACAGTGTAAAATTTTGGGAAAAAAATTTCACGAAAATAAATTGTCACGCACAACGAGTCTGTGTGGAAAATGTCAGCTCGATTGGATCACGGGAAGTGGGCTAAAAAACGACCGAAAGATTTGCACGGTCGTAAGCAAGCAAGCAAGCACGCAAGCAAGCAAGCAAGCGAACTTAATATAAAGGATTTAAAAATGGATCACCCTGCATGCACTGTGATACTCGATGGACAGCAGAAAATTAATTGTATAAGCAGCGCTCAATTCTGTCCGTGCACAGATTGTGTTTTTAAATCCGTCAACCTATTGGCTTTCGAGTCAAATACGGTATCATCGTGCATCATTGATGATTTCAGCAAGCAAACTCTGGATGGGTTTTCATCTGCTGGGTGTCATCAACAAGCAAGCCCAGGTTCGTAGCATCTGGGTAATGAGGCAACAAATTTTGTTTAAGCCAGCAAACACTCTGGACCGGTTTTCGACCTTCTTCCTGGCTCTCATTAGCAGAGTCGGGCTTGTTAAACGCATGCCGCGGGATTAGCAGATGTACAACCCAGCTGGGATTGTTGAGCACGCTCACAGCTTAGGAGGGGAAGAGGAGAGACACGTGCGACGCCTTTCGGAGTGAGCGCGCTATTCAGCGCGGACACGTGGTGGCGTAGCATCATGTGTACCCGGGGGGGGCGGGGGGGGCCCACCATGCTTGCTTTCGATCGCAGTCCGCGTGCTGGCGATTTACAAACGCACACAGACAGACACCACACACACACACGATGCTCTTGCTCGGAGAGAGAGAGAGCGAGAGCGAGCCCTAATGAAATTAAAACTGCAACCAGGCATAGACTCAGAACCGGTCAGAAAAATAATTAATAATGATGATAATAATAATTATGTACGACAGTGTTGGAAAGTCACGTTTATATTTGTGTTGTGTGTGTGTGTGTGGTTGAGCGGTGGCGTGTAACGGTGAGCGTGAAACTGGCGACCCGAGTTCGATTCCCGCTCACGGCCAACGCCAGTGACGATTATATGAACCGGTCCTGGGCCTCCCCTAGGTCGACTTAGCCACAAATAAGTACCTGGGTGCGGCGTGTAAACATCGCCACTGGAGAGACAAAGGCGGCCAGGCGTGGTGCTGGCAACCCACCCCCTCCTGTGCCGTGCCGGCATTCATAGGTGCTCGCTAACATTACTTGACCCAACAGTCTGTTAAGGATATACGGGGGATCTTTGTATTAAATGTCTGTGAAACGCAACGAATATCGTTTGTTTTACTCTGACAATAATAAAAGTATGTTCTTTAGTCCCGCTCAGACACAGAGCTTCTGCAGTGTGGAACGATCTTATAGACGCAGACATAAAACAGAATTCAACCTGTCTCAAATTATATTTTTGAAATCTGCACCATTTAATTAGTTTTTTTTATTACGTATGCGTTATGACCGGGTTGTGATATTCGTTGCGTAAATGCGCGGAGTATTGCACGTATAGGTCATATATTTCTAATGTGTGTATGCGTGGTCATTGCGTTTTTGCGATGTGTACGTGTCATTTGACACTCCAGACAGCATTGCAAAACAGATGTTCCATCCAAAGGAATTTTCCACGTGAAGTATTTACGTTTAGGATAAATACTGTATGTGTTGTGTGTACGACACCGACATACAGGGGGGTGAAATGAGGAGGGATGTTTTTTGCAAAGCACGGGGTTGTATCAAAGGATGGCCGAACCTTTCGGCAAGTTCTGTGGGACTCGACTCAGTGGGCCAATTCAGTTTCAGTTAATTTATTAGGTATAGCCCTCTGAGCCATGCGGCTCTTGAATCGGGTGCAACCGCAACAAACAAAACCATGAACTAGACACATTTGAAAGTGACTACGCACAACAGAAAAATCCAGGAAAAAACAGCAAAGTCTTCCAGAAATAGACCCGTATATCGAGGCTGTGTGCAAAACTCCCAGTGGGATGCAAGTCAAACAATAACAACCATAAGACAATTTAAATTAAAGTTATCAGTCTAACTCTGTACTACAACAAACAAATATGGCTAAACCAAAACGTTTTCGAAATCACCAAAATAAAGCTCTAAAACAATGTAACAGTGATCATAGGAATTGTGATTCTAATTTAACAATAAACGATATACACAACATGTTCTAACTACCACCACCACCATCATCGGCACTACCAAGTGTAACGCGAGAAATGTCAAAGCTCCGTGTGTCCGTTAGTATCGATTCAACAACAACAACAACAGCAGCACAATCAACGCAGGCTATGGCGAAATCTCGCTGAATGAGGCCGATTTCGTGAGATTTGCGAAGCGTGGCAGTCTGTCTGGCAATGCCCACGCGTTGTTAGGCATGGGTCGCCAATCGTCTCGGACAGGGGTCAGAAAACACGCGGCTCTTCATGGAACTGCAGTTGCGGCTCTTTAAATTCGAAAATAATGGATCCTCGTGTTATTCTGGTTGCAAACCCCTGACCATACAAGTTCAATTTACCATGGAAGTCCAGTTCACCATGGAAGTCCAGTTCACCATGGAAGTCCAGTTTACCATGGAAGTCCAGTTCACCATGGAAATCCAGTTCACCATGGAAGTCCAGTTCACCATGGAAGTCCAGTTTACCATGGAAGTCCAGTTCACCATGGAAGTCCAGTTTACCATGGAAGTCCAGTTCACCATGGAAGTCCAGTTTACTATGGAAGTCCAGTTCACCATGGAAGTACAGTTCACCATAGAAGTCTAGTTCGCCATGGAAGTCCAGTTTACCATTGAAGTCCAGTTTACTATGGAAGTCCAGTTTACCATGGAAGTCCAGTTCACCATGGAAGTCCAGTTTACCATGGAAGTCCAGTTTACTATGGAAGTCCAGTTCACCATGGAAGTACAGTTCACCATGGAAGTACAGTTCACCATGGAAGTCCAGTTCACCATGGAAATCCAGTTTACCGTGGAAATCCAGTTCACCGTGGAAGTCCAGTTTACCATGGAAGTCCAGTTCACCGTGGAAGTCCAGTTTACCATGGAAGTTATGTATACCGTAACACCGTCTCGTATTCACCACGCAGTTGCATTGCGGCTCTTCAAATACTGCGGGGTTTTTACCGAATTAAAAAAATGCTCTTCTTGTTGTTTCGGTTGCCGACCCCTGGTCTAGGAGGTGACGGTTTTGAGGATGGATTTTTTTAATCTGTGCAGAGATTTAAGTGTAACCCCCCCCCCCGCCTCTCTCTCTCCACGCTACCCACCCTCCCCCGGCACCACGGTACGCATTGGTGGGGTTTATCTCCGCACGCCACTCGTTTGGCCAAACTTTCGAAACGCAGGACTCTCCGGAAAATGAGTCTCGGAAGTTAATGAGGCTTTTGTGTGGCTGAAGGGATTATTAAATTATCTGATTAAGATCGTGCGTCTGCATCGCTGTAAACCTATAACACCGTGCCGGGTTTAGTGATGACTGCGGCTGCTGATCGGAACATGCAGTTGTTTTCGTCCAAAGAGCTTCCTGACCGGTGACTCACTAATCCCGTGATTTCCCTAAGGTCGTATCATCAGGTGGGAATGCCAACCGAGCGAATCGGTGGTGCGGAGGAGGGACGAGAAACTAAACACACAAAGCAATTTTAAAGACTTTCGTTTTCAATCTCCATTTGAAAGTGCGTAGCTATCGGACGGCCGCAGAAGCGCATCTGAAAGCGCGCGATGCAGTGACCGTTCTGCGTTCGATGGTCAGCCAAAAGCCGCTGCGAGGAATGATCGGAGCTCGCGTGATGGTTTCTGCTCCTTGAAGAGCTCGGCAAAGGTTCATATTCCTTGGTGCTTTCGTTGAAGTCACGTGGAGAGCGACTTTACCGAAAGACCCTACGAATATGAATTCCTGCAGTCACGAAAGCTTTAAGTCAAGATTGGTGGTTCACTTCCGGCAATCACTTCGTGTGTAACGAGTGCGACCTTCGTATGTTTACCAGCCCCAGGTTTCTTACTAAGAGAACAAAGACAAAGATCCCCCGTGTAGCCTTAACAGACTGTAGGGGCAAGTGCTGTTAGCGAGCACCTATAAAGGCCGGCACGGCACACGAGCGGGTCGGTGGCGAGCACCACGCCCGACCGCCTTTGTCTCCCTAGTGGCGATGTTTACACACCGCACCCAGGTACTCATTTGAGGCTGAGTCGACTTAGGGGAGCACCAAGACCGGTTCAGATAATCGTCACTGGGTGTTGGCCGTGAGCGGGAATCGAAGTCGGGTTGCCGGGTCCGTAGCGTAGCGTAGCGCTAACCGCTGCACCACCGCTCCCCACAAAGAGAACGGCCACCTTGAGGCGCCTACCGGATATCATGCGTCGTGCAGTATCAATGTCACTGGGGGGAGCGCCAAACTTCCCTCCCAGTTCGATTCTCCGGCAGCGGTTGACTATGGTTTGCAAGTGGTGTCGGTGCTGGTCTTTGGGCCTTCCCGCATCACCAATCCGCATTGACCGGCGCGGTGAAGTATGGTCAAATAACCCCCAGTGTGGCCAGCGGATTGGCCGAGGGATGTAAATTACAAATGCAATGTCAATTTCATCATGGGACCTCCTATGCCAGCAATGTCAATTCTCAACGCAGTGGGTTTATTCATGGCAGGAACACGCATTGCATTCATAGCGTTATTGCATTCAAGCGGATTTAATGCGACTTCAGTGGTTGCAACAAAAAGAGTATAATTGTAAAAGTAAAATAACTTGAATGCACAATTGTTTTTAGGTCGATCATTACGTGGTTTTTTTTTTAATTAATAGTTTTCATATATAGAGTAGTTTATGAAGAAGTATTGCTCTGTAGTAATAACTAAAGTTGCTTGACTTTGTGGAATGCTGCTTGTTGTTGCACTAGAAACTGACTCATCGTCATGATGTCTGAGTTATTCGAATTCCTGTGATTGCTTTAGAAGGGGGCGCTGTAAACTTGAAATGTGTGCCAAGCGTAGCCGAGTCTTCGGTTCAACTTTGAAAACCCGCAAACTACGACATCGAATTTAGCCCATCCAAAAAATCCCCACGTTCGTGTCTGTTGATGTATCTGACTCACTGGGCCGCACTAAACACCCGCACTGCTTCAAGTCTAATTTTCGATTTGAAGCTTTCGTGACTGTTCTTTCGGTAAAGTCACGTATAATGGAAATAATAAAATAATAAAAATAAAACATAATAAAATAACATAATAAAATAATATAAAATAATATAATATTTTATCATGTTTTATTTTATTATTTTATTATTTCCATTCTACGTGACTTTACCGAAAGAACCAAGAAGATGCGTTCAAGTCTCTTCATGAAAACCTTTCCAAAAAGACAAACAAAAAAAGATGCACTCCACAGCCGGTATCGACAGCTCGACAAAGTAATTCGCATGACGCTAAAGCCTATACAGAAAGCTGACCAAGTCCGCATTACCGGCGAGAACGCAGGATATGCCTCTTATTCTATAAGTGTACACTTATAGAATAAGAGAGAGAGAGAGAGAGGAGGGGGGGAGGAGGGGGGGGAGGAGGGGAGGCACTTCTCCACTGCGGCTTTGCCAAGTCACATTGCAGCGCATGTGCGGCAGTGTGAGCGGAAGAAAAAAAACCCACGAAAAGTGTGTCACTAGGACACGCCGAGCCAACAGCGCCAATACCCGCCCCTCATGCCCCTTCGCGCTCGCTCGCACGCGCGCGCGTGTGTGCCTGCCCCCCCCTCCACTCATCCCCTCCCACCTCCCCCTCCTACCTCCCCCTCCTCTCTCTTCCCCCTCCATCCATCCATCCCTCCCCTCTCTCTCTCTCCTCTCCCCTCCCCTTCCCCATCCCTCCCACCCTCGGGCCGCGTGAGCTGCGCCAACTGGGAAAGGCGGCAGATATGAGGCCGCGCTGCGCGCCAGCCGAGGGCAGTTATGAACCACGCGATCGGTGAGCAAGGCTCGTCGCAGTCGGCACTGAGAGGAGGAGGAGGAGGGGGGGATCGCTTGACTCACTTCGGCTCTTACCTTACAGCCTAGCCCAGCACACACACACACGCGCACACGCGCACGCTAGCCAGGAAACAGCACCAGCACCAATTGTCATTTCACCCACGCGGGGGTTCTGCTGCTTAACGGTAGCAGCACAAGCAGGGCAGTTGTTCATTCAGCCTCTTAATCGCCTCTGCTCCGCCGAACTGAACATTGTCAACAGAAGGCAAGATCTGCCGGAAGACGGTGTTGACTTCCAGACAGCAGCAGCAGCAGCATCATCATCATCGGCTGCAGTAGCGACGCAACAGCAGAGTTTTCGTGCGAGAGCGGGTTAGTTAGTAGTGGCAGCAGCAGCAGCGCCTGGGAGTAGACAAAGTTACTCCGGAGTTATTTTTCTCAGTGACTTTAAAGCAAACAAAAACATTTTATTTTTGTAGTCAACACCACGCTCCGCTTGCCCGACCCATTCGTTCGACGGAGCCGAGAGGACCTCAAGAAGCATGGACACGAATCACCCAGGTGAGAGTTTTGTGCGTGCCACACGCGATTTTGATACCATTTGTACTTGTTTGTTTTCACGTATACGCGTCGTGAAAGATGATGGGGGCAGAGGCCGGGACAGGCAGAGGGCTTCATCCAGCAGTGGAATGACCGTAGCCGATGATGATGATGATGACGACGGTGATGATATAACTCCCGTACTGATAAGGGATGGGGTTTTTTTGTACCTTACTACCGCGTAGCGTGAGTTGTTTAAGGACGACAGCTTGCTTCTCCCTCTCGACTTAACAGCAGCCTATAGTTTGGCCGTACGTAAAATACACACAACTCTCGTATTACACACACACATAGCCTTGCTGGCGTGCGTTTCATGTACGGGGGATTATATTTCGGCAAAGCAAGCAAGCAAGCCAGAGGCAGCGTGTGTGTGTGTGGGGGAGCGAGACGTGACACACACGCACGCACAGAGACACGCAGCACGGGTTAGCGGCGTAGATTAAAAAAAATCGTAAACAAGCCGAATGAATGGCGAGGACTGCAAGAGCCGAGGGCTGCTACCACCCACCCCCGAGATGCATTGGTTCTCTGGGCCGCACGTGGACCGCACCCCACCAGCCATGTGCCACCCCGCTCCCTCCCCTCCCTCCATCCCTCCCTCCCCGCACAACCCCGCCTCCTCGTCCAGCCGCATTGGATGGGGGGGTCCGGGAACCCATGTTACGTAAAGTGTTGCCGGAGGATCGCTCGTGGCGGCGGTGGTGGTGGTGATGATGATGATGCGACGTTGGCTTCGTGACTTGGAGGAGGTAGCCGAGGCTAATGGTCTGGCGGGCAGCGCTCGACCGAGTTCACACGTGCACGGCCACAACTTACACGCGCCTTCGCGTACGGCACGCACATCACACACACACCTGCGTAGACGCGGTTAGGTTGGCTACGTACGGTGCGAAAGAAGTTCAACATACGTACGTACCTGTGCACGCAGGTGTCTCCCGTGCACGTATGCCGGTGCATGCGCGTACACATGCGCGCCTAACACAAACCTGTGCCAACGCGCTTACAGTGTTGCGATAGGCACACGTGCACATTCGCGTACGCGTGTAAATGCGCGGTCCGCTTATATATCGAATGCCACGTCGATGTACAACTCTGGCGTGCGTACTTACACTTGTACACACACGCGCGCACCTCTCCCGCATCTGAACGTGCATCTGCACAGTTGGCTTGCACGTACAGTCGTCGCATGCACCCTGCACATCGCCTTTCCTGCACCTGCGCGTACACACGTGCGCGCTTACACGTGTCGAACACACGTGCGCTAACACGTGTCGAACACACGTGCGCTTACACGTGTCGAACACACGTGCGCTAACACGTGTCGAACACACGTGCGCTTACACGTGTCGAACACACGTGCGCGCCCACTTAAGGCCGCGCACCTGGAACGGATACCCCCCCCCCTTTCTCCCCCCCCTCCCCCACAAAGCCCCCACCCTCCCCTCTCCCGTACTCAGCCCCTCCCTTCACCTACCGCTTTACGTTCACCTGTACACAATGTTCTCAAAACTTCCACTTGATCACGTCAACATTCAAACAACATGTTTTGTTAGTGCGATTCCCCCTCCCTCGGATGACGGTACTGGCTCCCCCCCCCCTCCCACCTTTCATCCCCCCACCACCACCACGACCACCACCACGGCCACCACCACCACCACCACCACGGCCACCACCACCACCACCACGGCCACCACCACCACCACCACCACGGCCACCACCACCACCACCACGGCCACCACCACCACCACCACGGCCACCGCCCCCCCTCTTCCTCAGCCCCACCAAGCCCCGCTCCCAAGCTCGTAGTGACCGCAATTACGAGACGTCATTAACAGCAGCAAACTTGTTGCGTAAAACATCGCCACCGCGAACCACACGATCACCGAAAGTGTTTTTTTTTGTTAAAAAGGGGTTTAGGGAGCGGTGTTTAGATTATAATATGCGAGCTTCAGGGAGGTTGCGATTGTAATTCCACGTGCGTTAATCAGTCGCCTTACGTATTGGCGGCTTACGTGTGCGTGCTTGCGGAGTGTGTGTTGCGTTCTTTTCACCGTACCCCCCCCCAATCCACACACCCAACACCCCCCCCCCCACTACACCACCGCTAAAGAGCAAAAAAATGATAGAAAAGAAAAAAGGGGGGGGGGCCGAAAATGCGCTCACACATTGGAAAATTCTGGTCAGGTCGTATGTAGGTCACAGTGTTCCGAGCCGCGCGGCTTACATAACGACCCCCGGAGACATGCCAGTGTAGCTAGGTGGGTGTTGGGTGTGTTGGTGGCAGCCAGACTTTGACGTCTTGGCACTCCTTCTGGAACTAAGTGTTTTTTTTTGTCCGCGTTTTTCTGGGATAATTTTTTGTTTGTTTGTTAAAACATTGTAATAACACAAGTACCGGCGTTTCTGTTTCTCTCTCTCTCACTCACACAGACACGGGGGGGGGTGGGGGGGTGGGTGGAATAAACCGGAGCGAACTTTAGCGGGTTTGTTTTTGGAATGGAATGTTTGTGAGCCACGGGAGCAACGTGTACTTTGAACTATTTTAAGGCCTTTTTAACTGGGGCGGTTAAAACGAGACCCCCATCAGCCACATAGATTTGGGGGGGGGGGGTTGGAATTTATCGCCTCGCATCTCCGGGGAGTGAGTGGTGGGGAGGGAGAGACTTCGTTGAGCACGGAAGTTCTAAAACTTTATATTGCGCTGGTGCTACTGCCATCCAAGGACACGCTATTTGAGAATTGCGTTTTGCGTAAACACATGCCACGTAAGAGAAGAAGAAAAAGAGCCGAGGCACATCGCTGTGGGGTGAATAGCAGCCAGCACATGCTCTCAGGTTCACTCAGAGATTCCTAACTTCAGAGAGCATTGTCCAATGTCTACTGGACGTGTTAGTTGTAACCTAATTCATAGTGAATTAAAAAAAAAATATTATGATAATCTTTAGGGTGGTTTGCAGGTCAGTGCGGGTTGGTGAAGGTTGTTATTTTTTTTTATTTTGGTGAAGGGGGTGAGGCAGATATCACTCAAAACTGATATTAGCCGTGGCCGGAGTCAAACTCATGTGGCTGAGTTTATGATGCAAGTGTTGTCACCAATTCCACGACCCGCTTGTCAACAAATCCTCGAGTGAGCATTTAACAAAATGTGATTCTAGCTACCACGCAAACAGCGTCAGCCTCGCCTGGGCCACCGCTGTGTTTTGTACTCTGCGTAGACAGAGAGAGAGAGAAGGGTGGGGAGGCTGTACAGTACACACACATGCTGGTATGGAATTGGGCTAAAAGACGCAGAGATGAGTGCTCGCCATTGATCCGTCAGTCATGCCGAATCATTGTGTTTATTCTGCATCTTCTGTTGCCGAGGGCAAGCCAACCAAGCCGCCCCTTACCCCCCCGCACATTCCCGTCCATCTCGTCGCCACCGATTTCCACAGGAACGTTTCATAATCCACAAACGACGATTCGTAACAACCCCTTATATAGCCGCACAACGGAGCAAGTGTTTTGTTGTTGTTGTTGTAAACGGAGCACTCGTATCGGTATTCACTCGTGTTGTATCTCACTAATTTAAAAATACACACTTGCATCAACATCCGTTGTTTTACTACTGTACAGTACTTCTATGCTCCCGGGTCTAGGTTTCCCGAACTTCAACCCGAACTGTGACCACCAAGGCCAGCCTCGGTGAAAAGCACGGTTACAATAATACCCCGCAGCAGAAGTGCTCGTACAAATAAAAAAAACACAACAATAATATACACGCACGCAACATACCTACTTAATGTTGGGGTTTAACAAGGGCAGTGTTTTTGTAGGATTTTTTTTTAAAATGCGCATTCCAAGTCTGTAAAAAATATATATGCCAGCGGTTAGCTAGCAAGTCCACAAGTCCTTATTCAAAACATGTGCCTTTCCAGGCAATTCTGGCAAGGGACGGGTTATTTATATTCTGCAGGCCAAGCATGCGTTCGTACCAGAACATTGTGTTCTTGTTACTTGGCAGTTGAGTAATGTGCTGGCCGGCTGCCAGGAGGGGGGGGAGGGTGCGTGGGGTGACTTGGATGAAAGGAGGGGAGAGAGGGAGGGGGACGTGGAGTGTTGCTGCTGCTGCTGCTGGGGTTGGGTCGATGTGTGGGGTAGGGGCGGGGATGGAGGCCCTCTCCTCCCCTCCCCTCACCCCCTCCGTCCTCCCCACCCTGCTGCCTGTACATTGCGCTCACGTTGCGTTTAGCTGAGCCCGAGACACACGAGAGAGGCGAGCGATGAGTTGCGTAACCGTAACCTTGGAACGTGGTGTGTGTGTGTAGGCGCCCTCCAGTGGCCGCTGTCGTGCCTGCGAATGTGTGCTTGCTTGCTTCGTCAGCCTCGACGGCGAGACAACAAAAAAAAGGGGGTTGCCATTGATCTTTGGAGAGCGAGAGAGAGAGAGAAAAAAAATACCCCAAACGTTTGCACATTACATAACGCACAGCGTGTGACTTGCTGCGCTTTCGAGCCCGTGCAGAATTTTAAAGAGACATGAACATTAGCCGTGCTTCAAGCACATCAGGGCATCAGTGGGAGCGATTATGTTTGCGTTATAATGCCAGTTGCGCATGAACGGATGGGTGGACGTGTTCCTAACCTTCAAATTGAAGACCGCGTGCGATTTACAGTGGCGATGGAGACACAATGGAGCCGTATGAGATTAGCGAATATTTGAAAAACAAATTTTTCGCAAACAAAGTTGAGCCTGTAGGAAAATTAGACGTTTGCATCTTTTTTGTTGTTGCATTCGGTGAATTCTTAGTGGCAGCAGGAGACGGCATGGGGGAGGGATTGTACTCTCGACAATCGTTCCCGAGGTCGATTTGAAATAGCAGACTGCAGCAGTGGGGTACCGTTACCGTGCCAGAGAGTTGGGCATGCAAAACATTAACGATTGCACCGATCTTTACGGAAGTTCTGCAATACTGCTAATTGGGTTATGAAAGAGACGAAAACAATTCTCACAGAGCGCAGCTTCAGAGACCAAAATAATAGGCTAATGAAATAAGCCGAGGCTATATTAATATAAATACTGTACCACCCTAGCAAAAGTACGTGGAGTGATTTATTTTAATTATAAGCCAATGAAAATAAGCGATTAGCAATTGGAACATCTAGTACTGTACTCAAAGGAAGCGGCATCGCGTGCGATTATTTTGAGTGTCGGCCAAAAATAGCCTCGATAAGGAGGTTTCATGGGAGACGCGCGGGGCCGGGTGGCGTGTTCCCACATTGCCCGATCGAAAAGCCACTGGGGGACACGGGCCAGGGGACACGGGCCAAGGGATAGGTGACAGGGACACGAGAGACGCACATTTGCCAGGAGATGAGTTTTGAATTGAACGCCGCTGCGGATTTAAAAAAATAAAGCCCGGTGACACAGAGCTCTGTGACACACGCATTAACATCGCGGGGTTTGAGGGTGGGATTTGAGATGTGGGAGTGCGAAACGGCGCTCGCGTTTTGCTCCGGGTGGTGTCCTTTGCATTGTTTATAACGCTGAGACGGGTTACGCAACGCATTGCTTGGTAGGAATGGGGAGGAGGCGAGCGGAGGAGGAGGGGGGGGGTGAGCCGCACTGGAATCGTAGCCAAGGGCGGAATACAGAAAGCCTGTAGTTTTGTTATGTAACAGGCGAGGAGGCAGCGTGGAAGCGAGCAAGCCTTGTTCAAACATTGAAACAGAAAACAATCGACGTTGAAATTCACAACGCTTAGGTAAAGCACCGGCGGCCACCTCGCAGTGCCGCGGAAGTTTCATTTGATTTAAAATTAGCACAGCCCCAGACACACGCACCCAGAGCGCTTGCGCGGCGTGCCGTGAGGCCGCATCTCTAGCTCATTATTTGACGTCCAATTGCAAATTGCTGCCTGCAAGAAATCGCTCGTCATATCAGCGGTGCCATTTTTTTTTTGACGTTCATCGTTTAGCCTCTGTAATTGTATTTACCCGAATGAACGCATTTCCCCCCCGCCGCCACATTGCAAATAAGCATTTCCCTTCCTCGTATGCAAACCGGTATTAACCTCAAATTATGTAATCCGATGAAATGCCTACAATCGGCAACGACAAAAAACCATGAGACTGTCATCGTGCCGATTTATGCTGCAGTATTTTTAACCTCTAATAAAAAAAAAACACGTTTAGGATTCCACACGTGAAGACCTTTCATCCCCTCTGCATTGTGAGAGAGCGCGGGGAGGAGCTGCGAGGGATGGGATGGGTATGGATTGGGGGTGGGATTCTGTGTAGGGGGATGTGAAATCATTCCATTCAGAGCGTGCAGGGAGCCGCCGCTGCTGCTGCTGCTGCTGAAACCTAATTGGCTGCTGTAACCAGTTCTGGAGCGGCTCTGTGATTGGAGGGATGAGGATGCCTGTGGCTCACGTTGAGGGCCAGCTGATGATGGTCTCTCTCTCTCGCTAGCTTTCCCCTCCCTCCCTCCCTCTCCATCCCTCTCTCGCTCTCTTTCTCTCGTGTTTGTGCTTCAAGCGTGCGCGGCTCAAACACGAGCAGGTCCACGTGAGGCCCTCACGTAACGCGTAGCTGCAGCGATGCCAGTAATAGCAAAGTGGGTCATCCCGTGTCAGCCGCGTTCAGGTACACGTGTGGAGACGCAGGGGAAGCATGGGAGGAGGGATGGGGGGGGGGTTTGGGTTGGTGGGGGCGGCGGATGGAAGAGAAGAAGGGTGGGAGCGGTGGGGGAGTTGGCGGGGTGGTGGGGCAATGTTTTTCGCTCCAAAGACAGATGGTTTGACACTTGGCGTTGACTCGGTAACATGACTGACTGTAAAGCTGCCGGTGCAATTTACATGCTTCAGTTTCACAGAGCCCGACATTTATTTGTGTTGTGCGTGGCTATCACAACACACGCGATATGCCGCGGCCTGAAACACAATGTTCCGGTTGTTAAATTAGAAATACATTCAGGATGTGTTCCACTTGAAGAAAGAGACAAATCTAAACGCCTTGCTGAACCAAACCAACGCCCGTATTGTCACCATTAACAACGGCGCTTGCTATTTGGTGTTTAGAAAACGGACAACGTTGTTTTTTACTCTCCAAATATGATGTTAATGATCCAATTATAATCACATTTCACCTCGTTATTAGCACTCAATTGTTGCTGTTGGCATTATAGGCGATAATTACGTCACCTTGCGATTAAGCACGCGCGCCATAGTAACAGATTCAATGGCCGATTGTGATATCCACACGGCATTTCGAGATCATTTAAATAATAAGAAAACATCTTGGCAGTAAAACTGCGACTGGGGACTGTGTCCGGTGGCTCGGTCACACGCAGTCGCCCAGAGGGCACATATCCGTCACATTCACCGACGCTTCCTCTAGCAACACGGTGCACTTTCGTGTATTCGGTGAATTAAAATGTACAACTCCTCCGCCGTTTTTTAAATAGCACAGAACAATCTAATGCCCGAGGTAATCCGAGGGAGAAAGGAGGAGGCGGTGGAGGATGGGGTGGGTGGGTGGGTTGGGTAGTGGAGGGGGGCAGTGTGGTGGGAGGGGGGGGCCAGTCGCTTCTTCCACTGGGCATCTGAATCTTCTCCCTCGCTCGCTGCCTGCCAGGTCTGCCTTTCTGGCCACCCTGTTCCACGTTCCGCTGACCCTTGCCTGCCCTTGGCCCCAGTGCCCCTTAAACCCTCTCGTTCCACCACCCCCCTCGTCCCTCTGTTTTTCCACAAAGGGCACTGGGGCAGTGCTGTAACCCGACTCTATCTTTTTGGGACAGTGAAGCGAGGGATGTTATTTTGCCGCCCCCTATTGCAGGGCGCAAAGCGGAGGTGCCGCCGTCCGCGGATACATAACACCGCAATTTGTACAAAAAAAAAAGAATGTCAAGAGTACATAGTGTACTCTGCGTTGTTTGCCAAGTCTTGAAATGGAAAGAGCACTGAACCCTTGCCAAGGCTGTACTTGCTTGTTTGCTGCTGGCAGATCCCACCGTGCGGATCCACGTGACCGATGTTTTGCAGTCCGTGGGGTTTTTTTTCTCTCTCTCTCCCTCCCTCCTCCTCCTCTTTCTGTGTCAGTGGTGGGTGGGGGATTTGTGCCACAAGCAGTGGTGGTGGTGGTGGGGGGGGGTGTTCTCGGTGTTACTAGCGTGCAACTGTGCGTGTTGTGTGCGCGCACGCGCGAACGCGGGGCAGGATAGGGGAGGTGCTGCTACCCGTTTGCCGGCATAATCGCGCTATTGTATGCGGCCCGCTTAATTGGCGTGGGATGATGCATAGAGCCAAGGGTGTGGATGTGTGGTAATGTTGAAGTAAAAGAGTCATGGTAATTAGCTTTAAAAGGGGTTACTTAATGTTAGGTGCATTGCAGTACAGTATTAGGAAGCCAAGCTCACTTGAGAATGATGATTTTTCTTTTTTTAAACGATTAATTTCAGTGGCCACTTTATTGGCGTGCACTTAAAAAGAGAACGTCATGCTGTGGCTGTAGTTGAAATCACGTGGCTTCAATGTTGGCCACGTGATCATTTTATCTCGTACCCTTCTACTTAGTATGGTGTATTTATTTTCTCCTCCATACCACAGACCTTGCCTTTAGAAGAAGAAGATACTTGTTGTGTCCACCGGATGTTGTTTTCCGATTTGTAAACAGAAAGGGGAATCGGTCAGGGAATATTTTTTGTCCTAAACATTTGAGGTATTTATAAAAAAAAAATTTTACTTTTCTTTTTAGCATTTGCTTGCTTTCATTAATTCATGCAGCTTTGGAATTAAATGCGGCTTTAGCTGCGCTGATCTATAGTAACTAATTGGCACTTTTGTTTTACTTGACAAACCTAACCAATTGGCTGTGTCGGGTGGTGTCGGGTTTAACGACACATTTATATTCACGCTATCCAACCCCTCAAAAAAACTTGATATTGGTATTTCGATTTTTATTTTTAAACGTAGGATTCAGCGCGAACAAACCGCATCCTCCCTCCTCGTGAGCGCTCGTTTCCGAGCTGTGCCCCGGCTGCAGGCCGCTCTGAGAGGCCGTCGTCGCGTCGTTGGCGACGAAACAAACGCAACGGGAGCAGCGACGGTTCAATATTGTCGCTCGTTATCCTGGCTCCTGCCATGGGGGGCGTGCAACTTTCACCTTGGCTGCCGAAGGAGCCGGGATTCGCCCAAACGCTCATTTGAACGTGGAGCTCCTTTCAAATTCACTGAAACGTTCAGTAAAAGTTTACCCCATCCTCCCCCAAAAAAAGGTACATTTTTTTTTTTACTTTCCACCGCATCTCGTAGCTGGCAGGCGTTCGGCACTGGGCACGGCCGCCAGCAGCGCGCTGTCCTTTCCCGTGCGCCGCTCGGCACGTTGGGAACACGCGCACGCACGATGTTCCAACCTAACGTGCTTCTGCGCCCACGCGCGTGTTTCTGCAGCAGGAGGAGGAGGGGTCATCTCGTACGCGGGCTCCATGGGCTCCAGCCCCAGCCCCATGTCGTGCCACAGCGACAGCAGCGAGAGCGGCTTCGGCTCCGGCTCCCAGTCGCCGCTCTCGTCCTCCCTCTCCGCGTCCCCTCCGCCCGTCAGCGGCCCTCCGGGATTCCGCCCCGGGTCGCCGGGCCGCGGCGACGCGGAGGGGTCGTGTGGCGCCGTTCGCGGCTCGATCTACGCGACCTCGCTGCCCGCGAGACAGGACACGGTGCTGCAGGACCACCTGTACTGCCCGCCGGCCGGCGCTTCGCCCGGTTCCATCGGCATCAGCCTCGGCGGCGGCGGCGCCGTCGTCACGCACTCGCCTACCTCGTCGCTGGTGCTAGGCCCCGCGCACCGCAGCGCCCGGGGCAGCGCCGGCGCCGGCAAGCTCAAGTCCGGCTCCATTGGGAGCATTGCCAGTAAGCGACAACGCGCGCGGTCCAGCCTTTCTCGCGCTCGTGCTGTCGCCGGTAGCCGATCTGTGCCGTGCCGCAACGATGCGTAGGAGGGGGACGGGAACGGGGGTGGGGGTGGGGGGGGAGGAAGTGCGATGCAATGGGAAATGAGCGGTTAATAGAGAATAATTGTTAAGCCCATGATTGACGAGAAATTGCAGTTGCTCGAGGGTGCACCCGATTGTGTTGATACGTTGTAATGCTGTAAAGTTGGTGAACGCCACGCGGTGGCGAGATGTTAACTACCTCGTCCTGTATATAGAAAGGTTCGTGGGTTGGATGCCGACCCTGATGCCTTGAAATTTGGAGTTTGCACGTCTATTTGGCTGCTATCAATTTTCCACGTGGGAATCCGCCTCGTTGAGCTGTCATTTGTGGCCAGGTCGTTTCTGAACAAGCGGGCCTTACCTGGCAAAATAACAAAAAATAGTAAAATTTTTAGTCGCGCACGATTCGGTTCGGATTTAGTCGCGGCATTGATGCTTCCGAACAACAGTCGTGCGCCGCTAACCCCTCCGTGCAACTTTTCTTCCGCAGCAATCAACGGCGTTGTGCTGCTATGCAAAGTGTGCGGAGACGCCGCGTCCGGGTTCCACTACGGCGTACACGCCTGCGAGGGCTGCAAGGTAACGGCGTCCTCCTCCCTTCTCCTGCCTTCTCCTGCCTCCTCCCGGCGATCGATTCGTTCAAATCGCCCGCGGGGCTCTCGGGACGGAATCTCTGGTCAAAACTGAGGCTTTGGCCCACCGGCGCTCTTTTCTGTCACACCACTCCCGACCTCTCTCTCTACCTCCTCGAGCCACACAGCGGTTACTCATCGTGGGGAGCGATAGTGTAGCGGTTAGCGCGCTGCGCTATGAACCTAGCGACCCGGGTTCGATTCCCGCTCCCGGCCAACACCAGTGACGATTATCTGAACCGGTCCTGGGCTTCCCCTAGGTCGACTCAGCCTGAAATGAGTACCTGGTGTGGTGTGTAAACATCGTCACGGGGGAGACAAAGGCGGTCGGGCGTGGTGCTGGCCACCTACCCCCTCGTGTACCGTTCCGGCCTTCATAGGTGCTCGCTAACGGCACTTGCCCCTACAGTCTGTTAAGGCTATACGGGGGATCTTTGCTCTTTGCCTGCAATCTGGCGCACCGTCTGGCTACTCACGTTGAGGTCACGTGCGCGCGAGACGCCCGCCCCCTGCTGGTCGCGAGCAGGTGGCGGTGTGGCGAGTCGGTTGATGCATTTTTAGTTTTTGTGGAATTTTCTCCAGTTGATCTATTTTACTCCCACATGTAAACACACATGCATATCACAATGGGAATCTTTATTTATACCGGAACAATCCGATGAGCTATGAAGCTCTTTTTCACTGATGTCCAGGAGGGGGCGGGGTCAGAAAACTTTCGGCTCGATGAGGAATCGACCAAACATCTCAATCGCAGGAAAATACTGAACCAGTCTCGAAATGAATCGATGCTTTGCGCAACAATAAAATTTCCATTGTCACTTTTTACATGAATGTTGGTGTATTAAAAGAACCCGTCGCACGATTGTCGCGCAGGGCTAACGTCGCGGCGTGTGCATTCGTTTTTCTTCCTTCCTTCCGCGTAGGGCTTCTTCCGACGCAGCATCCAGCAAAACATCAAGTACAAGCCGTGCCTCAAGAACGAGACCTGCCCCATCGTGCGGGCAAATCGCAACCGCTGCCAGCACTGCCGCTTCAAGAAGTGCCTGTCCGTCGGCATGTCCAAAGACGGTGGGTGATTTCACAGCCCCGGGCGTCGATGTGGCGGCCGGCACTTTCGGGTGCGCCCGAGTCTCGGCCTGTGACGATGATAATTTAAAGCGGCGATACGGGAGAGTCCGTTGAGATGAACGCCGCCTTTTACGAAAAGCGCCGAGCTCACCCGAAGGGATGAATGGCGGTCAAGTGTGAAATCCCACCCCCCCTCCCCGCCCACATTAATAAAATTTAAATCGAGTCGTCATGAAGAGCCCCGTATCTTTTTAATGCATTGCAATTTTATTAAGCCTGCACCAGACGAACCGCTTTCTTTTCGTAAATATGCCTTTTTAAAGTGCGGCATTGTGCGAGCAGAAAAAATATTACAACATTCAATGTGAAATTATTTAGCCTCGTTGTTTCGTATTCCTGCGTTACCGTTCCTCCTTGAAGGGGGGTCCCGTAGACAGGCGCCTTCAGTTGACGGGTTTCACTCGAACCGGAATGCGAAATCTCAAACGGTTCCTCGCTGGTTGTCTCTCCCCCCCCCCCCCCACCACCACCACCACCACAGCCGTGCGATTCGGACGCATCCCAAAGCGCGAAAAGCTGCGCCTGATGGAAGAAGTCCAGAACGCCCTCAACTCCGCCTCCTCGTCCGTCATGGTCAGCCAGGTGATAGCTCGGCCAGCGGACGGCAGCCAGCAGCAGCAGCAGCTTCAGCAGCAGCAGCAGCAGCAGCTGCTGACGGTCGACAACATGGAGTGGAGCAGCGTGGGGCAGGCGGAGGCGGAGGCCAGCAGAGCACGCAAGCTGCCCGAGTCGATGCAGGCGAGCCCGGACGGCGGGCGGCCCCGCAGCCAGCCCGGAAGCCCCCTCAAGATTAAAGAGGAAGAAGCGGCTCAGAGGGTCGGCGCCGCACACTCCGACATCTTCCAGCAGCGCCGCCCCGAGGTTCCTTTGGAGCAATCGAACGGCGGCGGCGGCGTCGGCGGCGACCCCAAGCGGGTTCAGAACTTTGCTTCGGCACCGGGCGGGAGCCTGCCGGCAGACGCCATGCAAGGCCCCGCTCTCGCCGGGCTCTCGGACGGCGCGGCCACGCACGCCGCCTTGGGCGCGAGGCAGGAGGCCGAGATGGCACGCGCCGCGTGGAGCGCGCGGGACAACAACAACGGCGGCCAGTGCTACGGCCTGCCGGACGGCGGCCGGGGAGAGAGGGCCGCCGCGCAAGCCGGCCTCTTCCGCCAGCGGTGCGACTCGCCGGCGGGCGTCAACGTCAACCGCGCCGGCTTCGTCGACGGCGGGCACGAGAGGGCGCGCTACGCGAGCGTGTGCTCCGCGGGCGCCCACGGGGGCGCGTACCCGGGCGAGGACAACGGCGGGCGCTTCCACGCGGCGCAGCCTCGGGCGATCTCCGGCCAGCACGGCCAGTACGGCCGGCACGACTACGGCTACGGCCAAGTCTCGGCGTGCCCCATGGGCCAGGGGCACGTGCAGGCGCCGCAGATGTCCGGCGGCGTGCGGCATTGGCCCGAGGAGCGAGAGGAGACGGCGTCGTCCTCGGGAGCGCGAAGCTGCCCCTGGAGTGGACCGCAGAGCAGAAAGCTGGTACGTGAGATCGCTCGCGGAGCGCGACCCCGTGCGTGTATGTGGTATGTAAGTTGCGTGCATGTACGGTGAACTTCTTTCGCACCGTAGGTAGCCAACCGCGCTAATGGCAGGTGCGGGCGGAAGGACAACAAACTGAACACAAAAAGCAGTTTTAAAGAAATTCGTTGTCAATTTAGTATCGTGGCGTTGTAGTGTATAGTAGCGCATCGTGTAGTATGTACGTTGAACTTCTTTCGCACCCTACCTAGCCAACTGCGCTAATCAGCGGTGCGGGGGGGACAACAAACTAAACACAAACAGCAGTTTTAAAGAAATGAGTTTCCATACTTTTTGGGTCTTTCGGTAAAGTCACGTAGATAGAAAAATAATAAAAAAATCTATCGCAACGCAAGCAATCGTCTTGAGGTGAACAAATACAGCAGGCGGACTGCTGAGGCAGGAAGAAATATTTGTATTAAAAAAGTATGAATACCTGCAGTCACGAAAGCTTGAAGTCAAAATTGAGTTTCCAGTGTAACATTGCAACAGCTCCCAGTGACTTCCTAACATGGAAAGAATGACGACAACGGAGGTGGCCTCGCGAGGTTATCGGGCGCCGCGAGATGCCGTCTCTCCGCCACCGTCTGACGCGCGTTCTTTCCATCGCCAGGCGTGCCCCCTGAATAGCGGCCCGTTTGGCCGTCCCAACGCCACCGGGGGAGAGGTGTGGGAGGACTTTTCCCGCTGCTTCACGCCGGCCGTCAAAGAGGTGGTGGAGTTCGCACGGAGCATCCCCGGCTTCCTGAGCCTCTCGCAGCAGGACCAGGTCGCCCTGCTCAAGGCCGGCACCTTCGAGGTGAGAAAAAACAAAAAATGATGCCGAGGGGGGAATCTCAGTTGAGGTGCAAAGGCACGCGCGGCAGAACTGTGTGCCCCCCCCCCTCCCCCACCACTGCCCTCCTTTCTTTGTCACTGGCGAGATCACCTCGGCTCCGCAGCTTGAAAGTCGACGATATTTAAATTCCGGTTCGGGTGGTGGGACATCGGCTTAGCTTGTCAATTCTCCTCGTGCTCAATAAAACGAGCATACCGCTTGTTTTTCGGTAAATCGGCAATGGGTTGCCCTACGGAGAGGCATGCCTCCCTCCGGCCATAGTCATGTGGAATTTCCAGCAACTGACTTGTGGCCGGCGACGGAAATGAGCGGCCGTCACGTTTGCTCGTTTGAGCGGCGAGATATTTCGCCCGCGCGCATCTTTTGACCCCCTTAACCTCTCTCTCCCATCTTATTGGTTCTTTCGGTAAAGTCACGTAGAAGGAAAATAATAAAACAATAAAAATAAAACATAATAGAGTAATTCTCACGACGTTTCGGCCACAACGCAAGCAGCCGTCTTCAGGTGGAGAACAGGTCTGTCTCCCAGTTGCAATAAAATCCGCGTGTCTCCTCCGTGTAAGCTTAAGGCGGGGGTGGGTTGGGCTATGGCCACCGTTTGTTCGACACACTGTGCTCATCGCCTGTCCCCTACCGCCCTCTCTCCGCAGGTGCTTGTGGTGCGCTTCTCCTCGCTGTTCGACGCGCGCGACAGGACCGTGCAGTTTGCGGGCGGGCGCGTCTATCGCCTGGAGGAGCTGCGAGCCCTCGGCATGGGCGAGCTCCTGCACGCCATGTTCGACTTTGCCGAGAAGCTGGTGTCCCTGCGGCTCACCACCGAGGAGATGGGCCTCTTCAGTGCCGTCGTGCTGGTCTCCGCCGGTACGTCTCTCTCTCTCTGCATCTTTCTCTTTATTTTCGACGTGGTAACGCCGCCCCGGTTTAACACTTCGTCGTCCATCGTCATCGTCACCGGGGTTTAATATTAATCATCGTCGTTAGCGCCCGGTTTAACCTGTACCCGCTGCGAATCTGTGAATGTCGTGGGTCACGATGGTTTTCCAATCGCTCGGTTTTACCCGCCCCACAGCTGACTTTGATGTCTAAGAAGCTTTTCTCAATATTCCCTGCGCCTTTGTAACCCAGATTAACTGGAGATGACGCATCATGGGATCATCAGTTGCATTATCAGATGTAGATCCACCCAGTCGACCAAGGTTTTGCAAAAAAAATGTTAAGAAAGTTCGACCTGTAACAAAAATACCTTTCCATTAATTACAAAACTCCACAATTTGAATCGACGTTTGTGATGTTGCCACGAAACTTTGCCCCCCGCTCACCGAAATGCACCGCGTGTGTTTGTCTCTCCCGTTTGCGACCACAGATCGCTCCGGCATCGAGGATGTGGGGATGGTCGAGCGCCTGCAGGAGGCCCTCATCTCAGACCTGAGGGACCTGGTCTCCAGGAACCACCAGGACGGCGCGACGCTCTACACCAGGCTCCTCTTGCGCCTGCCCGACCTGCGCACGCTCAACAACCTCCACTCGGAAAAGCTGCTCGCCTTCCGCATAGACGCGTGAGAGCGAGCGCTTTCGACGGCGGGGCGGTGCGCAAAAAGATTAACAAGAGTGCGTGAAGGCGACTTTATTTATTGGACGTTTTCCCCGCTGTTCATCGTCAGTACGATGAGCACTTTACTAAAACGAAACGACAACAACAAAAACACTTGAATAGCATCCGTAGACTGCCCTAAAAGACTTGAGGATAGCGACGACAAGCCTTGTAGAATGGCTCCTAAATGTAACGTAAGATCCAAACGTACGTGCAATTTGCTTCCAATAATAGCGCGTGCGTTTTTTTTTCGTAAACAAATCGACGAAGGCTAAAGAGGAGGAGGAGGAGGGTATCGCGACAAATAAAGCTTCCTGTGTACATTCGTTTTGCTCCGCTCGCAAAAGCGCGCGAGCGAGCGTTGGTTGCGGCGCGCGGACACTCGGCCACCTCGCAGCCAAGGGCTTTGGTGCGACGGACACAGCTGCACTTGCGACCACGTGTAAATTATGTAGCGTCTGTTTGTTTACGTAGCGTTTGACGAATTGGCAAGTTTTTTTTTTCAGTTCGTTTGTTCTCCTCCCTCTCTTTTTCTCCGCATCGCGATAATCACTGACCGGCGTCGCCGTAAACCCGAGTAATTGTGCTCTCTCGTGGCGTTCACGATTCATGACCGGGAGCACGTTTTGTGCGCATCCTTTGTGCTTCCTACTCCGAGAAAACTGGTCCAACAAAAGTTTTGCTGTACCAGTGATCAAAAAATGTTTCCGGCCACGTCGATAACGGTAATGACATCCTCCTCGTGTGTATGTGTATATAATGTACAAATATCCCCGCGTTCTTGTGTAATAGGAAAGCAAACGACACGCACGCTTTGTTTAATCGCAAGCAAGCCGGCTGCAAAGCGGCGGCCGTGAAAAAGAATTTTCGTCAACGCCTTTGTAAAAAAAATTATAAATCCGTCTTTGGTTTCTCTGCGTTCAGCCTGCCTTGACGCTCAACCGTCAGCGAGAGAGTAAACTGGGAATAACAGACACCCGATTTGAAGGCACTGCAAATGCTGTCACGCGTAGATGTTTATCTTGTTGTGGGTTTGTCGATAATTTAAATCGCATCAGACGTACGGACTCGGCGCACGGACGCGGGCTGCGGTAACTTCTGCGGGATGCATTGACCGCTAACAAGGAAAGCTTCAGGCACTTAGGGTGGCATTGTATGGTGAATGTGAAGGGTGCTTCTGCAAAGCAGTGCAAAAGTGCGATCATTTCCAGTGTTTCACTTTGTCCCCCTTTTGTGGGGGAGTTTTTATTTTCTTTGTAACTTAAGAAGCGTTGCACGTGTGCGAGCGAGCGAGCGTGCGTGCTTTCTCGAGTGTTTATACGAGTTATGGCATTGACGTTTCATGAACCCCGTTGTATGTGTCAACTTTTCAACCGTAGTTTTATTCGTTATTATTAGCTGCTAGAACTTATTTAAAACGAGCATTAAATTAACACGAATATTTTTTTGTCGTTGCGAGAATTGTTTAGATTTCTTTTTTTTATCGTAAACATTGCCATATTTAATATTTCTTTTGTCGTGTCATGTAAATGCGTTCAATACTCGCCTGTCCCAACATTTACACAAAGTGTCCCTACATTTGCACCAGTGAGACAGAATCAACGCGGCACTTAATGCAAAGGAACACGATAGCCACCGCCACCACCACAACCAATGGACAGGCCAATAAGATATATTCAACGATGTTTTTCAATCTTTGCAGGTAGCTATGATGGCCCTTGAACTGGTGCTAACTCACACCCCGAGCAGCAAGCGCCCTCGTCTGGAGACCAGCTTGCAATTGCACGGCTTTTTTTGTCTAAATATATTTTGTAACATGGGTTTGGTCCATTTCTAGAGACATTGTAAGAGGATAATATTTATTTCCAAAGCTTCTGTGCACGTCTTCCTCCCATCCCAATGCAACTCGTGAACTCAAAACACTCTTCGCGTCTCTCGGTGCACACCTCTGTAAGACACACGGAGCCATCGCAAATATTCCGTCATTATAAATCAATGGGGCATCCGTCAAAATGGATCATCCTGTATAATACCAATTCTGTGTTTTGTGCGGTTCAATGTATTGCTGCGATTTAGTCTCACGGCGGACTACGTGATGATTCGCCATCACAACAACACTGATGTCAATAATCCACGACGTGTGGGGCATCACGAATGGGGCTCACTCGCCCCAAATACGTGTCTGTACATAATTGCGGAGGTGTAATTCTGCTGTTTGTGTAATTAAATAAATTAGGCTTTGCACGTTCTCCGAAAAAAAGACTTTACATTATCACTTAAATATATGCTCTTTCTCATGGTGCAATCTGATTTTTTCAAATACGTATGTAATTCGTATGTTCTGTGTGTGTGTGTGTGCTTCACATGCAACATATCTGTGTATGATATCGGTATATATGGATTATTGGTTTGTGGGAAGAAAACAAAGCTGTGGGGGGGGGGGGGGAGAGGTCGCAATCAACAGAAACAGAACAAGAGGGAGCGTATTAAATACAAGAATAGAATGTATTCCGCAATTGTGACTGGTTCCGTGCCTACGCGAAATGAATGTTTCAGAAAGACGTGTGATTATATAGGTAGAGAGAGATATATTGTAAACGAGAGAGCACTTGTTTGGTAGAAGAAGAAGAAGACGAAAAACAAAACCGATTACAAAAACTCACAAATGGATCTTACATTGATTTGAAGAGTGTATGCAAGGAATATGTGTATACGGGCTGCGGCGGTGTGTACGTTTTTATTGACGGCTGTCAGTCACTTCCACCAGCCAGCGCTGATTGGGCATTGTCCACGTTTTCCTTTGATTGAGGAAAATAATTGAATGTGTTGTGGGGGGGGCGGGGGGCGTGGAGGGAGAGGGGTCGGAGGTGGTGTTGCTGTTAAGCTGCTTGGATACTGTAACATACATTTTGCCAGTATGTGTCCGCATGCTCGGAATTACCATTTGCATTGTCCCGTCTTCATCCTTGTGTCTACCGCAACTGTTCCTGGTTATGCATTCCCTGCCCAATAAACGTGCCGTTGTTAAAACGACCTTGGCTCGCTCGTGTCACATTTTTACACGCTTTTTTTGAACTCACTCTGTCTGCTGTTGTTGTTGTTGTTGTCGTTGTTGTATCCTCAAATCGTGTAACTCAATTTTAACCCACTTCCCAATGTGGTATCGACTGCAAACTTGGTATACTTATGTCATACTGATGACAATACTATATTCTATCACAAAAATAAAAAATAAACATCTTTTTAAACGTTCTTTTTAATATGTTATGTTTCGGCTTGGGTCTAATTGTCCACGGTCAACTGACGTTGGCTGTAATTGGCCACGGTCCCTTACGATATGGCAAGCTTCGGGGCCATTTCCTGGAGTCGTGGAGTTCTGCCTTTGGCCACGCCCACCTTCCAGAATCCTCGGGAAGGATCTGGGTCCCAACCACGTGACCACCCCTAACCCCCACTTGGGGCTCCTTTGTAGACTTAACCGGTCACGTGTCCTCCCGGGTCAACCAGAGTGCCATGGTCTTTAGTAACCTCATCCCTCGGCCGGCACCCACACACCCTGTCCTGTAGGGCTGGCACTGCACGCCAAGCGTGGTGCCATCCAGCGCCAGCAACCAGCGCTCACAGGGCCCCTCTAGGGCCGGTACTACACCCACACCACTGTGGTATCTGCGATGTCGCAACACATAGAATCGAGTCAGTAGGATCTGCACACGTGCAGGGGAGGCGTGAAACGCTGAGAAGCCCTCCGTGGGAGCTGTGTCCGGCCCGGCGTTCCACTTGCCTTGCCTGGCTCGTTCGACGTGTGCGGCTTCGTGTTTGCGGCGTCTGGTTGAACAACTTTGCATTTCTAGCAAATGCAGACGGGGGTCGTTAATCCGCCGTTGCAATCCTAATGCTGCTGCTGTACGGCCAATCCGACTGCTGAGCGAGTTTGAAAACGCGATCTGTCCAGCTATTTGACCACACTTCAAACTGCGCTGGTCAGTGTGGGATTGGGGGAGTGGAATACTGTCGTATAAACACACGGACTTTCTGTAAAATCTTGCATTCCCATCCACGGTCCACAACGTAGCCTATAACACCTATTTCTCGGGGCGTTCGCCGTGTCCTTCCCCCGCACCTCCGATTAGCACGGTTGGCTACGTACGGTGCGAAGGAAGTTCAACATACATACGACCATTTGTTTAAGCCAAAACCTTGCTTGGCTTTCGAGATTTGACGAGATCGGGCGAATTCCGGGAGATTCGATCGTGAGCAAAGGTTTATCGCCTTCGCTCACACGGCTTTCTTCATTACATTAATTTAACATATCATGACATCTTCATTCAAAAACCGGTATATATTCCACGCTGTTATGCTAATTGCCCCACGTGTGTCCGTTAACCATCGCCATACACACACACAGGTATAAGAAAATGCTGCAGAGATTGTTACAGCGCACACGTTTTCGCAATAATGGCATAACCTGTCAACCCCTTATCATCTTCTTAGGTTTTTTCGGTAAAGTCACGTAGAAAGTAAAATAAAATAAAAACAAAAATCACGACGTTTCGGAGGCAACACAAACGTCGTGATTTTTGTTTTTATTTTATTTTACTTTCTACGTGACTTTACCGAAAAAACCTAAGAAGATGATTCCTTGCAGTCACGAAAGCTTCAAATCTAGAATTAACCCCTTATCAGTGCCCTACCTTATTACATACCAATTCAGACTACCATACACTATACACTACACTATACACTACGAATAATATTGGTCGCGAAAGCCTACGTGTTAAACTAAATATACACTACACTACTATACACTACACTACTACATACCAGAGGTGGGACAAAGTCATTGTTATGCAAGTCCAAGTCGAGTCGCAAGTCATCAAATTCATGACTCGAGTCTGACTCGAGTCCAAGTCACATGACTCGAGTCCACATCTCATAGGTGGGACAAAGTCATTGTTATGCAAGTCCAAGTCGAGTCGCAAGTCATCAAATTCATGACTCGAGTCTGACTCGAGTCCAAGTCACATGACTCGAGTCCACACCTCTGCTACATACCTGTCAACCACTTATAACAGACCAATTCAGACCTTATTGGTCACTCCGTGCCATTATCAATCTCAACGTTCATCCTACAAAGCCCGTATTGAAACGACTGTAAGGGGTATGGACCTGAAAACTCAGTTTTCCTGTACAAGAACACGGGGTAAACTGTATTGGTTGACAGGTGTAGAATGGTGTCATTCTATATTTTCTTTGTATTATGAATGTAGTCGATGTTTTTTTTTTGTTTAAAGCCACTGCCCTCGGTCAAAGGCTTCTGAGCTGAGTTGCCACTGTGCGATAGGATGCAATTGCACTTAGACTAGGGCTCGTTCACCAAAATAATAAGAATCCGTAAAAAAAAGCACCACTCAATATTTCAAGGGCCGCAATGCATTGTGGGGTGAACACAATGCGGTAGGGACCTTGATGAGTAACGGTCACAAAGCAGCCCTTAAAGAGTCGCATACGGCTCCGTAGCAGTGCCGGATTGTCCTAAAAACAAAATTAGCTACACATGCTACGGGTACCGAACTTTCAAGGGCCCCGCGCTAAATGCTTTCAAGCTATCAATTCCGGTTCAGTGATTCTGCACTTGCTCTATTACTATAGTACTATACCGCCTGCAACTTTTATGAACGACTAGGTGTTTAAGATAATTGGTTTTTTACCCTTCTATCGGGCAACAAAACTGACACTTTTTTTTACAAGGAATCATGTTTGCATAGACCACAATACCTGCAGTCAGAATGCAAACAAAAAACATAACTCTGATATGCACTGTCCTTGAAGTTGATTGGTCCACACCCGAGACAGCTTACCTTAGAGCCTAGTCTCACATGGGTTGGACCAGATGACGCCAAAAGGCGCACTAGGACAGTGCATACATTATCAGAGTTATGTTTTTTGTTTGCATTATGACTGCAGGTATTGTGGTCTATGCAAACATGACTCCTTGTAAAAAAGGTGTCAGCTTTGTTGCCAGATAGAAGGGTAAAAAACCAATTATCATATTTTTTTACTGGCAAATTATGTTCCAATGGTGTAGGTGTTTAAGGCTAGCGATTTGCCGTAACATCTGGCTGTATAGCAAATGAAAAAAATACAATTACTATGCAAGTAAAAAAAATGTGTGTTTTAATATTCACGTTCTGATTTAGGGGCCCTTCATAACATATGCTACAGGCCCCGCACGAGCTTAATCCGGAGCCGCAGGTTTGCCGAATCCCTAACTTAAACGATCAGTGCTCCTGGTGAAGTCTCAAGTCCTCCACCCAGGTCCGTTTGATCCTCTGGAAGCCGGCATTGTGTAAACAGGGGGTAACCTCGGGTATGCACCGCTGAAGCTGTTTTTAAATCCTTTATATTAAGTTCACTTGCTTGCTTGCTTGCGCGCTTACGACCGTGCAAATCTTTCGGTCGTTTTTGAACCCACTTCCCGTGATTCAATCGAGCTGACATTTTGCACACAGACTCGTTGTGCGTGACAATTTATTTTCGTGAAATTTTTTTCTCCAAAATTTTACACTTTTTAGGAAAAAATAAATTATATTTAATTACCAATTGCTTAATAATGGCAGGCAATCATCTGACCCATAGGTGGCAGCCATCTCAAGCCAGAGGACGAGAGGACTCTAGCCGCCACGCATATAAAGGATTTATAGTGAAAAACTTTGTTTTTACGGGTTAATTTTTTATGGCTCAAACTACCCGCGAGTAGACCTGGCGGCGTGCCCTTTGATCACAAAGGGGCGAAATTAAGGGGCAGCCCTGCCACTACTTGCCCCTCGCCGCTGCTGTACGTACGGTACGTTGAACTTCCTTTCGCGCAGTACGTTGCCAGCCGCGCTAATCGGAGGTGCGATCGGGGGGGGGGCAACAAGCTAAACACTAAAATCGCTTCTAAAGGACTGAGTTTTCAATCTAGATTTGGCGGAAGGATCTTTCTCCACGATAGAGGAGGCGCTTTGGTGAGTTCCCATCCAGAGGGTATGGTGACCTCCTCATCCACGGTGGTGAGATTGCTCGGAAGAAGAGGTGGACGCAGCCAAACTTCACCCCACCCACACACGACCTGCTCATCGACTGAACTCATTCATGCACCGTGATGGGTGAACAGAGGTGGTGGGGGAGGTGGTGTGGGAGGTGGTGGGGGAGGTGGTGGGGGAGGTGGTGGGGGAGGTGGTGGGGGAGGTGGTGGGGGAGGTGGTGGGGGAGGTGGTGGGGGAGGTGGTGGGGAGATTGCAATAAACCTTCCCATTATATTCTTGGTTCTTTCGGTAAAGTCACGTAGAAGTAAAATAATAATAATAATAAGTTGTATTAATATTTTATTATTTCCCTTCTACGTGACTTTACCGAAAAAAAACAAGAATATGAATCCCTGCAGTCACGAAAGCTTTAAATCAAAATTTAAACCTGCCCATTGTTTCAAATGCCGTGCTGGGAGATCGAACTGGCCACCTTCGGATTGATTGCAAGTCCATGGTGCTAGCCACCACGTCGCCGAGTCCTTCAACACTTTGACCTGTTTCCGCTTATGCGCTTTTAAAACTTCCATGTCTCAGACCTTCAGGGGAATGCACAATACGCATTCATCGCCCAGATCCTATCACATTAAAAGTCGTACTTCCATCGGCTGTTTTTCTCGTTCCCCCTTTCTTCGAGCGATCTTTCAAGATAAACATCAATGCTCGATTTAAAATAAAAAAAAGACACGAAATATGTACGTGACATTTTTTAAGTGACATTCACAGAATGAGAGATCGTTCGAGGTGATGCGGAGTCAGTGACGCGTTTAATAAATCAGAAATACGTATTATTATTTATATTTTTGTTAACATTCTCCTACTGTTACCTAATCTTGTTTTTTCTTATGCAGGGAATGAATGATTAATTATGTAATGCATTGCAGTGGTCTTTGAATGTTTTATGCAACAGTCAGTTCATTGTTATACAAATAATTACGTAACTGCCTAGGCAATGCTGCACAAGCACAGAAAACAGCATGCAATATATATATATAATTTGTTGGACAACGTTTCGCACAATACCCCTTTTTCAGAGTACCGTATATCCGTGTCAACAGAGGGGAGCTGATTCACGTGGATAATAGCGGCTCTCTGCCACTAGGGAGCGTGGCGGCTATACGGTTGTAGTGGAAAAGACTTCTGGAAATAGAAAATGTAGTATCGCTCTTCAAGCCATGAAAGTATACATACGAGTCTCAGCACTCGTTTTCAGGAGGGTCCTGCACTGGAACGTCTGGCTAATGCCAATTCTACAAGCATTATACAGTCAGATTCAGGGGTTGTTCCTTTATATTCGGATACATGTAGATGAGATTCGCTTCATATCCAGGTCTTGTTACCATTTACAGAGTTGAAATTGAGGAAGTTTACTGAACTTTCAGTTTGGGGACAATTTACAGATTTTATAGCCGGTCTGCAAGGACATTGCAACAAGTTTCTGAAGGTTTACTGATGTTGTAAACAGTTGCAAGGAAAGTGTGTGACAGTATATGTATTGCTAGCCTAGCTTCAGTTAAGTACCTGCAGTTTCTCAAGAAATACAATTTTGAAAAGTGTAGATATTTGATCACGAAATACCCCCCGCCCCCCCCCCCCCCCGTTTATTCGTCCAAATGTGTTTTGTTCACCTACGCGAGACGGCCGGTGTCAAAGCACACGCGCCTTCACTATGGGAACCTCATTTGCCAGTAAAAATATGATAATTGGTTTTTTACCCTTCTATCTGGCAACAAAACTGACACCTTTTTACAAGGAGTCATGTTTGCATAGACCGCAATACCTGCAGTCATAATACAAACAAAAAACATAACTCTGATAATGTGCACTGTCCTTGAAGTTGATTGGTCCACACCCGAGACAGCTTTTCTTAGAGCCTAGTCTCACATGGGTTGGACCAGATGACGCCAAAAATATTTTTACTGGCAAATGAGGTTCCCATAGTGTAGATGCTTGCCCCGAGCTCTCATACTCTGATGGTGCATTGTCTTTGAGTTGTGCGCCTTTTGGCGTCATCTGGTCCAACCCATATGAGACTAGGCTCTAAGGAAAGCTGTCTCGGGTGTGGATCAATGAACTTTAAGGACAGTGCACATTATCAGAGTTATGTTCTTTTGTTTGCATTATGACTGCAGGTATTGCGGTCTATGCAAACATGACTCCTTGTAAAAAGGTGTCAGTTTTGTTGCCAGATAGAAGGGTAAAGAACCAATTATCATATTTTTACTGGCAAATGAGGTTCCCATAGTGTAGATGCTTACCCCGAGCTCTCATACTCTGATGGTGCATTGTCTTTGAGTTGTGCGCCTTTTGGCGTCATCTGGTCCAACCCATATGAGACTAGGCTCTAAGGAAAGCTGTCTCGGGTGTGGATCAATGAACTTTAAGGACAGTGCACATTATCAGAGTTATGTTCTTTTGTTTGCATTATGACTGCAGGTATTGCGGTCTATGCAAACATGACTCCTTGTAAAAAGGTGTCAGTTTTGTTGCCAGATAGAAGGGTAAAGAACCAATTATCACACGCGCCTTGTAACAGTTTTCATCTGTGAACATCGTGGGCTCATGATGCAGTCGAGATCAACAGCTATGATTCTGCGTCGAGGTGGTTGGGCCAGGTTCAAGTTCATTTATTAGGTATAGCCCTGTGAGCCATTCGGCTCTTGAATCGGGTGCAACCGCAACAAACAAAAAACAAAAACATGAACAAAAAAAACATCTTAAAGTGAATATGTGACTGAGTGCAAACAGAAAATCCAAGAAAAGACAGCAAAATATTGCAGAAAAAACACCGTACACCAACGCTGTGTGCAAAATCCCAGTGGGATGCAAGTCAAACAACCAACAACAACCACAAGACAACTTAGATTAAGGCCATCAGTCTAACTATGTACTACAACAAACAAACATGGCTAAACCAATACACTTTTCGAAATCACCAAAATAAAGCCATGAAAGCAATGAAACATCTTCTTGGTTCTTTCGGTAAAGTCACGTAGAAGGGAAGTAATACAATAATAAAAATAAAACATAATAAAATAATTCTCACGACGTTTCGGCTACAACGCAAGCAGCCGTCTTCAGGTGAAGAATTCTCACGACGTGTCGGCTACAACGCAAGCAGCCGTCTTCAGGTGAAGAATACAACGCAAGCAGCCGTCTTCAGGTGAATAATGCATTCTTCACCTGAAGACGGCTGCTTGCGTTGAAACGTCGTGAGATTTATTTTATTATGTTTTATTTGTATTATTTTATTACTTCCCTTCCACGTGACTTTACCGAAAGAACCAAGAAGATGAATCCCTGCAGTCACGAAAGCTTTAAATAGCAATGAAACAGTGATCATAGGAAAATACATCAGGAGTAGCGGTGTGGTGTATCACTGCCTCCTTCGCCGCCGCGTAGGCCTCTGTGTGAGATTCCACAGATGTCATCGTCTATCACCCGGACGATGTTGCTGTAGAGCACCGGCGATTTTTCCACCGAGCTGGATGGTTACGGCCGGAGTCGCGGAGTGGTGAATCTCTGATGTGGCGACGTCTCCTCGGCACTTGTGAATGGGCCGTTGGGTCGTTATCACGATCATTGGTTCTGTTCTGGGTGGTGTCCGACACTCGCCGAACACCGTCGGAGAGAGGTTTTTCATTTAACATTCGTGCTCGTGCTGCTGCTGCTGCTGTGGTTTGTGTGCGGATGCGGTTCAAGGGGTTGTGCCCAAGAATCTTCATGACGGTGATCAAAGGCAGCGAGGGAATATTCTGCATTGTCTGCCCTTTCACGAGGAACCTGTCGTTTGTGACCTCTCGTGAACTCCATTTGGCTCTCCAATCATCGTCATCAGGGTCGAATGTACGTGCGTGCGTGTGACTACTGATTGACAGCCCTTTCTGTTTGTTTATTAAACCGTAAGTCCGCCTCCTTTGAGACGAGAGAGATGACCTTCTCGTCTTCACCGCCCCAAAACGAGCTCAAGGTCAGCATGTCATAATCACTGGCAAAGAACCTTACAAAGACAGATATCTCCCGTCTAGCCTGTAAAAAAGACTGTCGGGGCAAGTGCGGTTATCGAGCATCTATAAATGCCGGCACGGCACACGAGGGGGTGGGTGGCCGACAACACGCCCGGCCGCCTTTGTCTCCCCCAGTGGCGATGCGAACAAACCACACCAGGTAGTCATTTGTGGCTGAGTCGACCTTACACACACACACACATATGCACACAATACCGCCTTACCCCGGCCACCAGAGTGGGTGGTTATGTACCCTATGTTGAACTTCTTCCGCACCGTGCGTAGCTAAGCGTGCTAATCGGAGGTGCGTTATACGTGCGCTAGATACCGTGTTCTCTGGATTATAAGACGCACTGCATCTCCCGGACCCTGCTTTGTTCAAGCAAACCTTGGGGGTGCGTCTTACAATCCGGCGGGTGTGTGCGTGCGTAGGACCGTATTTGTGTAATGACGACTTCGACGCACTTGTCTTGAGATGGTTAATTTTATTAAGGAGCCACGTGCTCACACTCGGACAGGCAGAGACTTCCACTGCAACAGCCCCGAGTCTCGCGCGCATCTCCCTTTTATACGGACCGAGGCCACGCCCCCATTCTCGAACCTTCTCGCTGGTTCGAGACCGCTCGCTCTACCGGCAGACTCCAACGTCCTCTTCCGTCACGTGGCCACGCTCCTATTCTCGATCATTCCCGCAGCCACCAGTCACTCGCACTGCAGGCTGACTCCCCTGTCATTACCTCCCGTGGCCACTAGTCCACTCACACCGTAGGTTGACTCCCCTGTCATTACCTCCCGTGGCCACTAGTCCACTCACACCGTAGGCTGACTCCCCTGTCATTACCTCTCATAGCCACCAGTCCACTCACACTGCAGGCTGACTCCCCCGTCATTACCTCCCGTGGCCACTAGTCCACTCACACCGTAGGCTGACTCCACTGTCATTACCTCCCGTGGCCACCAGTCCACTCACATTGCAGGCTGACTCCCCTGTCATTACTTCCCGTGGCCACTAGTCCAATCACACCATAGGTTGACTCCCCTGTCATTACCTCCCGTAGCCACTAGTCCATTCACACTGTAGGGTGACTCCCCTGTCATTACCTCCCATAGCCACCAGTCCCTTCGTACTGCGGACTGACTCCCCTGTCATTACCTCCCATAGCCACCAGTCCCTTCGTACTGTAGGCTGACTCCCCTGTCATTACCTCCCGTGGCCACCAGTCCACTCACACCGTAGGCTGACTCCCCTGTCATTACTTCCCGTGGCCACTAGTCCACTCACACCGTAGGTTGACTCCCCTGTCATTACCTCCCGTGGCCACTAGTCCACTCACACCGTAGGTTGACTCCCCTGTCATTACTTCCCGTGGCCACTAGTCCACTCACACTGCAGGCTGACTCCCCTGTCATTACCTCCCGTGGCCACTAGTCCACTCACACCGTAGGCTGACTCCCCTGTCATTACCTCCCGTGGCCACTAGTCCACTCGCACTGCAGGCTGACTCCCCTGTCATTACCTCCCGTGGCCACTAGTCCACTCACACCGTAGGTTGACTCCCCTGTCATTACCTCTCATAGCCACCAGTCCACTCACACCGTAGGCTGACTCCCCTGTCATTACCTCCCGTGGCCACTAGTCCACTCACACCGTAGGTTGACTCCCCTGTCATTACCTCCCGTGGCCACTAGTCCACTCACACCGTAGGCTGACTCCCCTGTCATTACCTCCCGTGGCCACTAGTCCACTCACACCGTAGGTTGACTCGCCTGTCGTTACCTCCCGTGACCACCACTAGTCCACTCACACTGCAGGCTGACTCCCCTGTCATTACCTCCCGTGGCCACCAGTCCACTCACACTGCAGGCTGACTCCCCTGTCATTACCTCCCGTGGCCACTAGTCCACTCACACCGTAGGCTGACTCCACTGTCATTACTTCCCGTGACCACCACTAGTCCACTCACACTGCAGGCTGACTCCCCTGTCATTACCTCCCGTGACCACCACTAGTCCACTCACACTGCAGGCTGACTCCCCTGTCATTACCTCCCGTGACCACCACTAGTCCACTCACACTGCAGGCTGACTCCCCTGTCATTACCTCCCGTGACCACCACTAGTCCACTCACACTGCAGGCTGACTCCCCTGTCATTACCTCCCGTGACCACCACTAGTCCACTCACACTGCAGGCTGACTCCCCTGTCATTACCTCCCGTGACCACCACTAGTCCACTCACACTGCAGGCTGACTCCCCTGTCATTACCTCCCGTGGCCACCACTAGTCCACTCACACTGCAGGCTGACTCCCCTGTCATTACCTCCCGTGGCCACCACTAGTCCACTCACACCGCAGGTAGATTCTACTGTCAAAACACATGTACTGGTTCCGCCTATAACGTGGCGCAAATGAATGACCGAGAGATAGGTATAAGTAGTAACATCTGCGCCAAGGGAAGCAAGTAGTGCAGCGGTTAGCGCTCTGGGCCACAAACCCGGCCACCCGAGTTCGATTTCTGCTCACGGCCAAGCAGTGACGATTATCTGAACCGGTCGTGGGCCTCCCCTAGGTCGACTCGACCACAAATTGGGTACCTGTTGCGTTGTGTAAACATCGCCACTCGGGAGACAAAGGCGGCCGGGCGTGGTGTTGACCAACCCACCCTCTCGTGTGCCGTGCCGGCCTTCATAGGTGGCTCGCTAAGAGCACTTGCCCCAACAGTCTGTTCAGGCTACACGGGGGATATTTGCCTTTGGAATACACCGAGGGTACACTGATTGATACTTGCGTGGGGGCAGGGCCTGTCCAGGATACGCGTTATGATCGTGCATTTCTGAATGAGTCACTTAGAACAGACACGCCGCGTCTAATCTTGCATTCAAGGGTGGTGCTTATGTAACAAGCCAGCGCCTTGCGGGAACATTTTGTGAAGTGCATTCCCAGGGCAGAACGCGTGCTTTCTCAGCCCAAATTACTCTACGCGTGAAATACAAGAGTCGTGCCGACAATTCACAGTATATGCAGCACACACATACAGTATTTTAGATATGTTTTTACATTTCACCTTGATTAATCCACTTGAGATCAAGAATGTGTGTCAATTGTGTCAATTGACACACACACACACATTGAGGTGATATTACAGACATTTTAAATCTATAACTAACACAGTTGTATGAAAATATACAATAAAAATCCCACCCAGTCAACACACACAAATAATTAAAGAATGTTGCCTATGACATTTTATGGTTCACGTAGAATGTTCTCTGGCTGTAATAACACATTCCTTGGTGGGTGTTTTTATTTAGACATTTTAAATGAGCTGAGACTGGCTGCACATATGCTTGTGTCTGGCAGAGAGTTCCACGTTAATGCAAACATCATGTGTCGATTCCGCTTCTTCTGTTGCTGCGTTGGCAACAGAACGCACACACACGCACACACACACACGCACGACTCAACAACACTCCTCAATAACACCGTGGCCTTGAAAGAACAAAAAAATAAATATATAATCGGCGACGTTTCAGGCAATGACCCTTCTTCGTGTGAATTTACATGCTCTGAAAAAAGGCCCATTGCCCGAAACGTCGTCCATTATAATAAATAAATATATTTTTATTTAAATGCCAACAGCGTTATTGACGGACGTGCCTTGAGTTGTAAAGTCAAAGCATCGCAGTCTGCGTCTGTGTCTCGCCTGCACTGAGCAAAGCAGCGCGCGTGCCAAGCTGAATGTAGGCGAAAGGTCCCACCGCAGCTTGATGGGACGCGCACGTGAGCACCGAGCGGCCCCAACAGCGTTGTGACCGCGGTCGTTTGTTGCTGTTGTGCCATCATCACCCAACAACCACCACGGTCAAATCCACTGCTGCATGGTGGATAAAAGTCTCCGTGTGTAATGCATGCAAACCACCACGGCCATCTCTCACAAATCCTGCGAAGTGATAACCCACGTAAGCACACGCTGTGGTTATAAATTAACACGTGGTGAGCGAAATCGTTTTCAGAGGGGTGTGGGGGGGGGGAGGCGCGCAGGCTGCGGCGTGGATACCGTGCGGGAGAAGTGTCCAATGTTGCGACGACGAAGACAACAACAGCGCCGATGCACAATATAACTTGAGACGCGGACATGTGACCGCTCTCTCTCTCTCTCGTATATCCGTGACACGGGTAACCCGAGCGGTCATAACTAAAAGCTGTTGCGAAGCAGGCCTGACAATCTGCACGCGAGTTTATTCGAGTGTTGTGTCACCTGTTGACATAAAATAAAGGGACATTATTGAAAGAAAAAAAAACACGTAATAATGATCAAGCGCGTGAAAACAACGGTGCGATACATTGTTCCTGTTATCTGGAGATTTCCTGTACCTTGGGATGAATATATATTTTTAAAAAAACACATTTGGCAGTGATCCTGCTGCTGCTGCTGCCAGTGATGCTTATTACATTGACGTTTACATTAGCAGGCTGTGTGATAGTCAAAAGCGAGCGCGATGTATTCCCGGATCTGTGTGGGTACATCGTGTACACGCCACACATTTCATTATTATTATTAGAGAGGTTACGTAACCTCGTTCGTGGTTCACACCGCGCAGAGCGATAATAGCACGCGGCAGAATAACTCTCAAGTCCGCGGGCGGGCGGGAGGAGAGTGGGGGCATGGGGCATTGGGACGTGGTGTTTGGTGACAAAGCCCTCACAAACTATTCACATTTTAAATCTATGATTTTAAAAATAAATTTACCGGACATAGGCTCCACTTGAGCGCTCCATCTCTTTGTTCAGAAGCGACCCTGGCCATATATGATGGCTCGACGAAGTGGCTTATCGTCACGTGGGAATTGATCGCCGCCAAATACTCTAAACGCGCGTTTCTAAACGTGGAGGGGGAAACCGGAGGATCCGGTGAAAAAATCCACGGGGAGAAAGATACACGCAAACCTCAGGATCGAATTCACGACCTCCTGCACACCAGGCGAGGTAGTTAACATCTCACCACCTAGGCGCCCTGGGTCAGGTTTTCCGGGAGGACTACTGCCTGGGCTAGTTCTTCCAGGATAAGCTAAAACAAAATAATTGTTTGTTATTTTATTAGGTAAGGCCACACTGAGCTGTACAGCTCTTTTTCAGAAGCGACCTGGCCACAAATCGACAGGGGGCCCTCCCTCCTAACACCTCGGTATGTGGGTCACTGGGGGGCCCGGATTTCAGAGTCCCAGCGATGATGTGCGTCTGATCTCGGTCTTCGTTGCAAGAACGAGATCCCCTCCCAGTGAACTCCGGCTTTGTGATTTGGCACGGCTGTCATGCTGATTGTGCCTGCACGAGCGATGCCAATTCGTATACACATTAAAGGCTGTGTCGTAATTGTAATGTTTTATTGTCAAACGTCCTGCCAAACGTATTATGTAATTGTGCAATGAATACTGATGTTTGAAGACCGTTTGGCACATGCTCCCCCTGACGGTCAAATGTGTTGCATGCGTTTTAAGAAATATCCAAATGTACAGGGTTATCCATTGATAGATGTAGTTAGTAGTCATTCCCCCCGACAATAACAAGAATACATTATAAAGACATTTTTAAAATGTTATTTAAAAGGCTACACGTTTCCCACCGATCTCAATTAACCAATGACAATTTTCAACAGTCTCTGCCTCTTCTTCTTGGTTCTTTCGGTAAAGTCACGTAGAAGGGAAGTAATAAAATAATAAAAATAAAACATAATAAAACAATTGTTTTATTATGTTTTATTTTTATTATTATAAAACAATTGTTTTATTATGTTTAATAAAACAATTGTTTTATTATAATCATAAAAAATAAACTTAATAAAACAATTGTTTTATTATGTTTAATAAAACAATTGTTTTATTATGTTTTATTTTTATTATTTTATTACTTCCCTTCTACGTGACTTTACCGAAAGAACCAAGAAGATGAATCCCTGCAGTCACGAAAGCTTTAAATCGAAACTCTCTGCCTCCGTTTGACACGGAGCCATCGCACTTACTATGTTCAATCAGCGATTGAGGTCAGAGTAATATAGCTGGGTTATTAGAGGTGAGTGGGGGTGGCTATAAATACATCACCCTGTATCGTACTGTATTGAACTACTTTGCAGGTTGATGTGGGTAAAGACATTTTTAAACAGATACGAGTCATGGAACATTTTTAATAGAATCGCCTAGATCAGCGGTTCCCAACCCTGTCAAGTGTGCGGGCCCTTCTTTCAACTTAGCGGACCATCAAACGCTACTAGTTATTTGAAAGCATACATTTCTCCATTATAACGGTTTTTTTAGTTGGATTTCGCAACGATAAATGTGTCGTTAAACCCGCCACCACCCGACACAGCCAATTAGTAAGGTTTGTCACGTAAACAAAGCGTGCTATTTCATTATTCGTTCAACACACCGGTTTGTGGGAGGATAAATCCACAGCAATTACAATTCGAGGACGACTTTTCGCTGGTCAATATACAACCAGCTTCATCAGGCGATAGCCAGAATTGTGAATATGTCCTTTTGTTTCGGTCTTATATCGTAGAACAAAGGTGATGTCATCACTGTGGTCCTATCAGGTGCGAACACCTCCTTGTTAAATCGTACACTTCCTAGGTGAGGATGTTATTGTTTATTTCCCCCTGTAGCTGAGCCTTACCGACCACCAAGGGTCCACGGACCACAGGTTGGGAACCGCTGGCCTAGATCTATGTACACACTGAACTTATTTCGCACCGTGGTTTATGGTTTACTCAGCCCAGCGGTAGCTCCGTTCGCCGCTCTGTTGCTGTGGTCCCGCGGTTCGAATCCAGCAGCCGCCCCTGGTTATCACCGCGGTAATCACTGCGGTAGTGTAGTGGTTAGCGCGCTGCACTACGAACTTGGCGAACCGGGTTCGATTCCCGCTCACGGAAAACACCAGTGACGATTATCTGAACCGGTCCTGGGCCTCCCCTAGGTCGACTCAGCCTCAAATGAGTACCTGGTGCGGTGTGTAAACATCGCCGCTAGGGAGACAAAGGCGGGCGGGCGTGGTGCTGGCCACCCACCCCCTCGTGTACCGTTCCGGCCTTCATAGGTGCTCGCTAACAGCACTTGCACCTACAGTCTGTTAAGGCTATACGGGGGATCTTTATCTAACCGTAGACATAACAGACATAACCGTAGACATAATAACGCGCCGTCTGCTTCAAAGTCGGAGTCCCGAGGGTATGGCGAATCGACCGCCCCAGGCCCCGAGCTTTGGGGGGCACGCTTTGACCTCACGGTGTCAGATGGAGTACTTTCGGTTTCGTTTGAAGGCGTCAGGGGGGGGGGGGCACGCAGTGGGCTTCGTCCAGGGCCCTGCACCCCGCCATATGGACGGCACTGTCCCAAAGTGGACGTTAAAGATTCGGTGACGTCATTGCCCGCAAATTACTCAATTGGAATCGTTACACGTGGGGAACGAACATCGCTCCCCGACTGCGAAACATGTGGCAAGGGCCCTCCTGAAAACAAAAGTCACGATACTCGGCGAAGCTTTCTGTGGGTAAACAAGCGGAAGGATAATGTTGGTTGCAGGACAGTCGACAAGGTGTGCAGGCAAATGTGTAACAAGCAGAAGGCCTGGTAATGCAAAGTGTATTTTATTGTGCTAATTACTGTGGAGTATATACAACCAAAAATGCACCAAGTTTTGTCCCTAAAATAAATAAGATACTACTTGCACGACACTGAACACATCATGGAGAGAGCTTGGTCACTCGAGCATTGCAGTCGATGCCACATTTACAAGTCAAACTTTCTGCTACTGAGATACTGTTGGGACGACGGGGTAGAGGCGCAGCCCTGCAAGTGCTGGCACACGCGACTGCTGGAGTGAAGGGGCCTCCACTAGAGAGAGAGAGAGCTCTAGAGATCCCTTCGAGGGGATATTCGAATTACAGTAATTGTATGGACATAAACCCACATATTTTCTACATTTACCAAAATAATTAATGCTGGAACCTAAGAGAAGATGATGTCAGATGCTGAGATCCACATCTTATACGCTCTACATCCATCTGGTGAAGTGGTCGTAGAGTATGGCACTACGCTATGAAACCAGTGACTGGAATTGATTGCCGGCCAAGGTGATGTGGCGAGTGATTTCTGAACTTCTCTTCGCCCGCCCCTTCACCTAACAGCACTGACCAGTTTGGTGAAGTATGAACATAGAACCCCCCCCCCCACTAACTAATGGCACGTGGAGGTCTTTATCCACTAGAGGATTGATCAAGGGCTGTAAATTATGGTTAAACTGTTAAACTGTATTGTGTAATTTATCTCTATGCCTATTGCATTTCTATCTATACACTCAGTATTGTCAATGGGATACTCAAGTAAACTAAAACCTTGAATTTAATTCTGTACTTTGAAAGTTGTCTTTTAATTTGCCATTCACATTTCTTGATCCAGACTTGAATCTACGCACGCGGGGCGCATGTTTGGCAAGGCCGCAGGCTTTCACTCCACCGGACCAGAAAAACAACACAACTGTAAAAGGTTGCGGCATTCTAACAAAACCCGAGTTAGCGTAAAGTTATACAAGTCATGGGCGCAAAGGAAGCCGCCAATGTATCATGTGCAACGTCTAAAAAGCGACCCAAACCCCGGGGGAAGGTTCAACCTGTGGCACGTGGTAGAGCCCTTCCCCTTTATGAAACCCCGCCCACTTTTACATAGCCACGCCCACGCGTTCTCTCGCCGTGCCCAAATACAGAAGTTGAGCCGAGAGACCGACCTGGTTCAAACTACAAACGCCTACGTAACATTTTCAGACAGTGCGTCCTCGTTGCGTATAATTGTGTTAATTTCTTGCACGTAAAGGTGTCAGTTTTGTTGCCAGATAAAAGGGTAAAAAAACAATTATCATATTTTTTCTTCTGGCAATTGAGGTTCCAATGGTGTAAATGCTTTACCCCGAGCTCTCATACTCTGATGGTGCATTGTCTTTGAGTTGTGCGCCTTTTGGCGTCATCTGGTCCAACACGATGTGAGACTGGGCTCAACTTTAAGGACAGTGCACATTATCAGAGTTATGTTTTTTGTTTGCATTACGACTGCAGGTATTGTGGTCTATGCAAACATGACTCCTTGTAAAAAAAGGTGTCAGTTTTGTTGCCAGATAAAAGAGTAAAAAAAACAATTATCAATTATCTTAAAGAGTCTTGTTCACGAGTTCCTTCTATGGTGGTTCGGCCCCTTCTGTGATGTAACATTTGGTAATTATTTAACAGTTTTGTGACACAATCGTTTTAAGGACGCTCTCTATATAAAACCATGAACAATCGTGATGACACCGCTGCCAGGCGGCATGGTCGTTGCTCCGATGGCCTCGCACTTTGCCCACATCACGAGTCGGGAGAGAGGCCAGAACATTTTTTTTTTCAACGGGTACAAAATCCTGACTTTTTCAAATAATTCGGGACTGAATTTCTGAGACCAGGAACGACTCCCCCATGTTTGGGCAGCTTCGCTATAACTGGCAACGCACGGTGCGAAAGAAGTTCAACGTAAACTATATACAAAAGCTGCCAATGGAAAATGAACCGGGCTCATCATGGGTTGAGTATAGTACATCGACAAAATGTAACATTTGTAGAAGGGGCATGATTGCGGTAGAGTGCTTTCAACATTCAGCCGGTGAAATGGTAACTTGATGATGATTTTTTACGTGCAGCCTAAGTGAGGTCGGTCCTGTCTGCGTAGTGGAGCACGCACTCGGGTACGAGGATCTGGACGTGCACAGCATTGAGACGATTCTATGTACGAGCTGAGCACGCACCTCTCAGAGCTATCCGTGGGAAGTGTGCGTGTGGCTATGTGTGTGTGTGTGTGCCCTCCTGTTTAGCTCTCTTTAACGTATTTTCGTCAAGTCAATTTGAGCTCGGCTCAATTGCTGAAGAAGCTCGCAGCACGCGGGGTGAAACGTCGGACATGATGCCGAACAAAACGCGGTACAACCCGAAGACGCATCGTGGTTGCTGAAATTTTAAGGCCGCTTAATACACTCAGGCGCCCTGTGAATATTGTCCATCTGCACTTGGCTTTGAATCGACATAAACAATGCATAAACGTTTCGATTTAAAGCTTTCTTGACTGCAGGGATTCATCTTCTTGGTTCTTTCGGTAAAGTCACGTAGAAGGAAAATAATAAAATAATAAAAATAAAACATAATAAAATAATTCTCACGACGTTTCGGCCACAACGCAAGCAGCCGTCTTCAGGTGGAGAACAGGTCTGTCGAGAAGGCAGAGTCTGCCTTCTCGACAGACCTGTTCTCCACCTTCAGGCAGACTCTGCCTTCTCGACAGACCTGTTCTCCACCTGAAGACGGCTGCTTGCGTTGTGGCCGAAACGTCGTGAGAATTATTTTATTATGTTTTATTTTTATTATTTTATTATTTTCCTTCTACGTGACTTTACCGAAAGAACCAAGAAGAAAAAGCATAAACGTTATAGGACGCGTAGCGAGAGAGCGACCGTACAAACGACACACCGTGGGGGAAGACAAATGCTTTGAAGCCAGCTTCAATACATTGGCAAACGAACAAACAAATGCTTAAATAATAACAACAACAATATAGGGATGGAGGGGGAGTGTTATGGCCGGGATCGTCAGAAGTAGTCGCGAATTCCGGCCTCGTCACCGACGTAGGAGAGGTTGAAGCGACCCAGCTTGGACATGCGGTGCATCTCCATGTCGCTGTAGCGCCACACCTCCGACGCACGCTCAGACTGAAGCGGGAAGGGAAAAGCAGAGGCGTGAAATCGCGAAATGCAGCACCCAGGCACGTGGCGACTTACGCTGAATACTAACTCTGCAGCGGCGGTCCATATGTATTGTGACCCCCCCCCCCCACCACACAAATTATTGACCACTAACATTTTTTTGGTTCCTTTGGATATTTATTTCTGTCTTAAATAAAGCTTACTTAAAAAAACAAGTTTTAGAGAGTTAAATCGGGGTTACAAGACATCTGGACCACCCTGTACAACAAGCACTGTAGCTGGTAAATTATACTCTTAGTTCTTTCGGTAAAGTCACGTAGGTAAAAAATAAAATCAATAATTTCATTTTTTACCTACGTAAAGTCACGTAGGTAAAAAATGAAATTATTAATTTTATTTTTTACCTACGTGACTTTACCGAAAGAACTAAGAGTATGAATCCTTGCAGTCACGAAAGCTTCAAATCTAGAACTGGTAAATGATCTTAGTTACATAATTGAACACATCAGCCGCGATTGGCATTCCAGACCAACGGTATCAAGCGGCGTGTGTTTAAACGATAATTCTCGGCGCTGTCTGGAAGCCAATAGGCTGATGAACGAATTGCTTGTTATTATTGACTCGATGCACCGCAAGCGAAGCGTCGTGAGTTCGTGTATCGGGGCAGTTTTGCCGCCCGCGGAAGGTCGATAGAGCGACATCCAGAGATTCGTTTTTGGGCGACTCTCCAACTTAAGGGAGTTGGCAACGCCCAAGCGCCGCGACCCGAGTCGCAGGCTTGTTCCCCGACTCAAGCGAGCCGGCTCAATGCCACGCTCGGCTCGAGCCGGCTCAATGTCACCGCTCCCAGTCAGCCGCGTTCGGCAAATTCCACGTGTCCGAGATGCTCGCTCGTGCGTCTTAGGGGCCGTCTGTAAATGACGTCACGCGATTTTGGACGATTTTTGACTCCCCCCCCCCCCCCCACCTCGTCACACGTCGTCACAAAAAGTCAGACCCCCCCCCCCCTCGAATATGACGTCACAAAGCTCTGCCCCCTCCCCCAAAAGCATATTTGTATTTTGAAAATAAAACATGCTTCAACTCGCTTGAGGCTATTGTCATTGTAGTGCGTGTTTAATGTGGCGCTGCACTCTGATGTTGTCGGAGCAAACATTGATTAAAAAAGTCAATTTAATTAAGTAAAACGTGTTGCCTATATTTATTTAAAGTTACGCATGTTGATGTGACGTCGCATTTCTCACCCCCCCCCCCCTTCGTCACACATCGTCACAAATGTCTGACCCCCCCCCCTCCCCCCCCTAGGTGCGTGACGTCATATATGGACGGCCCCTTATCAAACAAATCGGCCGATGCGGCTCGAGGCGATTCCGTCAAAACGTGGAGGCGGCCTTCGCGTGTGCCCGAGCCATTGCGACGCACCGACGTGCTGCTGATCTGCTGCTGCAGGGCGAGTTTGACGCGGCTCCCAGCGCTCCCGCATCTCGCCCGGCCACGACGAGCCCCAGGTGGTGCTGGCGGGAGGTCGGCGTAGGGAGAGAGCTGCACCCTGCTGGGCACGAGTCTCCGAGCACGTGCCCTCCTCCTCCTGTACACAGCAGAGGTCGCACACGGGTTTTGATTCCTTACCCGTACCCGGCCGCACCAGGGTCGCAAATGGGTACCCGTACCCGTACCCGGCTGGGTACGGGTAGCCGTTCCCTACCCGTACCCTACCCGAAATGAGTGACAAACGGCTACTCAGCAGTGACTCACGGCCTACCCGTACCCGTACCCGGCCGCACCAGGGTCGCAAACGGGTACCCGTACCCGTACCTGGTCGGGTACGGGTAGCCGGGTATCGGGTAGGGTACGGGTATCGGGTACCCGGTTGCGACCTCTGTCCTGTACACAGACCCCCCCCCCCCCGTCCCCGTGCAGACACAAAGACAAAGCTCCCCCGTGTAGCCTTAACAGACTGTAGGGGCAAGTGCTGTTAGCGAGCACCTATGAAGGCCGGAACGGTACACGAGGGGGTGGGTGGCTAACACCACGCCCGGCCGCCTTTGTATCCCCACCAGTCGCGATGTTTACACATGACACCAGGTACTCATTTGAGGCTGAGTCGACCTAGGGGAGGCACAGGACCGGTTCAGATAATCGTCACTGGTGTTGGCCGTGAGCGGGAATCGAACCCGGGTCGCCAGGTTCGAAGCGCAGCGCGCCAACCGCTACACAGAAACACACACACACATAGCAGGGAGATATTCAGAGTTGTGGGAAGAATGTGGTTTGAATGGGTCCCCTGGTGTAAGGGTTTTGTGCTGCCTTGCCACAAGCTTGATAAACGCGGACTTACATCAACAAATGATTATTTATTTATTCATATTTAGTGACTTGCTTACATTTTTCTCTATTTTGCACTCCGATCGTTGATTGCGTTGTTTGCTGTTTTAACTTTGATGACCCCGCCGTGTCCATACTGGACATCTGTAGGGGAAAAAAATTTGCTTCGCAGCTAATCGGATTCCTCCTGCTGCAGTTTAAGATAAAATAAATTCTGATTCTGAAATGGGCCCCCCTCCCCTGCCCCCCCCTGTCTAATTCCCACACTATTTTTGTGGCCCCAGTGGACCCCCTCCGGCCGGTGGGCTTCGGTGCAGTCGCACCGCCTGCACACCCGGAACGTCGGACAGTCGTGTGCTGTGGGGCAACGTGTGGGGTACATCCTCCTCTTCCAAGACGTCTGGCCCCCATGGAAGAGTAGGCCAAATACCCCGCTACACAGCTCCCTGTAGTGGAGGCCCTTCCGCCAGCAGTGGAGCGCAAGCAATTGGTTGCAGCAATTCATTGCAGCAACTCGTTGCAGCAATTCGTTGCAGCAATTCGTTGCAGTGTTCTACCTTTATTACAACCCCTTTTTTCTTTTCAATACTCCTAGAACAGGGGTTGGCTACCCGCGGCTCCGAAGCTGCATGGTGCTCTTTAAGGACTCTCTGTGCGGCGTTACTGATTAAGGACCCACCGTGTCGTATTCACCATACTCTGCATCGCGGGTCTTGAAACGCTGAGTTTCTTAACCTTCTTCGTCCTAGCGTTGTTCCCGCTGTGGCGCAGGGTCCGCTTTTCGGCATTGTCTTCTCCATTTGGCTCGGTCCAGGGCATCTTCAGGGGATGCGTTGACCGTCTTCATGTCTTCCTTTATTCGGTCCATCCATCGCTTCTTCGGACGTCCGCGTGGACGGCGGCCCTCTGGCTCAATACGCAAGGCAGTCTTGGCCACTGATGACTCTTCACTTCGCATCACATGGCCGTACCACCGAAGCCTTGCCTCAAGCATCTTGTCCGCAATGGGGGCCACACCAAGTCGCTTCCGAACGTCTTCGTTCCTGACACGATCCCGTCGAGTGAGCCCGAGGCTCCATCTGAGCATCCTCATCTCCATGGTGTGGAGAACTGAGTTTCTTAACCGAATTCGGAAAAAAACCAATTGCTTCTCTTGTTATTTTGGTTTCCGCCTCCCCCCCCCCTTTGTCCTGGAAGGCGTCGATGGTTGCTTGGACCAGCAAACGATTCAAAACAACGAAAAGACACTCCACATTTGTCAATAACTCTCGCTCAAAACAGAAAACAATAGCCTGATCTTCGTGCAGTGACTTCTTATCTCCGCTCTGGAGGAGGGGCATTGTTCGAAACGTCAGCCTGTTCTGCGTGTTTCTGTCTTAAGGCAGCTCTAATGACGGACGTGGTGGTTTGGTATAAAATGTGCTTGTGCGTCACTGCCAATGCAATTCATCGATCCGTTTTTTTACTAAAACTTCTCGCGGACTGATGACTGTTACAAAATGTGTGTCTCTCCGGTATGGTACGAGAAAACACCGGCTGTGGCTGTGGCTGCGTGTCCCGTGCCTGCCCTATGTCTGTCTACCGGCGACTCGGAAGACACTGAGCGAGGACTGAAGCCCTGGATATGATGACGCGATCTCGTGGTGGCCGCTCACTCACCCACACGCCTTCTTCACCATCCACACCATGGCGAGGAACAGGCAGCACAGGGTGACTGCCATCGCCACCATCACCAGGAGTGAGGCTGCAATTGCACAAGGCGTAATCATTTTTGAAATAAAGATCAAAATATATTCAATACTTTTGGCGTCCTCTGGTCTAACACCGTTTAGAGATTTGGCTCAAAAGAAATCTGTCTCTGGTGTGGACCAATCAGTTTCAAGGACCATGCATATATTATCAGAGTATGTTTTTTGTTTGAATTCTGACCACAAGCATTGTGGTTAATGCAGACATGATTCCTTGTAAAAGGTGTCAGTTTAGTGTTTTAACATCACAACACCTGTTTTATTGCCAGAAAAAAGGGGAAAACCTATTCTCATATTAAATACTGTTGGAGTATAATAATATAGTAATTTCAACTTGTAATACGCACCGTATTCGCTCGCTCTCGGAGAGAGAACGACTCAGAAGCTCGAGAAACAACAGGCAAGCAGGAAGGCAGTGGCCAGGCGGTGAGCCGGTAACAACAATTGCCAAAGCTCTGTGGTCCTCTACATATAAGATGCTTTCATCCAATTGGTGAGCGAGGACATTTGTATACCTGTCAACCCCTTATCAGTGCCCTACCTTATTACAGACCAATCCAGACCTTATTGGCCACCCCGTGCTCCTTATAAATCTCAACGTTCATCCTACAAAGTCCCATCATGAGGGAGAAACACAAACAAATAGACGCTTTTATTTGTGTTACCCGTATCGAAACGGCTGTACGCCTTATGGACCTGAAAACTCAATTTCCCCGTACAACAATACGGGGTAAACCGTATGGGTTGACAGCTATGCATTCGGGAGGGAACTGGAGCACTCGGAGAATCCACACGTTGCGAGGGTTGGAAACACTGTCCACATACAGATGGAACAGATGGAGTCCACATTTGCAGTACTGGAATGCATTCTCCTAGCGAGGTCACGGGAAGGGAATTTTACAACATTTGTGTAATCCACAGTGCTGGTTTATCGGCGCGTGCCACCACCGCCCGCCATGTATGCACAGTACTGTGTCGTAGGACACGTAATGTTGGCCTACGACACAGAGGCCTTGGTGGTTTTTTTTTTTTTGGCCGGAGAAATTACACCCCGGTGACCTTTTCAATTTATAATCGTCTCCAAACGTCGTGGGAATTATTGGCGGTGGAAAAAATCGCCCTTTTACGATTCAATGCGTTGTCATGGTTTAGTGCAGGGGTGGGGAACCTTTTTTTCTGCCAAGGGCCATTTGGATATTTATAACATCATTCGCGGGCCATACAAAATTATCAACTTAAAAATTTGCCTTGTTATATTTGGTCAAACATTTAATTAACTCACTCCTAATGTGATGGCTGGAACTGCTTCTCTTTGGCGAGGCGTGTGATGTTAGCTGGTGTTGATGATGTTGCTGCTACTCGCAACTGCTTTTCCAGGTTTGCTCCTAGATTTATTGAATTTCGAGTCCCGCCTGCGGTTGCCTTTGCAGGACCAGACCAAATGATTTCGCGGGCCGTATAAGGCCTGCGAAATTCGGCCCGCGGGTCTTATAAGGCCCGCGGGCCGAATGTTCCCCACCCCTGGTTTAGGGTAATGGTTCGTTTTTAGAATCAATGTTTTTTTTCTTTCACATCGTGGTGTTGTAGCGGCCTCTAGTGGCTGGAGGGGGACACGTGAAACTATATTCTTTCTCACGCGATTAGATGCATGTCCCATATCGATATCAACCAATTGATGTGTAGTGGGCTCTACGGAGGCACGCACTTGCACTTGGAGGCAACACGTTTATTGAAAACCCCGAACAGGCTAACTACATAAACGTACACTGGTTAACTAGACCACGGCTGTGTAACTACATAACCGGGTCAGTCAGCGAACACACTGCCTGACCCACAATGCCGAGCGTAAAGACCGAAGATCGAAGAGACGTAGCACCGACAAGGTCCATTTCAGCAGACAGCCGCGATTGCTCTCGGGACTTCCCTTTTATGCTCCAGAGCACGTGGCCTCGCTCCGCCTTCGGCCACGCCCCCTTCTGGATCTCACCAGAAGGTTCTCGACCAAGCACCACATGTCCCTCAAGCCTCCCTTTGGGCCCCCTCGCTACCCTGTCCCGGTCACGTGCCCTCTCGGGTTCACCCAGACTGTCACGTCCTCACTTGCCCTCTCTCTGACCGTCACCAGAACCATGCCCCCTAGGGCCCGCTTCCATGCCATACCTACTCTGGTGCCAGAGAGTTGCTCAAGATGCGCAGTTCCACTTTTGTGACAGCAGCTAGCGCTAAACGCCATAGTGACTGCATTAACGTCACTACAGATGTATCCATCACACCTCGTGGTAATATGCCATCTTATACAATATAAAGTAGTTATTGTGCGAGTACAACTATTGGAATATTATTATTTGAACATTATCACCAGATTATATTTTATATACGGTAATATGCCCATGTCCGTGTACCACGCCGTTGCTATAAAACTTACGATCGTCACAATTGAAACCACCAAAGCCATAGGAGCATCTGAAAAGATGAACATCAGACCTTCAGTAACAAAACAGGGCTTTGATTCAATAGAATTAAATAGGCTTAAACATATTATTGGTTCTTTCGGTACAGTCACGTAGAAGGGAAACAATAAAATAATAAAAATATAAAACAATAAAATAATAAAAATATAAAACAATAAAATTCTCACGACGTTTCGACTGCAATAACAAGAAATCATCATCAGGTGTGAAATCCACAGACATATTCTTGCTGTGGATTTCACAACTGATGACGATTGCTTGTGTTGCAGTCGAAACGTCATGAGAATTTTATTGTTAGATATTTTTTATTATTTTATTGTTTCCCTTCTACGTGACTTTACCGAAGGAACCAAAAATATGAATCCCTGCAGTCACGAAAGCTTTAAATAAAAAGCTTAAACATGTAACGCGCAATTCACTTTTGGAAGTCAGAGTTTAAAATGTGAAAAACAACACAGTAGCCTTGCACGTTGAAGACCCTGGGGCCATGGTCTTCGTTTTTAAGAAAGGTGGACCAGAGAGAGGGTGTGCTCCAACTCAAGATTCAGGAGGAACAACGCGGATTCCGTCAGGGTCCTTCGAAACGTGTCGAATAATGTAATATACATTTCCTCGAAATAAATTTGTTTATAAGATCTCATTTTACAAACTCTCCGACACGAGTCTCGAGACTCAGCAGGGGGTCACGATGGAACGTACCTCGTGCAGCTTCCATTGTTCCGAAGGAAGTAACCACTGCCGCAGTCTACAAAGGCAGACACAGGCAACTGCCATGAGCGAACATATGAAAGCTTCAGAAACACCTTGCAAATGTAACTTTTGAATGAGCGGCGGAGCGCAGTTGGCAACGGGTCCTGGCTTCAAGGAAATAAATGGGGCCCCCCTATCCAATTCCTCCGTGCCCCCCCCCCTCTCCCCTTCCCCACTTCGTAGCCTGGAACTTGGATCGTTCTGGCTTGTAAGTTGCCTGTGCAGTTGCACCGCCTGCACACGGAATAGCTAGGCAATCGAACAAAGATGCTTACTGCATCGCGCGCTTTCAGATGCGCTTCTGAGGCCGTCTGGAACGCTCTTACCTTCCGATATTAGGAAGCCACTGGAGCTATGCACTTTTAAATAATCTAGATTGAAAACTAATTTCTTTAGAACTGTTCTTTGTGTTTAGTCTGTCCTTTCTCCGCACCTCCGATTAACACGGTTGGCTACGTACGGCGCAAAATAATTTCAACCCCCACAAGTGCAAAAGCCAGAATGTAAATAACGTGTTTGTGTTTTACTAATATTACTACGACTATATAGGTGCGTGTTGTACGGCTCTCAGAGGGTTGCACTGCATGTTGTTTAGCACGATGTCAGACGTTTCGCTCCACCTGCTGAAGGCTTCGCACGTAGCGAAACAATGGACAACGTGCCGAACAAATTAGTAAAACATTTTTTTTTACCAGGCAAGGCTGACTGAGCTAAGTAGCTCTTTTTCAGAAGCGACCTGTCCACAACTGATATCTCAACGAAGTGGCCTATGATGTGCAAATGTACAGCAGCCAAACACTCTAAACGCATGTTAATTCAAAATATAGAGGGAAAAAAACAAAGGACCCGGAGAAAAATCCACGTGACCACGGGGAGAACACGCAAACTCCAAACACAGCAGGCGTCAGGGTCAGGATCGAACCCACGACCTCCTGTATACCTGGCGAGGTAGTTAACATCTCGCCACCGTGGCGCCCCCCCCTCCCACCCCCCACGCAGTCCAACCCGAAAAGCGCATCGGGAGTGTTTGAGTTCATACCGCGGCAGGTCCGGTCCGTGTCCTTGAACTTAAAGTACCCCGTCTTACACGTGCACCTGACGAATCCGTCCGGGTCGGAGCACTCGCTGGTTTTTTCGTCGCACGCGTCACCGTCGCAGAGGCTCACCGCTGCTCTCACACGAAGGTGGGGTGGGGGGGGGGGGGGTAACGTCATCAAAAACAAAGATCCTCCGTATAACCTTAACAGACTGCTGGGGCAAGTGCTGTGAGCGAGCAGCACCTATGAAGGCCGGCACGGCACACGAGGTGGTGGGTGGCCGACACCACGCCTACGGGGCAATGTTTTTGCACACCACACCAGGTTACTCATTTGAGGCTGAGTCGACCTCGGGGAGGCCCAGGGACCGGTTCAGATAATCGTCACCGGTGTTAGTGGCCGCGAGCGGGAATCTAACTCGGGTCCGCCGGGTTCGTCGCGGCGGCGTGGCGCTCACCGCCACCACCACCGCCGGTTTCCAGCGATCGGTGCCGGCAAAATAAAAGAAAAAAACCCACGAACGCAAAACGTGTGGCGGCGTCGGCCGCTCGCGGGCGCGAGAACTTGGGACGCTGCCCCTCCTTGCCTTCGTACGACAGCCCGTGCCGAACCACGAAGGAGCAGACGGGGGAGGCGCTCGTCCCGCCGCGGCAGGCGTTCACGAAGCCGTTGATCCTCGCCGCGACGCCCTGGCTCGTTGCCGCCGAGTACGCGCCGAAGAGGTTGGACACGCGCACCGTCGCGCCGTCGGGCCTTCATTCGTGGCGCGCACACGCGACAGTCAAGGTGACATTGTTGCAAGCGCTTTTGCGCGCGTCTCCTCTGTGCTCAAAGGAGCCCGAGTGTGTTCTGCTGGTTGCGTTCCTGAAGAACGCCGTAAAGCACAGTCCGCATCTAGAAGCATCCAGCAGCATCCCGCCTTGTGTGATGCTACGCCGATGCAGCCGTGCGACCGCTTATTCCCACTCGCGCGACGCAGTTTTCTGTTCACTCAATCGCGTTATATCCAATTCGCATTCGCGTTATATATAAAAAAAGATGTGTTCTTGGATAGATTCATCGCGTTATGTCCAATTCGCGTTCTGAAAACACGCGTTATAAGAGAACAGACTGTACTTTATGTGACAGTGCTCAAGTCCGTTGGTGGTACCTAAGCCGGTGGTGGAAATTATACATTTCTATGGCAGGGGCACGTGTATACGTAGAGCAGTGTTGTTGAATATGTTAGCGGTATTGTATGTGTATGTGTCACGCGGCTTTCATAGGTGCTACTCGCTAACAGCACTTGCCCCAACGGTCTGTTAAGGCTATACGGGGGATCTTTGTATTTGCAGTAGTGTAAATGCAATGAATAAAATATAATGGTAAAAGTGAACTATTGTATTTTTCTGTGGCTGAATTAAGCCACAGAGACACAATTTAAATAAAATGCCACGTGTTATTTAGTTATAGAATATGCACGAATATAATGTTTGAGTATTGCTTACCTTGTGATATTAATAACTGATTTAACAAAATGATGGAGGTCCTTGAACGATTCATTGAGCTGTGATATGTGAACAACATCCCATGCAAGAATTAGCCAGAGCCGAAAATATATGAATCAATATCTTTCATTAATACAGCAACATTTAATCACGAGAAGCTAAGACTGCGAGAATTCTGAACTCTGCATCAAAACAATTATTTTTTAAAAAGTCAATTCCAAAATTACAATCTATTGTGCGAGTTTGCAAAGCCATGTGCATTTTTTTTTCACGAAATCAAGCTTACCACTCTGACAAGTTGCAGGAGGGTTCGTTTGTTGGGAAAAGTCGTGCCGTTGTTGAAGCCCCTTTCGAACAATGCCCGTCTCGTGTGCATAATGCCAGGAAACACCTTCACTGCAACACAATGATGCATTTTCACGTTCTTTTTTCATTCACATCGGCACGCGCTCCGCCGAGTCTCCCGATTAAGTCCCCCGCATCGCGCAGGCCACTGCCGCTCGCTACCCGCCCGGCGCACTCACCTTGCACGCAGCCCCCGCCTGCGCTGTCATCGTAACCCGGAGGGCACTTGCACGCGAACGACCCCGGCGCGTTGGAGCAGGAGGCGGACGGTGGGGGGCACGGGTTCTTCGAGCACTCGTCGACGTCTGCAAAAAAAAAACGCGCGTACGTGCGTGCGTACGTACGTACGTTGGACTTTTAAAATTTTATTTAAAGCTTTCGTGACTGCAGGTATTCATATTCTTGGTTGTTTCGGTAAAGTCACGTAGAAGGGAAACGATGAAATAGAAATAAAAATATAAAACAATAAAATTTATTGAAATAAAAATATAAAACAATAAAATGTATTGAAAATAAAAATAGAAAACAATAACATTTATTGAAATAAAAATATAAAACAATAACATTTATTGAAATAAAAATATCAAACAATAAAATGTATTCAAAATAAAAATATAAAACTATAAAATTTATTGAAAATAAAAATATAAAACAATAAAATGTATTGAAAATAAAAATATAAAACAATAAAATTTATTGAAATAAAAAAATAAAAGAATAAAATGTGTTGAAATAAGCTTTAAATAAAGAATAAAATGTATTGTTTTATATTTTTATTATTTCATTGTTTCCCTTCTACGTGACTTTACCGAAAGAACCGAGAATACGTTGGACTTGTTTTGCACACCGCACGTGGCCGAGCGTGCTCATCGGAGGTGCACGGCGCTTGATCGTTTAACCGCGTCGTACAACTCGCTCGGTGGCTATTCCGCCCATGCGTATGCGCGATGGGCGGCAGCAGCAGCAATGTGGCTCGGAGAGTTACGCTCCCACCCAGATGTGGAGGTCTGCCAGCCACGACGAGAGAGAGAGAGAGAGGATTTTTGCTGTTCCTCCTCCTTCGTTAAAAGGAGCGCAGGCTACGATGGGTTTACGCTGTGGTCCACAGTTTGGGTTGCATGGCCACAGTCGCACTGCAGTGGCTTGTCTTTAATGTATCTTTAATGTACGTTTCTTTTTGTGTCGCTGTGTATCTCTGTGTGTCTCTATGGGTTTAATGTATGGTCCATAATTTGAGTTGCACGGCCACAGTCGTTTTACCGTGGCTTGTATCTTAAATTTTCCAGGAGATAATAATAACAACGTTTATTTGTAAGGCGATGTGCGCAGCGGGCCTGTTGATGTTCCGACGCGGTTGATGAGGATGAATGTCAGAGCCAGGAGTTGCGATTTTTTTTCGTGTGGAAATGATGGTTGTAGTACTGGCAACAGCGGTTACACCTCTTTGTCAAATTTACTGCTGGATAGAGGCCTCCCCACGGCCGAGTCAGTGACCCTAGGCTTCGCCACGCTGGGTCAGTGAGGGTTGGTGAAGGTGGTGGAGACCCAAGGACCGTGTTGGAATGTCGCTCGCAATGGATGGGAATTGAACTCGGGTCGCCGGGTTCACAGCGCACTGTGCCACTGCTCCCTATAGGTAACAATACGAATGTCGGAGAGTGTCCTTGGAGAAAGAAAGTCTCAGGATTGTCTTTTCGGAGGAATTTGCTACATTGGGACATTTGGTAAATCCCATTTATAGTGGTTTGAGTTTGGCTGGCGTTGAATCCACGACTCACTCTACATACCCTCTCAAGCTTATTGCGGTGGGCAGGTGATACCGGGCATATCTGCCATAGGACTGTGGAAATTCACCAATGGCTCAGGACTGCCAAGGGAAATTAGCAAAAGGTCCCCGCTTTAATAGGAATACATTGGCGTGTCCCTCAGTCCAATTCTATAATGTTACATTGGCCTATTTACCCATAATTTAAACCAATACGAGAAATTAATTGTTTTCCACGTGGAGTTTGATACCCGATGTCTGATTTTTGACAACTATTTTCATGCATCAATTCTTCTCAATGAACACGCTCTTTTGCTAAAATCATGGCAACTGTAAATCAATCAAAATACGCAAGTGCTACATCTCTCTTGCTTTGAGGAAGGGCCACTGGGTAGAAAAATCACGACGTTTCGGTCGCGACACAAGCGTCCGTCATCAGGACGCTTGTGTTGTGACCGAAACATCCGTGTTTATTAATTAATTATTTTTTCTATCTACGTGACTTTACCGAAAGAACCAGAGAGGATGAAAGGCAACTGCTTGACCCGTTAACCCAAAATTTCTTTATTTTCTGCAGCGGTGTTAGGGAAGATGAGGGGATGAGATGTTTTATGGCTGCACTCGCCTGGCTTGTCAACACGAGGCTAAGAGAAATAAAAAAAACACTCGGATGCGAACGATAGTACCTTCGCTGCAATCAATGCCAGACCAGCCGTCTTCACATTGGCAGGTCACACTGCCATTGTTCTTACGACATGTCCCTCCGTTCTTGCAGTTGTGTTGTGAGCAGGGACCTACAGGGAATTTAATAATAATAATAATAACGATGTTCCCAATAATTTACCCGGTCATCTTTCACTTCCTCTGCAATCCGTGTGTCAGTCTTTGTGTCCCTTCATGCAATTCCAAGCGTGCATCTCTCCGCGCCTCTGTGCACACTTGTCATCTCTTATTCACCTTGTTTGGGGTGCCACGGTGGCGAGATGTTAACGACCTCGCCTGGTACGCAGGAGGTCGTGGATTCGATCCCGACCCGCGGAAGCCTGTATATTTAGAGTTTGCATGTTCTCCCCGTAGTCACGCGCGATTGTTCTCCGGGTCCTCCGGTTTTCCCCTCCACATTTAGAAACATGCGTTGAGAGCCTTTGACTGCTATATACACTTTCACATGACAAGCCATGATTTGTGGCCAGGTGGCTTCTGAAAAAGAGCGGTATAGCTCAAGTGCACCTTACCTGCTAACGTGAAAACAGTTGAACACCTCGTGGCGAATGGCGGCTGTTGAAAATTTTGTTGCATCACAGGACCATGAGAGATGGTGACGGCTTGATTAATGATGATGATCATCATCATTATTTACCCAGCAAAGTGTCACCGCTCAGTCTCTTTTTCAGGAGGGACCTGCATGAGAATGTTTTGCCAATTCCATGAGCGAGTCCTGGGGCACGCGCGAGGAAACGAGAGTGCCCAGAGAAACCCCCACGCTTAGAACGGGGTGACACGCAACACGACCACCTCCTGACCACTTCATAGTCCCATCCCGACATCACCCTGGCAATTCCCGATTGTCACAAATGTTAGCACAAACAGGTTTAAAACCTATGGGAACCTCATTTGCCAGTAAAAAATATGATAATTGGTTCTTTACCCTTCTATCTGGCAACAAAACTGACACCTTTTTACAAGGAGTCATGTTTGCATAGACCGCAATACCTGCAGTCATAATACAAACAAAAGAACATAACTCTGATAGTGCACATTATCAGAGTTATGTTCTTTTGTTTGCATTATGACTGTAGGTATTGCGGTCTATGCAAACATGACTCCTTGTAAAAAGGTGTCAGTTTTGTTGCCAGATAGAAGGGTAAAGAACCAATTATCAGGTTTAAAACCTGATAAGCTTCTGAGATCTGGTGAATTTAGGGTGTTTATTTCTTTCCGTTGGCAATTAAAATGTAAAATTTTAAACACACCGGGTGAATTGCAATTGGCAAATCAAGTTAACGGATTGTGATAGAGCAACAACTCTCTTTTCGACCTGCACCGTGAAGCGATTACTCGGCGTTTACACGGCGGGAGTGACTCGTTAAGGACGCTCACCTGGTGACGTGGCCATTGACAGGTGCGTTGGAGGGGCAGTTGCGTTGTTTGTGGGTGGCGCACGCGTGGCTGCGACGGTCGAATCTGTTACCGCAGTCGTTTCACTCGACCCAGAACTTTTACTGGGCTCGCTGCTGACATGTTGAGCAGACGTAGCCGTCGAAGTTGCTCCATCTCCCAGTGTTGTTTGTGGGTCCCTCGTTGTCCCAATCGTGGGCGCGGTTCTGGTGGCGTCACTCGAAGCGGTATTGGTGACAATAATCTGCGTTGATGCCGAACTGGGAAAAACTTGGCCGGGAGAGGTCTCGTGTGTCGTGGAAGCAGCTTGTGAGGGATTCACGCTCTTGGCTGTGGAATCGGTGGCAGCCGTCCTACTCAAATAACCCCACGTGCTCGCAGCTGTCCCACGGTGGAAAGGAGGCACGGATGTGCCTCTGTCTTCACCGCGCACATCTGCTTCCGTCATTGTAGCCAACGTGGTTGACGCAGTCGTGGAGCGACTCGAATTGGCTGACGCGGTCTCCCGCACTTCGTTCGTGACTCTCCAAATGAGGCTTGGGTTGTCCGTGGTGGGTCGGGAGAACTTTTCGTGACTTGATGAAGTTGTTAAAGTAGCAGAAATGTTTCCGTGGCTCCCCGGGTCTGTCTCTTTGTGAGTCTGTGGCTGTGTCGATGTGTAATGATCTCTGGCGTCGACAGACACATTCTGCTGCCACCACGTGTCTACAGCTGATGTAGATTTTGCGACACTGGTTGAGTCAACATCCTTTACACTTTGTTGTGTTGGTGTCGTGCCAGTCGGTAAGCCAAGAGGCCCGTGCGTGACAAACAGCTCTTTCTCATTTGACGCTGTAGATGTTGTTTCAGTCATTTCTGTCATCATCGCAGTTTTATTGTACGAGTGTGAGTGGCTTCCATACAGCGCAGTCGTGATTACTGGAATCGCAGTTTTTTCCAAATTTGCTTCGGACGTAATCGCTGCAGGAGTCACGGTCAATCTGTGACCCCCGCCACCGTCCGGTGTCCTGGTGATCTTCTGCAACACCACCAACGCACCGCGACTCGTGGCCTCCGTTCCACCCGAAGTCGTGGGCGGTTGCACGTCCCTGGACAGCGTGGCGATGGTCACGGCGGGGCTCTGCTCACCCTCTGAATGCCGAGTCGGATCCCGACCGAAAGCGATCGTTCGGCCTCTCACAGTATCCACGGTTTCGGTCGGAGAGTACGACGCGGAGAGACGAGCCCTCTCAGAGGCGCGCGTACTGGCCGCAGGTGAACGGGGCAAAGCGGCCGCGCTCGGAGTGGCGGAGGCGGAAACGGTCGCGTTGCTCTCGGTCAAAGGCGGAGCAGCGGACACGTCGGTTGCAGACGTGGGGGTACCGTTGGAAATTTCCCTCGGAGTTGAATGCGGCAGCAACGGCGACCCCGCTGATCCAGTTGCGCTCGATAGGGCACCGAGGGTGGATGCGTCATTCGAAGATTCGCTCGCGTCCGTTTGTGAAACGTCAGCGGGCTTGCTGCGTTGCCGCGTACCGGAGGCTTCGCTCGTTTGACTTTTCCCCAGCACAGTCACTTCGGTGATCGTTGCTCCGGTCGTAAAAGTCGTCGGTGTGGAAGCCTCTCTTTGTTCTGACGAAGGCGCAATTTTCCTAGTAATGTGTTGGGCCGCGCCTGGACCTGTTAACGAAATTTAAGAGAAACGCTTAAAATAAATTGTAAAACACAACATTGTTTACCGCGCAGGATCTCACAATCCACCCTTCACTCACAGTAAAATGTATTGCTTTATCCCCCCCCCCCCCCAATACAATCTAGGTACCGTTAAACTACATTCTAAGGGGGTGAAGTGTTAATAGACTCTTTTTTATTATTATTTTAAGCTTTGACAGTTGACCCGGAAAAACGCACATCCTATGCAGAACGACTCGTGTCAAAAGTTTCCTGTTTTCAAGCTCGGGCACGTTTGGCAGCCCCGATGTGAGACCTTGACACCACGTGATCTTTCGATTTAAAGCTTTCGTGACTGCAGGGATTCATCTTCTTGGTTCTATCGGTAAAGTCACGTAGAATGGAAATAATAAAATAATAAAAATAAAACATAATAAAATAATTCTCACGACGTTTCGGCCACAACGCAAGCAGCCGTCCTCAGGTGGAGAGCAGGTATATCTTCAGACTGTCTACTCGACAGACCTGCTCTCCACCTGAGGACGGCTGCTTGCGTTGTGGCCGAAACGTCGTGAGAATTATTTTATTATGTTTTATTTTTATTATTTTATTATTTCCATTCTACGTGACTTTACCGAAAGAACCAAGAAGATGAACCACGTGATCTGTTCAAACGGCTCAACCTGACCATAGACTCACAACCAACGGGGCTGGGACATACGGAGAGGGTACATGTACGAAGACAAACACAATTTTTTTTATAAACTAGATTCGAAGCTTTCGTGACTGCAGGAATTATTCTTTGGTTCTTTCGGTAAAGTCATGTAAAAATAAATAAAAAAAAATAATAACAGAATACGACGTTTCGATTGCAACACAAGCAACCATCATCAGGTATAAATGAATGAGAAAACAAACGTAGTAAACTTGGAAATATAATGCAATACAACACAGATAGTTGGCAAACACAAGAGTCAACACATCACCTGGTTGATTACGTTATTCCAAAGATTGCTAAATTGCACACACATAGGCCTATGTGTGTGTCTCTCTCTCAAATTTAGCAATCTTTAGAGGAACGTAATCAACCAGGTGGGGTGTTGACTGTTGTGTTGGCCGACTCTCTGTGTTGTGTTGCATTGTATTTCCAAGTTTACTACGTTTGTTTTCTAATTCATTTTTACCTGATGATGGTTGCTTGTGTAGCAATCGAAACGTCGTAATCTATTATTATTTAATTTAATTTCTTTCTACGTGACTTTACCGAAAGAACCAAAGAACAAATATATTTAATATAAATTATAATTATATTTTTCCAACAAGTTTCAATTACTGGGCTTCAACAGCATGGCACCCACGGATACTTACGGCTGTCACGTGGTTTTCTACTTGTGTCATGCTCAGAAACATAGAACTCTTTGTTTAATTTGCACCAAGCGAGGTCTCATTGTTTGCGTGGTTTGATGCCATTGTCCCACACACCCTATTTGCCAGAATACGCGCCCGTGAAGTACGGTACAACACTGTCGTGCATGATGTTTGTCCAGTCGTAGATCCGAGGGGGGGAGCGCAATGGTGTTTAATTGATATTTACAAGAGAATTTAGAAAATTTTACTTTGAATGTATGGTCCTATTTAAGGCGCTAAAAAAATTAATCCGTAAAAACAAAGTTTTTCACTATAAATCCTTTATATGCGTGGCGGCTAGAGTCCTCTCGTCCTCTGGCTTGAGATGGCTGCCACCTATGGGTCAGATGATTGCCTGCCACCATTAAGCAATTGGTAATTAAATATAATTTATTTTCCTAAAAAGTGTAAAGTTATGGAATTTTTTTTCACGAAAATAAAATGTCACGCACAACGAGTCTGTGTGCAAAATGTCAGCTCGATTGGATCACGGGAAGTGGGTTAAAACACGAGCGAAAGATTTGCACGGTCGTAAGCGCGCAAGCAAGCAAGCAAGTTAACTTAATATAAAGGATTTAAATACAACAGCAAGGGCTTTGCTGCTTGAATATTCTGGACGGTTGGCCACCCTCGCCTCCCTTTGGGAAGTTTCTAGATATAAATCTGCCCCTGTGTTTGTTCATATTTTGTGACATTCAGAGGTGGTGATCCGAATGAGTGTTGAAGAGACATCGGCTCAGTGGTCAGTTTCACTCGCATACAGAATGGCAATGAATCGTATTATCGCTGTTTCAGCAAGGGTTGTATATGTCAAATGAGAAAAGTTACACTCCAACAATGCTCTGTTGCAGTATACATAACACCGTGTAAACCTTTCTGAATAACATTTTCTGACTTATTTTCGATTTCACGTAGGCTATTTTTTAGACATATGCTTTAAAAAAAAATCTAGATTGAAGACTCATTTCTGTACAACTGTTTTTAGTGTTTAGTTTGTTGTCCTTACCCCGCAACCCCGATTCACACGGCTGGCTACGTACGGTGCGAAAGAAGTTCAAACAAATGTACACATACATTGCGTATTAATATCCTTTATCTAACCAGCCCTGAGTCCATTAAGATTAAATATCTTTTTGTGTGTGTGTGTAATAATTTAGTCAATTGTAACTCTTTTTTTTTATATAACTTGCCAGGCCTATAGTAGGCCTCATCACAACAAAAGTCAATTCAAGCGTTTCCGTTTCTTTACAATTCTAACGCGTGCTCAACAGAAGCAAATCCCCGCACACACATGAAGGTTTCACTTCTGCGCGACATCAATCCCCACGCATAGGTGTGAAGCCCACAGAAACACAGCTTAAAGTATTTCACAAACGGTGCAGTCTTCTTGGTTCTTTCGGTAAAGTCACGTAGAAGGGAAGTAATAAAATAATAAAAATAAAACATAATAAAATGAAATAATTCTCACGACGTTTCGGCTACAACGCAAGCAGCCGTCTTCAGAATTATTTCATTTTATTATGTTTTATTTTTATTATTTTATTACTTCCCTTCTACGTGACTTTACCGAAAGAACCAAGAAGATGAATCCCTGCAGTCACGAAAGCTTTAAATCGAAACGGTGCAGTGTTTATGGCATTCATCTTGTCCTAATAAAACATTTCCTATTATACGTTTTATCGACGCTGTGGACAGTTTCAATCCACTCCTGTTACGAAAGCTGATTAAGCCCAAGGACGTCATAGGAAAAATAACAAACTATTGGGCAGCATCCCACATATTTCAATGATGATGCATGCAATTAACTTGCTTAGTCAACACTTTTTTTTTCAACGTAGGCCTTCACATATCGAGGAAATGACAGATCATGGCCAATTCCTATCTCTTAGCTGACCATTACTGTTTTGACTTTGCTCTATTTACCACGTATGTCTGTTTCCTCGGCAAGAAATGAGGGTGATGACACTACTCCAGGTTATCGGCTCCATCTTGAGTGATAACCCACCTTCGCAGTCTCTGCATATGATGGGATTTCACTATCCAAATAAACACGACTGTGTAATCATAGAGACGTGTTTGCCATTACACCTGTGACGCTGCCGCTCGTAGCACTGCTTCGTACCTTAGCCTCGACTTCATTAACTCATCTGTTTGGTCAGCCCTGCGTCGTCCGCATTCAATTCTCTCGGTTGCCATTCCAACGTTTTTGTTTGGCCATCAATCCCCATCATATCTGTCGACATCCACTTACAAAGCAATTTTCATACTTTGATGGTGAATTTTTGTACGGCTAAATATTATTTAATTATTGTATAAAATTGTGAATTTTTACCCAGGAAAGCTTCACGAAGTCTCAAGAGGGTCCTGCCAACAAGTCTCAAGACTCGTTTTTATCAAGAGGGTCCTGCCAAGTTGTTGCAGAAGGGGCGATAATTGCCACGTATATTCCAATCGAGTCATTAGTGGGTAATTTTTGTTCAAATTCGGACCGTGACGCCGGCACACAATGGCCTACTCTTGCGAATGAGGTCACTGGATCTTCATCGTCCACTGTGAATTAGACGGCGCGTGTTTTCTTTCTGGGTGATAAGCACCGTGGTAATAACCAGGGCGGTTGCTGGATTTGAACCGTGAACCTCTCTAACAAGCGTCTTAAAGCGCTCCCGCTGGACCGCCTCAGCCAACCAAATCCTCCCATTGAAGGTGCAATGTTGTATGTAACCGCACCTCTCCATAACAAAGGCTCAGCCTAACAAAGGCTCAGCCTTTGTTATGCAGTCTATTCTTAGTCTCAAGCCTCACCTTATCATATTAATAAAAAGTATGCGGCCCTTGCCCCACCACCTTCTCCAACCATTTTATAAACGCAGTGGTAACTCCTGCAATCTCTCATTTACTTGATACAGCTGTCGTGGCTGTGACGGTACCACCTGAAGACGGAAGCTTGTGTTGCCTCCGAAACGTCGTGATTTTTATTTTTTATTTTTTTTATTTTACTTTTTAATGTTTTTACCTACGTGACTTTACCGAAAAAACCTAAGAATACGAATTTGTATGCACGTGTGTTTGGTGAACTTTTTTCGCACCGTTCGTAGCCGGCCGTGCTAATCAAAGCGCGACAAACTAAACACAAAAAGTAGTTCTAAAGAAATTAGTTTTCAGTCTAGATTTAAAAGTGCACAGCAGCTCCAGTGGCTCACGAGTGTCGGTAGGAAGAGCGTTGGGCTAACGTTGGCGTGTAATCCCAATCGAGTAATTTTCAGGTAATTTATCGGCATTTGGGATTTTTGTCCAAATGCCGGTTACACTTGAATTTGTGTTACTCAATAGGTGCGGAGACAATGCATCTCTTCCGACTCGGCATTATTCCCAAGAGCGGTGCCTTTCTCAACGTGCTCGGCCTTTCATAAAGCCGATTTTCAGCCTCTCGAAAGCTCCGGTTGTGGTTGGCGAGTGACCGTGCTTCTCATCTGTTGATGTTGAACCGAATAAATTCCTCTTCACGTGCGGGCGTGTTAGGTAGGCCTGCTGTAGATGGCCGCTCGCACCGTACTTTGAACACAATATTCACGTTTAGAAGGGAAAAAGTCAATACTTTTCAGAATTTGTTGTCCATATTTGACTCAACTCCACGTGTGGGTTACTGTTGACGCCCACATTGCTTTAACGCTCATTATATAACTTTACCAAAAGGTATTTACATGTGTATTAAAAAAAAATAACATTCTAAACTTAGGCAAGTTGGCATGACGCATGCACTTTGTGTTTGAAATGCTCCGTATAAATAAATTGGTCACAACAACGATTGTCCTTCATCTAGGAAGTCTCTCCAATAAGTCCGAGACCTTCTTCTTCACTAAGATCTTGCTCGGAATGATTGTCAATCAAAGGTAACAACTAAACACGCTCATTAAACATCAACAACAGCGTTGACGCGTACATGCTCACAGACAAACACACCATCGATGCAGTTTAACACGTAGTTTTTCGCGACCAATATCATCAACATCAACACAGCCTGCAGCGTCAGTGCAGAATGAGCGTGCAAGAGGACGCCGAGTATCACGAATCTCAACACTTACCAATCGGAGAGGATAGAATGTTGACAGTAGTGAGCACTGACGTGGCCTCTGTCTGACCTTGTGCTGTTGCTGCTGCTGCTGTTGCTGCTGCTGCTGCTTCTACTACTACTTCGGCTGTCGCGAAAGTGCCATCTATCAGACCCTGCGGTGCATCTGCTGTCGCTACCGCTGCTTCTGCTGTGGCTCCGATGCGACCTTGTACAGCTGCTCCTGCCGACGCTACGGCCTCCGTCTGGCCCCGTGCTGCTGCCGTTGTCGCCGTGGCTTCTGCCGCGGTGACCGCGTGTCCACCCCGCGCGGTGGCCGTGGTGGCCACGCACGCCAGCAGGCTGCAGAGGAGCACGCTCCTGCTCAAGGGCGGCATGCCGCATGCTGTATCGGGACTCCGCGTCAGCGTGGCACCGCGCCACGGCCTCACGCGCGCGTCGCTGGAGAAGAACGGAGAGGGGCGGCTGCGGCGGCGACGATGCAAGGTGGACACCTCCTCCTCCTCGTCCTCCTCGTCCTGCTCGTCGTCGTCGTCGTCTTCCTCCCTCGTACTCCTCCGTGTCTCCCGTGGGCCGGCAACATGACGTGGCGCCGCCACGCCGCCTGGCAGATTTTCAAAACACCCCCCCCCCCGCCGCTACTCTTTTCCTGTCGCGAGCAGAGGATACGAGACGTTCGTGTGTTGGTGAGATTACGCGCTCGTGCGCTGTTGTTCGCGAGCGGCCCCCTCCTTGAAGATCACGCCGAGGACGATGTCCTTCTCTGGCTCATCTCGTGCCGGGGTGTCTGCCGAACGGCGCTTCGCCTCTCTGGGAGCCCGTGGTTCTTTGTGCCGAGTGATTTTTTTTGGGGGGGGTGATTTCTGGTTCGCCGCTTCCTCGCCTTCCGGCGTTTGATTTTTTTAAATCACTCTGACCTAAATCAACATCGGTGATGTGGTTTTTGTTGTTGTTGTTGTTGCTGGAAACAGGCGCATGGATGCGTACAGTATTGAGATTAAAAAAAACAGAGGTTGTTCTCCCTCTACTCTTTGGTTATTTCGGTAAAGACAAGTAGGTAGAAAAAGTACGTGACTTTACCTAAAGAACCAAAGGCTATGGATTCCTACAGTCACGAAATCTTCAAATCAAGATTGTTATTCTCCCTTTCGCACATTGTTCTCTCGAGCTTCGATCGGCGTGCCCACACAGTCGCCGTGAATCATTGTCGAGGAGTGGGCACTGTGCAGCGCTCATCTTACGGCTTGTGGAAATTCCACATTCTCATGACAGCGTGCCGCCGTCTCCATAGGACGACCACCGTCGACTTTGCCACGAAGCGATGCCGAATTTCGCGCAACCACCACTCGCGAAGAAGCGGCGCCCATAATGTGGGTCACAGTATGACACCTTTAAGCCAAATACCCCGGGAGGAAAAGAATAATAATCCAAGCTGAAACAACAACAGACATTTTGCTTGGCGTGGCGTCAAGGCTAATCGCGAGGTTCCCCATACCCCCCCCCACCTCCCCGTGTCTGCCAGCGAGTGGCGGCCGTCAGAGTGGGGGGGCGGGGGGCGTCAGGCACGGCCCCAAGCACAACACAGGACAGCCACATCGGCTCCACGCCTCCGGCCACAGTCAGAGGCACCCGACCCCAACCGGAGCCGCTTATCAGGCCCTCCTCCTCCTCCCCCCCCCCGTGCCATCACAGCTGCAATGCTGCTGTGCGATACACTGCCAGTCGTACGTTGTTTTTCGCATTTTTCTCACAGTCTTATTCCAATTGTGCCATCGGTGTCGCGTCACGTGACAAAGTAGACGGAGCTCTCGCAAAGCGACGCATTGCACGCTGGGGGTTAGAGAATGGCCCGCGGAAGTGGGTATTAGAGAACTACTTTTGAGATCCCTTCAAGTGAGCTTTTTGTGTACACGCATTAAAGGCTGCACTTTCCCAGCAAATCTGCCGCAAATACATTTGAGTGACATTGGCAGTCAAGCCATTATTATTGTTGTAGTTCTCAGAGCTGGAATGGGGCAAATTAAGTGGATTTTGTTTTTAATTGGCAGTCGCATGTGACCGGGCTGAGACGATCACCTCTCTCCCCTCGAGAACCCAGTTTGATTTCGCGTGGCTTGGAGTCTGAACCCAAACCCAGGATTTCAACGGTGCCGTTTGAGTGCTCTGCACCGTGAGCCGTAAGGCGACGTCTTGTTCTGCCGGCGTTGTCTCAAACACGGCCAAGATCAGGGGACGTGTGCACATGTATCTTGGCCGTGGCGTAGCACGTTTGGCACGGGTCCTGGTCCACGGAATTAAGTGGGGGTGGCCCCTGTGAAATATTCTTCCCTCTTCGTAACCTGGTGCCTGGGTCCCTCTGACCCGTGTGCTCCGGGCTAGTTGTATGTACGTATGTTGAACTTCTTTTATTCGCACCGTAGCAAACCGACCGTGCTAATGGAAGGTGCGGTGGAAGGACAACGAACTAAAACTAAAGAAATTAATTTTCAATCGACATTTACAAGTGCATAAGGG